>NW_024096651.1:0-1200847 GCF_016545835.1 Crotalus tigris | reverse complement strand
AGTCCATACAAGCCAGTGCCAGAGCCACACGCTTGGGTAGAAAACAAGAACTGTATTAGTACTTCATGGGAAGTATTCAAACAATTAAAGAGCACTGTTGATCTACTTTCTCACCAAATCCACACTTCCAGGTAATTATTTCATATATTTTTTATGAATCCTAGTAAGCAGTCCGGAATTACAAGAAACTAAATGTTGCCTTTAGAATAAGATCATATATGATTAGGCTTTTGCCCTGGTGACATTGTTTTAAATCTTAGGGTTATCTTGGCATTTTTAATCAGGGTAAGACTAATGCACCACAGCTTTTGATCCTAATAAACATAATGAAAATAGTCCATGAGCTCTTGTTCAGCAGAAGTAAATAACTTTGTATACGTAGTGGTTGCTGCTGGGTATAATTTCAGTCCAAATAACTTGTAAAGAATCAAGATAAGTCTCTCAACCACTGGAAAGATGGCCCTGAAATTCATGTTCACCTGAAAAACAGCTTGCTAAATAGCTGGGGGACAAACTAGACTGAGTGTAGGGAGGAGTCACTTGTTTAAACTTTTGTTTATTCCACTAATCTAATGCATAATATCCGTGGCCAACCTTTCCTCTATTGGAGGTTAAATTCCAATCTTTTGAGGAAGAGGTTGTCATATGAAATGGTAGCTCTGAGTAACCAGGCAGTGGGGTAGGCAGGTCTGAGCTAACGATGTGGGGAAACTACTGGTACACAAATCCCTCCTATTTTTTCCTGACATCTTCCTCTCTTTCATTCCCTCTTCTCTCTTTCTTTTGCCAGGGCTTTGAAATGATTGCTTGTTGAAGACTTGAAATTAATCTAATTTCAAGTAAGAAGTGGCCAGGAAGGAGTCAAAAAACTCTACATGATGACCCTGGCTGCACAATCAAAGCACACACCGCACATGCATTGCTTGTAGGAAAAGGGGGGGAGGTAGGCTTTCAATCACACTGTTGTGGTTGCACTTTTTACTTTTTTGACTCTTCATGGATGCCCCCTTTTGACATCAATAGTTTGTTCACACATACATGCAAACACCCATGCTGCTAGGTAAAAGCTAAGAGCTAAGCTACATGCAACTCCATTCTAATGGAGCTGGTAAGACTGGCAGGCTAGTTTCAGTAAGGTTTCCTAGACATTGGTTTCTGCCTATTGGTTTCTGCCCATGGAATGCCACATTGACTTTTCAGTGGCATGCAAAAGACTGCATTTTAAGATAATAGATGGGGCCAAAATAAAAAGAAAACTTATCATTTGACTGATTATCATTGACTTATCATTTCTCG
Organism: Crotalus tigris; assembly: GCF_016545835.1. Lineage (NCBI taxonomy): Eukaryota > Metazoa > Chordata > Lepidosauria > Squamata > Viperidae > Crotalus > Crotalus tigris. The sequence goes on along the minus strand of NW_024096651.1, from coordinate 1,199,551 downwards.
ATTGCTGAAGTCTCATTAATAGATAGGAACAAGATAAAAAAATTAGTCCAGGCCAAAAAAAAAACCTTGAGGATTCTATCCATAATTTAACTTGCTGTTAAGCAATTGGTTTTGAAAAGCTGGGAGTAGAAAGTACTGAGTTAGCAGAAGACATCTGAACTTTTTCTAAAAGTCCTTTTTTTATAAGAGGAAAAAAATGGTGATTGATTGATTTTGCTTGTACCCACCATGCAGTCACAGAGGTTCTGGGGCTGACTATCAGCAATTGGAACTGATTAAACACAGAGAATAAGATTGGAGAGAAGCCCCCAGCTATAAGAAAGAAATGCTTAGTCTCCCCATAGTAGTGGATCTTGATATAGTTATAAATAGGGATAAGCACCCGGGAAGCCCAGTGACCCAATCCAGCATTTAGTCTTTTTTTTCTTTATGAGTAAACTAGGTTTACCCCAACAGACTCTGTGTCTGTGTCTTGATTTGCATGGAATGAGTCACTAGGCAGAGACACTGCTGATACCTCTTCAATTCTTGCTGAAATCAGATGGGTTCCAAATAATATTTGCAATCTAGAGCAGGACTTTTCAACCTTTTCACCCATTGTACCACTTTTAGGATATGGCAACATCTGAGTACCACCAGTCGCCTAGCAAGGTGTCAAATACTTGATGACCCCCCCAAAAAAGGAAAAAAGTAATAAAATACAGGTAGTCCTTGACTTACAACAGTTCCCTTAGTGACTGTTCGAAGTTACAATGGCACTGAAAAAAGTGCTCCCAAGCCACAGCCGAGCAAGACATCTGCCTGCCCACCCGGCGGTACTCTTCCTCCTGTCCGAGGTTTTCATTGTGAGCATTTCTGTAAGGATTGGCAGCAGGGGTGGGGTGGGGGGTGTTTAGTTTTTATTCCCCCCATCTGCTGCATGGTTGCAGCAGGTTTTGGTCACTTCACATGACCCTGGGATACTGTGACCATCATAAATATGAATCAGTTGCCAAGCATCTGAATGTAAATCACAAGACCCTGGAGATGCTGCAACATTCCAGCCGATCGGCATTTCTTCTGGGCTCAGCAGAAGCGCCAGGATCAGTGCCGAGCTCCAGCTGGAGCCTGGTGCTGATCCTGGTGCTTCCACTGAGTCCTGACAGGCCCGAAGAAGCGCCGATCAGCTGGAAAGTGGCACTGATCCTGGGACTTCCGCTGAGCCCTGACAGCCCTGCAGCTCCAGCCATCTCTTGCTCAGGCTTGTGCGGTGCTGCCACCAGTTCAGCTCATTCCCCTCCCCCGCTACCACTTTTCTAGGATGGTTGCGTACCATCTGCCAGGTGCCAATGTACCACAGGTGGTACCCGTGGTAACCTGATCTAGAGGTTAGGCTAACCAAGAAATTTACTTATTATTTTATTTATTTAAAAAATTGGTAGACCTGCTTCTGTCACACAAGTGAATTTGGACAGTGTAGAAGGATTAAAAATATGGAACCCACCACCACTATCACCATTGCAACATATAATCATACTCAATGAGTAGTCCTCAATGGTACTATATCTACTTGGAGAAGGAGCCACAAGGCTCCTTCTTAGGCCCAGTACTGTTCAATATCTTCATAAATGATTTAGAGGAGGGAATAGAAGGGGAACTCATCAAATTTGCAGATGACACTAAACTGACAGGAATAGCCAACACTCCAGAAGACAAGCTCAGGATCCAAAAAGACCTTGACAAATTTGAACAATGGACCCTATCCAACAAAATGAATTTTAATGGGGAGAAAAACACAGTTTTATATTTAGAAAAATCAAAGGTATAAATACAGATTAGGTGAGACCTGGCTCAAAAACAATAACTGTGAGAGGGACCTTAGGGTCCTAGTGGATGATCACTTGAATATGAGCCAGCAGTGTGCAGTAGCAGCCAAAAAAGCTAATACAATCCTGGATTGTATAAACAGAGGCATCAAATCAAGACCATGCAAAGTATTAGTACTGCTTTATAAAACCCTAATAAGACCACACCTGGAATACTGCAACCAATTTTGGTCATCATGCTACAAAAAATATGTGGAAAAAGTTCAGAGAAGAGCAACTAAGATGATCAAAGAGCTGGATACTAAAACATGAAGAATGGCTGCAGGGCTTGGGTTTGGCTAGTCTAAAGAAAAGAAGAAACAGGGGTGACATGATAGCAGTATTCCAGTATTTGAGGGGCTGCTACAAAGAAGAGGGCGTCAAATTATTCTCCAAAGCACCAGAGGGCAGGACAAGAAACAATGGTTGAGAACTAATCAAAGAGAGAAGCAGCCTGGAATTCAGGAGAAACTTCCTGACAATGAGGACAATTAACCAGTGGAACAGCTTGCCTTCAGAAATTGTGGGTGCTCCATCACTGGAGGTTTTTAAAAATAGGCTAGACAGTAGAGTATCCTGCTTGAGCAGAGGACTGGACCAGAAGACCTCTGAAGGTCCCTTCCAGCTCTATTCTATTCTAACTCTGGACATCCAAGAATAAACTGTCACAGAAGGGGACAAAAGCACATCCACAACAGCAGAGCCCATCTAGCCATCAACCCACCTTCCTAGAGAGACAGCCAGGTCTTCAGTGCCTTGAGAAAGACTAACAGGGTTGGGGCCATCCAAATTGTTAAGAAAATGCTATTCCATAGGCAGGCACTGCTACTGAGAAGACAAAATTCTGGGTTCAAACGATGAATGCTGTTTGAATTCTGCAATGGAATGAGGATGGTCACATTGCCTTCTGGGATCCCAGATTATAAATAACATCTAAATCAGGGGCTCCCAACCTTGATAACTTTGTTGGATGGGGAATTCTTGAAGTTGAAGTCCACAAGTCTCAAAGTTACCAAGGTTGGACCACCCTGATCTAAGCGCTCCCCTGAGAAGCATATGGAGAATTCCAGCATCCCTCGCTCAGACCTTTTATGATCAATTGATTCCAGAATTTAAAATGGTTGTAAACCCCCCCCCCAAAAAAAAATGACCTAGGGGTTTCTAATGCACACCTAGCCCACACTAGCCTTTCTGGAGTCTTGAAATAGCAGCTCTGAAACCGATACTGAAACAGAAGCATAAAATAGTTTAGAGCTTAAATGTGAGTTGAACTGGGATTCTTGTTCTCTCCTAGTCACCCTATAAAATTCAACTTCTGTCGTTTTAGTGCTCAGCCGAGGCGCTAGCGGAAGATCTCTCCGGTGTCAAAGTCTCATTTTCAGCCAGCTGTCATATACTTTTAATGTAAGTCATTAACCTGAGAACTGTTGGGAAGGCATGAAACGAGCAAGCCTGAAAGCGGCAGAGCCCTGTCTTGCTGAAAGCTTCCTGCCTTGTTATTTGCCAACTGATCCTAATTACAGTGTCCCACAACTGGGCTTTGGCAAGTCGAGACACACAAAGTAAGCAGTTACTTCACGCAATACAATAATTGAGGGTGTGGATTCCTAACTCTTGTATATCTGAGTAATTAGTACTTTTGGCAACAGCGGTAATACTCCCACAGCAAAGCCCTTTTTCCCATTAATGCGAGCCCTACCAACGGTTCAAATGCTGCCTGTGAGGAGACAACTCCCTTCATCGCCTAACTACCAGAGGCGTGTTTGCCTCCAGGACTTCATTACACATTCCAAAAGGTTACTATTTCAAGCAGAGGCAACCTAAAATATAGGAAAGGAAGGAGAGGCTTCTTATTCCTTTGAACAACTTGATGGTTCCTGCCCACCGTGTATCTTGGGTTTTCTTAACAGTCCCTTGCTCATCTAATACTTGGGTAATGTTAGAAGTTTATTTTGACAGACCAAAGTCCCAATTAGGGATAGATCAGAGGAGACTCATTTCAAAGAAACTAGTGAACTGGGAGAAAGAAACCTTTGGTTTCATTAATCCCCAGGCTACCAATAGACACGGAAGTGAGCCGGTTTGGCATAGTGGTTAAGGTACTAGGCTAGAATCCGGGAGACTGTGAATTCAAATTCTTTATTAGGCACAAAACCAATGGGTTGATGCTTGGGTCTGCCATTTCCTCTCAGGCCTAGAAAATAGGCAATGGCACATCACTTCTGAAATCTTGCCATGAAAATTGCAGGGACTAGTTCAGGCAGTTGCCAGGGATGAAGGCCGACTCAGAGGCATTTCCCCCCCCCTCCCCACCCCCGAAAAGGGTACCAATTCTGGGCAACAGTAATCCAAATGACCACTACATGGCAGCAAAGAGTAATCTAAAACAGTCTGTTCATCCTCGCTTCGTGGTTAGACATAGTTTTGCAACCTGGATTTAGTAGTCCTAAACACTTTCTCCCGTGTGTGTGTGTGTGTGTGTGTGTGTGTGTGTGTGTGTGTGTGTATTTGCATCCATACAAGGGATATGCAGGAACTCTTGAGATCTTTTGAACTTTGGCTCCAAAAGTCTAGAACAGCGAGAAGGCACCAGGTTGCCTGCCTCTGATATGAATATAATCACGCCCTTTAAGCAGTCTCATTGTACCATGACTTAACATTAATTTGTAAGTCATTTGTTGTTTTTTTTTCAAAGTAGAAGAATGTTGCTGAGAAATGTTCGTGGGTGGGGTGCAGTGTCCTGACATCCACCTTAGTTATGAGTTGGCTGAGGGATATGTTTGAGTGTCATGTCTTTTATCACACAACCATCTCCTCATTGGTCTGCAGCCATCCTGCCTTTTTATTCCATTCCATTCCAGTCACTTCCAAGAGTGAATCACGAGAAAAGTCTTTTGCTGTGGTTTTGTTATTAATCCGAAAGTATAAGAAGCCAGGCAGTAGGCAGAATCTACTATCTCATAAGATTAAAATCAAGTCATAAACTTCATTCAAAGAAGCTCCAAATTCACAAATGTCCCATCCTGAGAAGGAGGCTTTCCACAAGCAAGCCACTTTGCAAGGAGAAATTGCAGGTCAGATTGGAATAACTCTATAAGAAGACAATGTTTTAGTAATGTGGTAACTGAATGGACAATCCTAGCTGTTCCCTATTCCTGCAGTTGTTGTAACCTGGCACATTTGCTTGTAATATTCTGCACTGAGTAGAATCATTTACTACATCTATAACTATTTAAATATAGTGCCCATTTTATCTCATCATTCAGTCGTACTATAAGAGGAATAAAACAGTACTCAGAGCCACATTACTACTGGTGAGTCCTGAAGTCATACTTTAATAATTTAATTGACATTTTGTAGTTCATGACCAGCTATGTATCACATATTAGATAGCAATTTATTTCAGTATTTCAAATCCACACCACAAAGGTTAATTTGCTAATTAATAAGCCACCACATCACAATTTTTGAAGTACAAATTATGAAGTCAAGAACTGCAAACTGAGGAGCCATAAATTAATTAATGGGGAATTAAAAGACTGCAAAACGAAAAGTCAGAAACTGCAATCACAAATAATAGACACACTATTCGATGCTTCTCTCTCTCTCTCTCTCTCTCTCTCTCCCCCCACGATTCTCATTTATGGTTCCTGTCATCTTCAGTGGGAGACAGTAAGACGTTCTTTATAGGGATGAGGAACTGCAGACCTAAAATGGTCTGAAGGACAGAACCTTCCTCCAAGTTTTCAAAACCAACTTCATTTTTCCAAGTCTTTAGCCCTTTCCCACACAATTCCTCTCTCCCCTATTCCTACAGGAAAGAGAAAAATTTATATCCCAGTTAGCAGCTGAAGATAATAAGAACTTCTTCCTGCCTCTACAGAGCTACAAAAAATAGTCTCCATTGTGCTCAGTGGAGGCTATTTCAAAAGTCCATCATTGCCTAGAGGCATTTTTTGAATGGTACAGCTACTGGAAAAACAAGAACTTACTTTTCAACTTCAACATTGTTAATTCCTCCTTGAAAAATCACTCATCGTGTTCCCTCAAGGCTGCAGCGGGCCATTGATATTGATGGAGGCTTTTTGAAAGGCTTCTTGTCATGACTGAAGAATTTCAAGCTGACCCTCTCCTTCCCAGCCCTCAGAGCCCATCAAAAACCAGCCCGTTTTGCAATCAGCCACCACCATTTATACCAATGGAGTTTAGCCTAAAGCAGGGATTGGCATCCATGGTTCTTTATGACCTGTGGACTTCAACTCCCAGAATTTTCTGAGTCAGTTGAAGTCCACAAGTCGTAAAGGGGCTATAGTTGCCCATCCCTGCCCTAAAGCCTCATTAATAGAAAAGCATAGTGTGTGAGTGGCGGGTATTATTAAGGATCCTTTGTGTATGATATGGATGTGTGTGTCTGGCGTAGATAAAGGTAAAGGTTTCCCTATCCAGCCTTTTCTGACTCTAGAGGGTGGTGCTCATCTTCGTTTCTTAGCTAAGAGAGCCAGCATTCTCTAAAGATATTTCTGTGGTCATGGGGCCAGCATGACTAAACAGGTAGTTCTCGAGTTACAATGGTTTACTTAGCGACAGTTCAAAGTTACGACACCATCCCCCAAAGTACTCATGGAACAGTCCTGAAGTTATGAATGTTGCAGTCACCCTTGCAACTGACCACAGAGATATTGCAGTATTCCCCCCACCTCACAAGCACCTCACAGGCACTGGCCCTGCTATGCTAGCTCACCAGCTCCTCCCAATCCTGTCACCGATCGCTCAGTTACCTTTAGAAGATCTGAAGGGTCAGGGCCATGTGGCAGAAAAGCGGCCATCTTCTTACACACCCTTCTGTCCCCTATGCAAAAAGCTTTTTCCACAGATGACGGAGGCCTGCAGGAGCACAAGGCCATGCCCCAAAGGCTTCCATCCTCTTTGCAAAAGGCTTTGGTGTGGAGGACGGAGGCCTCTAGGGGTGCAAGACTGTGCCTCCAAAGGCTTCCATTCTCCACACCAAAAGCTTTTGCAAAGGGAACAAAAGCCTTCAGGGGTGCGATCTCACACTCTTTCAGGCCTCCGTCCCCTTTGCAAAAGAGAACAGAGAGGTGAGATCGCGCTCCTTCAGACTCACCAAGACTGCCTGGCATTCTCAAAGTGGCTTGGGTGTCCGATGTAGTCAGCCTCAGTGAGTCAGCCAAGCTGAGCAGTGCACACTTGTCCTGCTCTGACTCTACTCTCATGCTCTGCTTTTGGAGTGCCAGGAGCAGGCAAAGAAACCATGGCAGAAAGTCTGGAGAGCTCACTTGATCATGGAGATCTTCGAAAGGTAAGTGAGTCTCCACAGTCCCAGTGCCTGTGGAGACCCAGTGGGACAGGATGAGGGGGGAAGCAACTATGGGGACCCCAAGGGAACATGAGTTATCTCAGTGGGTGTGGGAGGCCTTGGGTGATTGGATGCAGGTGGCCTATTCCATCAATAGGCTCCCCATGGTCTTCCCCACCCTGAGATTCCTCATGTGCACTTAAAGACCTGTGCATTCAATTAACAAATGCATTGGGGAAAGCAGGGAGGGATCATGTTCATTGGCAGGCTCCATTACATTTGTTACTCGAGGATTACCGGTATGCCGAGGTGCACAGAATACCATTATCTTCTCTTTGAAGTGGTACCTATTTATCTACTTGCATTTGCATGCTTTTGAACTGCTAGGTCAGCAGGAAATGCAGCAAGAATGGGAACTCGCCCCTATTACGTGGCACGGGTCTCGAACCCAGGCTTTCCAGCTGACAAGCTCAGCATCTTGCTGAGTCATTGCAGCCCTTTTGTTGGTCTTTATCTATATGTTTTCCAGGGATTCTTTCCTAAGCAATGGAGTTGCTAAACTATAACTATTGATTGGTAGAAGAAATTTTAACACCAGAGAGTAAAAAGTTATGTTTTGTAAAACTGTGTTATAAAAAGAGCTAAAATCCCTGATGTCTGTCTCTTGAGAAGATGCTGTAAATGAGGTTGATATATAGTATTTCTTTAGCTGTTCCTCCAAATGCCTACTTGGACTGCAAGACATCTCTGGGTCTCTAACAATGACCTCTCAAGTCTTCTTTACCAGAGATGCCAGGAACAAAATATTTGCTTTAACACAGCACATCTACTGAATGTACCTGATAATTAGAGGCATTTGATTTAGGGAGGAGTGACTCTTTAATAGAGACCAGAGTTAGAGAAGCATGTCTGCAAGATTCCAACATGTGGATGCCTAGAAACATGTCTAAACATATATATATGCACCCTGTACATAGCAGAAACAATGCCAGCAAAATTAAACTTTTCTATCTGGGAATTGACTCACCAATATCATTAGGCAAGGTGAACTTTTTTTTTTTGTCTCAGGATGACACCTTATGAATGATGATCTCCAAATTAAAGCATTGTCTCATCCCAATGGCATATTGAACACGCAGAGGGCTCAGAGTGTTTGTTAAGGCAGTTGTTTTCTCATTTGTCAATGCAGGGACACCAATAATTAAATAAATGTCATCACCATAAGAACATTCTGATATCAATATGAGTAACAGGCTTTATGGACTGCAGACAGCTGCCTCTGTATGGAGTTTGAAAACTCCCATTTATACAAAATTCAGTGGAGAAGTTGTTCTCCAGCATCACCCAAAGAACAGTCAAATACAAAGTTGCTTGCTATATTTCAACTTTGGAAAAAGAGAACACTCTGAAATAAAAGGCTGTTATGTAACATTCCGTTCATTCTTTGGCACACACAAATTACTATTAATTACTTGAAATTATGAATAGCTTATTAGGTCAGTTGTGGTGCCTTCCTTTTGTCCCTTCTACCCGGCCTGAATTGGCCTGAAAGGGTGTTTCAAAATCAGAGGTGACTATGTGGTAGTGTATGTGTGTGTGTGTGTGCCACAAATATCAGAACAGAAGCTGTGGCGGTGTAGTCAAAGCCCCACACCATTTTACATAAATTACACATGCACCGCATGTTACAAAATGGGCAAGGTTTTGATTGTGTAGTTGTGGACATTACCCTGATCCCTCTGTTTCAAAATCAAAAGTTTCTGCCACTTAGAAATGAATGCTTATTATGAAATCATAAGCCTCAGACACTTCAGGTCATGCCTGTAACAGCAACAGTAACAACATGACTGCCATTTAAATCAGGGCTTCTTGTATGAACTCTCCCATTTCCAGCAAAGTTAGTTCTGATGATGTGTGATGACAAATGCCTCTGAGTGAAATTAATACTTCTGGTATGAGATCACAGTCCTTTGCCACTAACCTAGTGCAAACTGAATGAAATCCAAAGTTTGTGTGAGTTATACCGGTGGTTCTAGCACAGCGTCACGAGCCTCTGCAATTTAAATCGGTGTTTATTGTGCATACTCAAAAGCCTCCATCCATGAGCAACGTTGGTGTTTCTGGTAAGAAATTACAAATCTCTGCCACCAAAGCCACGCTTGTGAAATCACAAGGCTCTGTGAGCTAAATTAGTATTTATAGTATGAAATCACAAGGTTCTGCAATTTAAAATAGTGTTTGTGGTGTGAAATCACAAGCTGTTCCATCTAACCCAGTATTTGCTACAGGAAATCAAAAGGCTCCAAAGACTAAACCGGTGTTTCTCATAGGAAAAAAGTGCTTAGCCCAGATGGTCTTTAAGATTACCTTTATGGTCAAATGCTTTAATGGGACTTAAATAATTCATCTGAGTGTTCTGCATGACTCCATGAGACTAACATTGCAGGTTATCAGTGAAGATGCAAATAAAGATGTGTATCCATTCTTGTCAAAATAACAATTAACCCGCCTCTGTAGTTGCAGTCACAAGACCAACTCAGTCCAAATTTGTGCCTGCACATAAAACCATCTGAAAGCTATTCTGATAGATACCATTTTTGAATCAAGTATTACTTCCACAGAATTCTCTCAGAATTTCCTGTTTAAGAGCACATATCCCCAACCCCTTTACTCCATATTTTCATTGGCGCCCTTCAATATTTGTATTTTTTTACAAAATCCTCAAAATGTAACACTTAGAAGCAAATAATTGGTGAAGTTAAGGAATTCAGCAGTAAATGAAAAGGCAATGGGGAAGGTACACCCTTAAAAGCATATGGTGGGAGAAGCATGACATCACAGGACTGCAATGTGTGTTTTCCTGCTGGCTTCCCCACTGACTTTGCTTGTTGGAAGCCAGCTGAGAAGATCACAAATGGTGACCCTTGACCACAGGATGCTGTGACTGTCATAAATGTGAGCCGGTTGCCAATGATGTTGAATTATAATCGTGGCTGCAGGAATGTTCAGATTATCTGGATTTTTTTTTTTACAGTGTGATATTTATACCATTAGGTTTATACAATTTTATTTTTTACTATAAGCCACCCAGAGTTGCCTTGTGGTAGGATGGGCAGCTAAATCAATTTTACAAATCAATAAATCAATTAATCAATCAATATCTGCAACTTTGAGGACCAGTTGTAAGTCACTGAACAAGAGGTTGGCAAGTGAAGGTTACCTGTATATTTTAAAACTGAGTTGGGAAGGTTTGAACCTCCATCAATCCCAAAAAGTTTGTAGTTATCAACATTCGCAATGCCCTTCATTCTTACTTTAGCAATGTTTTGAATACAGTAAACATACAGTGTATTTTCTTTCTATAGGGACAACGTGCAGAAATGAGTCTCTGCAATGGTACTAAATCAAAATGAACATCAGAAACAATTGGAAAATGCAAGTTACAAAAGGAAGGTACTTAAATTATTTTGAGAGTGTAAAGTATGATTTCTACCTTCTTTTACTTGTATTGTCTGCTTGTAAATTGCCTGGCTGCTCTTACAGTGTAAAAACATTGCTTCTGTTCTAATTTTCAACTAGACATGGAAGATTTTATTTTATTTCATGTTATTTTGGTGCAGGGTAGCAGCAGAAATAAGAAAAAAATACAAAACAGAAACATGTTATAATGTTCTTAGAGATTGTAATTACAACAGTACTGTAAAACCTAATGAAAACTAAAAAAGATAGAATAAAAAGAAAAAGGGAGAAAGGAAAAAATAGGAAAAGAAATGGAAAAGAAAAAAATAAGAATATAGTAAAATATCTCTGTTGACACTATTAATGTCTGTCCATTTTTCAAGCATACCTTTCTATTATAACCAAAGTTAGAATATTTTTCTTCATTCTGTAACTGTAACTGTAAGCTGAGATTATGTTCTTCTCCTTTAATTGTAATTGTTAATTCCTTCTAGTGTCCAATTGTAAAAATCTTACCTTTTTTTTTTTTTACAAAACATCAAAACAATAGTATTTTCCCAAGGGAAGGATTCTTTATAATCAATGCTTAAATCTCATTTCAAATATCTTGACCCTTAATTCAGTCATAACTTTCTAAAAGTTTTAATCAATCAGTCCACTTTTCATGGAGCCATCTTAAGTCTACCATTTCTTTCTCCAGAAGTCAACTTTCTTCAACCTTCTAGAAAGCAATCAGGGTGGGAAGCAGTTACAGAAAACAGGTGCAGCTATAGAAAAGCAGTATTTCTGGACCACACACCCTGGCCCTTTTCAGTTTAGGGAAAAGAATAACAGGGAATTACTAGCATCTTATTCCAGAAAGAGCAATTTGGGTGTTTTGACTTTGTTTTAAAGAGGCATCTCTGAAAGTACCTAGGAGTTAAGCCATGTAGAGCTTTAGAGGTCACATCAAACATTTTGGATTATACACCAGAAGTTTATTGGACAGTACAGGCCTTGCAGCATCGGTGTTATATGCTCATGGTGATGAGTACCAACTAACAAGTAACCACTGCATTTTCCACCACAGCTTTCTGATGGTCATCAGCCCCAGGTAGATCACACTGCTATAATCCAAACTAGTATTGATGAATGCATAAATTACTATTGCAATGTCCTCCCACTCCGGGTCGGGATTCAATTGGTACACCAGCCAAATCTGGACAAAAGCTTTTCTGGCCATGATCCCCACTTGCCATTAAGAATTGTGAGTCCAGAAAAGATACCCAACTTGTGAACCACTTTTCAAAGGGAGCATCTCTCCAATCAAGAGACAGCACAAGAATTGGCAGACAACATCACTTTGGCTAATGAGTGGAAACACACACTATTGTCCCAATTGTACCATTTATGCTTGCATAGAAATAGCTCATGCAAATTCTGAAACACAGAAATATCCACATAGATGGAACCTGATGAGGCAAGGGTATATGTTTTCCAAACCCTAGCCAAAATGACCAGACTGAGAATGCAATCACATAAAGCAAAAAGAATAGAGAGAAGGAGAAAATGAAGGAGTGGATATATATAGGCTTGATATATTGTCTTTATGATCTAGAATACTGCCTATTTATTAGCATCTTTATAAACAAAGGGGAGAAAGGGGAAGGTCGAAGCACATCACTATCTTCCAACAACAGTCGCTCACTTCCTGCAATCAAAACCACACTAACATGTTTTTTACAAATAAAAATTACTGGATTGGAGTCAATGAATAATAGATGTGTGTGTTTGTGTTTGTGGGCTGCCTATCTATCAGATGTGTCCTGCCACTATAGCACTGAATTTTTGCCAAGATCTTTACCTTGAAATGTGTGCATTTTTTTTATAGAGTTGGAAACTGCTCTCATGTTAGTTTGTAATGATTTCCAGGTAATTTTATTAAATTCCCCATCTTGTTTGCTTTTATTGATTTATTTGTCTGTTTATTAAAAATATCCAGATGTTTCTACTGTCTCTAAATAAAGTATCTCTGTTGCCCTATTATCTGCTTGTATTCTTCTTAGAAATGGATTGCACTCTCTTCAGGTGCCTTTCTCTGACTTCAGCACCAGGTCCTCGTAAGCAAAGCTTCCCTAAAATAGGCTATAACAAACAGATTTGTGGGCCTTTCTCTGGGCTGCATCTTATTAACTGATCTGTGGGAAATGCTCTTTAGGCTATTGAAGTACATGAGCGATTGCAACAATAAATTAGAGTTAACTGGAGACAACTCTGGGGCTCCTAACACAATCATCCATTACAAGTAGCCTTTGCAGGGGAAAAATTGTTCTTTAACTTATTGTGGCTGCTTGCTTTCAGATGGCATTTCAACTTTGATTATACTTCATCTCCCTTATCTTTGAACCAGCCTAAAAGGTATATCTGTCTTAAACTCCAGACCCAAGTAATAATGAATGTTTCCCTGATAACATCTAGCCATGCTGCATCCTCCTTTGCATCTCTCCCTCTTTTTCTTTCTCTTCCATGAAAGAGTATTAATCTAGCCATCAGAAGGTGTGGATGTTTTCCACTAAATGATTGAATTACAAATCTCAAACCTATGGAGCTGCAAATAGCCTATGTTGACATTAAATCTAATATTCCTGAAGTACATTAAGGAAGATGTACATATATAAGCTTTCATTTCTGCTTTAATTGTGCATTCTCATCCATAAAATTGACCGAAAACATTTTTCCTTGTGAACACATCACAATGAGTGTGAAGTTAGAACTGATGTGTTCTGCATTTTCCCAGGAAATCAATGTTATTTTAAACAATTATTTATGCAGGTAGGCAACATATTCTTATCCTTAAGTTACTCAAGATGGCTGACAACACAAATCAGAATAGAGCTGGAAGGGACCTTGGAGGTCATCTACTCCAACCCCTGCTCAAGCAGGAGATCCTATACCATTTCAGACAAGTGACTGCCCAGTCTCTTCTGAAAAACCTCCAGTGATGAAGCACCCATAACATCTGAAGGCAAGCTGTTCCACTGGTTAATTGTTCTCACTGTTAGGAAATGTCTCCTTAATTCCAGGTTGCTTCTCTCCTTGATTAATTTCCATCCATTGTTTCTTGTCCTGACCTCTGGTACTTTGGAAAATAAATTGACCCCCTCCTCTTTGTGGCAGCCTCTCAACTACTGGAATACTGCTATCATGTCCCCCTCTAGTCCTTCTTTTCTCTAGACCAGTAGTGGCGAACCTATGGCACGGGTGCCAGAGGCGGCACTCAGAGCCCTCTCTGTGGGCACACGCGCCGTCGCCCCAGTCCTAGGCCTTCAGCTGGGTTTTATAAAACCTTTTCGCTTTAGGCCTCTGCCGCCGTGTACAAAAAAAAAAAGGTCAATCAATCAGTCAATTTCAACTTCTTGCGGGGGAAAAAAAAGATCTTACAAAGTTGGAATTGCTTGATTGAACTTTTTAGTCCCACCCAGTCTGCCGTTACCACCGCAGCCACGCCCACCCAGTGGGCCACGCCCACTTGGCACCCGACAATACATAAGTGGGTTTTGGGTTGCAGTTTGGGCACTCGGTCTCTAAAAGGTTCGCCATCACTGCTCTAGACTAGCCAAACCCAAATCCTGCAACTGTTCTTCACATGTTTTAGTCTCCAGGCCTTTAATCATCTTAGTTGCTCTTCTCTGCACTTTTTTTCAAAGTCTCAACATCTTTTTTGTAATATGGTGACCAAAACTGGATGCAGTATTCCAGGTGTGGCCTACTAAGGCTTTTTAAAATGGTACTGATTCTTCATGTGATTTTGATTCTATGCCTCTGTATATACAACTAAAGATTGTATTAGCTTTTTTGGTTACTACCACAAACTGCTGACCCACGTTTAAGTGATCGTTCGTGAAAGCATGAGCACTCAAACTTCCATAAAAACAATTTAAAACCGGCTCAAAGCAAAAGCTTAGGTAAGGTTAGCTAAAGAGTCTTTCTTGGAAACAGAAAGAATGAAGGCTAAGCAGAACATCTATAGATTCCATAGTTTCAAATCAGCATAGGAGAAGGACTGCCCCCAAAACTTTAACAAGGTCTTTCCACCTGACTTTAATGTTCAAATAGGTTCATATTGAGATAAATGATCTGTCACAAAGAAATAAGTAATAGCATCAGCATATGCATGAAATAATAGAAAATATTGTGGGTTGCCATCACCAAAAGATATTTACTTTCTTACAGCTGTTAGCTGCAGTCATGACATAAACCAAAGCAGCTATCTTGGATTTCTGGGTTGAAGATGGCTCCATGAAAGTAAAGCTGATGGCCGCGGGGGAAAAAAGAGTCAATGAATGGATCAACTCCTTGGAACGCTTCTCCAGATCAAAGAGAGGACTAGGATTATCCACAGATTTGCTCCACACAGAGACTCCCTGTGAAGAGATTTGAAATAGTGATAGTTTACTTCTACCCTAGTTGAAAAGTTAAATGTAAGTTTAAAGTTTGCTGTAAATTTAAGAAATTAAAAGAAAACATATTAACTTTTAAGGATGGCACATTGGATTTACACTTGAAACCAATTGATCTCTTAATAACTAAAGGGGACATACAAACATAAATCAGAAAAAATGTGAAAAGCTTTCTTATTTTGAATTTGCAAAAGGGAGATATTAAACTATTAAAGCTGTCCCCAAAAGGAGGCAAAGAGAAAATGATAAAAAGTCAACTTGCAGAACATTATTTGATAGGATTAAAGATTAAGCTTTGTAAAACAGAAAGAATATAAAGTGAATTCATATAATCAGAGCTAAAGTACATATCTTTCAATTCCTGGTATTTATTAATAGAATTTATTTTTGATCAGGACTGAATAACAAGGCTTTAACGATCTTTGTATAAATAAGGAGAGTTTTCTTTTGATTTATTTCTTAGAGAATGTGATAAATTGTAACACAAAATGGATTTATACGATTAAGGTCAAAACATTTGTTCCTAGTTCCCATAAGTCTTAATAGACTTTTGCTGATTAAGACTGAATTACGAGTTTTTATAATTTGATTATCGACAGGGAATGAGATTTGGGAAGGAATTTTTTTTTTTTAGTAAAGTATTAAAGAAAGTGTTAACTGACTGAAGTTGCTTGGAGGAAGGGGAAAATTGTCTTTTATATCTTTTTATATCTCTTGTTCTTTTTTTCCCCCATCTCCTCACACTTCTCTTTTTTACATTTTATATTTATATTTTATATTTTTATATTTATTTTACATTAGTCTTTTATCTTTATGTTGTACACTTCAATAAAATTATTGTTTAAAAATGATATTGACCAAAACAGCTGTCTCAAGAACCAGATGTTAGTGGGTAAAAAATACAAGCTTGTTCTGTGTTCTCTAACTCTGACCAAGAGAGCAGGAAAGAACTATAATCACAGGGGAAGTAAAAGTAAATTGCAAAGGTGGATATTTTCTGTATGTGAGTTGGGGATAAGACTGTCACTGTCCTTTATTTCAAACAGCCAGATTTCTTTGATCAGCTGTGGGCAGTGGAGGGCTCATCCAAGCTGCAAGAGAAGTTTATGAATGTTTCTGTTTGCCTTATTACAACTATATTATTCAGTGCCGTTGTATTGGTTTTAGATAACTAACAATCGATGTAAAATAGGATGAGGTTACATTACACAATGTAATATACATTATACCTTAAAATACAAACAATATTTTCTGGTTAGCTTTAAATGCTAAGGTTTATATTTCAGGCCAATTCAATATTTTTAAAAAATTATTTTTAAATAATGTGCACTTGTTTACATCAAGGAGGTTTGCAAAAAGTTTGTACATGTACATGTAGGCAAAACCTGGGGGCAGAGTTAAAAGAGAGATCAGGCTAGAATCTCTACGTAGTCACAAGCAAACTAAGTCCAACCTCCCTTGAATTATATTGATCCTTATCCAATCCAAGCAGTTGTTAATTATAGTTCAGAAGATTCCAGCGTATAGACTTGATTGGCAATAAATCAGTTTAATTGGACCTTTACATGTGGACTTGATCTTTCACTCCTGATTGTATACTATAGCAGAGGTCCCCAACTTTTTGGGCACCAGAGACTGGTTCTGCAGAGGAAGATTTTTCCATGGACCAGAGAGTGCATGGTTTTGTATGCTGCCTACATCCCATGGATGGGGCTTTGCTTGTTTGTACAGACTGATTGCTGGCATGCTGCAACCCAGTACTGGTCCACGGACCGGGGATTGGGGACCCCTGTACATCATGACATGTTGTGACATATCGCAACTTTTTCCCCATTGGCGGAGCTGGGGTGGGTGTGGTTTTGGCATGACACATCCGGCCCGTGGGCCAGCAGTTTGACACCCCTGCTATAGAACAATGAATATCAAATTCAGTCTAGACTTTTGGGAAGGCTATTTTTATTGCAATTATTTTCAGAACAAAAAATTGTTTCATGCTAAAAAAAAAGGCTTCTCTTCCCAACAGCATGCTCATTCAAATGTTTTGATTTACTAGAGCATTTTGTGCTTACTTAAATAACACATTTTCTTATCCCTGGAGAAGTTCATAATGTGTTCAGCAAAAACGGAGTGTCAAGCAAATGATGTAATCAAGAGCTCAAATAAAAATTTAAGAGAGACAACTCAAGCTTTCCTCCTAATGATATTTATGATGCTACAATAATTGCTATAGCACTGTACCTAGCTCTAGAGATGAAATTTAAAGGAGGAACTGCTTTACTGCTTTATTTGACAATATGATATCCATGAGTTAAATGACAGGAATGGAAACTATAATGTTTTCAGAGATTTCCCAAGCATATTTGTTCCAGATTTCCATAACAACCTAAAGTTTTTTTCAGTTTAAAGGACTGAGTATTAGAAGTCATAAACATCATACCAATCTAGGAAACATGATATGGATGCCTGGTCTTGTTCATCATCTTTAGCTTGTTGGACATTGAAAGGCAGAATCAATTTTTGTGTAACACCACACCGGAAGTGGTGCCATAGAAAATCCTGCCAAATGTGAAGATGCCAAAGGAGTACTGCTAGTGAAGTTCATGGAGTGTGATTCGACCATCAATTCAGAAGTCTACTGTGAAATGTTATGAAAATTCAGACGAGCCGTCCATAACAAAAGTCGGGGCATGCTGACTTCCGGTGTGGTGTTGGTTCACGATAATGCTTGCCCGCACATTGCTAGACACACCCAAGAACTTTCGAAGCAGTTCCATTGGGATGTTTTTGATCACCCCCCCATAACCCAGATTTGGTGCCGAGCGACTACTACTAAGGAATTTCAAATCTTGTAAGACTTTATGACAAGTGCTTCAGTTTGAATGGCGATTATGTCAAAAAGTAATGTAATGTAGTTTTCTAATGTGAATAATAACAGGTCTGTGTCTGTGAGTATCTGTCATTGATAACCAAATGGAGGTTTATTGCTGAATTGCCCTCGTATATAGGTAGTCCTTGACTTATGGCCACAATTGAGCCCCTAATTTCTGTGGTTAAGTGAGACATTCATGAAGTGAGTTTTGCCCCATTTTATGACTTTTTTGCCACAGTTGTCAAGTGAATCACTGCAGCTGATAAGTAGTATGTTAAGTGAATCTGGCTTCCCCATTGATTTTGCTTGTCAGAAGGTTGCAAAAGGTGATCACATGACCTTGGGACACAGCAAAGGTCATAAATATGAAACAGTTGCCAAGCCTCTGAATTTTGATCACATGATCATGTTGATGCTGCAAACGTTGTAACTGTGAAAAGCGGTCACAAGTCACATTTTTCAGTGCCATTGTAACTTTGAACGGTTGCTAAACGAACTGTTGTAAGTGAAGGACTACCTGTATTTGCCTATATATTATTTAGTGCCAATAAAAAGATGCTTTCACTTGTATTTGTTTCCTCCAAAATAAGCCAAAATCATCAGTAAATTTGGTGCTGGCACATAGTTCTCACCGTATTGGAGAAGAGGCAGAAATGGAGTAACTAATTTTAAAGAAAGTGCCATTCTCATTTGTTTCTTGAATGCTAATAAGACAAGGACTAAATAAATCTAGGAATTATTTATATCTGTTATTGAGGCAAAAGGGAACAGCTGCTGAATAGTGCCCAGTTAATTCTCTTTAACAGTCTTGGCTAGGAAATGGCTAATATTATGTCCAACTGAAATAATGAACAGAAGCTAGAAAGGCATGAATTAAAGTGCTCAATGTTTGAGATGGGTCAGATACATTGATTCAACAACCTTTTCCATGCTGAAAAAGGTGTTTGGATTGTATTACATGTTTTAGCAAGCTATGATTATAGATTTTTTCCCCCAAGCCTTTTCTCTAGCCAACATAAAGCTGTTTGCAGTATTTCAAATTCTGGCCCATAAAAATAAGTTCACTGAAAAAAATACAGAGTTTAGAAATTCAGCCTGATTATATGCAAGCTCGTCTCTGAAAAAAAAAAAAAAAAAAAAAGGGTGGGTGGGTGGGGGGGGAGTGGATGACATCAAAGGCAGCTAGAATAGAACCATCTTAAGTGTAGGAAGAAAATGCCGGCAAAGAATGAATATGAAAGAATCGGGGAGATAATAGAAAAACTGGCACTTTTACTGAGATTTTCAAAAGGTCAAGGTGAGTCAGACTGATTTAGTAGTCTGGCTTGGCTATGCTAAAGTACTTGGAGGATGTATGCTCCTTCTATTCCCCTTCCTTATCACACATATTCCAATTCCATTTCCCATTTTCTGTTGGTAGGAACTTCAACTGAGAAGCTAGGATATTGCAAACTACTATCTGCTTTCCAGCTAGAATGGAAAAGCAGGATATCTTGTGCTGTGCAATAAGTATAGTTTATGTGATTCTAAAGCTTAGCTAGAATATAGCTAGAATAAAGTTGTATATTCTTTTGTTGATTCACAAAAATGTACACCCTGCTTTCACTGTCATGAACCAAACAATGAGGGGAGGAAGAAGGAGCAGCAGCTAGTGTGGAAGTTGTAAATGAATTCAACAACTGGCACAGAAAGTATTATCTCTAAATTATTAGAGGTTTATGGTTGAGCAATGTCAATGTCCTGCCTTTGCAATAGTTCTGTTGGTGGAACTGCTACTTGTGTAGGTCTATATCCACAGAGATTTTCAGATTTATCAGTGGCTCCTAGGATGGACTGGCTCTTGCGTAAGCATAGGAGAACTTCTGCTTCATCCCAACTCATTTTAACCAGCCTTTAATGGGGGGGTTGCTATTAGTTTGCTTGATGTATTTCTCTTTCGTGTGAGGTCCCAAATATTTTTGGTCTAATTTTGTAGTTTTAGACTTTTGAGAGTCTGTTAAAGTAGTCTTATAATAATGTAGATTTAATTCATCTAGTCATGTTACTGGGAGGGTCAACATCAATCTTACAAGTCTGAAAAATACAAAACTTCCCACTGCTACTTTTAACTGCTTGATCCAATAGGGTGAGTCCTTTCTAAGTTTCTTTTTCTGCCATTAAGCCACTGGGAACTCCTGACTCTATTATCTGATTTGTTTCCCCCCATTTCACCCAAACTATCCATACATTTAGTTACTTACATGGAAGGTTATGATTCTTCCCCCAGAACTGAGGCCAGGATGTTAGGAGCGCTCTAACATGAGTATATGTGCATAGAGCATGATTTCAGATTTTTAATGAAGGAACCTTACTTGTCTTGTCTTGAGGTGTTTTGTTTGTTTGTTTGTTTGTTTGTTTCTTAGGGAGGGTTATGGATGGATTGGGGAGGGTTATGCAATTTCCTTGGCTAGATGGGTGGCCATATACATTTGATTAGTAAATAAATTCCAAGACTTCTAGTTTTATTTCCTCAAGAACCTATAACCCCTGAGGTATGAGGAACCTCGAAAGCAGCTAAAATCATCTTATTCTGATGGTCTATTAGTGCAAGTCATGGACCTGGGCTTGATTTTTATGGGGTTTGATTATGTTTATTATTAATTAATTTTGCCTTAGTTTGACATAATGTAAACCCACCTTGAGTCTTCTGAAAGAGGGCAGTATATAAATATTTGTAAAAAAAAATCAATAAATACTCCTATCAGTCCTCAAGACTTGGAGCTCCTGTTTTATTTCATTCTTCTAGTTAAATGTTAATTATATGAAACATGATTATTATTCTTATCTAGCACTCCTACTTTAGGAGACGTAATGTTCTATATTATAGTTCAACATATTATAATTGGTCAACCAATGTCTTTCCTGTATGTGTCACAGTTGTACATTTGTCCTCACAAGTAACAATAAAAGTTTTTCTCCTTTTAAACAGAACATGGAGTATTAGAAGGCATGCTTCCAGATGTCAAGATGTGTCTAGATCAGGGGTCTCCAAACTTGACAACTTTAAGATTTATGGACTTCAACTTCCAGAATTCCCCTGCAGCATGACTGGCTGAGGAATTCTGTGAGTTGAAGTCCACACATCTTAAAGTTGCCAATTTGGAGACCCCTAATCTAGATTTAAAGAAATATGGAAGTAACAATTTTGTTCTATCTGAAAGTATAGCAATCCTATCTTTAAACAGATAGATATATTGTATAGGACATCCTTTTAGTCCATATCTGAGTGGAGTTTCAACTAGATTCTTATCTTGCATTAGAGACACTTTGACAATTAGGAGGATCACACCACAGCTGGTATTGTATAGCTGCAGGTTATTCTGTCCACTCTGGAACATCAGTCTCAATGAAATGTATAATTTGCCTTTGGGCAAAGAGAGCCTGAGATTTTATGAAATAGCTTTCATTCTAAAAGAATAGCCTGAACTGCCTGAATACAAATTCAGTCGGTATAATTCAGATAGCCCACTGCCACAGAATGTCCAAGGATGGCTTTCAATGTTGCATCATGGTTTATTACCTGAATCGCTGCTTGTGTTTTCCTTTGCATGCAGATGAACCCACAATAAACATATATAAATTAAGCATAGCACTTTGCAGAGCCATGGCAAATGCATGGTGATTATGCCCTGGGTAAATTAGCTCAAGGCAAAGATTTACTTTGCAAGTTTTATGTTTTCTACAGCCTCTTGCAGAAAGGAAGAATGATTGACAAATATTGAACCAGGAGAACTGTCCCTAATGATGACAGAGCAAGAAAGAACAGTGGTGAGGAGTGACAAGTTACTACATAAGGAAGAGGACAGGAAATAAAGGGTGAGATCTTCAGTTTTTTTAGAGTTTCAGTTCCACAAAAAATCATATGAGGTCCAACAGAGCAAGCTGCACCATAGAGGCCAGAGAACATAAAGGCATCAGGAGCTAGGAGAAGAAATGAAACCAATATGGATATATTTCCCCTTTTTAGAGAAAAGAAAAAGCAAAGAATTTCCATTGATTATTGTATATTTGAGATTTCATGATGGTCACATGCCACCTTGATTTTATTCACTTCTCAGTTCTAGGTCTTGGTCTGATTGAGGCCATCATTTCTGGCTCAACTGTGAATGCTTTCTAGTCCCACGGATATCACAGCAGATGATGGGAAATGTAGATGTAGATGTTAGAAATCTTTAAGCTCTACCCCCTGAGAAATATAGGGCAAAAATAGGGCTTTGCACAACTCTGAGTTGTCTTTTGGGTGACCTGAGACAAGGTGCCAATGAATTAAAATGCTGCATACAAGTGCTAAGTTCATGATCTTATATACATTCCAGAGCAGTGGGGAGACTGAATCTGACACACTGCACAACTCTAGTCAAGAACAGACTTCACAGCACTAAAGGCAAGCTTTTATTGGATTGATAGTTAGTCCAAAGAAAAACAATAAACATGGAAATGGGCAAGTGACATGAAAAGTAAGTAAGTAAGTAAGTAAGTAAGTAAGTAAGTAAGTATAATAATAATAATAATAATAATAATAATAATAATAATAATAATAATAATAATAATAATAGAGTTGGAAGGGACCATGGAGGTCTTCTAGTCCAACCCCCTGCTCAGGCAGGAAACCCTATACCATTTCTGACAAATGGCTGTCCAGTTTCTTCTTAAAAACTTCCAGTGTTGGCACATTCAGCGCTTCTGAAGGCAGGTTGTTCCACTGGTTAATTGTTCTAACTGTCAGGAAGTTTCTCCTTAGTTCTAGATTGCTTCTCTCTTTGGTTAGTTTGGTTAGTGAGGAACATTAAATCATTAATTGTACCTGTTGCGTCCTTGGCGGGAAAACAGACACGAGAAGCAGCTGGAGTTCTCAGTTTCTTTTATTCAGCGTTCAGCTTACAGGAAGATGGCTTCAGCCTCGCCCAAACGCCTCGCAGCCTCTTATATAGGCAACTCCCGGGTAAATGGGTTACTTTTCCCGCGCCAGCACCCGCGCATGCGCACGGCGCTGGCGACAGCCTGTCTGGTCCCGGGCAGCTTTGCACCTGCCCGGGACTGCCTGCAAACGCCCGAGCCGTTTGCAAGGCTCGGGACATAACACCCCTTTCCCCCGGGCTAAAACTACTACCAACATACAACATTAATTTTATATGACATTTTGCTCCCCAGTGCTCCCACTGTTTACTGGCCTTTGCCTTGCCAGCAATGTTATGTAGTCTTCTAGGTACTTGGGAGATTTCTTTGCTCTCTGTGACCTTCTTAGCTGTGGATTACTGGCATAAGTCCCCTGACTGGAGGGAGGCGTGAGCCTGTTCTCTCTATTGTGCCCTGGTGTCTTCCAAGGACTGTGCCCCGATGCCTGGCCTGCTTGCTTGCCCACCGGGCTCGTCAGGCCAGGGCTTCTGTTACTTTGTGCCCTGGTTGACCTACCTAGCTGTAGACCCTCAGGCCCCTTGAAGTGATAGCCGCTGCTGGGCGTCTCTGTAGAACCTCCTAGGTCAGTCCAAGACCTGTCAGGAGGCTGTGCATTCCCTGAACCCCATTCTGTGTTCGGGCTCGTGTGGGTTTCAGTACTTTCCCAAAACTCAGGTGTTCCCTGATTTGTGCTAGGGTTGTTGTAGTCGGGACTTGGTTCCTCGACTAACTCTGTGTATGTTTGACCCCCTGTAGGATTTGGGGTAAGGTCAGGCCAACCTTGGGAATTGTGTGCCAGTTCTCTTGCGGGGAATGATTTGTGGGGATGCCCCCGGGTATCCTCCGTTGCTGGAGTGCTGTGTGATGTGTGTGGAAAGTGAGTATGCCCCCGGGGTGACTCCCTGGCTGGAGTAGGCGTGGATGCCTGGTAGTTAGGTAAGCTCCATGACTTTCTTTTCGGAGCAATTGCAGAACCTTGGGACGAGCCGTTTGTGGCTCCCTCAGTGGAGGTGGGCAGTAGCTCTTGCCCTTCCCTTTGCTCCAAAGGGTCCCCCTCCCCCCCTGGAAAAGACCCAGGAGTCTCAACAGAAAAGTCTCGCCGAGAGCGAAGTTGGTCGATGTGCCGACGCAGGACACGACGTTGTCCAGGGCAACCGTAGGAGAGAGGACCTGTGATCCTGGACACAGAAGCGGGGATCCATGTATGATTTTAATTTTACCAGGCCGTAATGCGAGCCGAACGGGGCACCACACAAGTGTTGTCTAGGTGCCCCTAGGATGTGAGGTAGATGAAGGCAGTCTGTCCGGATGCAACCGGTCAAGTCTAGTAGTAAGTTGGCGACCCCAACGAAGTTCAGCTGGACTTCTCCCTGTAGAAGTGGACGGTGTGGTGCGATAAGAAAGGAGAAAGTCAGCCAACCTGTGATGCCAGTCCCCGTAGGTGAGTCTCTTCAAGGCGTCCTTTGCGATGAGCACCATGCGTTCAGCCATACCGGTGGTGGAAGGGATGAAAAGGCCGCAGTGGGGGGGGGGGGGGGGGAACGTGGCATGACGAATCAGGTTTGCCTGTAAGAAAAAGCTTGGAATCGGAGGAGGGAATTGGAGGGTGTTGTCGGACACAAGGACATCGGAAGCCAAGTGTGCAGCAAAAATCCCCCTCAGTACCTGAATAGTCTTGCAGTGGTGGTGGATGAGACAGGCACAACTAGCCATTTGAATGGCTGTTCAACAAGGACCAAGAAGAACTGGCCCTGAAAGGACCCAGCGTAGTCAATGTGACCCACGACCATGGGGGACTGTGTTCCTCCATTATGCACAGGAGCTTGGGGCATCTCTGGGCGAGATCAGTTGGACACAGGGTGGCAGCGTGTACCTTAGCTTAA
Source organism: Crotalus tigris (assembly GCF_016545835.1). NCBI lineage: Eukaryota > Metazoa > Chordata > Lepidosauria > Squamata > Viperidae > Crotalus > Crotalus tigris. The sequence goes on along the minus strand of NW_024096651.1, from coordinate 1,174,808 downwards.
TATCTTATCTAAACCAGGCCACCACAAGTGGCTTCGTGCAAGAGCCTTTATACGAACAATGCCAGGATGACCCTCGTGGAGGGATTCTAAGACCCTAGTCCTCATTGAGGTGGGAATGACAACTCTGTTTCCCCAAAGCAGACAACCCTGAGAAAGGGACAGTTCGTTTCTTTTGGACCAGAAACTCTGAAACTCAGGAATAGGGCAGTGCTCAGGCCACCCGGACAGGACCCAGGAGCGGACACGTGAAAGTGTGTGATCTGTACCCGTTTCAGCGGTAACATCCCTGGCACTAAGAGGGAGCTCGGGCACGGCTTGGATTGATAGAATGTTGACAGCTGGCGCGGGGTCAGCTTCTACTACTGGCAGAGGCAACCTACTGAGGCCATCAGCATGGCCCATTTCTTTTCCAGGCTTGTGGAGTAATGAAAAATCATATGCAGACAAAAAAATAGACCACCTAAGCATTCTAGGGGAAATGATGTGGGGAGTCTGCTTACGTGTGGTCAACAGTCCCAGCAGAGGCTTATGGTCAGTGAAGACCGTGAAATGCCTGCCATAGAGAAAATCGTGGAATTTTTATTCCACAACACAGCCAGGAGCCTCCTTGTCTATCTCAAGCGTAGTTGCGCTCGGGCAGACAGACAGTGTTCTGGAGTAGTATCAATAGAACTGAGTTCCACAGACCTGAGGTGAACTCAGGACGCTCCAACGTTCCTTCCAGCGTTTCCCCGCTCACCCTTAGGGGATGCATCACAAGCGATGCACGCAGGAGAGACTCGTTGAAGATGTGGCAAGAACACTGTTAGAATGGCAAGCCTTGACTTCTTTAAAGCAAGCCTCAATGTGCTGTGACCACAGCCACACAGCTTGTTTGTCTAGTAGCCTGTGAAGAGGCTCAGCTACACTAGCTTTATGTGGAAGAAAAGAATTGTAGAAATTCAGGCGGCCTAGGAAGGCCTGAAGTTCGGCCTTAGACTTTGGCCTGGGTGCATCTAAAATAGCAGTTAGTTTGGATTCAGCAGGATGAATCCCAGCAGCATCAAATTTGAATCCCAGAAATTCAGTAGAAGGCACCCCAATCTGGCATTTGTCTTTTCTGAGCTTGAGGCCTGATTTCCTGAATCTTAACAGGACAGCCCTAAGCCTTTCAGCTAGAAGGTGTGTGGAGTCTCCTGCAATCAAGACATCGTCAAAGTAGGGGCAGACCCCTGGTATACCTCGTAGTGTGTTTTCCATTACGCTTTGGAAAATCCCAGGAGCGACATTTTACTCAACTGTCGCCTTTTTACTTTAAAGCTCCCCTGTGGGTCACATGGTCGGAGCTATGGCAGCATCATCATCACAGGCACTGTTTGAATATCTTTGACTAGGTCAAGCTTTTGCAAACACGCCCCCTCCTTGAGAGAGGCAGGATGTTGACGAACCACAGGACAGGATAGGCATGTTCTAGCAATTGCCTTATTGAGTGTGCATTTGTAATCACACAAGAATGCGAATGTCCCACATTTGCCTTTAGATGCGTGACAATGGGTGTCTCCCACGGGCTGGAATCAACAGGTTCTAGGATTCCCTGTTGGATTAGTTTGTCTAGTTCAGTGTCAATCTTACTTTTTAAAGCAAAAGGGACCCTTCTTGCTTTAATCCTAATGGGAGTGACAGTGGGGTCTAGCTTAAGGACACAGGTGGTCCTTTGAATGTGCCCAGCTGGGGGCTGAAAACATCTGCAAATTCTTTGCAGACTTCCTGTAGGTCGAGTGTTTGTAAGCTGTTGAGTCCTGTGACGTGTATCCCCAGGGCCTCAAAACAATCGAGTCCTATGAGACTCGTTCGTTCACCCCCTACTACTAATAAGTCTAGTGGACCTTCAAAGCTCTTGTATTGCACGTTAAGGGTGGCCTCCCCCTTAACACACACTCTTGAGTTCTGAAAATCTGTTAATACAATATCAGAAGGCCTTAACTTGGCCTTAGACCCACTACTGGAACCAATCTTCCTAAATGTATGCAATGAAATGATGGACAGGGCAGACCCTGTGTCTAGTTCCATAGATAATGGAACCCCTTGTAGCTTCACGTTGAGTGACAGCTTTTTCTTCATGGGCTTGTGTGTGCCTGTTCTACAGATGCTTCTTCGCGAAGCGCAAAAACCTACCCTATTCTGGCTGGGAATCTGGTACCTTTCAGGCGTTCTTCTTGGGGTTGTGCCTTTCGTCGGCTCAGACACACAGCTGCAATGTGCCCTTGTTTGCCGCATGCCCGGCAGGTAGCGGAGCGGAACTTGCAGTCGGTTCTCCTGTGGCGACCTCCACAGCCGATGCACTTGAGCAGAGCCGAAGAGCTTCCCTTCTGGTTCTCTTCCTTCGCGGGGTGTAGACGGTCTACTTCCTCGTCCGGATCCTCCTCGGAGTTTCGTCGGACGTCTTCCTGGTGCACGGACGCACCCTCTGCACTGTTTCTGATCGGCCGCATGTTTTTGATGGCGCCGCCTGCTGCTTCTTCTGCGGTGACTTCCCTTAAGGCGTCTTGGAAGGCTAATTCTTCCTTGGCAAAAAGTCTCTGTTGTAGCTCTCGATGCCTTAGCCCCCCACACGAATCGGTCCCCTCAGTCGTTCCTCGAGGTCCTTGACTCGCATGGCTTTGGCGCCTTGCCGTACGTGCGGCGATGTTTCCTTGGCTGTTTCAACCGGACCGTTGATCCCTCTGCTCGAAGGTGTGGCGCCATGAGATAACGGACACCTTGGGGTGGAAGTGGTCCTTCAGCAGCTTCTTCAGTTCTGCGTAGCTTACAGACTCTACTGGAACAGGTGCTGCAAGGTTTTCTGCGATTTCGAAGGCGTCTTGGCCGCAAGCGCAAAGCAGGGTGGCAGCCTTCAAGCTATCTTCCCTCACTTGGTTTGCCTTGAAGTAGTTCTCCATTCTGGATACGTAGGACTCCCCCCGCTCTGGATGTGAGACGTCGATTCCGAAGCCTTCCGATTTTCCGCCATCATTCGGATCTTCAGAGTTACGGGTCTATCAGCCAGCCGACCCCAGAATGCGCACCGGATTGGCGGTATCTGCCGGTCGAACGCCGTTCCCTCTTTCCGCCGCTCAGGACTCCCTTGGGTAAGCTTACACGTTTTCCTTTCCATGTAGTGCAAGGCTCCGCCTCCTCGTCGCCTTGTGCGTCCTTGGCGGGAAAACAGACACGAGAAGCAGCTGGAGTCCTCAGGTTCTTTTATTCAGCGTTCAGCTTACAGGAAGATGGCTTCAGCTCAGCCCAAACGCCTCGCAGCCTCTTATATAGGCAACTCCCGGGTAAATGGGTTACTTTTCCCGCGCCAGCACCCGCGCATGCGCACGGCGCTGGCGACAGCCTGTCTGGTCCCGGGCAGCTTTGCACCTGCCCGGGACTGCCTGCAAACGCCCGAGCCGTTTGCAAAGGCTCGGGACATAACAAGTAGCCTAAGGAAGACTGAAATATATCAAGAGCTCTCAAATAGTATGTATATGAAGCTTACATAGATTTCACTGGTTATTCTCATATAAGTTGATATTGCTGAAAAATACATTATACAAGAATGTCAAGCTTCTGTTACGGGCCTTCATGATTCTGATTGCAGTTGCAGGCTCAGATTGATCCTTCTATACTTACGCAATCTGAAGTACCAGTCTGGAGAGACACTACAATTTATAGTAGTAATAGTAGTAATAATAAAACACAATAGTAATAGAACACAGGCTTTGCAGGCTAAAAGTTCCAGATTTGGTCCAGAGTATCTCAGTGGGAAGACCAGTAAGTGGAGGCCATCCTGATCTAAAAGGATAGAGACTTTGACTCAGTCTACAACTCTCTTATCTCCAATCACCATTCTGCCAATCTGGACACCAGATAGCAAACTGCCTGAAGTTGCACAACAGCTCCACTCAAAACCTCACACAACATACTAAATGCTGTATTCATACAACATACTAAATTAGCTTTAATCACTGATAGAGTTGTGTGCGTACAAACCCAGTCATTATATGTAAATAAATTACTGTGCAAACCCAGAAAATTGGTTAATTCAGAGAACCTAACCACTGGAAGCAGACTGAGGAGAATAATATCTCAGCCACTCGTCTATTGCTTCTCACTGAACTATCTACTTAGCATTCTTGGATTAATAAAAGTTATGGTTAGTCTGAGAAATAATTGCTTTTCTAGCCTTCATTGTATAACACCGTTACTCATCCTGTTTCTCCTCTTTTGCTTTTCTCTTCCTTCAGAAGACATTGGAACCTCAACTTAGAGGAAGACATTCATAGTTTATGACTGCAAAAGAAATTGACCTCCTTTTCTATTGTTGATCAATACTTAGTAACATAGGCCTAAGACATATGCAGACTGCAATTAAACAATTAAAATCTCACAAAGAAACTAAGGCATAGCTTTACCCCAAATGATGAATTCATAAGAAGTTAGCTGCTTGGATAGATATCTGGTGTGTAAAAACATATTAAGAAATTATGTGAAAACAGATAAGCTTGTTCTTAAAAAAAAATCTAAGCCCACATTCCAAAAGATATTGAATGCATGTATGAACTATATACCTAATTCTCAATTTCAAAATGAATGATTGGAACTATTTTTTAGAAGTTTTGTTTGGATATGACAAAGTACTTGGTCACTGCTTCCTCTGTTCCTGTAATATCAAAATTCGTACTGGAATTGGTGACAGGCCTAAAGATTTATTCTCCTGCCACAATATCCAAAAAAAAATCAAGCACTAGAAGACAAATAGTCACACTGCAAAAAGAAATTGCCCAAAGTCTTTTCCACTGCACCAAACTTTAAACTGGAAGGAATATTATCTGATTTGCGATTGTTGAAAAAACAGTGGGCTTCCCATATCACTTTCAAAATCTAGCTAAGAAAACAACAAAAATAGCAATAGCAGAAAACTTTAAAATGAATTAATTTTGTAACCTCTGGCATTAATAACATTGCTTGGAAACCACTGAACAGTTTAATGTGATCACCAATTAATATTGAGTTTATTGTGTGGTGGATCCTGGAAATATGCGTAATATGAATTGTTTGCTTGTTTCATTTCTCAACACAGCCAACACACATGAGGTCTCTCCTTTGCTTTCCTGTATTTCCTGCTGTCTTCGCTATTATAAGTTGTGTTGTGGGAGTTCTATTTATAGTACAAGGAAAGGAAAAAGCACTTCTGGAGGCAGGAAAACCAACCAAGGAAAGAATCAGAGGAAGTGCGGCTGCCATTTTACCAAACAATTTGGAAAGCATTGAGCTTCGAAACTCACAAGTGTTGTCATTGTTGCTAAGAATATGAACTGAGCACAATTCCTTTGTTTGTCCTCCAGAAGTATTCAAAAGGGCAGCTTGAACAAGAAGGATAACGGAATGAAGAAATCCTAATTTAATCAGTGTTCTAAGTAGCAGAGCAGAAAAAAATCTGGAGCAGAAAAGAGGTGTGTGCAGGAAGGTAAGGCACACACAGAGGTAAAGTATTCACTCTACATTTTTATTTCTAGGTTTCTCAGAAATGCAAATAAGGTTGTCTTTCCTAATCTGTTCCCCTCAGAGTTCTGCTTCCCTAAGCTCACTGCTCCAGCTCTGTGTCTATTACTTTGATTGGCTGGGATCAATGAGAATTGTACCTTGGCATCTGAAAGCTAATCTGCTGGGGACATTGAATCTCAGGTGGAAGAAACTGGGATGCCAATACAGGTGCTATGTCAGAATTTCTGTAGAGAGAAAAGAAGATTATACTAAACTGAAGAAAGATGAAGTCTGACAATATCTAAAGCCCATGTTCTTGAATAACTCATGTTTACATTACACAAAAAAGTACACTGTTAAACATTTGTTGTGTTTAGTTTGTGGCAAATATTGCAGTAATTGTAAGAGTGGGACATGATCTAAATGTCTGCTCTTACAAAGGCTGCTCCTGCTCCTAAAAGCAGCTAGAGACCATTTAGCGAAACATCTGCGAGATCTCTTGATGTTTTCTCACTTTGGTCTGGGGAAACTTTGTAATTGTACAAATTTTGTTGGCTTTCATGGATTCAGAACTTTCATTAAGAAATACTGGTGACTGTGAGTGTGGGCTGTGATCCATAGCATTCTATGCCTCAATAAATGTGTTAGAATTTACAATGGCCCAAAACTTCATTGTTGTTGTTGTTGTTGTTTTTGCTCTGGAACTTGTTATAGCTTTTTTGTTATTCTCCTGAACCATTTAGAACATAATCTGGGAGAATAAACGGATGGTGATGAATACTATAAATAAATAAATAAATAAATAAATAAATAAATAAACGGATGGTGATGAATACTATCAAGGTAGGGTAGCTGTATTTGTCTGAAGAAGTGGGATTGAAATAATGGAAAATACGCTTAGTTTGCAGGGGTATTTTAATCTTTGTATTGGTAGAAAACATCAGGGATGCAGTTGCCTCTGGTCTGAGATCTGAAAAGTACCAGCTGCTCTCTTCGTTCTCAACTAGCACTCTAATTTCAGTGGCTAACTTAAAGATCCAGGGTGACTTCTTTCCAGTCTCTTGTGTCTGGGGGGGGGGGGGATGTAATGGCAGTCACAATTGTACAATGAAACTCCATCCTTCTTGAGTTCGTTTACCTTTGTTGAGTTTCACTCCACCACAAACATGCTTGCCACCTTATCAATCCTTATATTTCTTTTATTGCCTGTTCCCAGTCACCGCCAGTCATCTGACTTCCCTTCTCCAGTTAATGGAAAGATGACAAAGCCCCTAATCTAATGCATTTTAAAAACCATAAGGCTCCCTTTGGACATATCAGAGAAGGAAGGGGCTCCAGTACAACCAGGGGTGTCCTATATAAGTCAATCTACTTCATGGGCTGGGTATAAGATGAAAGTAAAGTCATAATGGAAGAATTGTGCATATTTCTATTCTGCTTAATGAAATACATTTTTGGAGCAGTTTTGCTTTGCCTCTAAGAAAAACAAATTTGAAGGCATCTCTGGGAGTTAAAAGTTGAAGAGGTAATTTATTGTTCAGCAGATATTTTTAAAAGTTAGAGTTATGTACAAAATTACGTAGAGCCACATGAGAGTTGCCTGCCCACCTAATAAAAAATAAAAATGTGTAAATAGGAAGTTAATAAGACGGAGAACATGGGAATATTTGAAATTCGGCTGGACTGTTATCTATGTTTGCAAGCATATACATGCGACAAGGGGGCATTTTTGTGCCTCCATGATAGGCTCCCTATCTAACACATTTTTGATTACACTATTTTAATTTTTTGAAAGTAAATGAAAAGCAGGTGCATTGCAGAGCAAAGTTCCAAATCATATAATCTTACAGTACATTACAAAAATGCCTCTCTCTTTTGAATACAGATGTAAAATTGATCCGAAAACACTAAAAAACTAGAACATAAACCCTGAAAGATTTTTTATTTTTATTTTAGTGGTGGAAAGTAGCATCTGGGATTACTAAGAGAGCAGGTAGCAGGAAGTGGCCTCATCAGTTTTAGTTCTGGTGAGTGGTATTTTGGGCTCTGATTATATTTCCTGCAATCATTTTTTGAAAGCACTCAAACATTATCGTCATATTTTGGGACTCAGATATTACACTCTAATCATAGAATAGAAGAGAGCTTGGGGATGCCTTCTAGATCAGAGGTCCCCAGCCTTTTGGGCACCAGGGACCAGTTCCGTGGAGAAAGTTTTTTCCGTGGACCAGAGGGGGCGTGCTTTTATGTGCTGCCTGCATCTCGTAGATGGGGCTTTGCTTGTTTCTGCAGACCAGTTGCTGGCATGCCGTGGCCCAGTATTGGTCCACAGACTGAGGGTCGGGGACTCCTGTTCTAGATGTCTTCTGGATGAAATGGATTACTGCTTCCAAAATTTGCAGCCAATTGTTCTTTCCCATAAAGCGAAGCTATCAGGTTGTAGAAAGCTGATTTATCCATTGCCTCCTGATGCAGGTGTGAATAGAGAAAAACAAAAACAACTTTCTAATGGAAACCCTCACAGACATACATTGCAAAAGAACTACACAACCACAATGATGCTGTTTGTTTCAAGAATTTGGTCAGCTTGCATTCCACAAATAGTGCAACATTCCTCAAAAACAGGTCTCTGAGCTGCAGAGCTAATTGGTTTTGGAAACTTAGAGGGTTTTTAAGGCCATATGAAGGATTATATGGCAGGAGTTTGGTCAGTCAAAGAAGAACAGATTTTCTAAAAAAAAAAAAAAAAAAACTCAGCCCTTGGCTGCCTTCGTCCTTAGATCCCTACTGATGAGTTTCAGCTGATGGAAGAGAAGAACTGCTGGGTTTGTTCACTTGCGATGTGCTTCTTGTCTTGTGTCTGACTCATGACATTAAATGTAAGATTGCACAGGCAGTAGAACAATAACAAAGATTCAGGGCAATCCTCAAACCATAGCTAATGTTATTGGCCTTCTTGGCTGAATCATGTGGCTAAAACAGTTCTGTTCATGGCTTGAAGAACTGAAGAAGCTTCTTGGATGAGAAGCAAAATGTCTTCAAGGAAAAACAAAGTGTCCACTAGTGAGCACCGTTCTCTTTCTGTCTAGCTCCAGCTTCCTCAGTCCCTTTGCCTCTGCCCATGCTAGGTTTTTTTTTTCTCTCTCTCTCCCTTAGTTTACTCAGAGATTTTTAGGAACAGTTTGCTTGCACTGCTCTTTGTTTCAAATTCTGTTGGTGAACAGCCTCCAACTATAGATCCATCTAAGAGTGATTCCTCATCAGCATTTCTTACTTGTTATTACATTTGGGATCCATTTTTGTATGGCTGAAGTACAAAACCTTTCTAACTCAGTTACAATTTTCTTTGTTTCGATCTTTATTGGCAATTCCTCGCCCACATAACTGCTCAGGAAAGGCCTGCTCAAAATGCCCTGTGCATCATAGATTTCCAGAGCTCTTTCCTTGACTGGCCCTGCACAACAATAAAGGAGAATATTTGTAGCTCAGGGTTGAAATGAGGGGTCCTTGGTGCTCTCTGAGCTTGCTTGTTTTCTTGCAGACATTTCATTACCCAAACTAGGTAACACCATCAGTGCTAATCCTGAGAACCAAACAAACCAAGCTGAGACCCTAAACAGCAACACTGGTAGATGATGCCACCTGAGTAATGCTGAGAGGAGAAACAGTCTCCTACTCATATGCCAAATTCTCTTGGCCAGTTTATGTGACTGGAAGGAGGGATGCTAACTGTGTCCCAATCATATCTTATTTTCTGAGATTGGATTTGGAGTCTACTGGAAGGAAGGCAGAGATGGGCAGAGAAAGGTCTGTGCTATGGGATGTTCTCAGTGGAGTCTTCCTCGAAGAACTGTAGCCTCTTGGGATATCAGTGTTGTATTTATGTAGCTATTAGCAACAGCAATACAAACATTTCACACATTTTCTTAATAATGTGTGCATCTCAAAGAATAGGAAAAAGGATTTCCCAATTGCATCAGTATTACATCAGTGTCTTATGATGAAGCGTTGTGTGCTGCCATGGAGCAGAGCTACGTGAAGATAAAGAGTCTTTTCTTTTATGCCTCTGACATTGTCAATGTGGAATTTTAATCATGCTGTACTTCACGAACTGTAGGCCTCACCTGACTGAGGGAACAACGTGAGCTCTTTTTCTATCTTAATTGGCTAGAAACACGCTAAACCTTTTTATTCCTCAAAGCCAAGCATTTATATCCTGTGCTCTGTTTAGGAAAATCCCTCAAAATGATGATTAGATGAGTTCCATACATGTCACAAGACATAGAGATGGCATGGATAGTGTTTCATGTAGGCATTGATGTTCCTGTCCTGACAGACACTTGTTACTAAAGGCCATGTTCCTGGAAGTATGACAATAGTTTGAGGAAGGCTGAATTAGACATAACAGAGATGAAGTAGGTCAATAAGCATAGTAGATATTGTAAATTGGAACAGAGCCATCATAAATGATTTCACTATGGATATATTTTACTGGTGGCGAGCAAGCTAAGTAGCTTGGTTACCAAAGCTGGTGGCCACTCTGGGCACATGAAGAAAGAAAATAATGTGATCACAATATGCACCTACACCAATCCTGTTGAGTGGTATTGTTGTGCATATAAACCATGCACATTGAAAGGAATTCTGCCTTCATGGGGTTATTCAAAGTATTGAAAGAAGAGCTTCAGGGAACATGTTAGTGCAAACAAAGCTGTTCTCTTTAAAGTGCTAAATCAGCCCCATTCTTTTCTGCACCTCCTCCTTTAAAACTGACTCCTGCAAAGATTTTGCACAGAGCAGCCTGTTCATTAAGTGAAAAGCATGGTGGTTAGGATGTTAGTCTGAGGACCCATCCATATAGACTCTGTTCCCTACTCCAGAAATAGCTTTGCCCCTAAGCTGTCTTCTGCAGATGTACTACTGCTGAACTAATGTATCTCTTGTTCATTTGCAATAGATCTCAAATGATAGAAAAAACAAATGGGAAGCTCACTACGAGGACAATTCGGAAATTAACCTCCATTTGGTTCTCCATGACAGACACTCGCAGATACAGAACTTATATTATACACATTAGAAAACTTCAACCTTACATTACTTTTTGACATAATCGCCATTCAAATTGAGGCACTTGTCATAACATCTTACAAGGTTTAAAATGCCTTCTGCAAAAAAAAAAGATCCCACCTAGGAATGAAGCCACTTGTAATTGCATCGTGAAGCACATTGTCTTTGTTGAAGTGGTGCAACGCAAGCCACTGTTTCATTTTAAAAACTGGTTCAACGAGTCAACTGCAACACAACCTTCTCCTTTCACTCCTCACTGCCTCCTGAACTACTACGGACATTGCCATAGGACGGGCGTCGCTATCCCTGCCTATTTCTCCCACATGCTCAAATGGAGGTTTATTTCTGAATTGCCCTTGTATATTCGGCAAGCTGGTTTCCCACTGGCCAGAACTCTACCTCATCCTACCTCCTGGACTCTGTGGACAATTTTTTCTGCCCCACCTCCATTAGTATACCATTCCTGCTATCAGTCTATAGACATGTTTCTCCTTTTTTCCAGATATATAAAATGTGGAACTATAATTAGATGTCACAGGACTATACAAATAGTGAAAACAGGAATTATAGCTGCCTCTGGACATGCAAGCATGGATGGGATTGTTTTCCTTTTCCAGTATTTGTCTCACACTTTCAATCTGATTATATGGAGCCTGCATAGAAGCTATACAGCAAGGATCTTCAAACTTGGCCCTTTTATGACTTGTGGACTTCAACTCCCAGAATTCCTCAGCCAGGCATGCTGAGAGCCAAGTCTGAAGACCTCTGCTATACAGTAATAGAGGAATAGTGTGGAAGGAAGGGAGGAGGGAAAAGCTGCTGCTGACTACCTTCTCTTCCACTGCCATTTCCAAGTCAGTTGCTTCCTCAGGCAGCAGCTGAGTAATCAACTCTCTTCTCCTCCTCCAGCCAATTGGATCAGCTGGAATCAAGGAAAGTGGGGATGGGGGGAGTCCAAGCAAGTTATAGCATCTTTAGAAGTCCTGGCAGCTTCTCTGGGGTTCAGTTCTACTCCCGAGTTTCTCATGGGGTGAGGAAAAAGCATCCATGTGGCCTTCCCTCTGTCCTCAATCTCTACCATCTGCAGGAGAGGCTTGGCAGAACTGTCTTACCATTGTGGGACCCATCTGAGAAGTTTGCCTTGGGTTCCAGAGAGTATTACTTTAAACTCCGGTGAACATGGTAGTAAAAAAATATCGATATGTGATTATTTTGCCATTATGGTTATTGAAAAGCCCTTAAATGTAACAAGGGAAGAATGTGTTTGGAGGCAAGACATTTCCTTCATAGAAGCTGCTCAGAGGTGTGAGTTGTTTTGTAAATCATTTAAATAAATGCACTCAAGCTATAAATGTGCAATCCTCAATATTCCAACATTCCCAGAAAAACTGCTGAATTCTCAGTTTGCTGTTAGAAGTTCCTGGAACTGGTCATAATCCAGTTTTTTTCTAAGCAGGGTTTATATGCACTCTACTTTGTATTTTAATAGTGTTTTTTAATCTACAACTGCATATAAACAAGATAAAATAATTCATACACTACAATAGATGTAGGGAATGGGGGATTACTAGAAATGATTTTATCTCCCATTTGTTTGGAAAACAGATGAGGGAGTTTTTGTTGCTCCAAGATTTGTTTAGGGGTAGGATGCTGACAAGATGACAACTGTTGCATTTTCTCTTTAACTACAGCTAAACTTTTCTGGGCTTCCTATATGGTGCTGCCTACTAGAAACAGGGAATTAAGATGATTGTCCTACATAAATTACAGTAATAACGATTGGTGTCAAATTGTTTCATGAGGAATTGAAGTTGGGAAACAATATGATGTGGAGAGGAGCTATGAAAACCAGGTTCAATTCCGCCTTCAGCTATGGAATCTCACTGAGTCCCCTTGAGTGAGTCTCTGCCTCTCAACTCAGTCTTCCTTCTGGGCAGCATCATTTGCAGAGAAAATCTTCAGGGAAAATAATGAAAGCAAGATTTATCATTGTGATGCACGCTGTGCCCCTATTGTTGAGTCCTCGGTTAATGGCAATGACGGCGCAAGACATTCTGTGGTTTCAGGAACTCTTTATTGGTCTTCAGTAGCCCCCGTTACAACACTGAGGATAACAAACTTCTCAGCCTCTCTTAAAGACGATCCCCGGGCCAAAAAGCAACATTTAGGCGCACTGCACGCCTTGCGGATGCACGCGAGCGCCAGCGCCAGCCAGTCTGGTCCGGGGCAGCTTGCAACTGCCCGGGACCATTGCAATGTCCCAAGCCTGCCTTTGCAGGCTCAGGACACAACACCCCTTCCCCCCCCCAGCTAAGACTACATGAATAATTACACGTGGGTCAACCCCTGCTCAAATGGTACCATGCTATAGTTCTGGAGAGTAATTCCCCAGTGTCCCTTTTCCAGCTTCCACAGAAACACCCTCTTACTGTTTCTGCTTTGCCAGCAGAGTTATAAAATCTTCAAGATATTTGGGAGATCTCTTAGCTCTCTGTGATCTTCGTAGGCCCTGATAATTCCCAGCTTCACCTTGTCCCGAGGAGGCTATAGGTTCACCCCCTTTCTCAGACCCTGGTGGTCCCCATGGACCATGCCCCATTGCCTGGCCTGCTTGCTTGCCCACCGGCTCGTCAGACCAGGACTTTGTTCTCTCCCTAACCTGGTTGACCTGCCTAGTTGCAGGCTTTCTGGCCCCTCTAGAAGGCTGCCACTGTTGGGCAACTCTGAAGAGCCTCTCAGGCCCACACTGGACCTCGCGTGAGGCTGCCTTCCTCCACTCCCCAGTTCCATAGTAGGACTGTCTATGCTTTCAGTACTGTTCCAAAACTCAGTTGCCCCCTCCATTGAACCAGAGGTTTCAGGATCTGGATTTGTCCCTTCTATCACTTCCCTGTGAGAGTGTCCTTTTCTGGGGACAGTGTCAATGTTGGGCCAATTGCGTTGATTGTGTGCCAGCTCTCTTGCAATGTTTGGGTTATTAGGATGCTCCCGGTTATTCTCCCTGACTGGAGTGCTGAAAGGTGTAAGTGGGTAATGATTATGCCCCCAGGGTGACTCCCTGGCTGGAGTAGGCACTGTGGCCTGTGTGCTAGCTGGTTCCCCTGAATTCCTGTTTGGAATACTCGCGGAATCTTGTGACTGGCCATCAGTGGCCTCTCTGTCGGTGCCTGGCTGCTGCCAACACCCTTCCCTTTGCCCGTATAGGTCCCCCTCCCCCCTGGAAAAGACCCAGGAGTCTCGGAAAATGAGTCCAGTCTTGTACGCAGCTGGTCGATATGCTGTCGCAGAATACGACCATCATCCAAGGAGACCTCGTATGACAAGGGACCTGTAAACTTACATACTACAGCAGGAACCCACAAGTGACCAGGCCCGTAGTTACGAGTCCAAACCGGGGCGCCCACTAGTAATTGCCCTGGGCTGTGTAAACGTAGGAGGCAGTCTGTCCGGATGCAACCGGTCAAGTTTAGTAGTCAGTTTGCGCCCCCAGTGAAGTTCAGCTGGGCTTCTCCCCGTAGAAGTTGAAGGTGTGGTGCGATAAGCAAGGAGAAAATCAGCCAACCTGTGATGCCAGTCCCCATAGGTCAGTTTCTTTAAAGCATCCTTGGTGATGCGGACCATCCGTTCAGCCATCCCGTTGGTGGAAGGGTGGAAAGGCGCAGAGGTGGCATGACGAATCATGTTGGCCTGTAAGAAAGCTTGGAATTCGAAAGAAGTTAATTGAGGGCCATTGTCAGACACCAAAACATCGGAAGCCCATGTGCAGCAAAAATCCCCCTCAGTACTTAGATAGTCTTTGCAGTGGTGGTGGAAGAGACAGGTACAACCTCAAGCCATTTTGAATAGCTATCAACCAGGACCAAGAAGAATTGACCCTGAAAGGGCCCAGCATAATCGATGTGCACCCTAGACCAAGGAGACTGTGTTTCCTCCCATCTATGCACAGGAGCCTGAGGCATTTCTGGGCATGAGCGCTGACAAAGGTGGCAAGCGTGCATCTTAGCCTCAATTTCCTTGTCTAACCCAGGCCACCACAAATGGCTGCGCGCAAGCGCATTTATTCGTACAATGCCAGGATGCCCTCGTGAAGGGAACCTAAAACCCTAGACCTCACTGAGGTAGGAATGACAACTCTGCTGCCCCACAGCAGACAACCCTGAAAAGTGGATAACTCGTTCCTTTTCAGCCAGAAACTCTGAAACTCAGCGCCTGGACAACTCTCTGGCCATCCAGACAAAACCCAGGATAAGACACGAGAGAGTGTGAGATCTGTGGCTGATTCAGCAGCCACATCCCTGGCATCTAAAGGTGATTCAGGCAGTGCCTGAATTGAAAGGATGTTGATTGCCGGGGCAGGATCAGCCTCTACTACTTGTAATGGTAATCTACTGAGGCCATCAGCATGGCCCATTTCTTTGCCAGGTTTGTGAATTAAAGAAAAGTCATAGGCTGACAGGAATATTGACCATCTGAGCATCCTGGGGGAGATGATGTGGGGGGTCTGTTTGTTAGTGGTAAACAACCCCAACAAAGGCTTATGGTCAGTGTAGACCATGAAATGTCTGCCATATAAAAAATCATGGAATTTTTTAATTCCAGCAACAACAGCTAAGGCCTCCCTAGCTATCTGGGCGTAGTTTCTTTCAGCAGCAGACAAGGTTCTGGAGTAATATGCAACAGGAACCTGAGTTCCATCCGGTCTGAGGTGGCTGAGTACTGCTCCTACTCCATAAGGAGAAGCATCACAAGCGATGCACACAGGAAGGGTTTTGTTAAAATGTGCAAGCACATTGTTGGATGTTAGCAAGGCCTTAACCTCATTGAAGCTTGCTTCATGTGCTTGTGACCATTGCCACACTGCCTGTTTGTCCAGAAGCCTATGAAGTGGTTCAGCTACATTAGCCTTATTAGGAATGAATGAATTATAAAAATTCAAGAGGACCAGAAAAGCTTGTAGTTCAGCTTTGGACTTAGGCCTAGGAGCTTGCATGATAGCTTTTAGCTTGGACTCAGCAGGATGAATCCCATTGGCATCAATTTTGAATCCTAGAAAATCTGTAGAAGGCACCCCAATTTTACATTTGTCCTTTTTAAGCTTAAGTCCTGTTTTCCGGAACTGCAGCAGGACAGCCCTCAATCTCTCAGCTAAATTTTGGGTGGAGTCTCCTGCAATTAAGACATCATCAAAATAGGGGCAAACCCCTGGTATACCCCTCAAGGTATTTTCCATTACACTTTGGAAAATTCCAGGAGCCACGTTTACTCCAAATTGTAGTCTCTTGATTTTGAATGACCCCCTATGAGTTACAATGGTTTGTGCTACAGCAGCAGCTTCATCAACAGGTAACTGTTGATAAGCCTGTGCTAAGTCAAGCTTTGCAAAAACACGTCCCTCCCTTGAGGGAGGCCAGAATATGGCTGACTACAGGTACAGGATAGGCATGTTGTTTGCAATGCCTTATTTAGAGTGCATTTGTAATCTGCACAGATGCGGATGTCCCCATTAGCCTTAAGAGGCGTGACTATGGGAGTTTCCCAAGGACTGGAGTGAACAGGTTCTAAGACTCCTTGCTGAATCAATTTGTCCAATTCAGCATCAATTTTCCTTTTTAAAGCAAAAGGTACCCTTTTTGCTTTTACTCTGATAGGAGTGACAGTGGGGTCCAATTTCAAGGAAACTGGGGGCCCTTTGTATGTGTCCAGCTGTGGGCTGAAAACATCTGCAAATTCTTTGCAGACTTCCTGTAGATCTACTGTTTGCAAGCTATTGAGCCCTGTAACTTGTATTCCTAAGGCCTCAAACCAATCGAGTCCTATGAGACTCGTGCGCTCACCCCCCACTATCAATACATCTAATGGACCTTCAAAATCCTTATACTGTACGTTAAGGGTGGCCTCTCCCTTAACACACACTTTGGAGTTTTGAAAGTCTGTTAGCACTATATTAGAAGGCCTAAACTTGGCCTGAAAACCACTACCAGAACAAATCTTTCTGAATGTGTGAATGGAAATGATTGAAAGTGCAGACCCAGTGTCTAGTTCCATGACCAATGGAACCCCTTGCAACTTCACCTTAAGTGACAGTTTCTTTTTGAGTGGCTTTTGTGTGCCTGTCCTATAAATGCTTCTTCGTGAAGCACAGAAACCCACCCTGTTTTGGCTGGGGACCCTGGTACCTTTCAGGTGCAATTCTTCTCGGGGTTGTACCTTCTGACAGCCCAGACACACAGCTGCTATGTGGCCTTGCTTCCCACATGCTCTACAGATTGCAGAACGGAACTTGCAGTCGGTCCTCTTGTGGCGACCTCCACACCCGAAGCACTTGGGTATAGCTGAAGACTTTTCTTTGCCTTCCTTCTCCTTCCCTTCTTTGGTTGGGTAGAGATGATCTACTTCTTCATCAGGTTCCTCTTCCGAGCTTCCTTGGACTTCCTCATGGTGCACGAAAACAGCTTCTGGAGTACTTCTGATAGGCCTCATATTCTTGATTGCCCCACTTGCTGCCTCTTCTGCAGTAACCTCTCTCAAGGCATCTTGGAACGATATGTCCTCTTTAGCAAAAAGTCTTTGCTGCACATCTCTGTTTCTCAGCCCACATACAAATCTGTCTCTCAGCCTTTCCTCTAAGTCTTTAAACTCACAATGCTTAGCTGCTCTTCTTAATGCAGCAATGTACTCTTTAGCTGATTCACCAGCCCATTGATCCCTCTGTTCAAAAGTATGTCTCCATGCAATAACAGACAACTTCGGCTGAAAATGCTCTTTTAATAATTTCTTTAAATCTGTGTAGATTCAAGAGGTGCAGGGGCTACTAAATTTTCAGCAATTTCAAATGCATCTTGACCACAAACACACAGCAGGGTGGCGGCCTTTAAGCCATCTTCTCTCACTTGATTTACTCTGAAATAATTTTCTGCTCGGGCCACATAAGATTCCTATCTTTCTGGATGTGTAACATCAAACTCAGAAAGTTTCCCTATCTTTGCCATCTTCAGTAAAGCAGGAAGGGTCTATCAGCCAGCTTACCTGCAACGAAGCTGTATTGGCAGGCAGTTGCTGAACGCCATTTCCTCGCTGTCTCAGGACTCCAGGGTAAGCTTATAATTCTTTATGGAATTGTAAGGCAATCCCACCTTCGTCGCCAGTGTTGAGTCCTCGGTTAATGGCAATGATGGCACAAGACATTCTGTGGTTTCAGGAACTCTTTATTGGTCTTCAATAGCGCCTGTTACAACACTGAGGATAACAAACCTCTCAGCCTCTCTTAAAGACGATCCCCGGGCCAAAAAGCAACATTTAGGCGCGCAGCGCGCCTCGCGCATGCGCGTGAGCGCTGGCACCAGCCAGTCTGGTCCCGGGCAGCTTGCAACTGCCCGGAACCATTGCAACGTCCCAAGCCTGCCTTTGCAGGCTCAGGACACAACACCTATGTTGTGACATTGCATGCATGTATAAAAGTTTGAGTTGCTATGTTGTAACACTGTTGTTATGGTTTTGATAAAAGTGCTGATTCTGTGATGTAGAGAGTAAACAAGGTGAGCTTGAAGGAAATATGCAGGAACTATTAGCTCAGCAAAAGCGACTAAAATATTTTTGAAGCCCAGAACAGCAAGTTAACATTCAGAAGCAGCTCAGTCAGATGACTCCCTAATGGGGGAGGAGGAGGAGGAGGAGGAGGAGGAGGAGGAGGAGGAGGAGGAGGAGGAGGAGGAGGAGGAGGAGGAGGAGGAGGGCTTGCAAGATTAATCTCAGTTACAGTCTTCTTGTGGAATTTAATTCCTTTCTGATCTACCTAGTGGGGCTGACATCAGCATAGCTCTACTTGAGGTTTCTTTGGAGAAAAAGTATTATTTTACACTAACTTGAATTCCTAACCATCTAGCAAGATTATCAAATAAATATTTTATTGTATCTCTACACTTAGTTCCATGCATGCACACACATCATTGATAATATGAAGTGTTCCACATCTTCAAATTCATGCCTTTGTTTTTGTAGAGTCCACACGTTATCTCTGCTCACAGTATGGGCCCTGCAAGATATTTTTCTGCTGTCATATCTAGAGAAGGTTTTTCTTTCCATCATGTCCTCCAGATGCCTTTAAGCTCAACCACTTCACATGAGAGCTGCTTGTTTATTTATAGCCAGCTTTTAATCACACTTGGATATTTTTAAAATATCTTGCCTGGCAATATCGGAGTTGCTTCCATTCATACATTTGCTTAAATCTCATTTTTTGTCCAGCACAATAGCAGAACCAAAAAGGTATAGCAGTAAATCCAGCAGCCACTTTCTTCTGAAAGCCCACTTAGGCCTAAAGATAAACAATAAAAGCCTACGGGATATGATTAGAGTGCAGGCATGTTCTTTGAAAAATTCATGCCACATTTTTCCTCAACTCAGTGCCCTTGGGCTGTGTAGGGCTGTAAATGCCATCACCCTTAGCCAGCATGATTACTGATGTGCTAGCTGGTCACATGGACATTGTAGTCCAATCTTGGAAGGGTGTCAGAGTGGATGAGACTAATCAACACAGACATTCCGCTGTTCAAATCAGGCTGATGTTGGGCTTTTGCACAGCCTCATTGCACTGAGGCAGGTGCATGAATCAGACGCAATGTGCATTAAAGAAGGCCTACTAGCCATGTCAGAAGTAAGGAGCTGTGGTTGTAGAATTCATAAATGGTAGGTTGAGAGCAATGGGTTAAATGAAGAATTCAACTAATGAATGTTTTTGGTCCCGCTGTCTCTTGCAACATCTTCCCATCTGCCTCTCCTGAACAGAGAGGAATGAAATGGGAGAGGGGCTACTGGGGAGAAGAGAATGACTATAAATAAATCTTGGCATCAGCACCACCACCATGATCATCAGTTAAGTGTAAGTTTTTCAGTTAAACTTAAAATACGTCCCTCTCTCACACCACTTCATTTTGCCCTGGAGAAACATTTGGAATGGACTTAGACATGCTGCTTCAAAAGAAAAAAGGAAGTCTAAAGGTTTATTCTGGAAACTTCCTTAGGTTGTGTCTTTGGATCCAGGCGAAGCATTTTAGAATGCTTTTCAAGTGAAACCCAGGGACAGATATGGAAACAACTTAGTCAGAAATCTCCTAAGTCATTCTAGCATAAAAGTGTTGAAAAGGTCAGTGAAGCTGCTTCACACCCTTTGAAAAGGACATCACTTTGGATTATCTAGTGAAATGGAAGGTGGGTGTTATTGGGAAAGGTAAGGTTAAGCGAAGACCAAGCAATGAATTAGATCCTATCAAGGCTAAACATCAAGAAAACAGAATGCCCACCAAATATTTGTTTGCATTTCTTTTTTCTTTGGGTGCAGTCAGACAGCATTGGAATGCCAGTTTCCAATCTGTGAGGTGGCAGAAAAATATGTTGGCATAAATTATGCTGTCCTCATTGCTGTTCCTTATTCTGCCTCAGTGATCTTGTTGGCTAGTGATGCTGTCCTTATTGTTTTAATGCAGAACAAGTTAAGAAAAATGATTGGTAAAGTCTCCTGGCTTCCCCTCCTACCGAGCACACCCTGATGGTGGGAAAAACAAGCAGCAATTGCTATCCTTAATGTATGATAAGGCAGGGGTGAGCAAGTGCAGGTGGGTGAAAACAACTTGATTAGCTGCCTGTCATTTTGCCTATCCAAGAGCTGTACATGCAGATGTAGATTTGAGTGCTCTTCTGAAAGTGTGCTAAACTAGAGTCCAAAAATAGCTCAGTTCACAAGATACACAGGGTGAGGAAATGACTGATCATGAGTGAACTCCAACTTTGACTGATCCTACCACAAGACTGGCATTGCTGGTAGTGAGTGACAACTACCAGCAATGGGCCATGACTTGCAGTGCACTCATTGAGGACACTTGAGAATAGTAGTCTAGCTTTATAACGCATATTTGCCCTGAGTTCTGGTGGTGCAGTGGTTAGAATGCAGTATTGCAGGCAAACTTTGCCCACAGTCTGGAGTTCAGTACCAATGGGGCTAAAGATTGACTCCATCCTTCCAAGGTCAATAAAATGAGGGCTCAGATTGTTGGGGGCGATATGCTGACTTTGTAAACCGTTTAGAGGGCTGTAAAGCACTAGGGGGTGGTAAGTGTTATTGCTAAATTTAGCAATAAAAACACTAAATTTTCCAGCAGTCTTTCAAAAGACCATTAAACCTGTGCATATAAGAAGCCCATGTAAGACTTGACCTGGCATTATGTCAATAGATACTTCTGAAAAAGCCAAGTGAAAATGGCCAAGGGGGGCGTTGGTAGTCAATAAACGGAGAGGCCATTGAAATAGACATTAAAATAAGCAATAAAAGCTGGGCAGATACCAATCCCTGACCATGTCATACTTCACATAGCTAAAGAAACATCATAGATCACATTCATGGTAAAAATTGTGTGAAAAGCAAAGGGGAAACACTACTTTTTTAAACAATAGTTTGGGAAGCATTTTCAGGCCAGTTTAAAGGACATGAAACTCTTTATCACTATGTTCTGTCAGCCAGTTATATCCCCAATTAAAATTATGCTAATTTTTTTACAGTCAGCAGTCACTGTCTCTATTCAGACAGCACACTGTATTCTAGACCAGGGATCCCCAACCTGGGGCCCGCTACCAGGCCATGGCCTATTTGCAACTGGGCAGCATAAGTGGTGGGCCAGTGTGCATGTGCAGCCCCACTCATGCAAGCAGTGGATGCCAGCACTCGTGGTCCCACTCACGTGAGTGGTGTCAACACTCACAGCCCCACGTGTGAACAGCAAGCACCAGCGCGAACACCCACCACTCACACAAATGAAGCTGTGCGCGTGCCTGACCCTCACACAAAACCATCCCCTCTTCTCCCCCTCTCTCCCCCTCCATGCTGTACCGCCAAGCCGGAAAGATTGGGGAATGCCATTCTAGATGAACTACTTTGGAGAGTGAGGGAGCAACTTAAAGCAGAAATAGATGTACCCATAGGCTTTTCTTTCTTTTTTTTCTGTTTTCTTCTAACTTGTCCACCCATTGCATTCACTCTTTTCCACATTATCTAGTCTTCATACATACACAAATGTATTTAAAGTTAGTCAAGGAGGGAGAGTTCTATGTTAAATCTATGTTAGAATTCTTTCAGGGCTTATATTATAGTCTTTGACTAATTCCTCATCACAGTCAGATTAAATTTCACAATGTTGCACATGTTGCCTTTATTTCCCTTAGAATAACATTAGTAAATTATGTAATTCACTTATTCTCTATTGAGATCTCCATTTCTCCTTTAATGTGGACAGCAGAATGAGTTTGATTTTTTTTCCCAACCACATCTGAACCCAAACAAGCCGGCCTTAAGCTATGGCTTATGACTATCTTCCTGAATCTAACCATAGAGAAAGTCAATCTAATCATAGTAAAGTGCCTTTACTAAGTAACTACTGTATGTGAGATGGGCAGCTATACAAATTAGCATTAGGTGCATATAATAAATGTAGATAAAAGCAGGGTCAATTTGAAATTCAGATCACCAAGGTCCATTCTCAATGGCAAGTCTGTGTAGCAAGATGTCATCAAGGTGCTAACAGAGATCAAAGAATCTGAGTTGTCACAGCAAATGGTGGGATCAAAGGAAGCACATTCAAGGTCACTCTCTTACAAAAGTTGTTCTAGCATCTGAATATTCTCTCTCTCTCTCTCTCTCTCTCTCTCTCTCTCTCTCTCTCTCTCATTTGGACATTTGGAGGAAGTATTTTCAGCTCTGCTGTGCTCTGCTTCTCCTCCTTGGACAAAGATACTGTATATCCTTACAAGGGAATGTTTATCTCTAATCTTTATCAGCTGACCTCTCACCCAAGCAAATATCTTCAAAGGGACAGGCAACCACAGAAGACAATATTGACATTAGAGGTGATAAGAATAGAGAGAAGTGAGATTCCAATTGCGATGTTCTGTGCTCTTTGGGGATAATTTGCGCATTCAGGAGTGTGAATGACACTACTGTGAAAACGGTGCCAAAACAACAATTTGCAATACTTTGTTGAATAATCCATAGTGGTCTGGTACAGACATAATGCGGATGCCAATGCTAAACTATTCTGGGGTATTTGTTAAACCTTACTGCAGATTGATCTGTGATGTCCAAGTAAACCATGTAATAATGTGGAATTAAATTTAAATATTAAATTTCAAAATAAATATTCCATCTCTACTGTATATTGTTATATTTTTTCCCAGTTAGAACAGATGAAAGAACTAACACAGTTAAGGTCAAACTGAAATGCTGGGAGTGATTTTTTTATATTTGAATGGGAAATTAAAGGGTGGGAATGTCCTTCCCAAAGAAGAATGATCAGAATACATTGTAGGACTCTTTAACCTTGACCCAAGCTTGGCACTAGTTTCTGCCTGTGTGCTTTCAAAACAGCCAGTATGTATGGAAGTTTCTATAAATTGTTGCTGTTTCTGCACCGCAGAGGAACTAAGAGATAATGCTGCAGTTTTCACAGTTGATTGTTGCCACGTAGGCTAGACTTATCCAGCTAGCCTACCCTAATAGTAGTTAAAAGAATTCTAATATGTTACATTATAATATCCATCACTTCAGCCAATATAATTATTGTCTAAATGTGTTGACTAATAAGTGCCATCATCCCAGTGAGCACTGCTAGCTATTATAATGATGGGAGTTAGAATCCAACATTTCTGGATCTGGAAGGCAATGGTTGGGGAAGTTGAAGTGAAAATACTGGCTTCAAAAGAAGGAAACTCAGGACCAAATTGCTATTTTACTCACAAAGCCTGTGTCACTTCTGCTTTAACACACTTCAAAAGATGTTATTGTTGAAAATAATGTGTGATAACTTTATTTTGCTGAGCTGAGCTCTTGGGTGTGATACAAATGTGACAAACAAATCTTTTGGCTATTTTCTTCTTTTTCCCCTCATGTTTTTTTGCAAATACTTTTAAGCCTGCTATCAATGAGTCTTTTTATGTTTTCTTCAGTAACTGTTAGTAGGGTATATAACTAAAGCTGCCTTTGTTATTGACTTAAGAACTTGCAGTGGACAGTGCCTCAGCTAGTGGAAGAGTTAACTGAAAAATAAATAGGTCAGCTGTATTTGAGATTATGAAATACTTGAGATAAATATAACTCTGGTCCACACTAAACTTACTATGCTTCTTCCAAAAGCTTCTTCATCTTAGTTATTTTCCTGCTATTTAACTGCAGGTCCTGAAAGTTTTGAGATTTCATTCCTTGTATTCATTCATCAAGATACAATACTTTCCCTCATATATCAGCCTTCCCTAACTGAGGACCTTCCAGATTTGCTGGATCCAACTTGTATTATCTCCAGCTGGCAGGTCCACCCACATGGGCCTAATGAAAGTTATAGTAGCTCTATAGGGAGAAGTATTATGACTTCTGTCCATAAAGGTCCATAGCCAAAATGTTTCCAGGATGTCACCATTCAGTTCATAAATGGTCCAATTTTGTAATGATTCCTTACTCCTTTTGCACCACAAAAAAGGATTTTTCCTCCCACCCTCTGCTTATACTTTATTTCTCAATATATCCCTGAGTATACCGAAAATCCTCAGCTACTGTAAAAGATTTCTACCTCTACCTGCAATCTCCATTTTCAAGGAAATGGGTTACTTGGCTCTCGCTGAGTTCCATTTCTTTCATTATTCTTTTGCCTTTTTCTGTTGTCATTTTGAATCAAGACAGTTATGTCTAAAACAGGGAAACAAAAATGATACAGGCATATATCATGTGTGTATGTATTCATTCATCTGCATAAATCTAAGCTGCAAACATTTGGATGACCACCAGGAAATGGTAGCTATTTGCTGCTATCTTTGTAGCCCAGTTCTGGTAGTCTTGTCCTTGGGAGTAATGTCTATAATTAGAAATGCAATACATCTTACTACAGCAATGAAAACTGTGACCTCTGCTGTTCTTCCTACTGGTGGAACTTAATGTGTAAAAAGTTACGTAGCCCTTCAAAGTCTTTCATGTAGAAGACTACCCTCTATAAAGGTATACTTTTCTGCCTTCATCCCACATTGTTGCTTTGCCTCTCCAATTCTTCTCACCTTTGGGAAATGATGGATGGGACATTTTTTTCACCAATGCATTTGAGAGTTCTTAACATCTTCAGTGACACTCAGGCTAACAATGGACAAGAGCAGAATTTGTGTGTCTGTAGATGTTCGTTTTGCAAAAATGCAAAAATATTTTTCATCATGGATCCTTTGGAAGAAGAAAAAAGAATTTCAGGGTAAATCTGATTCTTATGGCATCTAGCATTTTCCAAATTCAGCTTAATTGCAGAATTTATAACTGTAGAAATGAAACCTAATTTTCCACTTGCATATTGTTTTCCTTTTCTTTCTTCCTTCCTTCTTTCTTTCTTTCTTTCTTTCTTTCTTTCTTTCTTTCTTTCTTTCTTTCTTTCTTCTTTTTCTTCTTGATTTTTTTTATCTTCTGGCCTGAGGGAAAACTTGAAAGTCTATAGTCTATTTTGTGGCATTCATGTTGATCTTGATAAAGGCATTGTCCAACTGATGATTTTCAGGTGCTATCTGTTAGCATCTATGTGTCATCTGCATTTTTTGAAGGTAAATAAAATAAAATGTCCTAAGAAGTCATCCTGGTAAATGTTCAGCTAGAGGGGAGAGATAGGTGGGTACAATTTACCAAGCACAGATATTTTTCATGAAGAAATGTGTTCATTAAACAAAGCCAGGTGCACAGTTACTTCTGAAGACAACTACAGGTAGAGAATTAAAATTCCATTATTTTTGTCGTTAGCCTGGGGATACGCTTTCTGAAGTGACCTGAAATTGTCTAGATTTGGAAGTATATTCTGTTTGCAGACTTTAATAAAGGTACCATATATAGGATGCAAAATATGAACACAAATTTCTCACATCAAAGTAATTGGTTATTTTAGGTATATGTTTACTTAACAAACGTAACCTGGGTTTCCATACTTCTGGCAGAAAGTAAGCAAATCTAACAAACATAATGAAATAATAGCACATTTTGAAACCGCAATACATAAAAGCAGATTTCAGAAAGGAAAAAGGAAATGGAAACCAAAATGCTGAAGACTCTTTTTTCCTCTGAATATCAGATTTGTAGAGGCTCCAAATTCAAAATGCAGATTTTTCTCTGAGCACTGTGGAAAAAGACTATCTTTTTCTCACTCCTAACCAGGAAGTGAAACCAATCAAAAACGGCATTTCCCCGGGGCTCATAATACAGTTTTTAAATACAGTACGAATTCCTCATGTTTGGATAGATCTACATAGGTGTTAGGGAGATCATTATCTACAAGAGTCCACGGGATGTAGAAATTAAATAAACATCTACCATATTTTCTGTGTAAAGGGCCATCACTGTCCTTTTATAGCCTCTGAGCTTCTTTAGCTTTTCTAACGTAGATACACTTGCAATCTTTGTTCCTTTTTTTCCCTAATTTTTTTATACAATTTAATTCAGAAGAAATATTCCATTTTTCTTACGTGTGTGTTGGAGAAGCCTTATTCAGCTGGCATTGAGGAAAGTGTTGATTTTTGACATGATAAATACAGGGGAAGCTTATTTGTCATTTTCAGCATCTATTCCTGAGCTCCGCTTTCCATTCAACAGACTCCAAGCCAGCAGTTTTCCTTTATTATTTTACAATAGATGAAGTGAGGCCAATCTATGATGAGTATCATACAATACTACTCAGTTACCAAACACTTGCAGTGCTCAGATGTCCAGAAATATGCTGGATAGCCTGGATATTTTATCATTTGTCCTCCAGTCTCTAGGACTCACTTTTTGCCCTGCTTTTGTTATCTCTTATGCAGGGCTCCATCCTGGACTGCAAAACTCCAATCAACCATTAGAAGGCAGCAAAGGGTCAGGTTTTCTGAAGCTCTTAGCTTTCACAGAGTGTCCCTTGGATTGTTGTAACTCAGGCATGGTAACCCCTACTCTTCTGGCTTCCAATGGGACTAGTCTTGAAGTCAGTAAGAGAGGGTGACTTGGCTGGCTTCCAAGGAGACTGAAGTGATGAGGCAGAAAGGTCTATGGGGGGGGGGTGTTTGTGGCCAAATAAATAGTTGGGGCAGAATAGAGCTTCCAATATTTTATCTCTTTCTGCATCAGTGCAAATTTTAAAAGCTTTTACTCCCAGAACAGTTGGTGTTTCCGTGATCTATTAGTTTTTTTAAAAAAAATCTGAACATTTCATCCATATGTGCCTAAGTAAAGGGAAGAAGGGAAAGAAACAACAAGAGAGCCCTGTTATTTATTGACCCATAATAATTTTGTCTATTATATCCTATAGTAGGATATCATAGTTGATCGTACTGAACACCATTGAGAAATCTAAAAGGACTGAAAGGACCACTGGAAAGTCTATAAGAACCATAAAGGCTGCATTCCCTCATGCAGGTCCCATCAAAAGTCATGTACCAGAACAATCAATGCTATTTCTACCCCATGACCAGCTCTGAAGAAGGGGGTCCAGATAATCCATTTCCTCTAGCATCATTTGTAGCTGATTGCCCATCACCTTCTATAAGAGGTAGAGAATGTGCATAATCATCACATAAAGCCTGATTCAGAGATTGTAGCTGTTTTTTAGTTAGAAGTGCAATCAGCTGCAAAAAAAAAAAAAAAGTTCCTCATTGCTATCATTCTTTCTTTCATTTTGACCTCCTTTCTTACAGGTTCTCTAACGGTGGAGGAGGGGAACCTTTTTAATCCTCATTGGATTTATGAATATTTATTTAACTAATCAGCTGCCATTTAATCTATGAATTGAATCAGTGAAATTAACTGGCTTTTCCCCCAGACTCCACTTTCTTTTTAAGACCCAGTGGAAAGGATAAGACATCTTACTATATTACGCATGCAAAAATAACTGTTCCAGTATTAATGGAAAACTAACTTTAATTAGAGGAAAGTCAACCTGTACAGAGTTCATATCAGAATTTGCATGTTCCATGGAAGAACATTTCAATGAATACCTAAAGTACACCACCCAGAATTAAAAGTAATTAAAATTCCAGTTCAAGTGCACAACTATATAAAATCCTGCAGAGCTCAATTTCTAATGCTTCAGAGAACTGAACAATGGTTATTCAGAGGAGGGGGGCATTTTTATAGCAAAGGCCACACTGACTTTAAAAAAAATTTTTTTTAAATCTCCTGCCAGGACATTTGACAGTGTGTCACCAAAAATGGGTAAGCTCAAGATTTGTGTTTTGCTGGGGTAGAAACTTTGGAGGAATTGTGGGAGACTTTTTTTTTTATTGTATTTAAGTGTATTATTTTTGTGCTAAATGGCTTGATATATGTTTGTATTTTAGCTATTATAAACAAACTAAACTAAAATGTATTATAATGAAGGTGCTCCCTGGGCCATAAAAGGAGTCTTGATTAAAGGGATTCCCCCCCCCCAAAAAAAAGGCAGAGATCATATAATAATTAGTAAGGTCTTGCTGAAATCTGTCAATAAACTGAGCCAATGATGCAGGATTGCTGCAATATCAAATGGAAAAACAAAATGTGCAGGTTAAGCTACAATTTTCCATCATAGTTAGTCCTACCTTTAGATGAGGAGGGTTATCTATTTTATATTTATGTTTTATATTTATGATTTGTAAAGGGCTGAGCTGGAATTATAATTTTGAGTTGTAGCGCAGGTTTCGTTCACGTGGGTTTTGCTAAGATTGATGTTAAGAAAAGAAATTGGTTTGCCGTCTAAATGGGGGTAGAAGAGTGATTGTTGAAGTCTGACCTCTTGGCACAACCAAGAGATTTATCAAAGGGTGCATGTGACTAAGTTAAGTAAGAGACACAGCCCCAGCTTGAAGGAAACAGCTGCTCATTTTTGCTTTCACACTTGGCAGCTGGACAAAGAAGGGAGATGTTTGTGTTGAATACCTCTGCAAAACTGAGTACAGTAAGTGATTTTCCCTGTTGTCCTTGGGTTGGAAATGTGTTTGCATTTAAAAGAAGAAGAAGAAGCCAGGAATACTACTTTTTCTCTTCTAGCTTCTCTCGTAAAAGTAGAGCTCTAGTTTGCTATCTCATAGATCTAGTTTCACGAACAATCTTTTCTTCAGGTAATACACGGACCTAGCTTATTTTGCTTCAGTGAAAGAAAGAAAAAAATAAAGCTAGGTAAACTACAGTGTAGTTGTTTTTCAAGGGTATTCAGTTTGGCTTGTCGTGTTCGGTTTAGAATGGGGATGCTGTGTCTTTAAAGAGAGAATACTCACAGCTGCAGCTGCTGTTGTTGTAGTGTTGCTGTTGCTGGAGAAGCTGTACCTTGTACAATTCTTCCTTCCACAAAACAAGGTACAAGAATGCAGTCCTTATGGTGTGCCGGCTTTGTTTCCTTGCAATGTCACGAAGAGGCTCATGATGTCAAGCGCCTTGTATAACACTGAGGCTATTCTATGGCAATTTAGAAGAGACCCATTTAAAGCAGTTTGGCAATTTCAGCGGCAGCTATCTGGGGAAAACACATTGCTGACTTTGGGATAATAAAAATGCAGCCAACAAATGTTATCATGTATCAGGGTGCCAGACACGACTTCCAAAAATATTGTTCCTGTCTGCATAGTTATTGGGATTGCCAGGAGAGAACTACTTGTAGCAGACAAGGAGTCCCTTAATTGCTACTAGCTGTTAGAATTTGCTTAAGTTCTTGATAAGGACTCTGTTGAATTGTCTTGCTACATGCACGAATTACTTAAAAGTCTGAGGGGGAGGAGGAGAGCTGATTGTATTTGGATCTGTTGTCAGCTTCTAGGAGCCTCTGATTGGCCACTATGAGAAATAGGATGCTTCCTGGATGGACTTTGGGTCTTGATGTTCTTTTAACAATGAAACAACTTAAAGGAGCCAGAATTATGGGGGCTGAAATGATTAGTTGAAGGTGATGTGGCAAATAAGCCACCCTACCAGGATTACTGCTGGTTAACACAGCAAATTTAATTCCTACCTGTGTTTTATGATCCAGAGTGGCATTTGAACTTATCTCCATGGCTACATTTTTGCTTTAAAATAGGTATAATCCTTTTCTACAAATAGCAGAAGAGTAGATGCAAAGTGCTTTAGATTTCTGTAGTCATAATGATGCTGCAAACTGTAGAGGCTCAGAAGATTTCCTGTCTTGTCCAAGTTGACAGCTTTGATTGGACTATTATTTCAGGAATGCAAAAGTGAAAGTAAAGCATGAAATGTCACTTTGGAAAAGGGAAGAACAGGAATGATGATTGTTTTGATTGTACAACAGAAGTCATGGCAACCTAAAGGAATCCACAGTTGTGATTATTAAGTATAGTGGCTAAGATTGATAGGTGTAGTTTGGATTAGTGGTTTAGGCACCAGCTTAAAAGTGAGAGACTGCGAGTTCTAGTCCTGCTTTAGCCATGAAAGCCAGTTGAGTGGCCTTAGGCCAGTTCTCTCTCAACTGAACTCACCTGGAGAGTTCTTGCTGTGGGCAAAATAGGAACATGAAGATGTGTTGGATATGTTTGCTGCCTTGAGTTATTTGTAAAAATAATAAAGGCTGGATACAAATAAAATAAATAATCCAGATCTCCCAGAATTGGAGGAATTATATTGCCCATCACCTAAATTCTAGTAGTTGATTTTATGCAAGTGAGAATTTTCATTGCTGTATGGAAACCTGATTGCATTCTGTTTCTTTCCATGAGATAAGTGATATATTCTCACAATTTTCCTGCATTAATCAAAATCTTTCAAAAATCATTTATTTTTCTTATTTTCAGCAGCTAGTGTTTCTCTATTGCACAGGTCGGCAACCTGCGGCTCCGGAGCCGCATGCGGCTCTTTGAGCCTTCCCCTGTGGCTCCCAGCCTCCTCTGCCTTTGCAGAGAGAGACAGAGACAGAGAGAGGCAATTGCGCTTCCCTGCTTCTCTCTCTCTCTCTCTCTCTCTCTCTCTCTTTCTCTGTGTGTGTGTGTGTGCGTATGTGTGTGTGTATAAAAGAGAATGCACTCACAGTGTTCTCTAAGGAGCTGAAAAGCTTACTGGGCGGAGCTCCTCCCTTTGCTGCGTCTCTGCAGGAAGCAGGAAGCAGGAAGGGCAGGAGAGAGCTAGCTAGCCCAGCTAGGCTGACTCAGGAATTCTGGGAGTTGACGTCCATGAGTCATAAAAGAGACGAGATTGCCTACCCCTGAGCTTGTTGGACAACAGCTTGAAGCTTGCCAGGTGAGCAGCAGATAGGAGAGGGGGGGAGAGTAAGAGAGAGAGGGAGGTAGGGAGAAAGAGAGAGAGAGAGGAAAGAGAGAGAGAGAAAGAAAGAGAGTGGAGGAAGAGGAGTGGCAGACCAAGGGCAGATAGAGAGGGAGGGAGAAAGAGAGACCCTTTTGACATCTAAAATGAAGATAACACTGCATATATCCTTTTTTTTACCTGTGTGTGTCTGTGTGTGTGTACACACACACACACACACACACACACATATATATACGTATACACACACACACACACCTATAATAAAGGTAAAAAAGGATATATGCAGTGTTATCTTCATTTTAGATATCAAAAGGGTTTTGTGGCTCCCGGTGTTTTGTTTTTGGTGGGAAATGGGTCCAAGTGGCTCTTTGAGTGTTTTGGGTTGCCTATCCCTGCTCTATTGCAATAGCAGCAAAACAGCAATGCCTAGAACCAGCAATCCACCAATAAATTTTAAAACTTGCTGCCTGCCCACCTATAATTGGGTATTCTGAATTAGGACGATCCTTGCTCTAGTCTAGATGAGGAAGGCTTTGAGTCCTTTCTCCCTTTTGTCATGAAAATTGGCCCTCAGATGTACCGATTAGGGGAAACGTATGTATACACCAAAACATACTTCAAGGGAATAGTTTTCACTAGAAAATTGGGGAAAATGAAAAGGGTTAATCTTCCCTCCTTGTACCAGGATCTTAATCCAGATTAATTTTAGTAATAGTAATAGTAGTAAAGTTGGAAGGGACCTTGGAAGTCATCTAGTCCAACCCCCTGCTCAGGCAGGAAACCCTACACCATTTCAGACAAATGGCTGTCCAGTCTCTTCTTAAAAACTTCCAGTGTTGGAGCATTTACTGCTTCTGGAGGCAAGCTGTTCCACTGATTAATTGTTCTCACTGTCAGGAAGTTTCTCCTTAGTTCTAGGTTGCTTCTCTCCTTGATTAGTTTCCACCCGTTGCTTCTTGTCCTGCCTTCAGGTGCTTTGGAAAATAGCTTAATTCCCTCTTCTTTATGGCAGCCCCTGAGATATTGGAATACTGCTATCATGTCCCCCCTTGTCCTTCTCTTCGTTAAACTAGACATACCCAATTCCAGCAACCCTTTCTTATATGTTTTAGCCTCCAGTCCCCTAATCATCTTTGTTGAAAAGCAATCATGCATTTTACAATCCTTTTAGCTAAAGACTTGCCCAAAGCAGATCTTCTACAACTTTTGCCACAAGACCTCTGTTGTGGTTTGGAAAAAAAAATTCAGTATCATATTAATAGCCCTCTTCTAAACTACCATGTTTCCCTGAAATTAAGATCCAGTCTTATTTTTTATTTTTTGCCTCCAAAAGAGGCACTACGTCTTAATTTGGAGAATGTCTTACCTTAGGACCACCATAGCCAGGCCTCCCTACCCTGACACTTGTTGTGCCACTGCTTGACTTCTTCTGTGGCCGCTTGCCGCTGGCTGTGGCTGGACATCATGTGGCGCATTGCGCCGTTGCTGCTTCTCCTGGCAGGATGCCGCATGGTGCTTTGTGCCATTTCTGCTCCTGGCAAGATGCTGCATGGTTCTTTGGGCCGTTTCCACAGCAGAAACGGCCCGAAGCGCCACATGGCCTCCTGCCATGAGCAATAGAAGCAGCCTGAAACATGCAAGCAACAGAAGTGGCCCGAAGTGTTGCACAAGCAGTAGAAGCACCACAAGTAGTAGCACAACAGGTGTCGGGGTGTAGGAAGCCTGGTTGTGGTGATCCTACCAATAAGGTAAGCAGTACAGGGTGCGTGGGACAGCTTCACCTGCTCTACCCCAACCCTAGCTTCATTTTTAGGGGTGCACCTTGCCCCAAAACTAGGGCTTAGTTTTGGAGTAGGGCTTATATTAGGCCCACCCCCAAAAATCAAGCTGGGGCTTACTATCGGGCTGGGTCTAACATTCAGGGAAACACGGTATTATGGAAGGTAAATAAAGAACTGAGTTTAGTGGATTTTCCCAGAGAAAAACAATGGCATTTTTTTTTATTTCCAATTCAAAGTTAGTACCCTGATCATTGATCTCTCTCCCTTTCACCAATGAGAGTTGAAACACACACAAGATTCAGGAGAAGTCGTTTGTCTTTAGCAGAAAACATGGGACTCTATATTGCTTCTTATTTTCTCTGTTCATGCCAGTGAAATTGTTGGTTTTTTTTTTAGCATACAGTATACTTCCCTTAGTAACCTTGTGAGTTAATTGACATGGAATTCTATGAGAGAGACGGTGTGTGAACAACAGATAGCAGCAGGGTTCAGGAATGTGTGAACTCACATTTAGGAATTCCCAGAGAAATTAATGGATTTTCCATTCACATGGAAGGTGCTAATGTAATTGCTGTAAATGGACAAGTGAATTTTAGTGGGAAGAAAACACTAGAAACAAAATACTACCGGGGAGGTCAAATTAAAGTGAAAGGGCATGCTGTTTCTAAACTACAGTTTAGAATACAAGCAAAGCATTGAATGTAAAGATGCTGAGTCCAGGTTATGTCTCCAAAAAAGACCCAGTGTGCACAAGGATTTAGGAGTTAATAAAGTAGCCCAAAACTTCCAAATTCTAATGTTCAGGTATTCAGCCTCATCCTGAATCTTACTGGCTGTGAACCTGCCAGCTTTTCTTTTGAGAGAGAGTAACTATAGTCTGGCTTATGGAAATGCAGAAATTCTAAAAAGCATCTTTATCAGAAGAAAAAGTAGGGAGTTCTATTTAGATGGTATAGTTGTTTAAAGTTGGTGCAAGAAAGAAGTTGTCTTTATCTCTTCAAATATGTGATTCGAAGAGAGCCTTGTTTCTGATTTTGTATTATGATAATCGTGTATTCCGGATGAATCTTATCTGCAATAGTAATCTTCCCTGTCTAATTACATTAAAATGTGTTGAATTGCAATGCAGTCTGCATGGCTACATTGACTGGAATGGTACCTGATTGAGGATGGTAATCTATGGTTATTACATGGATTGCAATAGTTAAGAGTTGAACTTGGTGTGAGAAAACCCTGAACTGTGTCTCTTATCACTCATGGAATTCACTGGAAAGGAAGATTGTTGCTATGCAGATAAAATGAGAAAGGATCCTATAATATACTACATGAGTTATCCAGATCTGGCATATTAAACAAATAGCAGCAAAATAGAAATTTGCAGAACAGAATCTTTATAATTTAAGTCTCACTTATGAAAAAAGCATAATTGTGCTAAGAAAATATTACTGTCATCATCATATACTGGTGACTTTATGAGGCCACTCCATGATGAAAGAACTAAGTCCATGGTGAATATTCCCTGCAAAAATGGCTTGGGTAAATTAATTATGATTTATGTCATTTATTGACATTGCTGATCAAACACTAAATATAGCATAGAGTTGCTCAATGTAGCTTGATACCTGTTTCCTAGCATAATCTTTTTGGAGGAAGGGCTTGGTTTCTTCTGATCTAATGAAGAATCCAGAAGAACTTGAAACTTTGCACATCATTCATGTATTGAATGGAAACAATAAACCTATATCAGTGTAATAGGTCTATTCTTCAAAAACATGGTTATCTTAGTTTTTTGCTGTTTTTATTGATAGGTTCTTTTTGTCTCTCCCCATTTCTTTTCTAAAGAGATTCTGAGGTTCTAATAGCAACAGTGGGATTGGCAAATACAACAGCTGTACATTGTGCCTTATTCATTCATACCTGTTGTTTTATTTCATCTACTGATGGGTTTGTTATTATTTACAATACTTCACTTGATTTCTGTTTATACTAATTAAACTGTTTGCCAACTTCTTTCAATAGAATATAAATATTTCAGATGAACAAGTACATTGATTGCACTCTCAAATTAAATTGTGTTTTAAAGAATGAGCAGGATAAACATTTTTTTCTCTTGTTAGTATTTGTATTTCAGCAGTTTCTTTGTCTGAACAAACTGGAGGAACAATTATTATTTATTTACATCAGTTATTTATGTCTTTCTGAGTCAAACTATCTCCACAAAGCAGCTTACCATTAAGATAAATAACATTTATTGTACTTTTATTAACAATTGTGAATAATGATAGTACTAGAGTTGTTGCAAATCATCCATCAGGAAGGTAGAGCTGTCTTCTTTTGCAGTTATTGCCCATCTTATTCTCACTCTTGTCAGTTATGAAAGTTCTGCATAAACTGTTTCTGAGATGCAGCTATGCAGTGTTTAATTCCCAAAAGGTGCTAGGAAAATAAATATAGCAGCTGTCCGTTACTCTTTAAAGCAGCTGCATCTTATCCTGGGCTCATGAGATAGCAACAAGAAAAGAGATAGCTGCTTAGACTTGGAAAGATGGGCTACATTCATGTGCTCTGCAACATTTTTTGGAATCAAATCCAAAACTCTGGGCAGTTCTGCAGAGGTGAACTGAATTATAAACCCTGATGTAAACATCTCTTTTTTCCTCATCTTTTCACAGTTTTTTGAAGTGTCACGGAGAATGCAACTTACAATTATTGAATGGGGCCCTTCTTGCTTTTCGTTGCTGTGGTGAAAGTGTGGTCATTTTTTTGACAAGGCTCAAAGGACAATGGAGTCCAACACACTTGGAAAAGCTGCAACACTGGATGAACTATTAAATACCTGCATTAAAATGTTTGGTACAAATCTTAAATATATTTTTAACTCATCTAAATACTTTCCTCTTAATTTACCATATGCAGTGTTTTAAACCTATTTGTTGCATATCATTGCATTCATAGTAGCTTGGATTCATAGTATTTTGACTAATTCATTTAGCATAGTTATATTTTATCTTAATTTTAATTCAGAGTTGTTAGTTTCAAAGTAGATAGAACTTTCCCCATAAACTGAAGTTATGAACTAGTTGAGGCTGGTCAAATTAAAGCATTCCATTGAAATAATGACCAAAATTAAAATTAGTGGAAGATTTAATAAAATGCTGCTTGTGCCTGGCTGAATACAGTCAAATGTGAAAAATCAGTCTGTCATGGGAAAAGGTTATGATAACAAAAAAGAATGGCTAAGCTAATACCCACAATTTCCTTAGCCAAGTACACTCAGTAAAAAACTATGTTCATCATAACTTCAGATGAATTTCTAAAGCAGAAAATTGTATTGATATATCTTCTAGTTCAGGGGTAGGCAACCTCGGCTCTTTTATGACTCATGGGGTTCAACCTGACAAAACTCAGGGTTGATGTACCCTTCCATCCTTCTGAGGTCAGTAGAATGAGGACCCAGATTGTTGGAGCAATATGCTGATGCCCAGAAAGCACTGTAAAGCACTATGGGATGGTATATCAGTCTAAGCGTTATTGCTATTGCTATTGCCTCACTAAGACAACATCTGTAAAATAATTTGGCTAACTTGATACCAATTGACCATATATTGGAAAGAATGTTTAAGGAAGTTGAAGTCCAATGCATCTAGCAGGTGCCAGATTGGGGAAATGTATCCTAGAGAATTGCCTGGTGTACCCCCATTTTTACTCTAATACTATATGCCAAATGAATGGAATTTTCTGATAAATTTATTTCATTTCACAACATAAACTTTATTTTTTATTTTGTTTCTATTTAGAAACAAATTATTTAGTGATATTTGTGCAGGAATTTAACATTTGGATGCTTTTTCTCATTCAGTCATATTCACTGTTCTATTTTCAATTTATCTATTTTTTTTTTTACAGACGACAAAGGGGAGCTGAATGGCAATAATTTGCCGAGAACTTTTCTTTTAATGCATCGATGGTATCTGTCATCCACAGAACTGGCAAATAAACTTCTTTATATATATCCTTTCAGAGAGTTATGTGGATGATTCCAAGAATCAGTTTATTCAGTAACAGTAATCAAAATACTTTCAAGGTAGAATCCCAAAGATGCTTTTTCACAAAGCAACTGGACTTCCTTGTTTTTCTTTGAAGACGTTTCGCTTCTCATCCAAGAAGCTTCTTCAGCTCTGAAGAAACTTCTTGGCTGAGAAGCAAAACATCTTCAAAGAAAAACAAGAAAGTTCAGTTGCCTCGTGAAAAAGCACCTTTGGGATAACTATGAGCTTCGTGACTGAGAATCTCCATAGACATTTCAAGGTAGAACTTGATGATGACAGTGAAGCCATTTGACAAGTATAATTAAAATCTAGGAGCAATTATTTTTATTTGGAGGAAAATAAATGAACTCTAAATGTACTTGTGGCTGCAGACTTTTGTTTTGCAAGCAGCTGGCATTTCAAGTCAACTATGAATTTCATTAAAAGCCCCTCTGTATTATTGAAAAAAAATAACAATGGTTAATTCGTGGGACAAAGATGGAACAATTGCACATGGTATAAAACTTCATTTCTTATAGAAGTTCAGTGAACTTCTTTAGGAGTACCTATTTGTTGAAATTAAAAAAAAACCTGGGACAACACTACCAAGCAGGCGCTAAGCTGCAGCAGATTATTAACCATGTACTGTAGATTGTTTTAAGAAATGAATAACCTGAGATTGTGTCCAATTTCTTTAAAGTGATTGTGGTGGAAAATTACTAAGCATTGTATAAGTTATGTATATCTTGTGTGCAAAATATATAGAAATATATCACTGTTAGTATTATACTATGGTATTCTATCTCTATTCATACTGTACTACATTGAATATAGCTTTAAGTTTCTATATATTCTTTGTAATAATATTATAATAATGCATTGAACTTTTTTAGTTAAACATATTTACATCCTACCTTTCTAATATTGTTTGGGTACTATATTTAAGGAGAGAAGCATAAAAGAACTGTATCAGATTCAATTACAATTAAACTATACAACTGTAGTAGCTTAATCAAATTAATCAAATCAAATTTTCTTAAGCAACTTAAGAAAACCAAAGAAAATTTTTAAAAACCTCTTTAACATATTTACATATAGAAATGCCAATGGAGGAAACTGCAGTGAAATTCGCTTAAAAATCTGTTACTTTATGAGGTAAATGGAATTTTAAATTTAACTAGAAATGTACTTTTATCATTTTCAAGGCTTAAGAGAAGGAGCCCCCCCCCCGTTTAAATTGAAACTATTGGGGGAGGCATATTAAATGCAAAGTGATTTTAATAGTGGTGATGGAAGGCTCCAGAATCAAATCCCCTCATACCTCTAAGCCAGGGGTTAGTGTTAGGCAAACCTTTTGGACTCAGTGTGCCAAAAATTCAGAAAATATCAACCTTGACTCTGCTGACATGTCACACACACACACTCACCCCACAATTCCCTGGACAAAAGAGAAACAATTTATAATCAAGAGCAATACATTATCTAAATTTATTATTAATAGATGAATACATACACAATTGTAAATATTTTTCAAAATGCCTGTTTGAGGCAATTCTAGAGTGCACAAAACCTGGATACTTTGGAGAATGTTCTTGCATGGCCTTGCAACCCTCCAAAAAGAGCAGAAAATCACATCACATTCTGGTATGATTTTTAGAGACCTCAGAGGCTCCATGATTTTTAGAAACCTCAGAGGGGCCTCTCATGTGTCTTGCAGAGGGGCCAGAGGCCTGGCGTATCACTAAAAATGTCATGGCATGTCACCTGTGACACGTCTGCCATAGGTTCACCATCACCGCTCTAGGATGATTAAACACTGTCCCAGAGTTGAGAGCAAGAGGACAGAATTTATTTGTGAGGGAATCCTTTTTGGGTTTTATAGAAGAATTATTGTGCATGACTGTTGTTGTTTCTCTGTTAGACAGGGTAATTGTCAGGCTGAGTATTTAATACTGGAGCTACTGTTCATGGAGTAGACAACATTCCGTGGTTGAGAATCACATAGTAATGCAATGAGATCCATGGGCTGATACATGAATAACTCTTGGGTTAACAATTTCAGGTACTGGATATTGGAATTTCCTGCGGAATTTAATCTGGATCTTGGTTTGGCTCACCTGACTGAGGAGTTTCAAGAATTAGCTTGCCATCTAGGTTATGAAGAACATATACAGCTTATCGACATTTCTAGCATGTAAGGATTATCATCTGTGAGGTACCATTATTAAACAGCATCTCAACAGCGTTATAAGGAAGCAAAAATGAATTGGTGTGACATATTTGAAATGATGTAGAATAATAATATAAATTATAAAAGGTTTATATATAGTATACTATATATAATTTTCCAAACAAACAAAATAGTTTATGCTATATGGATATAACAAGACTGAAATGCTACTTTAAAGAATGAATTGGCATTATGGCTGTAGGCAGGTTTTGTTCCCAATTGATGCAATTGCATTGATGCAATTAGATTTTAGGAACTGTCACTATATACTGCAGAAGTATAGCACTTTTTCTAATAGTTCATTCAATTGACAGTCATCAATCCTGATAATAAAGTGTGCAATTGGCTAGCTTTCTATAGTCAGCATTAAAGTCATGAAAAGGAAAAAAAAGGGTCCCTTTCAGGCAACATATCCTTAGATGTGCAGAAGGCATTGCAGTACAACCTCAGAATGTGAGGTTCACATTTCCCAGTCTGGAAACAATTCCCATTTAAAAAAATCTCTCAAGTGTCTTAGGTATTCCTAAGTAGATCATGACTCTGTTGTCAAATGTTGGTGTCCACAGTTCTAAATCCTAACTACTGACTACACTCAAATGCCTCTCAGTGTCCCCCTGTTTATTTAATTTTTATACATATTGTTAATGTTGATTCAGTATGATAGACTGCTCTATAAAGATTTCAAAATCGATAGTATTTTTAGGTAGCACACACCAGAGCAATATAATTATCTCACATTCCAGCCTGATTTCACAGTCTTGAAAAATGTTTCTGGAAAAAAGTTGAAAAATATCTAAAGAAATCACCTAGTCCAATAAGAGTAAGTGAGCCTTCTCTAAGATGATTCTCTTTCAATGCTTTGGATATTAACTTCCATCATTTCAAACTAGCAGGCCGGAGGTTAGTTTTCTGTGATTGTGGGTTCTGGAATTATTTTGAGATATCTTTATAAGAAAGAAATAAAAACCAATCAAGGCTAACAACGGTCAGCAGAGGGAGTCTCCTATTCCAGAAGTAATAGCCATCTAAATAATTGGTTCTGGAAACAAAAAAAAGGACTGTTACATCAATAGTTTATACTTATACTGTACAGTATTAATACTAGAAACATTCGGCTGGGTAGCCATTGCTGGATCAGATGTACTTCTGCTTATATCCTTATACTATACAGGTAGTCCTTGACTTACAACCACAATTCAGCCCAAAATTTCTGTTCCTAAATGAAACATTTGTTTTGCCACAGTTGTTAAGTGAATCACTGCAGTTGTTAAGTTAGTAACACAGTTGTTAAGTGAATCTGGTTTCTGCATTGACTTTGCTTGTCAGAAGGTTGCAGAAGCTGATCACGTAACCCCAAGACACTGCAAATGTCATAAACATGAATCAGTTGCCAAGCATCTGAATTTTGATCACGTGGCCACTGGGATGCTGTAATGGTCACAAGTGTGAAAAATGGTCATAAGTCACTTTTTTTCAATGCCTTTGTAATTTTGAACGGTCAATAATGAATTGTTGTAAGTTGAGGATTACCAGTACTTGTCTTGGCACACTGATTTAGAACAACTCTCTCACTCTCCTTATAACATACTGTATGAAGATTTTAAAGTCTTCTCTCTGACTTTACACCAAAAAAGTCGTCTTCTTTGTATGCCTTGGCGATGGACATTGTTTTCTTCTGGGGCATCAGGTCATCCTAGGCTCTACATCCTTTCTTTTCTTTTTTTAACAGACCGTCTTATGATTGGATGAGAAGAATCACACAAAGGAAAAAAACATTTAAGAAAGGAAAAGCTTGCCTATTGTTTGATCACCTGGAACCCATTGAGCTAGCAGAGCATCTCACTTTTTTGGAGTATAAATCTTTCAGAAGGATCTCTGTAAGAATTTTACAATTTCTTATACTACTTTGAATTCATGGCCAAAAGTGCCTATAACTATGACTCTGAAAGCTCCATTAAATGTTATATCAAGTCCCAATGTTGATTTGCGCATGAATTCCCACTACCTATTGACTGTGGCATCAAGGGATAATTTGTTTATTGCATGTATGAAGTAGCAGTGATAAATTATTAACCAAATCAAACAATCTTTTTAACCAGAGCAAATTAAATTTTGTATCATTATCAATTAGAATGCCAGAAGCACTATTGTAAGTTCCTGTCCATTTAAAATAGAGGTTTGGATTTGCCTTTCTAGGATAGAATATTTATTAATAGACTTCCACATTTGCTCTGTGAATTGTTATTTACCTAAATAATAAATGGATATGGGGGTGGGCTGATAAGTATTTAGCAGCTTCTGTGTGCAAAACAACAACCATGGGGCAGAGGAAGTATTTGGGGAAGAAAAAGAATACGTAGAAAGAGACATAGATGGAAGATTCTAGCACAGTGGTGGCGAATCTATGGCATGCATGCCAGAGGTGGCACTCAGAGTCCTCTCTGTGGACACGCGTGCCATTAGCCCAGCCCTGCCTCCCCCCACGGCCTCTTCCTCACCAGCAGCCCCCCCGGAGGAGAGTTGCCCCTGGGCACCGCCCACGCAGAGCAGCACTGAAAAGGACATGGCAGCTGAGTAGCGGGGACAAGACTCCGCCCTCGTGCTCCATCGTGTGCAGATGATGCTGCAGGGCGCGGGGGAGGGTGGGGCCACCATGGTGCTGCTGGGCCACCTGGGCGATCTGCGGCAGGCCATGGAGGTGGGTGGGTGGCCCTGTGGGCAGGCGGGGCACAGGGGGGTGGGCAGGGCAGGGATGGGGTGGTTTTTGGGCACTCGGTCTCTAAAAGGTTTGCCATCACTGTTCTAGCAGTAGTTGAATTAAACTAGTAATGTAATCTATAAGATCATACATCCGACAAAAATATCAACTTGATTCTGCTTACAGTTTGTCTGTAAGTTTGTAAGTAAAGCCAATATTATAAAGATATTCCAAAAATCCAAAACTTTCCCATCCAAAGAAAGTATACTCATTAACAATGTATCCTTCATCAATTTCTTATTAGCAGCTGAAACAGAGAATGTTTAACACTGGATGTTTATTTCATACATCTAAATATGGGTCAGTATGTTTGGAATAATCTTTGCAGTCACCAGATTGCATACAAAGTATATGCAAATAATTTTAGCTCGCTAATTATCCCACTATATAGAACTGCTTTTGAAATCCTAAGTCAGCACAGCAATGTAAGTTCTGAAGGCTGCTGGAAAAGATATAAGCGAAGGAGATTCAAGATTTAATTGTGATTATGATGATGATGATGATTACATTAATAATAATTAAACTGCACATACTCAAAATATTTTCCTTTGGATGAGAACATTTAAGGAGTAGGGCTTTTGTAGCAAATGTAGGAATTCTTGGATTTGCTTTCCCAGCAAATCTGGGGGGCACCCTCTTGGGGATGCATTAATATGATCTGAGATAACCAGATGAGAGTGAAACTCCTCCCTTTGACTAGTTTACAGATTATCAGAGCTATGTGATCCACGGTTGCCTGGAGAACAATCCAACTCTGGAAAGATCAATTGCTTTATTTAATGGCATCTCAAAGTGGGTCCAACTGATGGTTCTGAGCAAACCAACTCCTCAGCAAAGAGCAGAGGTTATCACAAAATTCATCAATGTTGCACAGGTAATTTTATGCTTTGGAGCCTGATTTAATCCCGTGGAATAAAATTTGAATGAACTGTAGGTTAAAAAAGATTCTATGAATTTGATGCTTTAAACACTTTCATATTTAATTGATTCTCCTAGAGGAGAAATCCCTAACACTTGGAGGCTGCTGGGCATATATGTGGAATTTCAAGAACATGTTGTAGGCACTGTCAAAAAATGTCTGCTAGGGAGGATTTGCCCCATTGCAAAATTACAGACACAAAATCCATAGTCAGGTTCATTTTGTAAGCGGCCCAGAGTTGCTTCAATAGTGATATGGGTGGCATATACAATTTTATTAAAAAAAATCACTTTTCAGAAAGCTATTTGATACTTTTTTAGGCTCGTATCCATTAGGATATTCCCTTTATCTCTGCTTATTTTTAATTTTTTGAGGGAGATTGGCAAATTTTCAAGCAAAGCACTGGGCAACTATGTCCATCATTTTCTAGAGGATGAAGTCATATGCTGTTGTTTTGCTTTGTGGCATGCCAGCTTCTCTAAAAATAATAGTAAAAATAATAGTATAGTCAGAGCAGAAGAATATTGTTGGATGCCATTGGGAAAAATAAATAAAAGCAGAACATACATTTAACTTCTGGTCTTGAGCCTCTTGATGATCCTAACTATATTACCTGATGGTTTAAAAAAAGGCTATATAAAAAGGGTAAACCATTTTGTAGAAATGTGCTGAGTGTCCTTTGATGTGTATCGTACAAGATATTTTCCTGACTCCTGACTGACCATATCATGTTCTAGAATGAGAAAGGGTAGAATCTGAGGATCTATCTGGAATCTTTTTAATGATAATAATAATAGTTTTTAAAGAAGAAACTGGACAGCCATTTGTCCAAAATGACATAGAGTTTCCTGCCTGAGCAGGAGGTTGGACTAGATGACCTCCAAGGTCCCTTCCAACTTTATCATGAAGATGATGATGATGATGATGATGATGGGGGTTTACTCTAGAATGGATCATCATCTTGCAATTCCTTTTTGTATGTTTAATGGATAGCCCTGCTAATAGATCTTTGTAGATCACGTAGCAGATCCATAAAACATCACAAGTAGAATGTCACAGAAGCATAGAGTGTCATGTAGCAGAATATCACAAAAGTATGGGGTGTAAATCATTGTGCCTATCAATCAGGTTCCAAATGAAAAGTGTAAAACTAAACTTTCTAATAGATTGTGCACACAAGTCTCTGCAAGAAATAAAACAAAGGAACTTCTATACTTGTGTTCAATATCAGGACAGAAGTACTAAAGGTGAAGAATGCATCATGATGTTGCCAGATACATTTTTCATTTCTTCTTTTTTCATCACTATGAATAAGCAAATTCCTACAAATATATATAATGTGGGAGGATACTAACATTGACTCTGTGAAAAAGATGATCAGTAGATCCATATCTAACTTCATCTATCTCCCTATAAAACGTTACAGTCATGGACTTAGAAATCATAAGCCTATTGTAATAA
Organism: Crotalus tigris; assembly: GCF_016545835.1. NCBI lineage: Eukaryota > Metazoa > Chordata > Lepidosauria > Squamata > Viperidae > Crotalus > Crotalus tigris. The sequence goes on along the minus strand of NW_024096651.1, from coordinate 1,130,811 downwards.
ATAAATTCCAAACAGTATTTAAGCTTGTAATGGAATTTTTTCCTTCTTTTTCAATCATTAACTTTGTTCCAAAATATTTTGAATTTATGGATTTATTGATAGCTCTAACAGGACTTGAATTTCAAATCTAAACTGCTGAATCTCATTTTAACACATAACTTTTGAGGTTTGGTTGTGAAATAACACTCCTCAGTCACAGTCCCATTGGTCTAAATTACTATAAAATTGTGTGATTTCACTATCTGAAGATAGTTTATTTAGCTCCTTCTCTTCTGAAACCATAAATTTAGTCTAGATCAGGGTTTCCCAATGTTGGGAACTTTAATACTGGCTGGGGAATTCTGGGAATTGAAGTCCACACATTTTCAACTGAAGTGTCCAAGTTTGGTTTAGATGAATAATGAACCTTTTAACAAAAATGTTTGAATTTCTTCATAGAAACTTCTTCAGCTTCAAAATTTCAACACACTGATGGCTGTTGTAGGAGGCTTAAGTCACAGTTCTATTTCACGTCTCAAAGAAACTCATTCTTATCTTTCTTCAGAAGTTACCAAGGTATGAAAGTAAACTCACATTTCAATTCTACATAGAAAAAATATACCCCTACCACTGCATATTTAAATATCATATACTTTTTTCCCACTGAAGTAAGGGGGATCGAAAGCATGAATATTTCTTATCCTGAATCATATGAATCAACCATTGGTCCGTCTGATTTAATTACTAGCAACATTTTACCATGATCACAGGGGAGGTCTTTTTTTAAAAAAAAAAAAGGTTCTAAACTTGGACTTTTTAAAAAGCAGTTTATGTATTCATACACAAAACTATGGCTCTTCATCAAATATATACAGGAATCAATCATCTGGATTATTTTTGCGATTCGATAATGATTCCCTTTACTAAAAAGTTAGGTTTCTAGTCCGCCAGTGTAATTTTTCTTAAGTTCTCTCTTAATCAAAGCAAAACCAAGAAGGTTCTTGCTGAGTCTTGCTTTTTCTTGGCCTTCTTTGTAGGACTGGGATGAAATGACTGAATTGGTCTCTTCCAATGGAAACTACTGCAACTACCGCAAAACATTTGCAGATTGTGTTAACTTCAAAATCCCCATCTTAGGAGTCCACTTGAAGGATCTAATAGCAGTTCATGTAGTTTTTCCAGACTGGATCAATAAGGACAAAGTGAACCTTGTGAAAATGCAGCAGCTTTCAGTCACTCTGAGTGAGCTGGTAGCCCTGCAGACAGCATCCCACCATCTTGAGCCAAATATGGATTTAATTAATCTGCTGACGGTAAGATTAAAATGCCTTATGTGGTGCTACTTGAGGATTGTTCAAAAATTTCTGCTGATATACTAATGGAGCTGTTTGTAATATTTTGGTAGTATAGACACATAACACAGTATTGTACAATAAACCTGGGTTGATCAGTTACGTATTTTTAGCCCATTTTGATGGCTGGTAATCAAATTTAAGCTTTAAAAAATGTAGCCAGACTTTGCTTTAAGGACTTCCTTCATCTTCTATATTCAAGACAGTCTCAGTGGTCCTATCAAATAGACTGACAGTCATTATAGACTCTGACCTTCTCAATTATGAAGTTCCCTTTTAACTGCTTTATGTATAAACCTTCAAACAAGTATTTTTAAAAAAACATTTTCTCAGCAGCTTTTTCCTAATAATGTTTGGTGTTGCTGATCTGAAATGCCTCTGGAAGATCTTTAGAAAATCCTTCTGCCCTTTGGTTTGGTTTGATTATTGTTTGATTTATGCTGGAATAGTTTTATATGGTCACATATTTTTATGGAAGTTGTGTTGTGCAAGCTACACCTTGTTTTATTTTTATGATGTCAAATTAACCAACAGAAAAATATTGGGCTGAGAGACCAATCCAGGTCACATATAAACTTGATTGGAACAATTGTATCTTGGAAAAGATAATGTAATTGCCACTTTTTATTCTAATATGTTCAAAGATTAGAAGCTTGCTATATATCTCCTCTGAAATTTTAAAGTACAGCTAAAATGCAGAATGCTTTCCAGATCAAGGGGGAAATCCTCTTGGAATTATATCGTTAGCAAAGTTTTTGTTATTGCAAGAGATGCATAGAGAGAAGCTCCTTAAATTGAAACTCTCTGTGCCTAGTATAAAAACACAAACTTGATCAGTCATGCTTCTGCAGCGGTTTGTTACTGTTGTTATAACAAATGCTTCTTTTATGAATAGACACACCCCCCAAAAAATTTGAAAAAAAAGAAATATGTGTCAGGGTCCTCTCTCTGTTTTCTCTTTAGAATGTTGGGGAGGAGTAGGTAAATATTCACTCCTGAATTGTTATAAATGTTATAAATGTTCCATTTGGGGGTATTGTATCCAGAAACCATGGTGCTGAATTCTTCAGTGTAGTTTTACTGTTTTTAAGAAAATTATTTTCCTTCAAGTTCTGATGATCAGGAATTAGTACACAGATGATAAACATTAATTCTGTTTTAAACACAATAAGATACTAAACAGCCCCAAAACCGTTTCAGTGGAGCCTCTGCACTGAACTGTCATTCTGATTTTCTATTGAGCATATTGTTGCACTTTAATGGGCATTTTTTCTTCACTGTAGGTTTAGCCAAAGTGAAATAACTAGCAAGTGTATTTAAGGGAAAGTAGAGTGAAAGAAGACTGCCAGCCGTTCCACTTACTACAGCAGTTTGAATGTTGGCAATGATTCTTAATATTGTTGGGCTCTCTCTCAATTTTGTAATATAATTTATTATGCAATGGGTTGAGAGCATCTTTCAGATTTGTTTAAACTTTAACAAGAGCAGCTGTAACCACCTTCTTTTTTGCAACCGGAGTTATTGCTAATATCTCCAGAACTTTATTTTAGCATAAAAGATAAAAATGCCCAAATATACACACACATAGCTACACATACTTATAGAAGCATGACTAAAAAAATAATCAAGATCCTCTGTGAAAATAAAATAATAAAAATAGGGTATTTATCATGTGCTCTTATTAGAGGCAGCCCTCTAAGTTTGGTGGAGGAATAATACTCTGTCCCCACACCTGTTGCTCCAATGCTCCCTATCACACTGTTCAATCCTTCCCTTAGACATTTTCCCTTTGCCATTAAGCAGTGTCTTGGTACCAAATCATATTCAAATTTATTTGGCAAGGGAAAAAAGCAAGGATTAAGTTAAAATTATTGCAAGATTCTAAGGAGAGGGGCAGATTCGGTCTCCCGGATTTGGAAAAATATTATCAAGCTATAATATTAATATGGGTGCAGGACTGGATACAATTAAAAAATAAGAGATTATTAAGATTGGAAGGCCATGATATGCAGATTGGGTGGCACGCCATGCTATGGGATGATAAATACAAGGTCCACCAGTACTTCTGGAGGCATTATATTAGACGAGCGTTAATAGATGTGTGGGTTAAAATCAGGCAACAAAATTATATGCAAATTCCTAATTGGATTTCAACATTGGAAATGCACATACATCCAATGTTCATACAACTAGGGAAAGTAATAATGTATAAAAATATATTAGACGAGAGAGGAGAATTGAAATCAAGGAAAAATCTTCAGGAAGAAGAGATAGAACTGAAATGGTGGGCATATCTCCAACTGCAATCAAGATATAGGAAAGATAAAAAAAGATTGGGGTATAAAAACAGAGTCGACAGAGTTAGATAAAATATTATTAGGAACCGAAGATAAAATGACTACCTTCTAGAACCAGGGGTTCTCAACCATGGCAACTTTAAGACTTGTGGACTTCAACTCCCAGAATTCCTCAGCCAGCAAAGCTGGCTGAGGAATTCTGGGAATTGAAGTCCACAAGTCTTAAAGTTGCCAAGGTTGAGAACCCCTGTTCTAGAGCAGGCAATGTTTGAAGAGCAGGTCAAGGAAACTATGTTAATGTGGAGAAGGGATTTCGGCTTTAATATTGATTTACATATTTGGCAAGAATTGTGGGAAAGAAACAGGAAACTCACTTTAGCCACTTCTTATAAGGAAAATCTTTATAAGTTGTTTTACAGATGGCATTTCCCACCCACGAGGTTAGCCAAAATGGGCCCAAATCTTTCACCTATATGTTGGAAATGTAAAATAGCAATAGGGACCTATTATCACATGTGGTGGGAATGTCCTAAAAGCCTGTGATTATTGGAATAGGATAAGAAAATGATTGAAAGAAATATTAATGCTGGAGACAGAGCTAAAACCTGAACTCTTTTTATTGGGTATAACCACAGATAAATATGATAAGGGAATAGTCTATTTGATGTTGCACATCTTGACTGCTGCTAGACTGGCTTTTGCACAAAAATGGAAGAACAAAGAAACTCCCACAGATGAAGAGATACTGCATAAAATACTATCTTATGCTGAAATGGACAGGCTTATGATGGAATTGAAAGATAAAAGTGGATCAGAATATTTTGAAATCTGGGATAAATTGTACCATTGGTGGGAATTGAGGACTGTTGGGGTTAAAGATTAGTGATAAGATGGAAATATATATATTCTTAGGTTAGCAAATAGAGGAAATGTATTTAGTATTATATAAAAAGTTTATATATATTTATAGAGATAAAGAATTGAATTTAAGAGGAGAAATAATTTGATAGAAATGTTCAAACTGGAATGTTACGTCATGTCCAATGTTTTCTTCTCCTTTTTTAATTGTATTATAAATAAAAAACTTTTTAAATTTAAAAAAAAAACTGTCTTAGTAATGGGTGATCATGGCAGCCAATTTACAATTCAGGGTGATTCCTAGAGGGCAACCAGAAAGGCAATTATGCTTTGGAGAGCTATACAGTTTAGAAATACATTTCTGAAGCAGTGAAGGTGAGGTGTTTGGTCCCAATTCGCTGACTATCCCAGTCCAGTGTTCAGTTGGGCTGTTTGATTTCAATTGGTCCGACTGTAGGAGTAGTCGGAGTTCAAGTATTCCATGCATAAAGGAGAGAATCTCAGCTTGGAGGATTGGATAATTTAGCTGCCCTTGTGACATCCCGACATTTTGCCAGTGAAATCTTCTACTGGTCAGAGAGAACCTGTTAATTATTTATGGTCTGATAATTTTTGAACAAGAAGATTAAAATATAATTGTTTAATAATGCCATTATAATTGGCATCATTAAACATCTGTCACTTCTGGTACCACCAGAAGTGGTACCAGAGGTGACAGATTTTTAAATAGAACACTTCATTTTTGTTCCATTCAATTACTGGTCACTCAAAGAACTTGGGATCTGCTAGATGAATTACTGCTGTCTGCTGTCTGAATCTGCCAAACTTTCAAGTATGATCGACAGGTCTTCTACAAATCTATTTCCATTTGAAATTAGGAAAGCAATGGAGGAAGAATCTTCTTGGCACTTCTATTTGACGTGCCCTCTCCCTTTTGATATTTTTAGGTACCCTCTGAAAATCTTTTCTATTTGAATCATTTTATCTGCAGCACTATTATTTTTTATTTTTTTAGGCTTCTGGTGATAACAATTGCTTCCATGATTTTATGAAATTTCTTTTCAAATGCTATTTGCTATAATTTGTTATAATTTGATCATATGCTACTGTAGAACTTTATCCTAGTAAATCTATTAAAGCTGCAATTGTTTTGCATTAGGATTACTTCTAACAAAACCTGCTAAGGAGGCTACTGGAAATGAAAGGAAATAAGCAGGGTTGATCATTAGCACTGCACATGGTGCTTAAGATTGTATAAACCAGGGGTAGGCAACCTCGGCTCTTTTATGACTCATGGACTTCAATTCCCAGAATTCCTGAGCCAGCATAGCTAACCCATCTGATCAATTGGTTATTTGCTTTATTGATTATTTAAATGATTTGTATAGCCATCCATCTGACCACAGTGAATCTGCTTTTGAATAAAATCTGTGAAACTAGGAAGACCGCCCAAGTTGCATAGCAGTTCTGAATGGGGAAATGTATCCTCCTTCAGAATTAAAGATGGAAAATCTCCAGGACTGGGGGCCTTAAAATCTACAGCTGCTCAGTTTTTCCAGGATTAAGATGAAGCCTGTCCTCCATCCAGATCCCCACAAACTCCAGGCACCTTTTTTGCAGTGGTTGTTAAACAAATCATTTCCCAAGTGAGCATTTTTTTTGTTGGAAAATGGTAGTAAATACCAGAAACTGGCAAAAAAAAAGACCAAAAGTCACAGTCATGTGACCACAGGATGCAAACCAGTTGCCAAGCATCCAATGCAGGGGAGGAAGTACAGCCATCAGAACTTCAAAAACAGGTTGTAAGTTGCTCTGGGAAGGTTGTCGTAACTTCTAGCTGCTAAGTGACCAGTTGTTAAGCAAGGACTACCTGTACTAAGTTGCTGCTTTTTTTCATGATCATCCTTTATTCTCCTTAGCTATTCTCTGTTCCTTTTCTACTGTCAAATGTTGCAGTCAGGAATATAAATTCTGGTAGCAAAGTAAAATATATATATATATTTTATAAACAAATATATATATTTGTTTATAAACAAATATATATATTTGTTTTCTGAGGTTTTCGCGGGTATTTGTATGTAGGTCTTTGGTTGTTCAGGTTTTCTCCCGCGTAAAATTGGAAGTGTCTTGCCGACGTTTCGACGAAGTCCCATTCGTCATCTTCAGGCTGGTGTTTTCAGCTTCAGGATCCTATACGTTTGTGTTCCCTTTATTTTTTTGAGCAATATATATTCATACCAAATAAATAGTATTTTATTTATGACTTTGTCAATTCTCAGCTAAAGGTGTTCAAGCTGCTATCAAAGACAGAAAGACCAGAAGGAACAAATTGCTTTTAGAGTTGTCTTACTATGTCTACCTCTTAATTAATCTGTTCTGAAAGTATGCAAATATACCTGGAAAGCCCCAGTTGTTTTCACAGTTGAATGAATATTTTAGAAAATTTCAGATTGAAACTAACTCAGGAAATGTGTTTTTAAAGATGGATTTTAAAATTAGATGAGAGGTGAATTTGCTATAATGTACAGTTTTACAGCAGGGGCCTTCTGGATCTTGTTTATTTTTTACTTATTTGATTTTCATCCTGCCTTTATTACTTTATAATAATGTAAAATTATCTCAAGGGTATCTCCTCAGGGTCAGAGGATTAAAGGCCCCAAGTGCTATTTTATTATGTGGAACTGTTTCCGTGTTTCTGAGCAGAAACTATATATACCCTGCTAGTTTATCAGACTCCAGGTCCTTTCTGACATTTACAATTCCCAGTATGTCTTTCCTTAGTTTCTTTCTTTAGAACAGTGTTTCCCAAACTTGACAATTTTAAGGCATGAGGACTTCAACTCCCAGAATTCCACAGCCAGCAACGCTGGCTGTGGAATTCTGGGAGTTGAAGTCCACATGCCTTAAAATTGTCAAGTTTGGGAAACACTGCTTTAGAAGTTTAGGATAATTATGTGCCATTGATTTTCTACTGAGCCCTATAGCAGGCTGAGAAATCCATGGCCCTTCAAGTCTGGCCTCCATGATTTATTCATTAATGTTCTGTTAGAATACAGAACAGTAGCCATCATGGCTGTCACTGAACAAAGTTCCCTCTTTGGGGGGGGGGGAATTGAGAAAAAAAAATAAAAGTAGTAGTAGAAAACATATGAACATTACAAACAGAAAATGGGGTTACCTAAATCCTCTATAAATTCTGTGAGAAGATAAGGTATCCCTTATCTAACAAATAAATCCCTTACCTTGAAATCGGCAGAGATGGGACTTGGTACCAGGTATAGTATAAAATAAATGACAAACAGTTATTGCCAAAAGTAAACATCTAAAGAAAGAAAAAAGGAAGGCACATTGAAAATGATGCAGTAAATGTCATGAAAAACATGAAGTCCAGTAAATTAACAGGCTATCTTTCCCGCCCAGAGAGATAGAAACAACCGCATCTAATAAGCTGACATTTGAGGGCCTTCCTTCCTCCCAATCAAAATGCCAAGGATAATTTTCAGATTAGACAAAATTAGGGAGGCATGAAGAGGAGTAAATGTTGTACAAGTAGCTCTCAGCTTGCGACAGCAGTTGGGACCAGAGTTGCCATTGTTAAGCAATGTGGTTGTAAAGCAAGACATTGCATGACCGTGTCCTTAGCAATAACAATTCCAGCAGTCTTGGTTGTGTCGTTAAGTGAAGACCATGGGGGGTCATTAAGTAAGGACTCACGTGATTAAGACTTCTGATTTCCTGTGGGTTTCCCCATTGACTTTGCTTGTGGGACACTGACAGGGAAAGCTTGTTTGTGACTACTGAGATTGGCCAACAAAGCAGCTTTTGTTTTGCAGCAACACCCTTCTCCCCTGCAAAAGAGAAGAAGCCTGACGTGAAGTACCATGTGATTATGACACTATCAACTATTAAGTAGAAATCACACATACACACCCCAGTTTTCTACACAAAACAGCCCCCAGTTTCTTGTCATGTTTCCCTCCTGGAGTATTAATATACTTTAAATTTACAAACATACTTTGCATGGGGGAAGGGGTTTCATACATTGAACTACGGCAAATGCGTCATGAGTGAAAAGGGATGAATTGCCCCCAACTGCTTCTTTTAAGAATGGTGTTCCTATAACTGAAACAACTATTAAAGTTTATTTCTGTTTTTTTCAAATGTATTAGATTAGTTGCAGTAATTAATATATGCTACGTTTATTTTTATTTGACTTTCAGCTTTCACTGGATCTCTATCACACAGAAGATGATATTTATAAGCTTTCACTGGTGCTAGAACCTAGAACATCTAAATCAGTAAGTTTGGTCATTTTTTTTCTAGTGTAAGAGTAAATATAACATTATGGAGTAGTGAGTCATAATCTATTTTTTTATGTTAACATTCATCCATTTGTCTATTTTAAGAATCATGCTTTGCTTTTCCTTGATAAAAATGTGAAAAAGTGCTCTTACCTCTCAACAATCATTTCTGGATTGGGAGATCCCATGGCTGAAAGCCACAACAGTGTGCTTTACAGTAAACCCACTTGTGACTCCATGCATTTGTATAGCTTGTGACCTGTCAAAGGCAGCCTACATTGGTAGTATATAAAGTTTCCTTTGTTTAAGCCTGGGCTGATCTACCTCAGACAGCTTTTTGATTGGTGTGAACATGAAATGATTAAATAAGAAAAAGTGATTACTGAAGTTGTTTCTTCTTTCTAGCTGTAAAAAGCCTGGGGCCCCAGCAAATAAAGTGTCATATTCAAATAAAATACTGAACAATGTACTGTATAGGGTTTCCAAACAAAAGTTTTATTGTTTCATCAACCTGCCTTATTCAAGGAATTTTACAAGAAGTCAAGCTGACCATGTATTTCATCCATGACTTTCCTTTCATTATAGAATCTAGACTCTGCTGGTACATAGCCTAAATCAAAAGGTTTTCATGATAGTCTCAGAGTTGCTAAAATTTTAATGCCCTGTTGGGAACAAAGCATGGAAGGTGCCTTGCTAATTGTATTTGCAATGCAACGGTTTGGATTTAGTTTAAAAAAAAATGCTTCTCTAAGGCAGAAGTATGATCTTAATATCTGTTTACAATTTTTTAAAACAGCTATTTTTTTCTGGAATTTTGTTCTGGAGCATCTTTAGTGCACCCCTAGTAATTAAAAAGTGACCTTCTCACTTTCTCTTCTATTGGTTTTGCCATTCGATTGGCAGAAATCAGTTACACGTTGCAGTAAAATCATGCATTGGAGAGGATCTAGCTTTTTTCCCAGTGCTGAAATCATTATTTTGGTGGAATTCTGCTCCACATCCTTCTCCAGCTCAAAGTGGGGAAAGATAACCTTTGCCACACCCCTTGTGTACTGCTGCTACCTCTTCCTTCATTGTTCCAGAAAGTTTCCAGTTCCACTGGAGCAATGGAAATGAGGCATAAGATGAAATAGGAAAGAGGGGGCAATCAACAAAGTTACCAGCTTGTCCACTTTACCAGCAGGAGTCTTCTATTTCTCATGATGGAAAATTCTGGGTTTTCCCCTATGGATGATGTTCATTGTAATTAAGGCAGTGATAAATGGATTCAAACTCATTATGAACATTTGCTGTTATGGGTTCTCATTAAAACCAAAGGTAACTGGGCTATCTCCATACAGCCATATCCTACTATTTTATTTTTATTTTTGAATTTTTTTTAGAGGGTCAGTATACCGCTTCTATTGGATTTAATCCAGATTGCTAATTCTAAAAGCCCTCAACAAGAGAATTCTCCTTCCATTTCATTCATTCTCTAGAGAACAGGTGTCAAATTTGCGATGTCATGGGATGTATCGCAACATATTGCAACTTTTTTCCCATTTCTGGCAATGGGGTGGGTGCGGTTTTGGCATGATGCATCCGGCCCGCAGGCCAGCAGTTTGACACTCCTGCTCTAGAGCAAGGATTCTCCCACACAACCTTCCCACATCTATCTTACATCTTGGTGATAGCTGTTACACTCAGAAATGTAATTTCTTATGACACATCTTTATAAAAAAGACACTTTTTAAAAGCATTATAAACATTATGTCATTGTTGGAGCATACAGTATAAAAGGCTGTATATAAAAGAAGATATGAAATGTTTATGGTCATAGAATCTAGAAACAGAAATAATAGATACAAGTAGTAGGTACCTTGATTTTATTTAATAATAAGGAAAAACTCCCTGACAGTAGACTCTGTACAACAGTGGAACTACCTACCTGCAGATGTTACAAGTTGTGTGCCTCTGGAGATTTTCAAGAGGTGGGATACCACCTTAAGGATGGTTTAATTGGCTTTATTGTGAATAATAATAATAATAAAGTTGGAAGGGATCTTGGAGGTCATCTAGTCCAACCCCCTGCTCAGACAGGAAACCCTACACCCGTGGTAGCAAACTTATGGCATGGGTGCCAGAGGCGGCACTCAGAGCCCTCTCTGTGGGCATGCGCACCGTCGCCCCAGTCCTAGGCCTTCAGCTGGGTTTTATAAAACCTTTTCGCTTTAGGCCTCTGCCGCCGTGTGCAAAAAAAAAAAAGGTTCAATCAATCAATCAATTTCAACTTCTCAGGAGGAAAAAAAGATCTCGCAAAGTTAAAATTGATTGATTGAACTTTTTAGTCCCACCCAATCTGCCGTTACTACCGAAGCCACGCCTACCCAGTGGGCCATTCCCACCCGGCACCCGACAATACATAAGTAGGTTTTGGGTTGCAGTTTGGGCACTCGGTCTCTAAAAGGTTCGCCATCACTGCCCTATACCATTTCAGACAAGTGGCTTTCCAGTCTCTTCTTAAAAACTTCCACTGCTGGAGCATTCACAGCTTCTGGAGGCAGGTTGTTCCACTGGTTAATTGTTCTAATTGTTAGGAAGTTTCTCCTTAGTTCTAGGTTGCTTCTCTCCTTGATTAGTTTCCATCCGTTGCGTCTTGTCCTGCCTTCAGGTGCTTTGGAGAATAGCTTGCTTCCCTCTGCTTTGTGGCAGCCCCTGAGATATTGGAACACAGCTATCATGTCCTCCCTCATCTTTCTCTTCATTAAACTAGACATACCCAATTCCAGCAACCGTTCCTTATATGCTTTAGCCTCTAGTCTCCTAATCATCTTTGTTGCTCTTCTCTGTACTCTTTCTAGAGTCTCAACATCTTTTTTACATCGCGGTGACCAAAACTGGATGTAGTATTTCAAGTGTGGCTTTACCAAGGCATTGTAAAGTGGTATTAATACTTCACATTGCAGAAGATTAAACTGGACGATCTTTGTGGCCCCAACCCAATTGTAGAGACTGAATAAGAAAGAACTATTATGCAAAATTTAGTTCTTTAATTTGTAACTTTGGCTTGTGTGTGTGTGTGTGTGTGTGTATGTGTACTTTAAAAAAAAAGCTCTTCAGAAATCTTCCAGAAAATCAATTGCTGCTGTACTTTATTCATACCAAAAACTAAAAAATGCTTCTCTGCTTTCTTTCACCACAGCCTACCTCGCCAACAACGCCTACTAAGCCAGGAGTACCCCTCGAGTGGGCATCTGGTGTAATACCAAAACCTGATCCAAGTGTTATCAATAAACATATCCAAAAGCTAGTTGATGTGAGTATTGGCAGTACAATTCCAATTTATTTTCCTACCTTCTCACCTATTTTATGAATGCATGAATGTTCTGTATTCTCCAATTCACTGCACCATATTCAATTATTTTTAATTGACTATATACAGTAGTTGTGGTGTAAAATTAAATTTTACAGACGGACCTGTGGAATAGCACTTAATTAAATAAAAATGTTAGGGCATGCACAAGCAAGCTTGGCCTTCAGTAGCATTTCCAAATCTGAAACCTCATACGCAAAACCAGTGTTTATGTCATTACACACGATGTGTATGTGTGCGGGCACGTGCATGTGCACATATGCACCTTCAAGTCAGGATGGACTATTGACGATTCCCTAGACAAGTCCCTGCAGTATTCTAGGCAAGATCTCAAAACTGCTTTGCTATTATTTCCTTCCTAGCTGAAACAGAGTGACTGGCCCAAGGTCACCCAGGTGACTTCATACCTAAGGCAAGACTAAAACTCACAGACTTGTGTTTTCTAGTCTGGGGTCTTTAACCACTGCACCAAACTGGCTGCTAGCTATTATAAATGCACATAATTTGCCTGCTGAAACATGTGATATTTGGTTTATGCAATTGCCAAGCTCCTGTCCCATCAATTCACAACAATGGAACTCAGAATCAACTCCCCAGACAGAAGACTGCTTTACCTTCCCATATTTCCAGGTGACAAAATAGTTGCATGTAGCTTCTCTATGTAGCACTGTAGCATTGTAGCATAGCCTAATGGAAGTTAATTTTTGTTTAGTGCCTAAAGAATGCAGTGTAAAGTCTAGAAAGTATTTTCCTGGAAAGTGACTTTCACAGACTCCATCCTGAAAAAGGTCTACTCCTGGAAGTTTCCTGCCCAATTTCAGTCTTAAAGGCATCAACCTAGGAACTCAATCTTGAATTGGGGCAAGTTGCATAGATGAGCCTGCTGGGGAGAAGTTTGCCTCATATTTAGTATGAATTTGCCTAATATTGCCCCATATTTAATGTAATTAACCCTCTTACAATCTTGTTTTTGTTTAATAATTTAATTGGTTTAATTGGTTTTAATATTTTGTTTTGTTTTATATTTGTATATTTATATTGTACGCTGCTAGAGTCCCCTTGTATGTGAGGGGAGGCCATGTATATTTGATAAATAACATTAATTAATATATGAATGAATCCTGTATTAGAAAACATGGGTTCTCCTGCTTTGATCTCTTGCTTTTTATCTCATGGCACAATATAGGTAGGGATGATGTTCAAGGTTCTTTAGACCAGGATCTAAAAGTATCTAATTTCGTCTCCTATGATGTCTTTTGATACTTCGGTCTGAGTTATGGTAGGCATAAAAGAACTAGTTTGCTCTAGTGCAGTGATGGCGGACCTTTTAGAGACGGAGTGCCCAAACTGCAACCCAAAACCCACTATGTATCATCAGGTGCCGGGTGGCCGTGGCCCATTGGATGGGCATGGCTATGATGGTAAGGGCAGACTGGGTGGGACTAAAAAGTTAAATCAATCAATTCCAACTTTGTGAGATTTTTTTTTCCCCGCGAGAAGTTGAAATTGATTGATTGAACCTTTTTTTTTTTTTTTTTTGCACACAGCGGTGGAGGCCTAAAGCGAAAAGGTTTTATAAAACCCAGCTGAAGGTCTAGGACTGGGGCGACAGCCCGGGTGCCCACAGAGAGGGCTCTGCGTGCCACCTGTGGCATGCGTGCCATAGGTTCGCCACCACAGCTCTAGTGGTTAAGGCACCAGGCTAGAAACCAGGAGACTGTGAGTTCTAGTCTTGCCTTAGCCATGGAAACCTGCTGGATGACTCTGCACCAGTCAATCATCCCAACTCACCTCACAGAATTGCTGTTGTGGGGAAAATAGGGGGAGGAAAGAGTATTAGATATGCTCACAGATGTGAGTTGCTTATAAAAATAATAAAGACGGAATATTAAGGAATACTAGCCATGGCTTACCGCATCTTCTTTTATTCAGCTCTTAACTGCATTTATACCTATACTGAGCTTTGATTTTAGGATGCACCCCTCTGCTTTGTTGTCTATAATCATTTGACATTTTCTTCTCCTTTTCTTATTTCCTTGCATCTTCAGTCTGTTTTTAAGAATTATGACCATGACCATGATGGCTATATTTCACAAGAAGACTTTGAAAGTATAGCAGCAAATTTTCCTTTTCTGGACTCATTCTGTGTATTAGACAAAGATCAGTAAGTGTCCTGCTCTTGATATTATTTTTAATGCAACCTCATTCGCGTTTAAGAGCAATGATATTCTTCAATTCCCCCCCACACACACACACATACACACTTCAGTTTCTGGCTTTCTAAGAATTGGTGGGGTTTATACTTTCTTTCTCCAAGAGGCTCTTTTTATTTTCCATTGTAACTTTCACCTTTGGTATTTCCTGGTGATCTCTTTTCCAATTACTAACCTGCTATGCCTAGCTTAGTTTACTTGGAACTGCCAGCTAGGCCCTGCCACTTACATACACATTTATCAAGTGTAAATCCTAATTTTGTCATTCAGGTATATTCTGAGTTACATATGTACAGATTTGCAATCTTAATTTCTGAACATATATATGTGTGTGTCCCAGGATAATGTTGCAAGATGCACATTCTAGTAGAGAGACGTTCCCTGAAGATGGGCTCCAGCTCAAATCCAAAAACCCGAAAGTCTAAACCTCTGGTCTCAGTGACCAACCCTGCAGTGTTCATTTCTTTTAAATTATCTCCAGCTTTTCTATAGTGGTCAAGATTGATACCAGTCTTTCTCAGTCATCATCTCAGTACCCCAAAGCAGCAGCCCCCAACCTTTTAGACACCAGAGACCAGTTTCATGGACAGTGGTTTTTCCATGAACTGGAGGGGGTATGGTTTTGTGTGCTACTTGCATCCCATGGATAGGGATTCGCTTATTTTCATGCCCCAGTTTCTGACATGTCATGGAGCGGTGCTGGTCCACGGAGCAGGGATTGTGGACCCCTGCTCCAAGGGACAGATGACTTATACAGGTAGTCCTCGACTTAGGACTACAATTGAGACCAGAATTTGTGTTGCTAAGCAAGGAAGTTGCTAAGTGACGTGTGCCCCATTTTATGACCTTTTTGCCACATTTGTTAAGCAAATCACTGCAGTTATTAAATGAATCACACAGTCATTAAATGAATCTAGCTTCCTCCATTGACTTTGCCAGAGGCTGGCAGAAGGTTGCAAATGGGGATCACATGACCCCGGGATGCTGCATCTGTTGTACATACATGCTGGAGGCCAAGTGGCCCAAATTCTGACCACGTGACCACAGGAATTCTGCGATGGTTGTAAGTGTGAGGATTGGTCATAAGTCACTTTTTTCATTGTAACTTTGAACATTTGCTAAATGGATGGATGTAAGTCAAGGACTACCTGTGTATTCCCATTTTGCATTTACAGTGCTTTTTCTTAGACCGTTTAATACAAATGGATGAATGAATCACAGTCTGAACACTGATCCCCTAGCTCCCAAGGAAAATATATGGATAGGGAATTCATGGTCAGCATTACCAATATCCACGTGTTTGGGGGGAAATTTGTGAAAAGTTGGATCCAAAGCTCTGCCAGCAGGAGTGTTCCTGCGCAAAATTCTGCTTAGAATTTTTTTTTTTTTTTTGACCAAAAAAGTATCAGAAGGTTTTGAAATCATGTCTGTTGAAGTACTGCCTTTCAGAAATTGGAGGAATCAACCCCCTGGGAAAAAAGCCAGAATTCTGTTGTTTTCTATAGCATGGTGACGACTGATTTCCCTTTCCCTTCCTTTTTTTTTAAAAAAAAACAGGGATGGTCTTATCAGCAAAGGAGAAATGATGGCATATTTTCTAAGGGCTAAGTCACAGCTACAGTGTAAAATGGGACCAGGTTTTATACATAACTTCCAAGAGATGACCTATCTTAAGCCAACTTTCTGTGAACATTGTGCTGGATTTGTAAGTATACAATGATGGAATGTGGGGATTGAGATGGGTTAAGGGATAAGTAATAGTACAGTTGTGACCTGTTGAATCAGTTCTGTGCTGTTTCATTTGGAGGCAATGGAATGTGAGGGCAAAGTCTCACAGTTGAATGGATAGTTCTTTCTAACAGGAAGGGTGTTGAGTGGAGTAATTTCCTGTTTGTGCTTTTGTAGCCATTGTTACTACGTTCATAAGGAGGTTGTGTTCCTTCCGGCTTTCTTTTTTATTTCTTTTGTCTTTAATTACAGCTCTGGGGTATAATCAAGCAAGGCTACAGATGCAAAGGTACTGTAAATCATGCATGGCCATTTAGTTTCTAGGTCTTTTTTTTTTAATATTCAGCCTTTTGATTGCTGGTAAAATGCCATTCTATACATTTTTGCATTCAGGTTAATGCCATTCCTATGCATGCTTACTCTACTGCTACGCTTCTGAATTACAGCCTTGTTTAGTCTTACTTCAATTTTTAACCAGTATTCCACTCCTGACCACTAGTTATTTGGGGGAAGCAGAAAAATGGGGCATTTTCACCTGCCTGGCTGCCTCTTGGCAATTTTCTATGAATTCATCCATAAATCTTATTAAGAAACTAGAGCATAATCCTTTCTGCTCAGCTTTAGAGTCCGTGCAGAATACTTCCTGACTTAATTTTCTCAACATATATAAATAGTATGCTGCTTCCCCTAACAACAGCCTGCAGCTGAGACTAATAATGCTTGAATACATTACATCTGGCAGTATAAAGGAGCCATGTCAGGCAGAAATAGCTGGTAGTCAGGATTAGAAAAATGCATTTTAGAGGGGAAATAGCATGCAAGGTGTCACATGGTCTAATAGTTGAGGCAGTCAAAATACTGACAGGATAGACTACCTGTCTATCCTGTCAGTATTTTGACTGCCTCAACTATTAGACCATGTGACAACAAAGCAACAGAGATGATTAGGGGACTGGAGGCTAAAACATATAAGGAACTGTTGCTAGAATTGGGTATGTCTAGTTTAACAAAGAGAAGGACAAGGGGGGACATGATAGCAGTATTCCAATATCTCAGGGGCTGCCATAAAGAAGAGGGAATTAAGCTATTTTCCAAAGCACCTGAAGGCAGGACAAGAAGCAACGGGTGGAAACTAATCAAGGACAGAAGCAACCTAGAACTAAGGAGAAACTTCCTGACAGTGAGAACAATTAATCAGTGGAACAACCTGCCTCCAGAAGCAGTAAATCCTCCAACACTGGAAGTTTTTAAGAAGAGACTGGACAGCCATTTGTCTGAAATGGTGTAGGGTTTCCTGCCTGAGCAGGGGGTTGGACTAGATGACCTCCAAGGTCCCTTCCAACTTTATGATGATGATGATGATGATGATGATGATGATGATGATGATGATGATGATGATGATGATGTCTATGTTGGTCTATTTTTACAGGTTCCTCTTACTAACATTTAAATTCCATTAAATTAACTGGGATTCAAATATGCTTTACTTTAGCTACCTTGCAATGTTGTCTATTTTGCTTATATTTTTATACAGAAAATGAACTGATCTTATTCAGTTGAGAAACTGGTTCTTTGAAAGCAATTAATTTTTTGAGACCAGTGAGGGAATGTGAGAAAGAGATTTTAAAGTAATGAATAAATCTATAAGTCTTATTTTTTGTAGAAAAAATACTTTGGGATTGTGAGAGTTGGAATGAAGAGGTAGTAGATATATCAGTTTTTAATCTTTTTTCTACCAGCTTCTTCTTCAGTCCATATTACATGCTGCCCCAGTATCTCCCCATGAGATTCCAAACATACTTTCTCCACAGCAATAGTTGTACCATTTTGGCAATCTATTCAAGCTGCATTATAAGTGCCAAAAAGTTGGAAAGAACAAATATGCCTGCCATTATTTCATAGGAATATGCCCTATACCCCTTTGAGTGCCACACTGCATGTTCTATTGCCATGCACATAATACTAGTTATCTAGGGTTTTTACTTCTGATTTTTGAAAATGTTTTATAAATGCAAAGTTTATGCTGGCCTACCTCATTTTGGACATAGCAGTTCACCAAAACTATTCTTTATTCCCTTGCTGGTGATTTACTCCAGATTGTGGTGCCAACTGTCATAAACAGTGCAGAGATCTGCTAGTTCTAGCTTGTAGGAAATTTGCCAGGGGGACTTCACTGAACAGCAGTCACGGTTCTTTGCCCAATAGTCCATCGCTGCCTGCAGGTAAGAGAACACCATGTCTCGTGGCTGATTGTTTAACCCACGCTTTTCATGTTCCAACAATATTTGAAATGAGTGTCTCGAATGCACTAATTGTCCTTGTGAAATAAACAGCTTTTGTTATGATTTAAGGGACCCTATTTTTTTCACAGTTGCTTAAGAAAGCCTGAAATTATTTTAATGGGGTATCCCCTCCCAATGAGATAGTTGATTATTCCAATTCTCCCACTTCTGGCTAGGGATACATCACCACACCAGAGCACTCATCTATATTTGACAGCAACTCAAGAGTCTTTTAGAGATGGTATACAAGTTTCATTATCACTGTTGCATTTCATATGGAATTCTTGCTGTGGGTATAAGAAGATTTGTGTAGCTGTTGCTTGCAAGTATCCTGAAATGAAGCCCAGTATCTGAAACAAAGAGTTCAATTTTTGTTGAGGGTCAATTGTGCCACAACAGTAATTCACTATTTGTGTTTCTTATGTTCACCCAAATAGTTTCCAGCATAGTTATCTGATGTGTGAAGAGATCTCTTTTGGAAAGGTCAAGGAAATGGTGGTTTAAAAGACTGGCTTTAACTTTGAAAAGTTTAAATCGTTAGGAAGTCTTTGAGAGAGTCAAGCCATCTTAACATGTATCTGTTCAGACCTTAAGGTCAGCAGAAGAGTCTCTTAAAAATGTCTTACATAAGAGACAGGTAACATTGCTGTAGAATGCACTTCCTTGGAAAATGTCTATGGAGATTCTCAATCATCCAGATCATGGTTGTCCCAAAGGTGCTTTTCAAAAGGCAACTGGACTTTCTTGAGGGGAGGGAGTCATCCTTGAAAATGTTTCATTTCTCATTCAGAACTGAAGAAGCTTCTTAAATGAGAAGCAAAATGTTTTCAAGGAAGAAAAGAAACCCAAGAAAGTTCAGTTCCCACTCCTTCCTTTTTCAGGAAACCCTATCTGCGTGGATGGCCAGAAAGATAGCTTATAAATACTTCAAGAACCCTAAAAGGATATGTTAAGGATAATTTCCTATTAATTAAACCTTTTACAGCCTTGGATTTTGATTATGTGATTTTATCAGATGTGAAAAGACAATTAGAAAAAGTATGAAATACAAATCTACTTGTGCAACTCTGCTTTAGTTAGGAAATAAATGTGATCTTCCAATTTAATGAAAAGAACAAAAGATAGCAAAACATTTCATGGGTCTGAAAAAATAGTTTTTTTTACTATTAGATGGATGCAGACCTGGAGCTTCAAAATAGATTAAAAGTGCAAATCATGCTTGAACATAAGATGTTTAATGCTATTGACTACATTGACCTATTTATAGTTTTGAAAGAAAGATATTCTTTGTAAAATTATTAAGTGAGATTAGCTGGTCTTGAAGAAATTTGTAGGATTATTTGCTTACTAGGACTTTAAGTGTTTGATTTTTAAGCTGACAATTTGGAGGTTTCTTGAATTATGTATAAAATGTTACACATTTAAATTATTGGTTATTGCAGATCAGCTTTCTCCAAGTCTATGCTCTGTACTCTAGAACAGTGGTTCTCAACCTGTGGGTCGGGACCCCATTTGGGGTCGAACGACCATTTCACGGAGGTCGCCAAACAACGCAGTCTGCCATTTTTTTCCCCTTTTCCTTGGCTGTGCTACTCCCTTTTATTCTATTGGCTTTTGAAAGCCAATAGAATAGACTCTCTTGAATAGAGTCTGATTCTATTGGTTTTCAAAAGCCAATAGGAATTGTCCAGGCTGTCTCTGTCCTGCTGAGCCCGCCAAAAGCCCCAGTCTGCAAATGGTGCTGCAAGTTGTCTGCAGCGAAGGCGAGCTGTCTGGAAGTTTCCACCCCTCCCTGCTGAGCAACTACTAAAAATGTAAGTAAAAGAGGGCCAGGGGTGGGAGGTGGGAGGCCGGTGGGCACAGGGAAGGTTGCTGGTGTGCGTGGGGCCCGGTGGGTGCCTTACCTCCCTTGGGCTGGGCCAGCTGGTGGCCCAGCCAGTGGTCGCCCTGCGCCCTCGCTGCCCCTTGCCAGCTACGCCTCGGCCAGTGCAGGGGGCGGCACCACGCATGCGCAGCGCTCCCGGGCAGGGAAAGTCCTCGACTTACGACCGGTTGGGTAGTCCTCGACTTACAACCGGTTGGGTAGTCCTCGACTTACAACCGGTTGGGGTTGTGGCATTAAAAAGGTTGAGAACCACTGCTCTAGAAGTACAGTATTTACTGTAGGTTTTGTCATATTGAAAGTTATAGTCTCACACTTCTAGAATAAACCAGATAGTGGAAGTAATTAAAACGTTTCTGATTTACCAACATGATGGACAGAAGTAAAACAGTGTTTAATTCTATCAAAATTGTGGGATGTGAAATGTGAATGTATTCCTTAAAGAAAAATTGTTTAAATTACACATGTGATATACACTTTCCAGGGCTGAAAGAAGACTTAAAATTACAGAGATGTTTTCATTTCCCCTAGCTGAAACTAATTTGCTATCTAACCAACATTTGTTCCATATTTGTACTTTACATTAACTTAATTGATTTGCACTTTGTTATATTACAGTACAAGATGAAGTATTTAAATTCCCCACTGTAACCCCACAAAATCAGGATCTTGACAGCAGAGCAATCACGCTTGTAACCGGCTGCTCTCAGAAGATTTCAGTTCATCTCCAGCGGGTAACCACTAGTCAAGCAACTCAGACAGAACCACTGTGGAATGAACCAGGTTGGGGTGATTCAGGATCACACACTTTCCCCAAAATGAAATCCAGGTTCCATGGTAAATCTGGAAAGAATAAAGGTTTTGCAAAATGGGAGAACGAAAAATCTAACATTCCAGTCAACAGGGACACAACAGTACATGTGATGGATCAAAATGGAACAGAAACTCTCCTAGACAGACAGAAAGTCAAGGTTTGTACTATAACATTCTTAGAGGTTTAAAACCCTATTCTTTCTTCTCAATATACTATACATTTTAACATACTGTTTTTGCAACTGTAAACTATAGGACAAATTATGCCTTGTTGGTGACATATATATGTACAGTAGGAACAGTATATACATCAGTGCAGCATATAAACTTAATTACTAAGTAGGTAAAATAGTCACCAACAAAGACTATTGCATATCTTCAGGAACTTTTTTCCATTAGCTAAAGTAATGTACATATGGAATTATATGTTTACTGTATATACCCTCTTTATTATGACAATGTATTTGAGACTGGCCACTGTATTACATATGCTGTGCAGAAATTTTATATTTAAAACTCAATAATTAAAAATGATCGGTTTGAAGGTTATCTAATGTGATAGTGTCAGTCTCTATGAGGAGGTGATGGTTGAGCCTGCCTTTGAAAGAGGCAGTGTGTGCTCTCTCCTCAGAAAACCACTGCTGGATTCAACAGTCCAGAACAGTTTCTAACCATTTCTTTGTAGAAAAAGTTGTTGAATACTGTGGGCAATCAGGCTGGGCTTCATATGATCCTGGAGGGATCAGATTATCTAAACCAGGGGTCTTCAAACTTGGCCCTTTTATGACTTGTGGACTTCAACTCCCAGAATTCCTCAGCCAGTGTACCTGGCTGAGGAATTCTAGGAGTTGAAGTCCACAAGTCATAAAAGGGCCAAGTTTGAAGACCCCTGTTCTAAACCCTTCTCAATCACTTTTCATACTGGGACATGTTAGCGAGATAGCAGTGGTGATAACTGTTGATGATCACTGGTGAAGCCAAGAGGAGAAAATTAATACCTGGTTGCCTGTGGGAACTGACAGTGGGTTCCATATTATGGTAGTTCTCCTTTGTCTGTGCTTGGTTGCTATTGATGTTGGTGGGACGGAGAGTTTCTGCCTAAAGCTTCTGAAGTGTGGGATGCCACAGGGCTCAACATTCTTACCCCACCTGTTTTTAACATGAAAATGAGGCCACTGAAAATGTCTAGGGATGTCTCGTTACTTTGTCCAAATATATTTTTTCTATTATATTGTTTTTATGCTGTTTTCAGTGTCATATGCTGCCAACAATCACTATGAAGTTAAGCAACCTTATAAATTGTTCATAAATAGTACAATAGAAGCTACCTCATGCGGTTTACCATTTCAAACTAAATGAGTGTATATGTTAAAAGCTTCCTGCTGATAGAAAATCAGCATGCCAAGGTGAATAGATAAAAGTCATATTCTTATCTCTAGCAGCAAATGAATGTTAGCATACAACATAGACAGTTTAAACACAGAATCCCTGCATGTTGAACTGATACAGTCTAGCCTGGTGATATCATTAATTTTGTGTCTTTCCTCTTCAAGTATGTATGTCAACCTCGTCTAAACAAAACACTGAGAATTGTTTCCTTTGATTTATTATAGGCTTGCTGATCTGCTGCAGAAAATCTGCTGTCAGAAGATAGTTCAAGAAAACTGTGTGATATTTTATAAATTGTCTGGATATGGCTGAACTTCATACCAACGTTATATTCATCAGATTTTATCACTGGTGACAGTTGCTTAATGACAAGAGTACACTATTTATTTTCTCACTCAAGTAATTTGATCAATCTTGCACTGATGCAAAACAAAGAAACATTACAACTGCAGAACATCCGCAATTCTGTTGCCAGCAACAGAAATCCTGGCTTTGAATCTATCACTATTAAAACCATCAGTACCCAAATCATATTGGCTTATAGAAGTATCAGTACTAAAATTCCTGGATCCAAATTTTGTCAATCTACCACATTCTGAGGCATCCCCCATAAACAACTGAAATCTGGAACTAAGAGCTCAGGTTCCCCCGTGGCTGCATTCACATATTAGATTTATTAGGTTGAGGGTTTTCCTAAAAAAGTATTATTTCTCACTACAAGTGTGAAGCTACCTAAATTTTTATATTCAGTTTGTGATAATCCACAATGTGTGCTTGCTATTGAATTCACAGAACTGGATGAAATATGATTATATACTTGGTATAGAAAGATTGTGGAATTCAGGTGGCATAATTTAGCCTAGCTTTCTTCAATCTTAATATCTGCCAAGTACAGTTTACAATTCCCATCATCCCCAGCATGGCTAAGAGCCAACTACACTTGGAAAGCACCAAGCTAAAGAAGAATAAAAGTCTGCTTTCATTGTTTCCTAGAATGATGTAAACATGTATTATATTTAATGTCATGGTTGTTGGAGCCATTTTGTTGTTTTCACACCTTTTAGCAAACTGGAAATAAACACTGGATTTTATAAATAGCAAATGCTTTATAATATATAGAACACTTAATGAAAATAAGAGTCGACAGAATCAGTATTCTTACCTAGAGATTCAGTAACGTTCTGATATCTCATTTTACTCAGTGCTGTACCTTTGAAAGTGGCTATTTGCAATCATCCAACTGCTTTAAACATTCATTATCCTGTAGGCTAACTTGTAAGTTGCACAGACTCTTTCCACAACAAATGTAGAATACAAGTATTAATCTGTGATATGGCCACAAAGGTATTTATTTCTCTTCTGAAATCATAAAATTAGCATTGTCTCGACAATATGGAAATCTGCCTATTTAAATCCAAATAACTGGAGTGACTTCAATTCATAACTTATTCTATGTTGCAAAATATAAGGGAACTTTTTTTTAAATTAATATTTAGCAGATTCTATTTTTCTGTAATATGGTACTACTACAACCAAATTGCCAGAAAAGGCTTTAATTTGTAAACCGAATTGCTGGCCTTGAAATCATAAGATTTAACCATTTAAAAAAAATTCAGCATTTTTGCATTGTTTGCAAACAACTACAGTGAGTGAAAAAAATGTTTGATCCCCTGCTGATTTGTGCATTTGTACAAAATTTCTTTGCACTGACAGAGAAATAATCAGTCTACTTTAACAGTGAGAGACAGAATAACAAAAATCCAGAAAACGCATTTCAAAAAAGTTATAAATTGATTTGCATTTTAATGAGTGAAATAAGTATTTGATCCCCTATCAATCAGCAAGATTTCTGGCTCCCAGGTGTCTTTTACACAGGTAATGAGCTGAGATTGGGAGTACTCTCTTAAAGGGAGTGCTCCTAATCTCAGCTTCTTACCTGTATAAAAGACATGTCCACAGAAGCAATCCATCAATCTGATCCCAAACTCTCCATTATGGCCAAGACCAAAGAGGTGTCCAAGGATGTCAGGGACAAGATTGTAGACCTACACAAGGCTGGAATGAGCTACAAGACTATCACCAAGCAGCTTGGTGAAGTGACAACAGTTCGTGTGATTATTTGCAAATGGAAGAAACACAAAATAACTGTCAATCTCCCTCAGTCTGGGGCTCCATGCAACATCTTACTTTATGGAGTTTCAATGATCATGTGAACAGTGAGGAATCAGCCCAGAACTACATGGGAGGATCTTGTCAATGATACCGCTATCAAGGCAGCTGGGACTATAGTCACCAAGAAAACAACTGGTAACACACTACGCAGTGAAAGACTGAAATCTTGCAGCACTCGCAAGGTTCCCCTGCTCAAGAAAGCACATGTACAGGCCCATCTGAAGTTTGCCAATGAACACCTGAATGATGCAGAGAAGAACTGGGTGAAAGTGTTGTGGTCAAATGAGACCAAAATCGAACTCTTTGGCATCAACTCAACTTGCTGATTGGAGGAGGAATGCTGCATATGACCCCAAGAACACCATCCCTACTTTCAAACATGCAGGAGGATACATTATGCTTTTGAGGTGTTTTCCTGCTAAGGGGACAGGACAACTTCACCACATCAAAGGGATGATGGACGGGGCCACGTATCTTCAAATTTTGGGTGAGAACCTCCTTCCCTCAGCCAGGGCATTGAAAATGGGTCGTGGATGGGTATTCCAACATGACAATGACCCAAAACACATGGCCAAGGCAACAAAGGAGTGGCTCAAAAAGCAGCACATTAAGTGGCCTAGCCAGTCTCCAGACCTTAATCCCATAGAAAATCTATGGAGGGAGCTGAAGATTCCAACTCCCAAACGTCAGCCTTGAAACCTTAATGACTTGGAGAGAATCTGCAAAGAGGAGTGGGACAAAATCCCTCCTGAGATGTGTGCAAACCTGGTGACCAACTACAAGAAATATCTGACCTCTGTGATTGCCAACAAGGGTTTTGTCACCAAGTATTAAGTCATGTTTTGCGAAGGAGTCAAATACTTATTTCACTCATTAAAATGCAAATTAATTTATGCTTTTTTGAAATGTATTTTTCTGGATTTTTTTGTTGTTATTCTGTCTCTCGCTGTTAAAATAAACCTACCATTATAATTATAGACTGATCATTTCTTTGTCAGTTGGCAAATGTACAAAATCAGCAGATCAAATAATTTTTTCTCTCACTGTACAGTATGATATTCTGGTGCTTACTCAACAGTATTAAGATTTAAAAATTAGATGTTTTGTATCTTCTGATTATTTTAGCTACTCCTGAGTGTCAACTTCATTTTTTTTAACCATCTCCTAGCTGACAGATTATATATTTTTCCTTGGAAATTATACCATCCCTGAAAAAAAATCCATTTATTGCAGGCAGAATAAGAACCCTTTCCTACAATTCAGTGACTTATTTTAGATCCAGATAAGAGCCTGTATGTATTACTACATAATTCACACCAGAGGCAGTTAGAAATAGAAGCACATAAAATGATCAGTTCTGCTTATGGAGCAGCCTTTTTATATATGTATCTATCACCTTTCTACTAGTGAGTTACTAATTAACATTCACTTTCCATATCTCTTGAAATTCCCTAGGATACAAAAAATAAATAATTGATCATTTTAGTTGGCCTTGTGCCAAGGACTTCCTCAATTACTGTATCTTATTTTAATGTATGTTAACAAATTATTTTGGACCTAAAATATTGGTTGTTTTCTGTTGGCTAGACCAGGAAGTCAAAGAAAACCCCCGATAGAGCATTTCCATGATGTTATCAAGAAACTGCAGTTGATGAGAAACAAGCTCAACACAAGGGTTTTTTTTGAACCTGCCGATTTTTGTACATACAAAACAAAGAGTTAGAAAACTGCTGAGCTCTACAGCCAAGAATAATTTTTGTTACTTCCACATAGCAAACTTCTTCCCCTGTCAAGATTTCACGCTATCGTAGTTGCCTGTAGATTGAAATATCTTACACAGGGATTGCCCGTTTGTGCTAGCTGCTCTGTAATTCTTATTATATGTTGACATATCAATATCCACAATGCAATATACAAGCTGTTAATTCACTGTTATAATTTCTTATATTTATTTGATTCACCTAACATATATATAGATTTCTAAAGAGTCTCCTCATCCATCTAAAGTGGCAGTAATACTCAGGAAACCCAGCAAAGATTTCCAAGATACTAATTACTTGAAATGTTATTTGCACTATTGGCACCATACACAGAAGCCTTTTTTTAAAAAAAAAAAAAAGTTGCCACAAAAATTTAAAGACGTATATGCAGGAGTTTCTACATATGATATAGAACCCCACCCTCTAATCCAGTGATTAACAAGAATTAAATATTTTTAGTTGTGAATCAGGAGCAACACCTAGTGGAGATTTTTAAAACCATGAACTGTTTTATGCTGCAAATATCAGAGCGTTTAGGAACTATTTTTACTGAGCTATAAATATCTTATTTTCAGAACCTGGTGACCAGAATTCTCAATACAGTTTTAGCACACTGACTTTAAAATATGCATACTTGGTAACTACCCGTGCTTTTTTTCTTTAAAAAAAAAAAAAAGGTGCCAGAACTCACATATGTCATATAACCCGCCTTGCCTACCCTACAAGGTTCCATCCAAAAAAGGTGCCGGAACTCCGTTCTGGGCAATCTATGAGAAAAAAAGCCCTGGTAACTACAGACTGGAACAAATGGGTTTGATGAATCAAAGACTGCAATACAAACCTGGATGAAAAATTAATTGGTGCCCCTGTAAAGTGAACCAATATATTTAACAGCTTTCTAAAAATTGCTCTGCCAGAAGTAATTTAGTATCAGTGATAAAGCACAATCAGTTCCTGCTAGATAGGAATGCTTCTCCTCGAGATAAGATACATTTTCTTTTCATCTCCAGTCTACTGCAGAACTCTGCCCGCCAATCCAATTATTTTTTACAATCTTAAAAGCACATGCTTCTTCAACTTCATGCTAAAGAAACAAAACTATTTTTGTAATGTTAAGGACCAATAAATCAAAAGGAGAACAGATATTTTTTTATTGCTCACCTTTTACAAGAGCACACCTTCAGCCATTTTCTTTCACAGCTTGACAATATTTCTATTTGCAAATAAACCCCAAAAATAAAGGCAAGGCGCACTAATGCAACTTTTGTGAAGAAAAATGTAACAAACTGAGCAGAAAGGCATTTCAACTTGAGTTAAAATGACAAGAGGAAACTATTCTGCATTTTAGGTTGAGTGGTTTTAATTAGTGCATAAAAAATGGTTCCAGGCTGCCATTACTGCTAGCTAGTTTCAAGTAAAAGTTAGGCTGATCGGGGGAGGGGGGCAACTGTTTTGTAATCAATGAGAGCAAGGTAGACTTATGGGGAAGCGTGGGGCTATTTCTAGTCTCTCTTTACAACTTAGCTTAACTAACTATGATTTTGCATGGCATGAGTGTCAGGGCAGTTGATTTCACATGTGTTTTCAGTCAGAGCAATAAGGCTACTTGAACAAGTTACCAGCAGTAGAGCTCATATAATAAATCCAGGGCCTAGCAAAGAAGGCTGTAATTCTTTGCATAGTTAAAATGCTTAAATCCATCTGACTTAACTGGACTTATACACAGCTAACTACACATATGTGCAGCGTAACAGTATAGATCTGAAGACAGCAATCCAATATGGTGTATAAATAAGAGAATGATTTACATGGGAAAAACAAATCCATGTAAAAAGATAGGCATACTGGTTCTCATATTACTTGTATGAACACACATGCATTCTGAATCTCCAGTTTACTGTAAGATATAGAACCTCGGCTGCTGTATTAAAGTTCTGAGTCCTGGAGAAGAAAACTGCATTTAGACTTGGGCAGTGTATCCATATTTTCACGTTTGCTCAAAAGCACAAATAGTTTGAAAAGTCAGCCTGATGTGTCGACCGATATTAAGTCAAAAAGAAAAAATAAGCAGACTACTATTACATGAGCTCTGCCAATTGAGAAACTTTTATAGCCTCAACTTGTGAAGTGTCTTCCTTGTCCAAATCCAGATTGATTGTACTGATATCCCCCTTGCTGGAAATGCTGCTCAAACTGCCCCCCCTGATTAATGTTTTGTGCACCTCTTCCTCCCCAGCCACCTCCTTGCCCACCACGGTTGCCACGGCCTCCACGGCCACCTCGCCCTCCTCGCCCTCCACCTCGATCACTGGTGTGCCCATCTTGATATCTGTTGTCTTGTTGATAAGTGCCACTTCCACCTTGATATCCACTTCCTGAATATGATGATTGGTAACCACCATATCCACCTCCTTGGTAGCCACCTCCACTGCCACCACCATGGTAACCACCAGTTTGAAATCCTGAATCTCTGTAATTATTATCCCTATAGAGATCTTGATAGCCACTTCCTCCACCATCGGTCCAGCCACCTTGAGGTTTGCCTCCTCTTCCTCCCCCTCTGCCACCATGGTCATAGCCACCACGTCCACGGCCTCGTTCATGACCCCCGTGTTCATGACTTCCTCGGTTGCTGTATGATGAGTCATACCCTCCTCGACTTCCTCTTTCGTAACTTCCTTGGTCATATCCGCCTCGGCCTCCTCGGTCATGACTCCCTTGTTCATAGCCTCCACGTCCCCCATATGATGACTCATAGCCACCTCTTCCGCCTCTGCCTCCACCACTTTGCTGCTGAGGACCATCTTGCCTTTTCTGCCACGGTGGCATCTCAGGTGGAGGTGGCTCAATTTCATTGGGTCTCCCACCTCTGTCAGGCACTCGGCCCATAAGCACCTAAAAGGAAACAAAACCAACACGGTGGAAAAGTAAATGCAAAAATATGTCAATATATCATTTGGTTTTTTTAAAAAAAAAACTATATAAATTTGAGTCCATGGAAGGAAAACAAACCTCATAAGCTGCAATGAAAATACATCCTGATGATTTAACAAGAAAATAGAAGCTTCCAAGGATAAACATTAGAAACATTTACAGGTGTGGAAAATATTCTATAACCAGACTGTTCCAAACACAGACTATACTATGCTTCAATTAAAGTGCAGCGGGGTAAAGGAGAGACAAGGGAAAGGTACAAACTGGGAATATCATAGGTATGTTAGGATACAGGCATGCAGGAGAGGAGAGGAAAGTTTCATCAGTCTTGTTCTACTCACTCTATGAACACCCTATAACGGGTAGGCAACCTTGGCTCTTTTATGACTTGTGGACTTCAACTCCCAGAATTCCTGAATCAGCATGGCTGGCTCAGGAATTCTGGGAGTTGAAGTCCACAAGTCATAAAAGAACTAAGGTTGCCTACCCCTGCCCTATAACATCTTTCCAGATTTAGTCTTGACTGAAAACCAAAACATTCCAATTTTGGCTTGGCCAAATTGTGACTCTCTTCAAACAATCCAACCAAATTGTCAAGCCACTGTGTGGTTTGTTCTTGCATGGAATAGTAATTAGTTTTGGGGAAAGTTGGGATTTAAAGATTATCAGAATCATAATCATGGATTTACAATACAGCTCAAGTCATACAGATTTTGTTATACAAAGCTCTAAATCTGAAACCCTAAATAACATTAAATGTTTTTATATCTGAAGAAAAAAATAGCCTTAAACTGATCGATATAGTACAAAAATAGACTGGGTTATATATACAGCTTCAAAAGGTATCATATAAATCCTTCAGTGGAACAAACCTGGCATTCATTCCTTGCTAATGTCAGATGTAATCTACAGTATCTGTTACAGATGATTTACTGCAAGCATCTTTACATCCCTGACTACATCTGTAATAAAGCATTACATTACTTTTTTATGAACTAGCTTGCTAGCTGGTACATCAGTACAAACATGATTGCTTTGCTTACAAACTCAAACCTTGCTTTTACAAGCAAGTATCAAAACATAAACCAAGCAACTAAATTGCCCTTAAGGACCGATCATTTCCAGCTCAGAGAAGTCAGCTCTGACATGATAATGTCATAAATTCTAGATGATGGATGGATGGGAGGGAGGGGGAGGAAGGAAGGAAGGAAGGAAGGAAGGAAGGAAGGAAGGAAGGAAGGAAGGAAGGAAGGAAGGAAGGAAGGAAGGAAGGAAGGAAGGATGGATTTTAGCAAAAGGAATTAAGTAAAAGATGGAAGCTTAATGTACATACATGCACAGAAAACACTGAAATTTTGCACGAATACAATTTTTTTCCAATTCAATTCCTTAACATACACAAATACGTACAAATTAAAAAATATCATCAGAACAACCCAAATACCTTATTAATGGCACACGCAGTCTTTTCTCTGATAGAGCCACTGCTAGTCCTCATTATCTTTGATAAATCTTGTCGAGCTGCCAAGAGGTGTGCAACAGATATAGCACATTTAGGAGATAAGATGGCACGCTTTGGCTGATAGACTTTAGCCAATTTCTCCGTTTGGCTCTATTACAGAGAGAGAGAGAGAGAGAGAGAGAGAGAGAGAGAGAGAGAGAGAGAGAGAGAGAGAGAGAGAGAGAGAGAGGAAGTGAAGGGAATCAATTGTATAAAACATTCAGTTAAACAATTATTAAGCATGTAGGCATATGTTGAAACAACATGTGAAACGTTTTCATAACAATGGCTGTATTTACTCATGAAGTAGTATATAATGAAACAATAATCTTTCTGGCCACATTGGGTTATCTGATGCTGAAACCTTCCCTATTTCGTCTTTGTTTCACCAACCATACTGAGTAATGTTTTGTTATATATTATGTGAACAGCGTAAACAACAATGTGTAAGGTATACATTGTTTAATATAGCCCATCTCCTACCTGGTGCTTTTAGATATGTTGAACTAGAATTCTATCAAACCATGTTCAATTAATACACTTAACCAGATAAGGCTAAAGTAAGATTTACCCTACCTCCTTGTTGGGACACTGTATATACAAGTATTTTAAATTTGGAATATAATTCCCCCCACTTTTGTCAATAACCCTTGAAAACCATTTTACAGTTTAAAATCTTATTTCCATGACAACTAGTAGTTCCTACATCCCTGCTTTTAGCAGAGGAATAATCACTGAAAGCTATGAAAAATCTATCTTGCAAAAAACTATCCTGCAACAAATAAAGAAGCATAAGATTCTAAAGACATAGATATAAGTTTTCTTGTCCTTTCTCCTCCAACTTTCCATACCTTATATCCTACTTAACTATAGCTGCTTCATCTTTCAGTTCCAGATCTATGTCCATGAAAAACATTTAAAGAACATATTAGATGATATGAACTTTATTTGATGGTCTGATGGTCTAAGGCAGGGCTTTTCAACCTTTTTACCGATTGTACCACTTTTAGGATATGGCAATATTCGAGTACCACCTAGCAAGGTATAAAAAAGTTGATGACAAAAAAAAAACCATGTTCAAAGTTGCAATTGCACTGAAATGACTTATGACCATTTTTCACACTTATGACCATTGCAGCATGCCCAGGGTCATGTGATTTATATTTGGATGCTTGGCAACTGATTCATATTTATAATGGTCAGTGTTCCAGGGTCATGTGATCCTCTTCTGCAACCTTTTGACAAGCAAAGTCAATGGCAGAGCTGCTGGTGGCCAAGTGCTAAGGTGGGACTTCCTTTCCTCCCTCCCTTCCCTGCCTCCCTTTTTCTCACTCCCATCTCCTTCTGAAGGAAGAATTTGAAACCACCCCCCCCCCCATATTTTCCCTCTTCCATATATATTGATCAAACAAGGAAAGGCCTCCAGAGACAGAAAAGACAAACTGCTGAGTGAACTACCTTAAAAAGGCACATTCCCCTTTAAGAATTAGCTACTGGCTAGAAAGGAAAGTAAGGAGCGCAGCTGGCACTTAAGGAATAAAAAAAATGTAAGTAGTGGCTGCTGGCTAAGGCAACCTCCCCAAATGGCTCCATAAGTAAAGGTATGCTACAGGCAAAATCCATTCAGGAGAAAAATATTTCAAAATCCCTTGCAGCAAAACTTATAGCTAACAACAGCAGAGCAATAGAAGCTAACACCAGCCATCAGCCAAACAGAAACTGCCAAACACTCCTTAAGAACACAGAGCCCTCATTGCACAAATCCCAGAACTTCAAAGTCACAAAAGCACATAAGAATCCTTCCACTCTCCATCTCCTTCCCTCCTCCGTGCGTCACCTCCAGCCATTGCTACCTTTTTTCATTCCTCTTGGAGGGCGACCCCTCCCCCGCTGCATTTCTTGCCTGTTTGCTGCTGCCAGCACAAGTGGCTGCCACAGCAGTTGTAGATCGGCTCATGGCCAGCCTGCTTACCTCTCCCCCCCCACCCTCCCCCTCCTTCTTCCCCTTTGGTGCAGCTGACTCTGCCTCCTCCCAAGGCTGCTGCTTTTTCTCTCTCTCCCTCTCCTGCCCAAACTGCCTCCTTTTATAGGCTCTCCTGTCTCCATCCCCCTCCTCCTTTCTCATGGGGGAGGGTGAGCCAGAAGTGAGCCTGGGGCCTTTGCAGCTCCAGAGGACTCTCTCACTGTAAGTCCTTGCCTGTGCTGGCTCTTTCCCTCCCCCACTACACTTGGCTAGGCAGGGCTGCGTACCACCTGCCAATCATTAATGTACCACAAGTGGTACACGTACCACCGGTTGAAAAGCCCTGGTTTAAGGCATGGGTGTCTAATTTTTTAGTTTGCCTGGGGCCGCACTGAGTGAAGAGGAATTGTCTTGGGCCACATATAAAATATATATTTAATGTATATAAATCACATAATAATGTTAAAAGCTTACAATTGCATTACTAACTGTCCAGGGTTGCATGTAACTGATGGGCTGGACATGCCTAGTCTAAGGCTTTGAGGGGCCATTTATGGAAATGCTTCTGTGCATATGGCTTAAAATTGAATCTATGGCGCATCAATAATCATTTTATGCTGTATACATGGATTTTCCACAAGAATAAGGAATTCAGAAGAAAGAGTTCTACAATGAATGTGATACAAGCAGAAGAAAGAGAAGTTAACAATTGGACAATAAAATGGAACAGCCATAGCTCAATGATATGCAAGAGCTCCTAGCTCAAACTCTTAAACTCTACAGGTAGGACTAGTAAAGGACCATAACAAAAAACAAGTATCAGTTTCAACATGTCCTTTTCGACTTGGTGCCTTCCAAATATATTAAAAAAAAAAAAATAAGAAGTGGAATGGAAGGAAGGTTGAGGGTAGCCCATCACCCCCATCCCA
Organism: Crotalus tigris; assembly: GCF_016545835.1. Classification (NCBI taxonomy): domain Eukaryota; kingdom Metazoa; phylum Chordata; class Lepidosauria; order Squamata; family Viperidae; genus Crotalus; species Crotalus tigris. The sequence continues at coordinate 1,097,106 of NW_024096651.1, read as the reverse complement.
AATACCCAGACTTTCCTCTGTCCTGCTACTGCATTTCCCTCTGTCCCTTCTCTCCCTCTTCCTGTCTTTCCACTTGCTCTCCCACTTTTTTACTACTCCAAATAGTGCCTTTCACTCTCTGCTTTTCTTCTCCTATTCACAGGGAAAGGGAAGAAAAAGGCACAGGGTTCTACTGTCATTAGTAGAAGAGGCTTGTAAACGGTTTCTGTTCATAGATCCTTCTACTAGAAAAACAAAATGCTGCAAATGCTGTAAAGCACGGTAATTCTCAAGATGCAGCCAAAAGAGAGCAGAGTATGTGTATTTTCTCCACAATAACTGGAGGACTCTACTCTGTAACATTTGTTAAACTCACACTTTATTATTAGCGCCAAAAAAAAAAGACTAACGTTTATTTAAAAGGTTAGCCATTTCTCTTCCTGTTAATTAATTAATTAATTTTATTTATAAAATTTATTTGTTGCCCATCTTACCATAGGGTAATTCTGGGTAGCTTACAGTCATAAAAATATGTCTAAATATCTCTAACATCAAACATTAAAATCTAAGGTCATGTGGGGAAGGCGGGGAAGAATGGGGGGAGGTGGGATCTGTTGTTACTCGATCAACCACTGTGCTGTTCATCCAAAGCGAGAAAATAGCGGCAAAATAGCGGCAAAGGGCTGGACCTCTCACTCCCTATCAATACCAATTGGGACCAGCCACAAAGAAAGGAGACAAACCAGCACAGAACAGTGCCACCCAGCCGTATCCCCACGCAACTGACCCAAAAAGATATCATCATGGTCCATGGTATTGAAAGCCACCAAGAGGTCAAGGAGAGCAAGAATGGTTGCACTGGCCCTATCTCACTCTCGCCAGAGATCATCGGCAAGCAAGACCAATGCCATTTCCGTCCCATAACCAGGCCTGAATCCTGACTGGAAGGGGTTAACCACAAAAGACAGTTATCTAACTGCAGGCAGATAATACATTTTCAAAAAAAAACCCGAAACAATTTGGCTACAGAAAGCAAACTATACCTTTGCTCGATCTGACCAGCCAAACGACTGTACAGTTACATCCAGACGTTTCACTAACAATTTTCTCCGAACTTCATATTCATTGGCTATGGTTTGATTAATAGCTTCGATTTTTTCCTGAAATGAAAATTCATACATATGCTCAAATCTCTCCAAACCTTTTATTACAGGAGTCAGTTCAAATATCATCTCAAAGAAATACTGTATATTGGATCACACAGGCAAAAGTATCAAGTTCACTCACCCCTCAGTTCTAATTAAAATTCCCTATTTTGCATATAGGAGGAACTGTAATTCAATAGTAATTATAACAAGGCTACCCTGTATAAAAACCCTGATTAGAAAAATAATATTAAACTGCGCTTTAGAAAACAGGATTCAAAATCTGGTTTATCCACAAGGAGGCACCTAGGAAAGCTGAAATGGAAAGAGAACATGATTCCAACATTCACCCAAGCTTAAGAAATAACATACAGGAAGCCAAGATTATTACTTGGGAAGTAGCTTTTAATGAAACAGATTCTCTCTCTCTGTTACAATTCATGTTTTTCTTTGATAGACAATGAACAGAATAAGACTCACTAGGACACAGACTCTGGAGAACCTCTAGAGCAGTGTTTCTCAACCTTGACAATTTTAAGGCATGTGGACTTCAACTCCACATGCCTTAAAATTGTCAAGGTTGAGAAACACTGCTCTAGAGGTTCTAAACCAGGGGTGCTCAACCTTGGCAATTAAGAGTTGTGAACTGGTTGGGGAATTCTGGGAGTTGAAGTCCGTAAGTCTTAAAGTTTGGATCCTTCTGTTTGGATACTCCTTTTCTAAACTAGGTTTCAAAATCTGACAATGATCAGTGTTATTTTTCCAAGCTCTATTTTTTTTCAACATTTAGCTTATTTTGTAATGTGTTTTAGAGAAAAAATGTAAAAATTATTTGAATAATAATGCACCTTATAAAAAATATCAATACTACAATGCCAGGAACTGAATTTAGTCTGATGTTTGATTCAATGTATTATTATAGAAAACTCAAAGGGACTGACCCTCTGGAGAACTATAATACTACATTCATTAAAATAATAATTGCAATGAAAAGCTACTACTCATATTTTCTAATGAAGAAAGACTATTATAAAAATATCAAAGAGGTAGCTGAACAGCTGACTGAAAATCAGCAGGGTAAAACAGCTACATCAGAACGCCTCAGTTTGCCTTTTCTATTTTTAATTTAAATATGTCTTGCTTCTCGATAGTGCTTAAAATTCTCTACTTAACTTAAATTGCAATGTCATGGCACTCTGCAAAAGTGCCCGGTTTCATAGCAACATACAAATAAAAGTTTATCATTGTTAATATCCCTTAAAAATGATTTCCAGCAAATTTCAATGACTAGATTAATACTTTCCATTAGAAATGTTCTATCTGCTTTACACTTGCATTTTCAGAATAACTGAGTTGGAAATGACCTTGAAGGACTTCTAGTCCAACCGCTGTTCAAGCAGAAGACCCTATACCAGTGATGGCGAACCTTTTAGAGACCGAATGCCCAAACTGCAACCAAAACCCATTTATTTATCGCAAAGTGCCAACACGGCAATTTAATCTGAATACTGAGATTTTAGATTAGAAAAAACAATTCATACAGTAACATCTTTTTCTTAAAAGAAAAACACAATAACTGAGCTTTCAATGATACAAACAACTTTTTATTGAAAGGTAAAAGTTTGCATATGGCATGCTTTTGAACAATTAATGTGATTTTTGCTGTTGTATGCATGCTGATAATTTGTCTAACCTTGGCTCATATTTTGTAAGTTTGAGAGCAACATATGCAGCACTCAGGTCATCTGTTAGTCTGTTTCTGGTATCCAGCTGCTCACAAGCATAAGATGATCCAAACAAAGTAAGGAAACCAATCCCAAGTGCTTTCATTGACTTAAAATTATTTGGCAGAGAATTCCACACTTTAAGGATTTCATTTTCAGAACTAACTGTGCTGTCTTTTGTCATCCCTTCTATCTTCTCAAGTGTTTCACGCAAGTCATAGAATTTATTTTTCCAGATAGAGCTTTCTTGAAATTCCAATAGCTCTATTTCCAGATTTCCTAAATCTAATCAGTGTAAGCAGGAAAGATCAAGTTCTTCAAATTTGGCTTTATCTGGAGAAGTAAGAAAACACAGGGTTCTCTCCATCTTATGGAACTGTAAAAATCTGTTACTAAAATTCACCTTTGCAGCTGCTACAATGCTAGAAAATTCCTTGTAGATTTTCTGATGGCTTGTAGAATTGTCTGCAAATGTTGTAGAATTCTCTAAATGCATTTTTAGATTTGGAAAATATTTCAGCTGGCCACTTTCAAGGTCTCTTTTAAAAACCTGCAGTTTTGTCTCAAAAGTTTTGATATCACAAAATATCCTTTCTGCCGTTTTCCCTACACCTTGTAGTTGTTTGTTCAGTACACTGAAGTGTAGTGTAAAATCTGTAAAAAACATGAGGTTGGTAAGCCAGGCCATATCAGTGAGCTGTGGATATTCCTGCCATTTTTCATTCATAAACAGCCTAATTTCATCCAAGCAGGCTACAAATCTCTCCAGGACTCGTCCTCTGCTCAGCCACCGGATATTATTGTACATAAGTAAACAATTATACTGTGCCTGAACCTCCTCAAGAAGTGCTTGAAACTGTTGAAAATTCAGAATATGAGCCATGATGTAATTCACCATTTTTGTGACATCTTTGAGGACATCGTCAAATTTTTTGCTGCTTTCCCTGGCACAAAGAGCTTCTTGATGTACAATACAATGGAACTGAATGACTTGATGTTTTATTTAACAAAGAACTGTATGAAATCAGATGTTGCCCCCACCATAGAAGGTGCCCCATCACTAGTAATTGAAACCACTTTTTCTGGTCTTATGTCTTGTGACAAAAAAGCCTCCATCACAGCATTGTAGATATTTATCCCTTGTGTTCTTTCAGGCAAAGACACCAGTTTCACCAACTCTTCTCTCATGATGTCACTAACAGCATAACGCAAAATTACTGCTAGCCTTGCATGATTATTTATATGTGTGCTTTCATCCAAGCACATAGAGTAACAGGCTGCCTTTTGTAAGTCAGTGATGAGCTGCTAACTAACATCACTTGCCATGCGCTGGACTCGATCTTTAACAGTATTTCTGCTAAGTGGTATCCCAGAGATGCGTTGAATAATTTTATCCTTGTTTGGGAAATCATGAAAAAGGGAATTACTCCCAGACAACATGGCTGTTTTGATAATATCCCCATCAGAGAGGGGCTTACCATGTTTTGCTATGCACAGTGAAATTTGAAAACTGGCAACTGTCAGTTTTGTTCTAGAAAGATAGTTGAAAAAACTAAGATACTGGGAATGATATTTCCTCAATTTCCCTTCAAGAAACTCTTTTCTTTCGTTTCACCAAGTTTGGCAACACTTTTGTGGTTGGTGTCAAAATGCCATCTGACACCTGATGTGCAACACACAACACTTTCATTACATAGAATACATAATGCTTTCCCATTGCGTTCAATCACTCCAAACAACTCTGTCCAGGCCTCTTGGAATGATCTTCCACTATCTGTTTTTGCTTTTTTTGCTGTACTCATTTTTGGGTGTTCAAGACTTGGAGTCTACAAAAACACAAAATTAAAAAAGTCAATGTCTTTTCTTTTTCCCTTTTTCTCTCACTCTTCATTCACAAAAGCCACCTCTCTCACTCACTCACACTTTGTTCGCAAAAGCTTCCACTCGCTCTCAGTCACTCCCCTGTTTCTTTCAAAGACCTCTCACCCGGTCTCTCCCCCACTCACTCCTCCATCTCTTTCAAAGGCTTCTCGCTCGGTCTTTCCCCCACTCACTGCCCCACAGCTTCCAAATGTCACTTGCTCACTGACTACCCCGTAGCTTCCAAATGCTTCCAAGCGCCACTTGCTCACTCCCTCAGTGCCCCGTCTCTCCCAAACACTTCCAAATGCCACTTGTTCGCTTGTTCACTCACTGCCCCGTAGCTTCCAAACGCCACTTGCTCACTTACTGCCCAGTCGCTTCCAAATGCCGCTTGCTTGCTTGCTCCCTCAGTGCCCCGTCGCTTCCAAACGCTTCCAAACGCCACTTGCTCTCTCGCTCGTTCACTGCCCCGTTGCTTCCAAACGCTTCCAAACATCACTTGCTCGCTCATTCTTACTGCCCCGTTGCTTCCAAACGCCACTTGCTCGCTCGCTCACTCAATGCTCCGTCGCTTCCAAAAATCACTTGCTCACTCAATGCTCCATCGTTTCCAAATACCACTTGCTCACTCACACCTGCTCAGTGCCCCGTCGCTTCCAAATGCCACTTGCTCACCCACTGCCCTGTAGCTTCCAAACGCCACTTGCTTGCTCACTCATCATTTACTGCCCTGTCACTTCCAAATGATTCCAAATGCTGCTTGCTCGCTCACTAAGTGCCCTATTGCTTCCAAATGCTTCCAAACATCACTTGCTTGCTACTCAAGTGAACTCTGGGGTGACAGTGCACATGCCCACAGAGAGGGCTTTGAGTACTCCCTCTGGCACATGTGCCATAGGTTCCCCACCACTGTCCTATACTGTTCCAGGGAAGCAGTTGTCCAGTCTCTTCTTAAAATCCTCCAGTGATTGTTCTGTTAGGAAAATTCTCCTTAGTTGGTTGCTTCTCTCTTTGATTAGTTTCCATTCATTCTTTCTTAACTTGCCTTTGATGCTTTGGAAAATAGGTTGACCCCCTCTTCTTTGTGGCAGCCCCTTTGTGGTAGCCCCTCAAATATTGGAACATTGCTATAATGTCCTTCTTTTTACTAGATTAGACATACCCAATTCCTGCAACCATTTTTCATATGTTTTAGCCTCCAGCCCCCTAGTTATCTTTTTTGCTCTTTGCTGCATTCTTTCCACAGTCTCAACATCTTTTTAAAATATGATGACCAAAACTGGATGCAGTATTCTAAGTATGATCTTACTAAGGCAATTTTCAATGCTACTTCTTCTAAGGCAATAGTTCTCAACCTGTGGGTCGGGACCCCATTTGGGGTCGAACGACCATTTCACAGGGGTCGCCAAACAACCCAGTCTGCCATTTTTTCCCCCTTTTCCTTAGCTGTGCTACTCCCTTTTATTCTATTGGCTTTTGAAAGCCAATAGAATAGACTCTCTTGAATGAGTCTAATTCTATTGGCTTTCAAAAGCCAATAGGAATTGTCCAGGCTGTCTCTGCCCTGCTGAGCCCGCCAAAAGTCCCATTCTGCAAACGGTGCTGCACCAGTTGTGTAGTCCCCGACTTACGACCAGTTGAGTAGTCGACTTACGACTGGTTGGGGGTCACGGCATTAAAAAGGTTGAGAACCACTGTTCTAAGGCAACATTAAATAAATCTGACTATGACATTATATTGTAAAATTTTGTTTTTGATCAATTTATCCAGCTGCCCTACTTGGCATGACTCAGGACCACATATATAATCAATGAACAATAAGAAGTCAATAAGAGCTACCTAACAACACAAAGTATAAAAACATAATTCAAATCAAGTGCTGGGGGGAAAAAAACTCATTCAGTAGATCAGACCATCTCAGACCCAATCCATAAGGAAAATAGATGTTCAACACCTACCGAACGGGGCCAATCAAATCTCAAGAAGGGTATTCCAAAGGGTGGGAGTGACTACAGAGAAGGCAGGCTTCCTGGGTTCTGATAGATAACATTGCTTAAGTAATAGGACCCAAAGCATGCCAACCTTGTCAAATTTTACTAGAGAAGCAGTCATAACTCAAGATTACAGTCACACAGGTAATCTGACTGTGCTGTAAAGGGCTTTGTAGGTAACAACTAGCACCATGGTGGCAAAGCTATGGCACACGTGCCACAGGTGGCACGCAGAGCCCTCTCTGTAGGCACGCACACCATCGCCCCAGTCCTAGGCCTTCAGCTGGGTCTTATAAAATCTTTTCGCTTTAGGCCTCCACCGCCGTGTACAAAAAAAAAAAAAAAAAGGTTCAATCAATCAATCAATTTCAACTTCTTGCGGGAAAAAAAGATCTTGCAAAGTTGGAATTGATTGAACTTTTTAGTCCCACCCAGTCTGCCGTTACCACCGCAGCCACGCCCACCCAATGCACCACACCCACCCAATGGGCCACACCCACCCGGCACCCGACAATACATAACTGGGTTTTGGGTTGCAGTTTGGGCACTTGGTCTCTAAAGGTTTACCATCACTGAACTAGCATGTTGAATGCCTCCCAAAGTCCACTAGTAATAACAGTCTTTAGATAGGATTATCTTGGAACATAAAGTGTCCAATTCTCCTTTATTCAGAGGCATTAAGAATTCATAATCATAACATGGGTTGACAATGTCGGACAGCAAAGAATCGATGTCCTTACATATATTTTGTTTCCTTTTTCTCTCTAAAATTTAGAATTATGTTTGGAATTTCTTCTTACCATCAAAATTAGAAGAGTTATATTCTGATACAGAATTTTATTTTTTCTATTTTTCTATTTCTATTATTTCCATTTCCCTGAACCATTTATTGTTCCAAATGAAATAGTGTTAGTGTGAAGCATGTTTTGTCCCGTATCCTTTTCCTTGCAAAGCATTACAATCTGAATAGTTTTTAGTTTAATTTTCAATGCTATGAAGAATATCCATAAATATTTTCAGAAAATCAGTCTGATGTATTCTATAATTTCAATTTTTATAGCCACCCACATGATACACAATTCTAGGAAGTTAACCAGAATTTAAACAAGAGCAGCTAAATAATATTCCACTGGGCATATTGGAAAAAATTCTATAACATGTAGTATACCCTTACTAGCTGGTATATCCCAACCTCCTCCCCAGCCCAATGTTCAAGAAATACTGAAAATAACATGATGGATTTTCATTTTTTTAAAAAAAACATATCACATGCTTTGTTGTTTTAATACAAATGCATGACAAGTGCCACTGAATAAATACCAGTAGTGAGATGTGTAAGCAAATCCTTACCCAATGGACTGGACCCAATGGTTTTGACAATAAAGGTTTTCCCACATGATTTGACGGAACCTTTGCTAATGTTTCTTTTAACTGCAAAAAAATAAATTGTATTAGTGGATTATATAAACAAAAAGCATAAATATACAGATACTCAAATTTCTCTGTCAGAACTACATATAATCAACATAAGACAGGACAAGATCTGCTCAGGGTTGTCTCATCTTTTCAACTATCTTTGTTCTCCCAACAATTGTTCCAAATGATCACCCAATCTTCCAGAACATTTTTTTTTTTTTTTGAAGAATGGTGGACTGCAGGAGCAGAGGAGGAATTACCCCTCTCACTCTGCTTTCAAATGGAACTGCTATTATATTTTAAAGAATTCCATGAGACATTATATTTATTTATATCAATTGCATGGTACAGTACAGGAATTGTCTTGATAAAAGAACAGAAATATGTTGCAATGCTTTAAAAAAATAAAATGTATGAAATCAAAATAAAAGAATGATATAAAATCCATAGCATATCAATATGGTTAACACATTATGTAGCACAGCAAAAATTCAAATTTAAGGGGAAAGTTTTCAAAGAACAGAACTAGGAAATAAATGGATTTTACCTATAGTATTCAGAAATGGGTAATAGCTTCTTTATTCCAGCAATCCTAAGTACAATATGAAATCTGCTGAGCATCTAACAGAGCCTAACATAATTGTTTACTACCTCTCTTCATTTTCTATTATAAAATTAATATTAAGATGGTAGCTACTACATTTTCTCACATGGATCAGTACCAAACTGGATGATTCTGAAGAAAATGTTTGTACCTTTTTGGTTGGCATTATAAAAAGTAAACCTCTCCTATGGGTTTTGGAAGTTGTAGAGGAACCAAGGGATCACGTGTTTGTTTTTTACATCAATGATATATTTTAAAATCCTCAGGAAAAACCTCAGTTCAAGAACATTTATAATTTATTTCAAGCAATTCTGGAGAAAAAAATTGTGGGAGACTCCTGCATTAGCTTGGCAAGAAATAAGTGAATAGCCTTAAAAAATTTTTCTTTTTCAGATTGTCATGTTGGTGATAATTATGAAGAAATAACAAGTTTAGTCATAGCATCTGAACACCATGTTCTACAAACCAAAGAGGACATACACTGCGATAATCTCTAGAGCATCTTTTTTGATATCCCTGCCAGTTAAAATGAGTCACCTAAAGTAATAATGATATTTTTGGCAGCATTGCTACACTTGTTATAGCTATTCCCATTCCGCCAAGAAGGCTTATTTTGTGCCTATTTTAATTATCCTTCCAGAATAATATGCCATAGTAATCACTACCTATGCACTAGAAAGTTACTGTATATTCAGCCTTTGATTCTTACCTTTTTTTCTATTCCACTGAAGAACTGGAACATTGTTATGTTGGCTGGGGGCTTTGACATGCCTAAAGCAATGCATATGCCTTTTAATTCCTGAAATACTTCACTACCAGTACCTTCCTGAGCTTTTTTGGGGGGAGCATTTACATACAGCATTCTAGCAGCTTCTAATTCTGAGATGAGGTATGCTGAAAGATGAAAAGTTACCATTCAGTACAGCAGAGATCATTTTTAAAAGTCTAAGAGGAGTACTAATTTTAAGCCAAAAATATAATTTTACAACTACATTGTGAGAAATGATTAAATAAAAGAACAGCCTTAAATAGGATGACCTAAAGATAACTCTGTAGCCAGTAACAAATCTGCTAGAGACCAGAGAAAAATTAATTACTGAGTCAGAACATGATATTATAAATAGAATATTAAAGAACATTAAGGTGGAGATCACCTAGCTAAAATGAAAATTTATTTTCATGTATTTTTCATAAACCAACCATAAAAATGTGCGTTCAAGGAGAATTTATAATCCAAACCATCAAAATGATGACTAAAGACCAACAGACTTACAGAGAAACTTTCTGTTTCATAATATCACCCGTGAATTATTTTTAACTGTCAAGGCAGATCATCTTGCCAGCAAATTTTATTCTTAACAAGCAAAGGGAAATGTGCTGATTTTGATTTTGATTCAACAACCAATACTGTGGCTACATTCTGTGCAATGGTTAGAAATTCTTCTTTAGACTTCTGATTTACTTGGGACACAGCACAGTGCTACTCAAATATTTTTGATGTTATTCCATCCTATGAATAAGAGCAACTAACAAATCAGGATAGTACAAGATCTTAGTGTTAAATTATTTCTTTTCCAGCAAGATATAAAACTAGGTCCCCCCGGTACAAGCAGCAAAACATTGATGAAAATGTATTGTGTCTACAGACCAAAGAATCAAGCTCAATTAACAACAGGACAAGCAGGACACTGCCCGTTCCTAATTAAATTGAACAAAAATTCAAAACTTTCAATTTACTATTCCATTATACCCATAGGATTTGAAAACTGGTGCTTCAGTATATCCAATTTCAGTCTTTCTCCAATTACCATTAATCCCTTTCCGTAATTCTAAAAAACAAAAGTGGCTTAAGAATACCACCTATATAATTATTTCCTTTATTTTTTATTGTTTTCCGAAGTGTCATTTAACTTACTGAGGAGCAGGAGGCAGTTTTTTTGATTGAGAAGGCGCTTGGTGACGTCTCCTGATGTTAGTGTTGTATAAGGACAGTTCATTTCACCTAGTAACCCACTAATTTCAAGCTGGAACTCATCTGCTTCACTTGGACCTTAAGACAAGAGATTTTTTAGGTTATAAAGGTTCATTTATTAAATGTCCAAGCAATTAGTCAAACTTGATTAATGAAGTTTAAATTGCATTAGTTTTCTTGAAAACACAAATAAAATTTTCCAATAAAATTAAAAACTAGAAAGCACCGAGAACCAGGAGAGAAAATGAATGATTCCATAGCAAACTAACCTTTTTTTGCTTATTCTTAATAAATATATGCGCATAAATGCAATTATTCTTATTAGCTGCAGAGCTCAATAGTTATTTTATCACAAAGTACAAAAAACTATTACATTAATACCAAAGGAGATACATAATGTCACAATTAGTAAGAATTATACAACTGTATAAATCAGCGATGGCGAACCTTTTAGAGACCGAGTGCCCAAAAGCTGGCCCCGCCCTGTTCCACCCCCTGCCCCGTCGCTCCGCCCCACCCCGTCCCCACCCCACCCACCCTGCCTGCCCGCAGGGCCACTCACCGCCTCCAGGGCCCGCTGCAGATCGCCCAGGCAGCCCAGCAGCGCCATGGTGGCCACACCCTCTGCCCACGCCCCGCAGCATCAACTGTGCGCAATATGGCGTGAGGACAGTCTACACTGCCTGGCTGCCATGTCCTTGGCTGTGCTGCTCTGCGTGGTCCACGCTCGGGGGCGACTCTCCTCCAGGAGGGCTGCTGGTGAGGAGGGGGTCATGGGGGGAGGTGAGGCTGGGAAAATGGCATGTGTGCCCACAGAGAGGGCTCCGAGTGCCGCCTCTGGCACGCGTGCCATAGGTTCGCCACTACTGGTATAAATGATGCTGGGATCCTGATTACTCACTGTTAGTTGCTTGTACATTTTCCTCTAGCTTGCAATACAGTCTTAACTCTGAAACCAACCAAGCACAGAGTTTGGTATATTCAGGAGAGGTGGCTCCATCAGAAGCTGCCAGGGTCAGAGCTCCATCTTCCAACAATGGACCTTTGTAACTAACAAAACAAACAAATGTATCTCAAATACATTATGTAATGTACAGGATACTCAATTTAATGTGTATATATAATAACAGAAATTACAGTACAGGTAGTGCTTGGATTACACCGGCATTTGGGACCAGGACTGTGGTAATTAGGGATGCAGTCATAAAATATGCCATCATATGACTCCATGGTTTAGCGAGGTCAGGGGTAGGCAACCTTGGCTCTTTTATGACTCATGGACCTCAACTCCCAGAATTCCTGAGCCAACATAGCTGGCTCAGGCTTTCTGGGAATTGAAGTCCACGACTCATAAAAGAGCCAAGGTTGCCTACCCGTGAGCTAAGTAATCCCAGGAGTCACAGTTGCCATCGTAAGTCCAGGATGTACTGATTGTTAAGCAGGAAAAAGCAGGAGTCACAGGTAAGGAGCATGAGGTGCTGGTGGCCAGTATTGCTGGGAGGGGAAGGTGATGGCTCTGGGCAGGCACTGAGAAGCACAGGTGGGAGAGTGAAGGCTGCAGGCTAGTGGATGGGGGTGCTGAGGTTGTGTGCTAAGGAGCATGGGCAGATGGAGGGGGGCGAGTGCTACAGAATATGAGACCTCTGCAATCTCATACTCTGTAGCGGGAGTCCTCAGGAAAAAAAGCGGCAGGAGTGACTTATGATTTACAATTTTCTTTGCCCATTTCCACATTGGTTTGCTTGTGGGAAGCAGACAATGAAATTCGCAAACAGTGATCACTTTACCATGGCTCGCTGCAATGTCATAATTGCAAGCTGGGCATCAAGCATGCAATTTGCAATTGTAGAGATGTTGTGATGGTTGCAACTTCACAGACCAGCTTTAAGTCCCCCTCATTCAGAGCTGTTATAATTTTAAACAGTTGCTGAACAAGTGGTCATAACTTGAGAACCTACATGTGATTAGAAACAATCATTACTGATTTTAAGGAAACTTCCTGCCCAATAAATGAGCATAGAAATCTTATATCATCCCCATGAAATTCCAAGTTTTATTACACGTATATTTATTTTTTCCTCATTCCAATCATGTTTTACCCTTATTTCTTTTTTTGAGCTCCTTGTATCAAGGACCTGAACTATGCAACAATGGGAGAATCAATGGGAAAAGTATACCAAATTTGTGATCAATGTCATACGTGGGAAGAATTGGTGATAGATATTTTATTGATGGAATATTACTTCAGTGTTTAAAAACAGACAATTCATTTTCTATAAATTGTTGGAAATGTGTCAATCGTTGGATTATTTTTTAATTTTGGTGGCAACAACGTAAAGCTCACACTTTTGGAAAATAATTTCAACACAATGAAAAATCTCTTTTCAGGTTGCTACTACATATTACTAAATCTTAAGCAAATGTTTATACTTTTTATGTGCTTATTAAATTCTGTCAAGTTTTATGCAATGCTTAAATAAGAACAAGATATGATATAAAGTCAAAGAAATTTTATTAATGAAAATGTAATTAAATTTAAAAGTTGGAATTTAAGGCAAAAATATTTTTTTAAAAGCATCTCTCATCCAAATCACTGGTTTTTTTAGCCATCCACAGTAATCTCTCTATATCAGGTTAATTACAGATAGTTCAAACTATCGCACCATTGCACTCATTTCACATGCTAGTAAAGTTATGCTTAAAATCATACAAGCTAGACTCCAGCAGTATGTGGATCAAGAAGTACCAGAAGTACAGGCAGGATTTCGAAGAGGCAGAGGAACTAGAGATCAGATTGCCAACATACGCTGGATCATGGAGAAAGCTAGGGAGTTCCAGAAAAACATCTACTTCTCCACAACAAATTGTGGCAAGTTCTTAAAGAGATGGGAGTACCAGACCATCTCATTTGTCTCCTGAGAAACCTATATGCGGGTCAAGAAGCAACAGTGAGAACCGAACACGGAACCACTGATTGGTTCAAAATTGGAAAAGGAGTTCGGCAAGGCTGTATACTGTCACCCTGCCTATTTAACTTATATGCAGAGCACATCATGAGAAAGGCAGGGCTAGATGAATCAAAAATTGGAATTAAGATTGCTGGGAGAAATATCAACAATCTAAGTTATGCAGATGATACCACTCTAATGGCAGAAAGTGAAGAGGAACTAAAGAGCCTCTTGATGCAGGTGAAGAAGGAGAGTACAAAAGTTGGCTTGAAACTCAACATTAAGAAAACCAAAATCATGGCATCCGGCCCTCTCAATTCCTGGCAAATAGATGGGGAAGAAATGGAGGTAGTGACAGATTTTATTTTTCTGGGCTCCAAGATCACCTCAGATGGGGACTGCAGCCAAGAAATTAAAAGACGCTTGCTCCTGGGGATGAAAGCTATGGCAAATCTAGACAGCATTCTAAAAAGCAGAGACATCACCCTGCCAACAAAAGTGCGTATAGTCCAGGCCATGGTTTTCCCAATTGCAATGTATGGCTGTGAAAGTTGGGACCATAAGAAAGGCTGAGCGCCAAAGAATTGAGGCCTTTGAACTATGGTGCTGGAGAAGACTCCTGCGAGTCCCTTGGACTGCAAGGCGTTCAAACCGGTCAGTCCTAGAAGAGATCAACCCCGACTGCTCTTTAGAAGGCCAGATCCTGAAGTTGAAACTCAAGTACTTTGGCCACCTAATGGGAAGGAAGGATTCACTGGAGAAGAGCCTAATGGTGGGAAAGATTGAGGGCAATAGAAGAAAGGGACGACAGAGAATGAGATGGCTGGATGGAGTCACTGAAGCAGTAGGTGTGAATTTAAATGGACTCCAGAAGATGGTAGAGGACAGGAAGACCTGGAGGAACATTGTCCATGGGGTCGCGACGGGTCGGACACGACTTCGCAATTAACAACAACACAGATTTTTAAAAATGTGTACTTGAAATTCCAAGTCGAAACCCATGTGACAATTCTCAATGGTTATAACATTACTTCCGATTTCCAGTTACAATGATTGAAGATTTGTACTGCAAAGTAGATGGCCATTGGTTCTTTAAAAAAAGTGTTAGGCATTTTTTGTCTTTGGTGATCATACAAAACTGCTGATTGTATCAGTTTACAACAGCTAGAAAAAGATCATTTCAACAAAACTAGTATACTGTAGTGTAATTAAGAGTATTGGACTTAAATCACAACAATCGAAGTTCAACTCTCCTTTCAACAACAGAACTCAGAGTTTGGGAGATAGTCATTTTCTCAACTTAGCTCATTTCATAAGGATGTTGCTGTGAGGATAAAATTAAGGGAGAAGTCCATATATGCAACTTTCAGTTCCCAGAGAAAAGGAATAATGCAAGTGCAATAAAACATCACTAGATGGTGATGTTGTATAGTACAGAGGGTCCACATTTAACAACCATTCCTTCAGTGATAATTTGAACAGTGGTGGCACCAAACAAGTGGTAGTTACAACATGTCCTCAAAGTTCCAGCTGTTGCAAGGCTCCCACTGTCACATGATTGTGATCTGGGTAGTTGGCAACCAGCCTGGATTTTTGACCATTGCAGCATCCTATGCTCATGAAATCACAATCTGCAACCTTCTCTGCTGGCTTCCACAACAAAGTCAATGAGAAAGCCAGCAGGAAGTCAGAAATCACAATTTGCTGTCACTAAATGGTGCAGTCTCATAACCTCATGCTTTATGACATTGTTCAGCGATGGAAAATCCAGTCCCAATTACTATTGTCAAGCAAGAACTACTGGTATAACCATGATATCTTATCTATTCATAAGACTTCTTTAGATGTTCTGAATAGTTATTAGAGCATTATTACTATGTATGTATAATTCCTACTGTAGTGGCTATATGAACATCATGGATTTCTACTATATGCCACACAAATATGGTGAATGTTAACTCCTACAGTATTAAGTGGCATTTTTAAAAGTTACTATAAGATTGTTCAGCTCCTGCTCTTCACTATTGAAAGAGTCTACCAGCCCAGCCTTCCTCATTTTTATTGCTGCTTAGATGCAGTCCTCATAAACACATCTGGAAGACATTATGCTAGGAAAGCTGATCTGGTCATTTTTGCAACATGTTGCTCACATCAGCTCACTATCAGAAGCATTTTCATGGAATCAACAATTCCAAATTGGTGAGTGTGACTGACTGAAGTCTCACTCTTTTCAACTTGTATTGTACACAATGGATGCACATGATAGGAGGTAAAGCTTCAATCAGCTAGTCCTGCCTACCATTCTGATGCTGCAGATGCCCATCCTCTCTATCCTGCATATAATAATCTTCTGCGCTTGGTTGAATCTTGTGTAGATATTTGTTTACTTACAAGTTCTAAAGTATCTATCTTCTGCAGAAAAATGCACTCATCATCATATTTTCTACAGGACTCAATAGTATTACATTTGCATCACAGATCACCAATCTACTGGTTTCAATATTGTAAAATTAAAGCCTTGAAAAATATTTACTATAAATATTACTAAAGCATAGATGTTGTGATCACAAGAAATCAATCCTACATTTATTTCAGTTTCTGAATTTTCTTTGCAAAGATTTCTAATACTGTAATACTAGTCAGATTAAACATATCTACACTACTCTCCCATAAGGCATAATACAGGTAGTCCTCAACTTACAACAGTTCATTTAGTGACCGTTAAAAGTTACAACAGCACTGAATAAAGTGACTTATGACCATTTTTCAGAGTTACCTTTGCAGCATCCCCATGGCCATGTGAACAAAATTCAGATGCTAGGCAACTTGTTCATATTTATGATGGTTGCAGTGTCCCAAGGTCATTTGATCACCTTTTACAATTTTCTGACAAGCAAAGTCAATGGGGAAGCCAGATTCTCTTAACAACTGGGTTACTAACAATTTCAGTGATTCACTTAACAACTGTGGTAAGAAATGTTGTAAAATGAGGCAAAACTCTTGTCTCACTTAACAAATTTTGGGCTCAATTGTGGTCGTAAGTCGAGAACTACCTGTATTGGGCAGCAACTACATATTCTGAGATCCTCCTCCGCCATCATAAATATATTCATTTTGTCTTTCCTTAGGAGGAGTTTCCAGTTGTCTTTCATCTAGATTAGTTCTCTTCTGCTTGACTTCACTTACCATCAGGTATTCCAAGATCATTAACTGGAGTGAAGGAAGTGAATCTTTATATGCTACAAATCTTATCCTGTTAAAAGCCAACTGAAGATCAGCTGACAAATCTCCCATTTCCTCCCTGCATAACGGAATACTGTACACTTCAAAGAATAGTCAGCAATTAAAGTTAATTGATTAGAGGCAAAACAGTCATGGGAATTAAATTAAACTAGACATTGGGTAAACTAGATTTTAGTTGAAATTGGGCATGTCTAGTTTAACGAAGAGATATGTTCCAATATCTCAGGGGTTGCCACAAAGAAGAGGGAGTCAAGCTATTCTCCAAAGCACCTGAAGGCAGGACAAGAAGCAATGGTTGGAAACTCACCAAGGAGAGAAGCAACCTAGAACTAAGGAGAAATGTTCTGACAGTTAGAACAATTAATCACTGGAACAACCTGCCTCCAGAAGTTGCGAATGCTCCAATACTGGAAGTTTTAAGAAGAGACTGGACAACCATTTTGTCTGATATGGCATAGGGTTTCCTGCCTGAGCAGGGGGTTGGACTAGATGACCTCCAAGGTCCCTTCCAATTATTATTATTATTACTATTATTATTTATTTTTATCATTATCATTACTACTATCATTATCATTATTATTTAGGAAAAGGGAATATATTCAGAAAAACATTGTGATCACCCCAAGAGACAGAGAGCATACTTTAAAAAACGGAGCAACAAAAAAAAAGATCCAACTATATATTTTTTCTCATACTCACCCGAGGTCTTCAAGTGACTCTAAAATGTCATTCTCCATGAGTTCCAACTCCATTCTGGGGCTTCAGAATGAACACAAAAGGAAAACAAAAACTAAACTCTGGAGCCTGCAAACGATTGGGGGGGGGGGAGATTCAATGAATCTAACTGACTCCGAGTGGAACGAGCGGTTTTCCTCCTCCCTCTCTTCCCTTGAATAAGGGGCGAATCTGCCTCACCTGAACTCTAGGCGCCTTGTATTAGGAGAGACCCACTGAATTCCTGCTCTGCTTTCCATCTAGGGTGACCCAAAATTAAGCCGCCCCCCTTCATAAACTCGCTATTTATACAGTATTGTATTCAGAAATACATCTTCCCCGTCCCTCTTCACTGCAAAAGCGCGTGGACGGAGGGGGTCCCATCACCCCTCTCTTAGCTGCACCCCCAAACTCCCACTGTCCTCACCCACCTCCTGCGCAGCTGCTACGCCGCCGAATGCTGCTGGGTTGGCATGTCAGAAGGAGGGGGGAAAGGGCGGAGACAAGGAAAGCCCCCCCCCCATGACTGACCTCTCACCTGCCTTTGAAAGGTCGCCCAAGCAAATGCCTGGTTAAATAGGTTGCGCTCTGCGTCTTCTAAACTTGCCGGCTTTTTCCCTCTCGCTTCATTAGAACGTGTCAGTTTGAGAAAATTCTGCCTTTGTCTCTGAGGGTAAAAATGGTCGGCTTCGAAGCGCACTAAGCATATTCTGGCAGGCATAGCACAGGACAGCTATACAAAGAATAGCTTTCTTTTTTCTGCATCTGTGAGGAGACCACGTTGGAAAGCGTTAGGCCTAAAAGGAAAGAATGACGTAGAGGGGTAAGTGACAAAAGTACTTCAGGCGACAGTCGTTCTCTTGATAAAACTACAAATCCCAGCATGCTATTAGGTGCTTCTGTAACCTACGGGAGCTGGTTATGCGCGATTAACCTTTCGAGTCGAGAGCACCTTTTAGCTCCCTCGTGCGATTGAGGACTTTTGTGAAAGTAAGCGTCTAGCAGCAGCATCAGAGGACCATCTCGACGTTATATTTCAGTTTAGTTCCTTTATTACCACTAGGTGGTGCGTTTTGAACTTATTACGTTAGCCACTCTTGATAGAAAAGCAAAATTTGAATATAGATCAATGCCAAGATTAACTGCAAAAAAAAAAAAAAAATTGAGTTGGAAGAGGACACCGAAGCCACTGAATTCAACTATCTGGGGTTGTCACATAGAAGAGGGAGTCAAGCTATTCTCCAAAGCACCTGAAGGCAAGACAGGAAGCAACGGATGGAAACTAATCAAAGAGAGAAGCAACCTAGAACTAAGGAGAAACTTCCTTACAGTACAATTAATCAGTGGAGCAAACTGCCTCCAGAAGCGGTGAATGCTCCAACACTGGAAGTTTTTAAGAAGAGACTGGACAGTCATTTGTCTGAAATGGTATAGGCAGGGTTGGACTAGATGACCTCCAAAGTCCCTTCCAACTTTTATTATGATACAATGATGATACAACAGTAGTGGGCCTTATTCAGGATGACAAGGTGGAAGCTTACCGCAAGGAGGTTGAGGGGTTGGTGAACTGGTGTAAGGAAAACAGCCTAGTTTTAAATACCGGAAAAACTAAAGAGATCATTGTTGATTTCAGAAAAGGCAGGCACAGCCGCACTTCTCTGTGCATTAATGATTCACCCGTGGAGATGGTTACCAGCATCAAATTCTTGGGTGTGCAGCTAACAAGTAGGCTGACTTGGTCGCTCAACAGCGAGAAACTGGTGAAGCAGGCACAGCAGTGCCTGCATTTTCTGCGTCGCATGAGAAAAGCACATCTTCCTTCCCCTGTCCTGACCATTTTCTACAGGGGGACAATCGAGAGCATCCTGTCATACAGCATCATGGTCTGGTTTGGAGGCATCACTGCTTCAGACAGGAAGGCGGTGCAGAGAGTGGTGAGAATGGCCAAAAAGATCATTGGCAGTTCCCTCCCTCCCATCCAGGACATAGCACAGAAGCGTTGTTTGAGCAGGGTCCGCAAGATTATCTGGGACACTACACAACCTCTCCACAACCTGTTTTCCTTGTTTCCTTCTGAGAGGAGGCTTCGTGGTATCCGTAGCAGAATATCCAGATTCAGCCATAGTTTCATCCCATACACCATTAACCTTGTGAACTCTCAAATTTCTTCCTTCCGTTATATATTCAAGATGTACAGTATTTAATATTTATTTGCTACGTATATATAGGGATGTGGGTCTGTACATGTTCATAGTATGTTTAGGTGTGTGTCATGTATGTTTCACTTTGAGAGCGGGCAACTAAATTTCATTTTTGATGTGTGCCGTTGTGCCCACAGTAAAAAAAAATGACACTAGAGGTTATCTTATCTGCTCAGTGCAGGAATCCAAGATTATTTGGGGGAGATGATTGGCTAGCTTCTATTTAAACATCAAGTTAAAGAAAGCCCACCTGACAGTGAGTGGGTGGGTAAGGATAATATAGATATGGTAGTTTATGAGAGAGGTGCTGCTTCCCCTATGCTGCGTTCATGTGTCTGAGAGGGATGAGAGGGGAGGAAGGTGTAGGGAGGAAGTAGGATGGTAAGAGGAGAAGGGGAGGGGAGAGAATAGGAGGGGAGGAGAGAAAGAGGAGGGAAGTAGGGAAGGTTTAAAGAGGGTGGACGCAGCCTGGGGGGAATGGGCAGGCGATACCAATGGTCATGAATTTATTTTATTTTGTAAATTGTATTTTGTATGATGATTAAATGGAAAATAAAAACTTTTTATTAAAAAAAAGAAAGAAAGCCCACCTGTAACTTTCTATTCCAACTTGTCTTCTTATAATTTAAAATCATTATTCTGTGTTCTGGATGATAAAAAAATTCCTTTGTTGTAAAACAGACTGTTGTCTGTTTTAAGCTGGTCATTGATCAGAATGAAGATTGAGTGATATTTTCTTTTCAATACAGTATTATCACCTTATACAGCTTGTGAGTGATCCACTTTTTTTGGCTCACCTGTCTTGCTAGTCGCTTCCTGTTTTGCACAGACTTTTAGCCACCATATCAACACGGAGAGATGCTATTACAAAAGATATTTAGTAAGAATGGGTAGAAGGAATCCGTATACTCCAGGAAGGTAGCTTATCTTGACAAGCCTCAATGTATTGCCATGTTTTGTGCTCTCCCACTGATTAGCTGTAAATAAGTTTTTTGTTTTCAGGATTTCTCAACTGAAGGATCACCTTCAAAATATTTTAAGAGATGATAATGATGATAATGATAATAATAATAAAAAGTTGGAAAGGACCTTGGAGGTCATCGAGTCCAACCCCCTGCTCAGGAAGGAACTCTACACCATTTCAGACAAATGGCTGTCCAGTCTCTTCTTAAAAACCTCCAGTGTTGGAGCATTCACCGCTTCTGGAGGCAGGTTGTTCCATTGGTTAATTGTTCTAATTGTCAGGAAGTTTCTCCTTAATTCTAAGTTGCTTTTCTCCTTGATCAGTTTCCATCCGTTGCTTCTCGTCCTGCTTTCAGGCACCTTGGAGAATAGCTTGACTCCCTTTTCTTTGTTGCAGCCCAAGATATTGGAACACTCCTATCATGTCCCACCTCGTCCTTCTCTTAGTTAAACTAGACATACCCAATTCCAGCAACCATTCCTTATATGTTTTAGCCTCCAGTCCCCTAATCATCTTTGTTGCTCTTCTCTGTACTCTTTCTAGAGTCTTAGCATCTTTTTTACATTGCGATGACCTTGTGAAAGTGTCCAAATGGAGGTTGGGGATGATGATGGAAAAGGCCCTTCTGGTTCCCACTAGATATACCTCCTAAGGACCTGCAACATTCCTTGCCTCCCCGCTTTAAGTATCAGCAACGGCATCTTGATGTTTGATCCAACATTCAGGAACTATGTATCCACCCAGTCACTGGATACAAGATGGGTAACAAATAAATTTTATAAATACATAAATAAGTGGTTCATTTGATTGTGTGTTGTCGCCAGGTAGGGTTAGAGGGTTACTGTTTTATATTTTATATTGAGTTTTTTATTGTATGTTAAGTTGCATAGTCACTAAGACTGAGTGGTGGCAATATAAATCTAACAAAGAAACTTCTAATTTTAAACTAAATCCAAGAAAGGGAAAACTCTATCCTAAAAAAAAACAACCCTGCACCACTTCCAAGGCTTTACACAAGGTATAAATTTTGTCAGGCTTTGCTTTTCTTGACTGAAAAGTTTGAGTCTTTATTAATAAAGGTGAAGTGCTCCATGGATACATAAGAGGGAAGCTGGTTCCACAACAGAAGTACCTACAGTGCTTTCAATCCTCCACCACCCATCACACCCAAAGCAACTGTAGGCACATCTATGCAAGCAACCTAATTGATGTGCAACCTGAACAGGGCTCCAAATCACTAACATTTTTCACTTCAGGCATAACTGTTTCTACCTCAGGACACAGAATGACACCCTTGAGAATGACACCCATCCATTATTTCTGCTGGATTATCTTTATGAATCTCAAAGATGGAAACTGAGGGAAATACTTTCTATTTCATCTACCATTTTCACCTAGACAAATGAGAAATAAAGTATTTCATGTTTCCAATACATAAAATATTACTTAGGTAATTGTCTTATTAGCCTCCTTTCCACACTCCTTATAAATATCATTGTTTCAGAGTTGGGAAGCATACATATTTTATAAATGATATCTTGAGGAATTATTGAACTATCAAAGAGCTACTGACAATCATAAACAGAACAGTTGACACAACAGCCAGATACCAAAGTAATTTTATAATAATTTTAATGAATTTAAGACATAGCAAAAAAATATATTTCTATAATCATATTGAAGATTCTAGCAACAAGCAATAAAACATTTTCTGCAGTATCTATAGCTGTTTCTCTTAATAAAAGTATTCTCCCCTATAAGTGATGTCGGGGGGGGGGGATATCTGCATCAAATCAAGTTATAAAAGCAAAATAAATGAATACTAACCTTAATACCATTAAAATCCATCAGTTCAAGTAATCGGAAAATTAAAATGCCTCAGTAAAAATAGAAATGAAAGGAATTAAATATATCTTGAATCTTACATAAATTATGAGTTGCACACTGCATTATTTTTTCAAGATCTTTTCTGTATTTTATAGAAATAATTGAAGCACTTATTTAGCACTAAGATTTTTTTGAAAATGAATTGAGATGTTACATTGAGCAAATATTAATGGAATACTACAAATTATGTTTTTGTTTATTCTCCATCATTGTATATATCATGGTGGCCAGCAAGAGGGGCCTGGAATGGGGCCTGAACTTTTTATAGCTTGTGCGTGCACATACAAACACAGATATTAGCCTGATCATCCATCCATCCATCCACCCACCCACCCTCCCACATTTTATGTCAATGCCAGGCAAGATAAAGGTTTCTCATGCTAGTACAATCCTTTCAGTTCACTAGTCCTATAAAAGTTCCTGAAAAACTAATGTGTTGCTTTCATCTTAGCTATATCTTAACTAGAAGCAGAATGTTACCAAATATCACCTCACTGATCCAACAGTAAAAGAAAAGTAGATATGGTAGTATGAATGTTATTATTAACTAAAGTATTTATTCAATTGAGCTTAATAGAACTTACCTCCAATTAAGACTGAAGTCCCATCGTCTATCCCTATAAATGATTGTGTCTGAAGGTTCAGATCAGAATTAGCTGATCCACACAGAATTATTTTAAGATTATGAATCTGATAATTAAGTATTTTCAGTCTCAGGAGTTACTGCTAACTTACATAAAATTAGCAAGATCAATGTGTTTTATTGCAATGACTTTCTAATAAGTTTTTACATACACATACACAGTTATATTACTATTTATATATTATTATTTAGCTGAGTGAGATGGGCAGAATAAAAGTTTAAGTAATAATTAATAATAAATACTAAAATTGCTATATTTATGTCTGAGACTGAGGAAAATTTCAACCAAAACCAAAATTAATGTACCTTAATATTATGAAACATTATTGGAACCAATCAAAAAGGATTTCTTAATCAATCTAGTTCTGAATTAAAAAATATGAATCTAAATTACTGAAATTGATGGAAGTTTAAATGCATTTAAATACACATACTGTGATAAAAATGAACTGTCTGAGCATGACATTCCATAATTGCTTCAATCAAAGTAAAGATTTTTCCTAGTTCTAAAATTCTTTCAATATCTAATTGTGTATAAAATGTAGAAATATATTTAAATACAAATTAATGAAGAAAGCAAGTTCTCAGTATAGTTTCAGTACAAAAAAGACTTGTAGAAAAATTATATACTTATGCTCAGATTTATTCGTCAGAATCCAGATTTCTGTCAAAACTGTCTTGGAAACCTGAGCATCTTATATTTTGAACTCCTATTACTGTGAAAAATTAAAAATTAATGTTTGAAAAAAATGTATTTTTAGAAATTCATTACTTCAGTGGGTAGTATACAATTTTGGATGTGCATTTCTCCAGTTATTTTTTTTTCCAAGTGATTTGCTATGCACTTCTAAGAGAATTTCTCAAGGTTTCCAGCATAGATATCTATCCTGCTGAACAGCAATAACATTGTTAACATGGAGACTAATATGCATGTAGCTTGATATTTTTTTTCCAGCGTGTAACACAGCATGTAGAGATTTAGTACCAACTACCATAGTGTTGTAAAGTTCTCCCTCTATCTCAAAACATTATACAGGATAAACGATACCACTGTACAGAACTTATTTTCCATAACAGGATTTTCCATAACACTCTAATGCAGGAGGCTCAATGCAAGAAAACAGTAATGGTCCAGAAAGAATAAGTGAGCAAGAGCTTAATGTGACATGCCTCAAATAAAGCCTCATGCAATGTTCCAAAGGAATTGTAAGTATTGATATATCTGTTGCTTGAAACTGTGTGGCAATAGCAACACTGCCTATGTATAAATTGCCATTTACAGCAGATCTCCCTAATCATGTTTACACATTTTAAATGTATTTGCAAACTGGCCACTTAAAATAGGAACAAGGGAAATTAATTTGTCACATTATAATCCCTCCAGAATGTGGATGATGACCTCTTCCCCCTTCTCTTTCAGCTATTAAAATCTGAAAGTCGAGCCTTCCTGCAGTTTTTCACTTTGGAAAAGATATGCTAATCCAGATTCCATGTGAGAATAATAAAATGTGATCTTGGACTTTAAAGATACATCAGTTTCAAATGAACCACTAGCGCAGGGGTAGGCAACCTTGGCTCTTTTATGACTCGTGGACTTCAACTCCCAGAATTCCTGAGTCAGCCATGCTGACTCAGGAATTCTGGTAGTTGAAGTCCACGAGTCATAAAAGAACCAAGGTTGCCTACCACTGCAGTAGCGGAACTATTTTGAAAAAAAGGGCTAAAAAATTTTAAGCCGTAACATTCATTTCTGTAAGATATTTGAAGAGTTCCTGCAAATTTTCAACATTCAGAAGAAAAGGTTAAGAGCAAGAATTTATCTGTAAAATCACACTTCTTACCCCAATAGACAGCAATAATTTCTTTTGCATTGTTCTTGAAGTTTCTAAAATAATATATAGTTCAGAACAATTTTTAAAGATTATCGTTGGTTATACAATTTCACGCATTCTTAATCTGCATACAAAGGTAATCTCTTCCAATTATTAAATATAAGTTTATCCATTAAATGCAGAATCAAATCTAGCAATAGCACTTAGACTTATATACTGCTTCACAGTGCTTTACAGCCCTCTCTAAGTGGTTTAGAGTCAGCATGTTACCCCCAACAATCTGGGTCCCCATTTTATCCACCTGAGAAGGATGGAAGGCTGAGTCAACCTGGAGCCAGTGAGAATAAAACTGTCAAACTGCAGGCAGCTGGCAGAAGTAGCCTGCAATACTGCATTCTGACCATTGCGCCATCACGGCTCTATCTAAGATCTATCTAAATCTAAGTCATGTTTTCAATACTAATTGACTTAGGTTACTTGTAAACATTTAAACTACAATTCTGTTGACATCACAATCAACAATATAGTTTGTGTAAATAACAATGTTGATTGTGATGTCAACAGACTTGTAGTTCAAATGTTTACAAGTAACCTAAGTCAATGGCTCTGACTAGACTTGATACTTTTGATTACTGGATACTTCCCAAGGATCTAGGATATTGTTCAATAGAAGTTACTGTTCCAAGTAATGCTACTTTTTTTGTGTAATTGATGAGCTGATTCTGTCCCTTCATATTATATTTGATCACTTTCTCACATCTTTTGTTATAACACCAAGCACACCAACCACTATTGCCTCTGCCACCACTACTCTTTTTTCCACATTTGCTTGTCCACTTGAAGGTGTTTTATATTTATGAGTTTTTCTAGTTTTTTTCTCACTGACCATCTGCAGCTACTGCTTATTATCCATACTTGTTTCTTTGTAACTGTACTCATCCCTGGCTTATTATGGACTAAATGATGATGATTTTCCTCTTGAAGCTTACATTATGTTATATATTCTACTTCATATATAACATAATGAGTAGGAATTCTATTCAGAATCTTAAGACCTTAGTCCAGATTATTGATTTGTAAGATGTGTAAGGCCCCTCAACTCATAAATAGTAAAAGCATAGAGTAAAAATCACCCATGAAACAAAACATAGACAATATATAAATACAAACATAAAATGGCTATACAACAAAACAATCATAGGGGGACTCCCATTCAACTGTCCTTGAATGCATGGTGGGAGAGCAAAATCTTAAAATGATTTTCATAAAGGTTAATGAGTGGGGCCTGATGTATATCGAGGAAGAGATTGCTATAATAATCTGATCCAGAATAAGAGAAATTACAAGACCCTCTGTTGTATAATGAATATAGTCCTGGAGTGGGGAGACCCTGTAAAGCTCAATGTCTGGACTTGGGCCAGTTGCCATCTCTTAATCTTAATATGCTTCAGAGCCTTATTGTAAAAGTTATAAAAAGTTATTGAAGGCAGAATAAAAGTTTGTACATTTAGTACCTTGGTAGGATAGTGCTAGGAAACGCAATAATTAATTTTACTAGAATAACATTGTATATTAAACTTGCTTCCTTAATCAACCCCTTAAATCATCAGAAGTATACAACAAAACAGTGAAGGATGAACAGATTTATCTCCATTTACTTACTGGCATTCCACGCTTAACAAGTTGACCTAGTATGTGGGGTGCAAGCCACAGCATCTCATGATGTTGTAATTTTGTTTTGCTATCATTATTATATTATTATAATTTGTAAGTTATTTTGAATTTTCTGGATTGAGCAGGATATAAATATTTATTAATGAATATATTTTATACAGACATAAGTAAGACAACTGTACAATTAAACCATGTAATTCCTAGTTACCTTTGATGCAAACAGACAAATTACAATTTAGTTATATTTCTAAGTTATATTTCTTAGTTATAAACTAATATTTAATTTATGCTATCCTACATCTGATAATTTCTATCATTGGTTACCATGTGCTATTTTGATCACCTCAGGTTGCTAGCTGGGAACCTAAATTCTGATTGGTGTTGAAATTAGGTGACTATGAATTCTAATACTGAGTTATGCATAAAGCCAGCTAGGAGACTTTGGGCCAGTCATTCTCTCTTAGCCCTAGGAATAGGTCCATGGCAAATGATTTTTCAAAAACATTGCTATGAAAACTGCAGACTTATCCATGTACATGCCACGAGTCAAAGCACAAAAAGAAAGTGGTTAGTAAAGCACTGTAGTAGGTTTAGAAACATTTCATAATTTAGGGGATCGTACATTCACAAGAAATGATTTCTAATATTGCCATTTATTTCTACTGAAGTATATTTTTTCTTGTTTTTGCAAAGTATTTCACATCTCCTATCCACACTGATCTTGTATGATGGAACCAATATATTTAAAATTCAAAACAAATTTACTTTTAAAATGGAAAGTGTACAATTCTTTGCAATGTTTAAGCAGTTTCTTCTCTTAAGAAGCTGATCAGATGAATTTGAAAGATGAAAAACTTAAGGAAGATTTTCATCAGCTTTATCTCAACCACAGAATCCAAACACTACTTATAGAAGTAGACAGAAAAAAGACACAGAAAAAATATTTATCATGTCGCAGATCATCATGGGTTTATTTTAGATTTACAGATAAAATCTTTTAGATAAATCCATGCAAGCATTACTGCGTTTCTTGACAAGTTGTATAACTGAAAACCTTCACAAAACAGTATTTTTGTAGCTCAGGGATTCATTCAGGCATGTAATGACTGGTTATATGATGGGAATCCAATCCAGAGAGCAAAGTTCAGATCTTCCATTTCTTCTGAGTTAGGCAGCTGCTAAACAATTTAACACAAACAGTTACTGTACCACAACGTAGTAAAATAAAATGTGATTTTTAAATCATGCAAGTGACCTCAATATGCAGAGTCCAATTGATGGGCCATAGCCTTACCAAAGATTTTCTTTCTCCAAAAGTGAGTCGATAGATATTTCTCCTTTGCTCAGTGAGATGGCATCCACACAGGATTTTATACAATATGGCATCAGTCTTGATTACAGGTGTAGTTCAACAAGATAATAACAAGTAAAAAATTGCAGAACAATCTTCTGCATGATGAAAAATGCAGAACACTTTTCATGCATTTTACATTTTGTGCAATGAAACATGCAAATTGTTTCAAAGAAACTTTCTGCTTAAATGGTTCAGCAAGAGCCTTCTTTTTTTCTCAAGTCCTGAACACATGTCCTTGCACTTGTCAGTGTTGCACTTGGAATGTTATTTACAAAAGCTGTATAAATCAGAAACCATAAAAAGTCAAAGAAAAATGTAAAAAGTACAGTCACAGTTTAACAGAAATAATAATTAAAAAAAAAACCCAAACCATAGCTGAAACACATACTACGGATGAGAAATCCATTTTTAATGGCTGGAAGTCCAAGACTGAAAAACAAATATTTTACACAATCAGATATATACAATACAGCTTACATTTTAGGCAGAATTTTAGGTTTTTTTGAGAAAGACTATTGCAAGCTATATTTTCAACTTATTAAGCTATAATATAATATTTACAAAATGTCAACAATTGCTACTTAGAGATTTGTAACAATTAGAGATTTGTAACAATTTTGTCTGTACTTACCAGTTGCTCTGCAGATATGTCAGTTACTTCTGAAGCCAACTTATTTTTAACTTCACATTTATCATCATTCTTTTCTTCCTCTGTCTTTTTTAGTTTATCTATGGATGTCTGCATTTGATTCTTGAAACTATACAACTCACTGTCACCTGAACCCCCCACTTCTACAGATTCCTTTAGCTTTGGAAGGATGCATTCCATGCATGTCACAGCTTGGTTTTGTACATTTTCCCCACTATAGCTCCACAACAGTTTATCAGGCGTGTCTGCTTTGCTACTATAGGGGGGTTGGGGCATGGAAACAGAAGACATATCCTGCAATTGAACAAGGGGCATGCTTACTTCTGCCACGTCATTCTTTGATGCAGAAGACACCACATATGGAATAATTGCATCTGAAACCATGGAGCAAAATTTCTCCTCTTGATCATCAGGGGTAAATGCAACAAAATTAATTATTTCAGATTCAATCACTGGTGGGTCAGTGTCCAATTCACTCATTTTGCTAGACTCTAAACAAATAGGTGCAACCATTTCTAACTTTGGACTGTCTGCATTGTCCTCGTTTAAAATTTCAGTTGGCAGAATATCTACCACTTCATGTTCCACTGAAATATTTCCCAGAGTGAAATCAATGGTTTCTAATTCCAAATTTGGTTTCAGTCTGGGAGAATCTATAGTCTTTGTTTCATCAGATTTTGGAGAGACTCCTTCATTTTCTAAATCCAGAGAAAAAGTAGTAGACTGTTCAAAACTAAGTTCTGGATATGTATTGTTTAAGTCAAAATTATCAGCTGCTGAGGTATTCAATACTTCAGTATTCAGATCTGTGAAGGAAAGAGTCACCTCTCCAAGATGCCCAATACTGATTTCTGTTGGAAGAGGATCTAGTATTTCTTGGCCCATTTCTGGCTGTATAGTTGAAAAATTAGCACTTTCTGTTTCTACAGTTCTTCTCTCTTCATTGCCACTTAATTCCAAATCAGAGACAGAAGATTTTTGTGTATCATGTTTTATAAACATAAATTCCACATAACTGGGTTTAATTTCATTTGTAGAAGAAATACTATCCAATGCTTCTGTTTTTCCCACTTGGAGTTCCTTGGTTTCACAGCTTAATGGGAACTGATTGATTTGTTCATGTTTCTCTATTGTGGTGCTTATTGTTGTTACATTAACAAAGTTCTCATCTGTAATCTCTTCAGATTTTAGAATATTAACTACACTGAAATCCTCACCACCCTTTAACTGAGAACCATTCAAATCCTCTTGTTCACTGTTTGTAAGGAAAGAGTTTAATTCATCTTTGTTTAGCTCTGAATCTGAAGGCTGAGGACTTTTACCACTATTGCATTCCTTAGTGTCTAGTTTTAGATCAGTTGATTCTTCTTTAGAATAACTGACATTTTGCGCAGAATCAGAGAGAGTTTCTAGAAGATTGTTAGAGATTTCTGAGAATTGTGTGACGGATCGATCATCAGAAATGTCATGTTCTGTTGTCTCAAGGCTAACAGATGGCTCATTAAAGCCTTCCAAAGGAAGAGGGCTCATTTTTTCTATCTGCACAGCTAACTCAGTTTTCTCAGGTTCGGATAATTTCTTGTTAAATTCAGATGGAACAGGAATTCCCATTTCTTCCTCATTATGGAATGGATAAGAGGTACTACTTGCTAAATCATCTGCTTCTGACAATGTAGACTGTATATCTGAAAAGGAGACTTTATCTAAGTCCCTCTCGACACTGGCTTTGATTTCAATAATTTCTTCATCGGTTGTCACCATTTTCTCATCTTTTACTTCCTCTGTTTCTAGGTTCCTAGCTGAGGAAGTGTATACACTGCAAAGGGATTCCTCTGAAAAAGGGTTACAACTTGACTGGGAATTTACCTGTAGGTTTGCATTTTTCTCCTTCTCAGTAGGATTCCATTTTCCTTTATCTGAAACTGCAGAATTCACTAGCTTGCTCTCAGCTGGATTCATCCCACTACTATTGTAAAAAATGTCATACAGATCTTTAGCATTACCGGCAGCCAGAGAAGAGTTCTTTTTCTTTAATGTTTTAACATGCTCTCCAAAAACAGATGGAGGTGGCAAGGGGCGAGGACACATGGGCATCTCCAATATGTTCTTATCATCCTCAGATACACCGGGTGCCATATCATCTGCCAGAATAACCAGTTGTTTTGGTGGCAGAGGGGGTGGAGGGGCAAATACTATGGGTGGTGGCTGTGGTACAGATAGTGACAGTGGTGGTCCTGGAGGTAGCGGCAGTAGAGGAGGGCGCCTATGGGGCCTCTCAAAAGTCAGAGACTGTTCATTTGCGTTTGTCATTTGTGAGACATCTTGTTTTTTCACCATTGCTGCAAGCTCCCGTGCCTTGGCCTGAGCTTTTGCCACTACCTCTGCGTGCTCCTGGGCCTTCGTTACATTTGCTTGTTCCATGGCCTTTGTCTCACTTTCATGATCCCCTTCCTCTGCTTCTTCAGGTACCTTTATATCCTCCTGTGGTCCCTTTAAAACTACTACTTCTCCCCCAAATGCTTTTGATATAATATCTGGTGGCAAAACAATGTCTGGATTTCCCTCTTTGACCACCGGCAAAGGTTTGGCAGTGGTACCAGAAGATTTTATAGACAAAAAAGTATTTAGGGGTGCTGGCTTGCTTACTGTTGTAACTGCAGTCTTCCTTAGAACCATCACTGGGATTGGTAAATTGGGGCGGATTTTGGCTTGCGATGAAGTTGAAACAACTGGTGTCCAGGGGCTTGTATGTGGAATAACCGTTTTTCCAGATAACTTAATTGCAATAGGCTTTGAATTTTGTTTTCCGCTTTGGGACTTACTTTCTTTATCTTTACTTTCCTCAGGGCTCTCTTCTTTAGAAACAGCTACATCTTTCCCCTGATTTTTTTCATCTCTCTCACTCTTTCTCCAACTGAATTTTCCAAAAGTTGTTAGTTTTGACTCCTTTTCAGATTCCTCTTTTCTGTCTTCCTTCTTTTCTATTTCTTTGTCATCTTTTTTCAATTTAAGTTTAATCCCACATTTTTCACCATTAGGGATTTCTTTCTTTTTACTAATTTCATATTCATTATTCCCATCTCCTAGTTCTTTAATATTCTTTGTTTCTTCTTTCTTCGCTATTTTTGTTGTCTTCTCATCTTTTTCCTCTTTTTGTTTTTCACACAGTTTCCGTCTCAGCCTGCGTTCAGTTTCCTGAATCACAGATAATCCTGCCTGATGATCCAGATTTCGCCTTTCTTCATAGAGAGGATTCTCATCCACATGTTTCTATGGGGTGGAAGGAAACATTTCAGCACTGTTACTTAATGCATCAATTCGCCATTGGAATAAGTCTGGATTCTTAATTTATTCTATTTCTTATTCTACTATCTGATGAATTAATTGTATTTACTGGAAAAGAGGCTGGGGGGGGGATAACAAATGTATACCTTTTAAGAAGCACAAGACAAGCATTACAAAACTTTTGAATTTCTACTAAGTTAAGAATATTGAGATGATATCTGATTTTTCAGCACAGTCTGCACTTGCAGGCAACAACTCCCTAAGCCCTAAGGTCAGATAATATCATATCCCAGCTATACCTATAGATGCCAAAGATGGCTTTGTCCTGCCTTTGCCATTAGCAGAAGTCAAGATGAACAAAATGGGTTTTAAAGGGCATGGCACTAATTATGATATGCTCCAATGAATTATTCAAAACTAATATTCTGAACACTAACCTTATATTTCTCATTATGTAGATGACTTTTCACATGTTGTTCTGCTGATATCTGGTCTCCAAAGAATTCACTGCAGAGTTGGCAGTAATATCCAGTGACTGGGATAAGAAATTCAGAACCTAAAATGCCCCCCCCCCAAGATTCAGTCACAAAAATATATTAAGAAACTAAATTTAACAGGCACAAAGCAACTATTAAAATATCAGCAAACTATACTATGGATCCTCAACCCAATTCTTACTAGAATAATCTGATCTGAAATTTTAAATAAAAAAACAACTTTTGTCCATCATTCCTTATTATAGTATTTCAACCCAGCATACAGATCAAACATAAATTGCTTTTCCACTCCTACTTACTTCTGAAGTAAAGTATTAATATAGAAAAAATTGCTTAAAACTTAGGAAAAATGTAAACAAAGTTGCCAGAATCATGAGATGGGCAACAAATAAATTTGATAAATAAATAATAAATAAGCAACCAAAGTTGTGCACTGCTTAGCATTACAATGGCCTGTGACAGTGTGCTTTGAACAACTAAAGTTAAGACAGACAGCATACCTTTGGCTGGAACGGGTATTTTGTCAATTCGTTTTGTGACTTCCTGCTTTGTTTCAATTTGAGTCTTTGCTGCCCAAGGTCTGTTATATGGATCCAGGGTCTATTTGCACAATGACAAAAACATATAGACTGATACATGAAAAGGGGCTTGGCTTTTGGTCAAAGTGAAGATTAGTCAAAAAGAAATTGATATCAGCAGCATATGTGGAAGAATTGCAATCTCTCACTCCACTATAACTTACTACAGGCATGTCAAACTACCGGCCTACGGGCTGGATGCATCATGCCAAAACTGCGCCCACCCCATTGTCGGCAATGGGGGGAAAGTCGCAATACGTCGCGCGACATCACGAGTTTGACATGCCTGACTTACTACAAATGAAGTATGGAAAGTTAAAACATATCAGTATGTATGTACTCTATCATCTCACAGACTGCAGTCAAATCAAACTGATGCTATGTTTTAAACAGCTGATTATAAATCCCAAAAAACATAGTCAATTTTATTAGCTTCAGCCTTTTCTTCCAGATTTCTTATTAATAATTTTTGATTCCTACATTGAAAAAAAATTTGAACTATAGAATAAATGGCAGCTGAATTTGCTTATGGTTCAGACACCACAGAATATATATAAGTGAATTTATTCCCAAGTGCATCGGTCAAAAAACAAGAGATTTCACATATCACATAAGTTGCCACAAAGCTTCAGTTTCCATAAGAGTTTAGGCTTTAGTGGCATGGTGTATTGATAAATATAGATTGAATAATGACATCCAATACTGGTTGCTATGCAGTCCATTTTAAATAAATATAACAAATTTGGTGACCATGCTAAATAAACAAATGAACTTTTTAAAGGCATACTTAGTTGGCATAGAATTCTTTGCCATTAAAAATGTATTTTATAGCTTACATACATTAATGACAAATTGATGACTGGACACTTACCTGTCTATGTTTCTTATTATGCATATGTGTAAAGAAATCAAACATAGTTCCACAGGTAGTATTGCAATCTTTACACCAATGGTTCCCTGTATCATAGTAGTCATAAATACTGGTCCTTTGCAATGGCTGTGAAGAAGATTCCATAGGCTTAGGACTCTTTCCCCTGAATCTGTCATTATTAGTTTTTGATTCCTACATTAAAAAAAAAATCTATAAGATATATAATAAGACAGTTCCTTAAAATCAGCTTTTAGTAAATATCACACACACACACACACACACACAGTGTCTATGTGCGTGTAAGAGACAAAAAGAGAGACCAGTTGCAGTATAGATCATATACTGGTCAAACCAATGAAAATGTCATTGTTTCAGGGAGCTGAAATTACTGATTCAGATGCTGTTCAGTCAACAGGAAAAAACTTCCATTGAGGCGCAGATATGTTGTCTAAATGATTGGTATATAAGCAATCAGTGAATTAAATATACAAACCACAAGGCATACATTGGAGGCGGGGAGCTGCATGCAATGTATGTGTAGGAATATAATATGCGTAATTCCAACCAAACAAGGAATAGTTGAAAGATTGTATGTTGTACTGTGCACAATCTCAAAACAGATAGAATAATAGATGTGTAACACTTCCCCCTCCATTTGTATTTAGAATTCTGGATGATATTTCAAGTCTTGTACAAAGTATCTATTGTATTAGTTGGACCAGTCCTTCTTTCTCAAATCTAGGAAAGAGGCAATGGCAAAACCATTTCTGAAATCTTACAAATAAATCTGCAGGGAATTATCCAGGCAATCATAAGGAATCAACACTGACTCAAAGGTACAGTGCATGTGTACACACGCACAAACACACACATTCGCATAGACATAGATGGCAAAAAATGCCCTTTCTTTCATACAGGCTATGGCATCAGCACTCAGAATTTACCTTGACTAGATCAGAAGTTTTCTCCTGAATTCTTGCATTTTCTGAAGAGTCTTTACTTTCTGAAGACAGTTTCCGGGATTTCTCAAAAATATTAATCCCCAGGATCTGGGCTACCTTGTCAAGTTCAGACTGTTTCTTCTCTGCAGCATCAGCATTCATCTTCAGCTGAGTTATTTCCTTCACAATGTTATCTTGCAGTCGGTTGACTTCTATTAGCAAGGGGTCTTTGTGTCCATCCTTCTCCCTCCGTTTCTTCCGCAGCAATTCCCCTGAATCAAACGAAGTGGTTGAGTACAAAAGGCAAGAAAATTATGTTCACAAATGCAAAATGATTGTAATCATTAACGTTATTAAATATCATGGCCCACCCAAATACAAGGGGTGCACCACTGAGTGTAAAACAAGCTAATGTTGCCTGGGATGCATATAACAGAAAGGAAGGAAACATAACCCATTTAATCCAGCTGACTAAACAATATCAAACTCTATTTAAAAACATCCCAGGGAAGATGGGGCATGAGAAGAAACAATACCTTGTTGTTTCGAAAGTCTGTTTAACTCAGCTCTGAGATAATGTAGTTTTTTTTGCCGTGCTTCTTGTTCAGCTTTCAACTTCTCAATTTCCTCTATTACCTGGAAAAATGTTGAAGAAAAAAAAAGCCATAAACCACCATCTTCCTTAGCAAAAGGTAAAGCAACATTACAAAAATCAATGTGGTAAATGTCCACTGCACCTTGAATTCAAGTGATTTTAATAATCACTTTGAGTAATCATTTGAATAATTATGCAAATTTAGATTTTATCAGAGACAGCATCTCTTTTGTTACATGTTGCATCTGTGTTTATTTTTCAGTGAAGGATCACATCAAAGTTTTTTAGCATTACCTATGTTCTGCTGGGAAGCACTATGGTCTATAACTAAA
Source organism: Crotalus tigris (assembly GCF_016545835.1). Taxonomy (NCBI): domain Eukaryota; kingdom Metazoa; phylum Chordata; class Lepidosauria; order Squamata; family Viperidae; genus Crotalus; species Crotalus tigris. The sequence continues at coordinate 1,061,204 of NW_024096651.1, read as the reverse complement.
ATATAAGAAAGTCACAAACAATGCAGGATAAAGTGTCTCTAAACCTATTGAAATTAATGGACTGAAGTATCTGCAATCATGTTTGGAATCAATCAATTCCAACATAATAGAAATATTTTAAGCATTTGTAAATGTGTATTAAATAACCCAAATTTATTATGTTCAAGTTAAGCATTATAATTTTACAATTTTTAAATGGTTTTATTCCCTACTGAATGAAAAACAAGCAACAATATAAGGAAATTTAAAGTACAGAATAGTTTTTCACCATGAACTTAATTCACTTAAAACCCCACCTCCAGGATGTTTGATTTCTTCCTTAGCTAATATTTGGTAATTTTAATGTTAATATTTATCATTTTAATCTTTTACATTGTTATTTTCATCATCTTGTAAGCTGCCCAGTCATTTGATGACAAAATGGGCAGGATATAAATTTAATAAATAAATCAGCATATTTCCAAGATTATGATCTAGTCCAGCAATCCCCAACATTTGCAGCTTGGCAGCCAGGTTGGGGGGGGGGGGGAAGAGGGGAGTAGGGCAGTGTGAACAGTGGACTGGTGCGCACATGCCCACAACTCGATTTGCACAAGTTGAGCAGCATGCGTGTGTGTGCACCGGCTCTGCACTTGCACAGCCCAGTTCCAAATAGGCCACAGCCTGGTAGTGGGCCATGCCCTGGGGATAGGGGACCCCTGATCTAGTCTGTTTGATTCTAAAATATTAATTATCCCTTGAAATCAGGGCCTAAAACATTGTTAGCTCAAAATATTTCAAGGTTGAAATAAAATGAACTTTTTTCACACCACAGCAAAATATTCTATTTTGTCCCTACAATAAAAAAAATTCAAGTTTCTGGTCACAAAAAAATAATCTTTAAATGAACTATTTGTTCACAAAATGGAATATCTTGAATATTTCAAGCTCAAAACAGAACATATTTTTATAAAGTTGGAATAAAACAACTCAGAACATGTTGAGTTTTTTTCTCAGAAAACACAACCAACCTGACTATTCCAATAGAACATTTCAAATGAAGCTATTTTGCTCCAGGTTCAAAACAGTATTTGTTTCTCATATTATGGAAACACATTTATGAGATTTGTTTACCAAACCAAGTTTACGGAGCTTACATATGAAATTCAATATAATTAAAATATTAAATGCAACCTAATCTATTTAATTTAAATCCCAGCATAAATGCCCCTACATTTTACCGAGTAGCACTGCTGGTTATAATTAATCCCCAGAGTTTTTCTGGAAGTCAAAAATTCGTTTGATTCCAGAATACCAGGAGGTTGGGAACCATCTTTATTTCTAGGGCTAAGATATTCCAAATATCAAGTTTGACTAACTTGGTCTCAAGAGCAGGCAGACAGAGAAAACCCATTGGTGGATTCTCCATCTCCTGTGCTGGATAATGTCTATTGTTGCACCCTTTTCCACCATACCTCCTGATAGGTGGAAACCCTTAGCAGGCCTTCCTAGTTGTTTGTGTAGGACTATACTAGAAGAGACCAACATTCTATTCAGAAACCTACTGACAGCTAGTGCAGCTCCCATAGCAGAAATGAAATATAGCAGTATCATGACTAACCATCCAATATGCCTTATACTGTGTTCAGCAGCTTAGGTTTTCAAATGGTCTTAAAATAGCCATAATGTAAGCAAAATTCAAAAAGAAAATTTAGTGAAATTGAAAAATATACACAGGTTCAACATTTGGGCCTTTAAATAATATATATTTAAAATATTTATATAAATATATATATATATATAATAAAAGTACCCACCTTTTGTTTCCTAGAAGCTCGGTTTTTTTCATCAGATATTCTTTCCTTGGAACCTCTTAGTGAAGGTTGAGAGAACTGAGGATGTACTTTTGAATAAGAAGCTACTGTGGGGATTTGCACAAGCACAGAGTCATCTCTTTTGATATCAGGAGTCCCTTTTGCTGTGGAAACTGTCTCAATAACTCTAAGATTGGGTCGTGTTGGATTTGGTGGCACCGTTAGTGTGACAAGCCCATGCATATCTGTAAGCCCAGGATCAGTCTGCTGAGCATACATGGGCCAGCCAGAAGCTGCATAAGCCATGTAGTGTCCATATGCATCATAGCCAGGAGGTGCCATTGTGGGAGGAGGATAGTTTTGTGGTAATTGTGGTGTAGGAAAAGGTGAAAAGCGTGAAAGTCTATACTGGGAAACAGAGGTGGGTATAGGTGACAAATTAGGAAGAGATGGTGGAGCTGATGGAATTAGAGATATCGGAGGAACAGATTGCTCAACTGGGTCAACAGGATGATCTTGTCCTAACATTTTGTTTGTGTTGTGCTCAGATTTTGTAACAGAGGGTATAACTTTAGATAATGGATAAGAAGCAGTAGGTGAGAGTGTGTGCTTCTGGTTTGATTCTGGAGAATAAGTTTCACTGTGACTGCGGTGCCTCTCCCACATTTCTGGCTTGGAAGAATCTACTGAATAATGATCAGGTGAACGAGATGACTTTTTTCCATGAAGACGTTCCTGAGTACGAGCAGCAAGTTTACCTATTTCTGCCACCCCAATGTCAAGACCAATCGTTTTAAGCAAATTATGAATCTTCTCATACTCTGGTCTGGATTCATCTAATGTTTCTGGTTTTACAGATGAAGGAGGTGGAGAACCTACTTTTTGGCTTACAGATTCCTTCCCATCACTCAGTGTTAATTTTTGAGTAGAGGGAGAGCTAATATTACAATCATCATCATCATCATCATCATCACCATAAAGAAATTTCTCTTCATCCTCAAGATCATCAGGAAAACTGTTTCTTCTCTTTTCTTCCGTATTATTAGAGTCTGCCATGACCCCCAAAATGCCCAGAATGCGTGAAAAGCCACTTCCATCCTGGCTGGCTCTTTCATGAGGAAGCAGGAAATCACCAGGCTGGTCAACACATTCTGATGTTGACTCATGAGGCTCTTTCTGTTTTAAAAAATTTTCAGAGTTTTGTTCGGAAGGAAGTATATTTTGATGTAGACCAGGAAATGGTCTCCAGTCACGCTCAGTGCCTTGCGTTTCCTTACTGGTAGACTCTGCAACTGCACTTTTGTTGAATTGTTTGAGGAAATTCTCTACTTCCAATGAAAAAGGAGCAACACTACTACGCTGGGGCAAAGAAGAAGGATTTGAAAGAAGTGGGGGCTCTTTAATAGAGGAAGAACTGCAAGAAAAGACTTCCGGCTAAAAAAGAAAAAAAATTATTTGTTACTGCATTCCATAATGAATGTAACCAATAGTCCATTTCATAAGACAATATCTTCATATAGTGGATTATAGCCAATAGTTTAAAACAGGGTCCCCAACCCCCTGTACGTGGACCAGTACCAAGTCGCAGCATGCCAGCAACCGGTCCACACAAACAAGCAAAGCCTCATCCGTACGATGCAGGCAGCACACAAAATCACACACTCTCCAGTCCATGGAAAAACCTTTCTCCATGGAACCACTCCCTGGTGCCCAAAAGATTGGGGACCTCTGGTTTAAAATCCAAACAAGAAATTGGAAAAAGCTGAAACAGTTTCACCATGTTTCTAAATATTATGTGGTTATTTTTGTCACAGTAAACTATCGATATTGCACAATTATATCTGAGTCTATATTTAAAGTCACAACATTATCTATTTGATAAAGATGCTCAAAGAGTTGCAAAAAATGGTAAGTATCAGATGAATAATGGGAACATGCTCCAATGCAGTCCAATCAATTTTCATTGTTGTGCTGCTGAGAAATAAAACTGATAATACAAGAAAAATAGTGTCATTTTAACTGTCTTGGTAATCATCATCTCTCTCCCATGTAAGACAAGTGAAAGGGTCGAGTTGCCCTCAATAACACTTACACAAAGTCTATTTTAATTGGCTTAGTGATCCTCATGCTTATACCTTCATCCTCAATTATTTGGGATCCCCTAACATAGTGGTGGCGAACCTATGGCATGGGTGCCAGAGGCGGCATTCAGAGCCCTCTCTGTGGGCATGCGCGCTGTTGCCCCAGACCTAGGCCTTCAGCTGGGTTTTATAAAACCTTTTCGCTTTAGGCTTCCAACGCTGTGTGCAAAAAAAAAAAAAAAAAAAAAGGTTCAATCAATCAATTTCAACTTCTCACGGGAAAAAAAATCTTGCATAGTTGGAATTGATTGATTGAACTTTTTAGTCACACCCAGTCTGCCGTTACCACCACAGCCATGCTCAGCCAATGGGCCACACCCAGCCAATGGGCCACACCCACCCAACACCTGACGATGCATAAGTGGGTTTTGGGTTGTAATTTCGGCACTCGGTCTCTAAAAGGTTCGCCATCACTGCCCTAACAATATTTTTTTTTAAAAAAAAAGGAGAAAAGCTCATGTCAAAGGAATAGCAAAGGAGGAATACTAATACTAAATTTGCATTTCAAAATCAAAACCAAAGATACAATTGCAAAAAAGACCTCAATATAGTAATATACCTGCTAAGATAAGATTGGCCCCACTTTGACACTCTTTCACAAGGCTCTGAAGACATGGTTCTGCCAATGGGCCTGGGAACCCCAGAAAGATATGGGGCCCATTAAGTGGCTCATTTGATTGCTGTTGCCAGGGGGAGGGGGTTATTGCTTTTTGTATTGTTTTTGTATTGGGATTTTATCCTTGTAAGCCACTCAGTCACTGAGAATGAATTGGGCAGACATATAAATTTTCATAATCAAATAAAAATAAATATCTACTATTATTTTGTTCTCTAAACATTAAGAGGCAATGTTTAGTTTTTATCATATGTTCATTATTATCAGTAACGTAGATTTCTTTTGGCAGAGTTTTATGTCTGTTTGTAGAATAAACAGACCCTCAGTTTAATAATTAACATTATTTAATTTGGCTTACACAAGTAGTTCTTGACTTACAACCGTTCATTTAATGACTGTTCAAAATTACAACCTTGGAAAAAAAGTGATTTACTACCTGTACTCACACTTGTGCTGTTGGACCATCCCCAGGGTCACATGATCACAATTCAAGTTCTTGGCAAGTGGTCACGTGATTGCCATTTGCAACATTTTTTTGTCAGTTTTGGGCAAAAAACACCCATTGGAGAAGCTGTATTTACTTAATATCTATGTGATTTGCTTAAGACCATATGATTTGTTTAGGAAGTGCTTTGATTTGTTTAACAACTATCATAAAAATTGTCGTAAAATCAGGTCCAACTTGACTTACAACCAGGAGTTACAATGGAAATTCCAGTCCCAATTGTGTCATAAATCAAAGACTACATGATTTCTTTCTCAAATATGCAATCTAAAATTAAGACCAAATTTAATCTTTCTTTCTCTGTTGTACTTTATCAAGGAGCCTGTGGATTCTGCCTAAAAATAAGGATAAATTTAAATATTTTATAATTTTAAAAGACATAAAATTAACCTGAAACCAACACAACAGCAGGTGTTCTTGAACAGGCTATACTGAATATTTATAACAGGGGTGTCAAACTGCCGGCCCACAGACCGGATGCATCATGCCAAAACCGCACCCATCCCATTACCGGCAATGGAAAAAAAATCATGATACATTGCGTCACGTCATGTCACGTCACATTGCAAGTTTGACACCCCTGATCTATAATCTCCTTCATTGTAGAGGATAGAAAATGTTTGTCCCACAATCACAACCCTTGAATTAGAATTTGTTTAGATACTTGTATATTCTAGGTAATGCAGACCAACTGAGAAGGACCAGAAGAAAGGCTGGGAACAGCCCTGATTCTCAGGACATTCTTTATGAAAGTGAATAACTGAACAAGTGAATTCAAGAGGAAATGTCTTCACGCTTCCATAAATTTTATTACAATGGGGAAGAAAAGTTCCAAGAAATTACCACTTGCAATATATCTAATGTAGAGTCATGAAAGTGGATCAGTCTGATCAATCTAGAACAAATCATGACACACTGAGATAGATATTAATTTAAAATGTGTTACATTTATATTATGTTTTTGTTTTTGTTGGCCATATTTTGAGATGGGCAGCCATATACTATGAATGAATGAATGAATGAATGAATGAATGAATGAATGAATGAATGAATGATCATGACAACAAATGACTGTTGGAGGACTCTACCATATAGAAGAACCAGACTGGATCTTTGGAAAAATATCTTTCTAAATCTGTCTTAGCTTCTAGTAATTCGGTCCCTACAAGGTATAACCTTCACTTCTTTAAAACTTATCAGACCATGATGAAAAGGCTACCTTTTAAAGCAGCTTTTTCAACCAAGCCCAGCCTTTTAAGTGCAATCTCTCTGCTAAGCTAATAGAAAGAACATAGCTTTCTTGTTTGCCACTCTATTATATCCATAAATTCATACTCCATTTCTGGATAATTTCAGGATGACAATACAGTTCTGGAAGAAGACCTAAGGAAATAGAAAACTTATACATAAAACATTTAGACCTCAATAGTGGCTGCCTCCCAATAAGTATTTTCTTCCTTTTCTTCACCATGACCTATTTTAGTGTATCCTGTAAGACTAAAGCAAATCAATACAAGATCTTCTTCCCCAATTTTCTCCTTCTCCTTCTTCTTCCTTAGCCTTGACACTCTGATCTGAAGGCCAATATAAATCACTAATCAGTTTACCACTTAAGCCTGATTAACCACAACTTTATGTTACAAACTAACATTTGCGTATATTTGTGTATAGATAATTTGCTCTTTGTATATTTAATAATTTAATTGCAGAGAATCACATGGCAAACCAATCAAAATTCTGGACTGCACATATTAATATGTTTAGTTTTCTATGTTTTATTGTTAAGTCATGTACTTGTTAGTAAATTAATTATATAATATTACATGAATCTATAGATAATATTCATTTTAATTAGAATATAGGACAACAGCCTTCATTTTTCTTTTCATTTTTGCATAATTATTAATTTTTTTGCAGAATATATAATCTGAATCCTAGATTAGTTCAGCCTCTGCAAAGTTGCATATCTGGATATAATACTTAATGTGGCAGAATAAGAAAATATAATATGGGGCATCCTATGAAGGTCTATGATGGAAATTTTATAGTACTACTCCAAAGAAAAGTGGTGTTATTAGCTATCAAACCTCAAATGTACACTTTTCCCAAAAGGTTGGCCACTACTGTAGGTGAACATCATTAGTGCTAGTCACTAGCACTGATGATGTTACCTAGTTTGGGTAATGAAATATCTGCAAGAAAACAAGCAAGCTCAGAGAGCACCAAGGACTCCTCATTTCAACCTGGAGTTATAAATATTCTCTTTTATAGATAGAAAGCCCATCTCTGCATTTTCAGAATATCAACAGAAGAAAGCTCCAACATCCAGTTAGTTAAAAATATCCAAGGATAAAGTGAAAAGGGAAAAATGGGAAGAACAGAAAACAAATCCTTGCCCAAGGAAACATAAATACAGGAAGGCCACTTTCCCTCTCTCCACTATAGAAAATGTACCTTCACAGTAAATCCCGTGCTACATTTCCAACAGTGAAGAAAGGCACCTATAGTGGGACATACCAAAATAATCTTACTGTGCAGGAATATGCAGAATGCAATCAGATAGAGACTGAAAGATACATTTGCCAAAGGAAGCAGAAATTTGAACATTCAGTTTGCAGTGTCTCAAAAATCAGGAAACAGAACTATGTGCATGTCTCTCCTTGGAGAAAATACAGATGAAAATACAGATGAAACTGTTGCATTCATAGTTGAGTGTGCTATTAGCTCCTCAAAAGAGCAATACACTGACACTCCTAAGCCAAAGTCATGTACAGAGACCTATCTGGATATGGTTGCAATAGAAATCTTGCAACTTAACACAGACTCTTAAAATGACACAAAGCAGTAATCCAATGCTGTTGGGAAATAGTTCTTAGTAGATCCTCACACCTTCAAAAAGTCATTCCTCCTCCCGGAAGGCTCCTTCAGGAGGTTTGGGTCAAAAAGATGGTTAATCACAGCTCCTGACTTTGGTGAAAGATGTTAACTGGTTTTTAGAATGAACACTGGATCTGGGCAAAGAACAGAAGTTATTACAGAAAGGTTTTTCTTTGAAGACAAAGTTCTAAGTGTGAGAGTTCCTTGAAGACGATAGCCCTCAAAAATATCACTTCCGAACACAGATATAGCATTCAGAAACTTGACATTTCCAGTGTTGCTGTAGCTAGAATAAAGGACTGCTGAGGGGAAAACAATTGGGGGAAAAACCCTAGCAGTGATTACTCCTTCTATGGTGATTATAGTGGTTAGAAAGGGCTTATCTCACCAAAACAAAGAGGACAGGGAAAAAGTAAAAAGGAAGCAATAGAATCCTTGGCAAAGCTTTGGGGGAAAAAATTATTATTATTTTTTTGCAAGAACCAAAAACTCTGACTCTAAGACCAATCCACTATGCCATCTATTTAGGAAAATAACATAACACACAAATGACGTCTAGAATTTGTTCTAGTCCTGTATACATCTTCAGCCTGGCCCACCAACTTTTTGGAGTGCTCCTCTTGGCATGCCACTTAACAATTACATGAGACTATTAGTCTGGAAAAGGCTGCACAACCTGGTTTACTGCACACCAGCTTATCAATTCCTTATGATAGTTTTACGAATTTCAAAAGTAATCAATTGTACATTTTGAATTATACAAATTAAGTCAACAATACAACCTTCTTTGAAATATATACTTTACATATATATTATTTGATAAATCTATTAATATATATTTCTATCATCATTAAAAAAACTTTTTGTGTTTAGTGAATTGTGTATTTTTAAACATATGTTTGGATAGTATGTGGGGTTAGAGTTCCCACTTTTCATCTTGTAGGAGTTGAGTAAAAATTTAGATGGGTATTTTCCTTCATTCAACTTTTTTGTAAACAAGGAATCTTAAAAGCTTGCATATTTTTTCTGGGAATTTTGTAAGGCTAACAAAGACATTTCCCCAATATCCCTAAGCATATTGAAACTGAACTTGTAGCCATTAAAAAATAATATATTTTTTAAGTTCTAAAATTTAGAAATACTTCTCTAGGATGACCATAATTGCTTAAAGAAAGACTTACAGCCTGCTGATGCCCTAAATTTTAACACAAGTAAAGGGTCCTCATTTAGATCAAATGAAATCAAGTTGATAATTATAAAGGATTCACCCTAAATCAGCAATCTTCAATGGCATTTTAGAGAAATATGCCCATAAACTAACAGTTGAAATTAAGCATAAAGAGATTTTTTTAAAAAAACAAAAAAAATTACAATTGACAGTAACAAAAATGGAGTGGAGTGGTGTCAAACCTGCACAGAATGATCATCCACACGTTTCTTCAAGATGGATTTTTTGGGCATTGCTGGTGCCTCATCAGGTCTATAAAGGTACTGAGGTTCTGAAGATTTCGTTGGATTAGTTGAACCAGTCATTACGTAACTATTGCCAGATAGTTCATGACTCAGATTTCTGCTCAGTTCTTCTTCTTTTCTTTTCCTTCTAGCACTTTCAAGTTCGCGAAAATCTTCATTGAGATATGTTGGACTTGGACTTCTACTAAAACTTCGTTTACGGTACTTTCGTGTTCCTGACAAGAAACCCTGTGGTTCCATGTTCATATCAAGTAATCTGTCATCTCTGTCATATCGAGGTCTTTTTGGCTCCCGCCCTCTATCGTCCAATGCATATAAGGATTTTCTAAGTTCACCTTCCCTATCAGTTTCTCTTGGTTTATCCTCATAGTTCATTCTATAGTCTGATTGATGGAGGAAAACATCCCTATTGTGATAGTCCTCATCATGTCTCCTACTGAAAGGACTAGCCTGATTTTCCTCACGAGAAGGATATCTCTCAAGGCTCCGACGATGTAAAAGGCTTCTGCTAAATATTGGTCCATCAGCCAAATCATCCCTGATTAGAGAGATACACAAATTATAACATCATTCAGTTGATAGTGTCAGTTGAACAGATATATTGAAAAGCAGCCTGCTTGCGCATAATTATTATTTTTCCTTTCAACCGAATGCAGTCAATTCCAAAAGTTATATAACTTTCGCAACAGATTCATTTCCTATCACGAACCAAAATATTTTGTTCTCAATTAAATAACTTCTAAACTAATTTATTAATGAACAGAGGAATGGTAAAACATAAGCATAACCTTCAAATCCAATTCTGTATTCAATTCAGGTTATTTTATTGCTCTCCTCCCATCTATACCTTTTGTTTTCTCTTAATCTGTTCTGGAGTGTCCATCAGCCATTAAAGCAGATTTGTCAAGAGAAGGAGAGAAGGAAAACCATTGGTGGGTGTTATTCCATCCACTAGACATCGCTTACATTTCAAGGTGGGGTTAGGTCTTATATAAAGTGTGCACCACAATATCTTGATTTTCAAAAACTTATTAGCAGAAAAATAAAAATGATAGTCCTTTTGCCAGATATAATACTGAAATTTCAGTTTATGCTGAACAGCCACACTTCATCATGTCTACCTCTTAAAGCCATTTTATATACTTTCACTTGAAGAATGATATAGCAGTGTACTTGTTTGACATGTACCATTGTTTCACAATTAATGGAAAAATTCATTTAATCTGTTTTTTCTCTTGATTTAGAATCACCTTTAATTTAAATTAGTCCATCCTATGCCATAACAAACCACTGAGGTTTTATCATCACATGCTAGAAGTCAGAGAATATGGATAAAAATAGCAGTGGCATTCTATTATTCATTCTGCATTGATTTATCAAACATAGGACTTTTGAGCCTGCATTTGTTGCCTGCCTTACTGACTTAAGTTCTTCTTATACTAACTGTTCACTGGCTACATTATTTCTTTCCAACAACTCCCCTTCACAATGAAAGAAAAAAAATTCTATCAACCTATATTTGATCTCTCTCCCTAGTATATGTGCTTTTTAAGTTCAAAGGGAGCCAAAGGAGAAATTTGCCAGCTACTTTTCGATATAATACAGCAGATAGATTTGGGAGCTATGGGGAATTCTTACTGACAGTTTTTAATCAAAATCCAATCATAACTGCTAAGTAGCTATTTAATCTCACCTTTCTACACACTACAGAGCTACCCTACTGCTTTGGCATCTTTCCCACAGCAATACTGAGATGTATCAGTAAATCTCTTTTGTAGAAATCCTTGCCCACATTTTCTTCTATTGCCCCTGCTGTGATAGCATACACTTTCATTTTAACATGTCAATAGAATTTAATCCCACCTACAGGTAGATGTTATTCACCTACAGGTAGATGCTGCAGGAACAAAATTCAAACATTATGAATACAGTGGCTCTTAATTAGCTCCTATCTCAATTAGAGGGGAAATATTTTATTACCAGATCTCTAATTATATGGACTTTTTCTTTTCCAGACTTTGTTTTATTTTTATTTGTATTACATTTGTATTATATTCTTTTTAATTGATTTTTCATACTTGTTCTTCATTATTTGTATTTATTTATAAATTTCTACACCGCTCATCTCACCTATTACGTAAGTAAGTTTAATGAATAAATTTTCTTTTAGCTGGAGCAACTCCAACTGTTATAGTCTCCACCGAAGCCACAATATTTTTTTTAAAAAACAGCCTTTTAGAATTACAGTTGGTAAACATTTGCAATTTGTATCCCTTATTGTTAACAACATTAAAATTCCTTTAGAATAATATAATTCCAATGGCATCCAATAGAAATATGCTACTTAGTAAAAATATTTTCCCACATGGATCATTACAGTATGCAGATGTGTTAATATCAGCAGGTTTAAGAAAATCAAAAGATTGTCTCAGTATAAAATAAGAAAAAAAATACCCTATTGAATAGCACAATGGTGCAGAACATGCTCACTGGATGCAATATGCTGACCATTTTGAAAAAAACAAGCAAAAATATGACTAATTCATTCATGCCTTGAATAGGAACCTATAATATTGTAACATGGTACTGAATTCTCAGTTATAGCTTATTTTTAATCTAGTTTTTCTAAGTTTTGCTTAATTTTTGTATCTTATATTTTCTCACTTTATACTTTTACAGGTCCTTGACTTATGACCACTGGTTCAAATTTACAATGGGCTCAGAAAAACGGACCTTATGACCTGTATTCACACTTACAACTGTCACACCAGCCCCATGGTCATATGATCACAATTCAGGGGTCTGGCAACTGGCATTTATATTTACAACTGGTTGCAACTTTTTTTGGCAAAAAAAACCTGGGTTATTTGCTAGGTTCACTTATTAACTATGTGATTCAGTTAGCAACTGAGGTGATTCACTTAACAGCCACCATAAAAATTGTCATATATTGATTCAACTTATGACCATGACTTACAATAGAAATTCCATTCCAATTGTGGTTGTAAGCCAAGGACTACCTGTAATGTACAGGTAGTCCTCAACTTGCAACAATTTGTTTAGTGACCTTTCAAAGTTACAATACCGTTTGTGACTTATGACCACTGCAGCATCCCCATGGTTTTGTGGTCAGAATTTGGATGTTTGGCAACTGGTTCATATTTATGACAGTTTTGCAGCGTCCTGAGGTCATGTGATCACCTTTTGCTACCTTCTGACAAATAAAGTCAATGGGAAAGTCAACTTCACTTAACAACCGTGTTACTAACTTAACAACTGCAGTGATTCACTTAACATCTCTGGCTAGAAAGGTCATAAGATGGAGCAAAACTCATTTAACAACTGGCTTGCATAGCAACATAAATTTGTGGCTCAATTGTGGTCATAGGTTAAGGACTACCTGCATGTTTTTTTTTTTAAATCAACACTTTTGATTAGAAATAAAACCTTCCCCAGGAATAAGGGATTTTCATTTTCAGCACTGAAATATGTTAAATGACCATTCTATTTGAACGTGCATTTGATCAGAGATCACCAAGCAACTTTCATTGCAAAAGCATCATGTTATTCAGTGTTCAAAAGGAAATATTTTACCATTATATCACAGATTCATGCTATTCAAAAGATTTTTTTTCTGAATATATTTTGCACATCCCTTTATCTATAATCTTATTGCAAATAGAAAATTGCTAATAGTAAAAACCATCTGCAGATGAAACACAGCCCATATATTGGTTTACAAAAACAGGATGTTTGAATTCTGTTGAACTGTAATCTATTTTCTAGATAGGATTTTGCATCTGTAAATTTAGTAGACTTTAATTACTAAACCTTCACCAGGAGACAGGAAATTCATTAAGAGTACTTCTTCATTTTTCTCCCCATCTTGTCAAGTTAAAAAAAAAAATGGTTTCAGTTCCACATCTGCTCTTATTGCTTATTTCTTAGAGAAGGATCCACTTGATAAAAACAACACATTTCATAACAATACTGTTGATTAAAGATGAAGAACGAGTTCCACCAACAAATAATTTTGCTCATTCATCAAAATACAGAAATATTTTCAATGCATTTTAGCTATTTACATAGATGCTATTTAAATAAATGCTATTTACAATCTATTGCTTTCTACTTGGAAAATTATGAAATGAAATAAAAAAATAAAATAAATGAAATCAATATTTATAATGAATATTTATTTATTAAATGAAAATTTATTTTCAGTTTTGGAAAATAAAAATGGAACCCAACAGCAGCCCAGTGCTTTATTTGCACATCTGCCACATAAAAGACAACCATAAGCTGGGAATGGTAGGGACCATCTTCGCCATTTGCTTTTTAGTAATAATCCAAAAAGGTTAAATCATGGCAACTGGACCAAAGTTTATTAAAACTGAGATGTTTTGTTACTCATTCAAGTAACTTCTTCAATCAAAATAAAAATCTGGGTAGGCAGAGAATCAAAGAGTCATTGGAATAAACCAACTCTTGCTAGATAGACTGCAGGGAATTTCTCCCCAAAATGAAAAGCAATATGCAAGTGAAGACTCAATCATCCAGGATAGATTTAAACCATTATATTGTGAACAGTCAAGCACCATCTCCCACTGAGCATTCTTAATAAACTATCAAAGTTCCAAATATACCCATCAACCCCAAAATGTACATTATACATAACTGATAACTTGTTCCATATATTTAATATGACTGGTATTAACACATTCCAATAACATTAATGTGAATATATACTATAATACTCATAGCACAGAACATTTGCTTTCATTATTTGATTAATATACAAAAAAGGGACAAATCTATCTTTAATGAAAATCTCAATATTGATATTATACTAATATTATTTTCTTTCGGACTTTGTCAAACGACTGATTATAATACTAACACGTGTTCTTTTATTAAATTCTTTTTAAATTTATTGAAATTTATTGAAATACTACATTACTGTACTATTAACAGTACTACTATTACTTATATCACTTTTGTTATATGAATGAGTTGTCCTATTCATTTTGGAATCAGTTTTAGAAAGTATACTAAATATTCTCTCCTAGATCTGGAATTCGCAATATTGCTTGGCAAATGTTATTTTTTTATTACATCTTATAAGATTGTGGTGTTTTATACCAAGCATGGAAAAGCATGAAGAAACATAATTGTGATAAACCTACCTATCCACATCACTCAGGCTGTCAACCGGTGAGCCCAGCCTATCACATAACCTCTTTCTTTCAGGTGTATCAATACCATAACGATCATTGCCAACAGTGATCCGCAAATTCTGTTCCACTGAAGATTCAGAGTGTTGACTTCTAGAACGCCGACCTGGAGAACGTGAGTGTTGACCTGGAGAACGTGCGTGTCGACCTGGGGAACGTGAGTGTCGACCTGGGGAACGTGAGCGCCGACCTGGGGAACGTGAACATTGACCTGGGGAATGTCTCTGTAATTAAAGAAAAGTATGATTCTATCATATAGGCTATGTTATCAAAAAAAAAAATCAAAATATAACCAGAGTATATAATATTATTGCAATTAAGTTTGGTGTAGTGATTAAGGGACCAAGCTGGAAACTGTAAGTTTTAGTCAGTCTTTCTTAACCCTAGGTATGAAGCAGTAGCAAACCACTTCCAAGAAACCGTCAAGAAAACTGCAGAGATTTGTCCAGGCAGTTGCTAGGAGTCAATACGGACTCAAAGGTCGCAAAAGGTGATCACCTGACCTTGGTACATTGCAATCATCATAAATATAAGTCAATTGCCAAGTGTCTGAATTTTGATCAACATGTGACCTTGGGGATGCTGCAGTTGTTATAAGTGTGAAAAATAGTCATAAATCACTTTTTCAGTATCATTGTAACTTTGAACGGTCACTAAACAAACAGTTGTAAGTCAAGAACTACCTGTATCTTCAAGTGCTATAAGCCATTTATAAAGATTAAAGCATTCCAGGCAGTTTTGAAGGCTCTCATTCTTAAGTGACCATTTCAACTGGCAGTGATTAACTATATTTTAGATATATTATGCTGACTTGGAGGCGGTGTTGAGTTTTCAGTTGTCAACTGCTTTATTTTTAAGTACCCAAACTGAATGGATAGTATGGAGGAGGCAAATAAAATAGAAATAATTTTTAAATAATGTTTTGAAAAATATAACTTCCCATTTTATATTTGCAGCAGTGATGTGAGGCAGAAAATGTTTCATTGTGAAAACACTATAATTTACTTAATATTCCATTTCTAAGAAAACAATCTCTAATAAATATAACTTTAAACATAATTTATTAATATCCAATGTTGAAACTGAAATAAGTATTGTTTTTTTTAATCTAACCTGTCTTTTCTTCACATTTCCTTTCTCAACACATTAATCTATAGACATGAAGGGGTGTTATATGATATGTATTCATTATATATACATTAAATTTTTACTGTGGTTTCCCAGCCACAATATTTAAGGCATCCTGTAGATAGCAAAGAGCCAAAAATTATTTGTAACCATAACAAAAACCCTGATGTTACATGAAGCTGACAGCGCCCTTTCAAAACATCTGTCATATCTGTTGGTAGCAGAGATTAAAAGTGCATTGTGCAAAAAACAGTTTCTTCTTCAAGGACAGCTTTCCTAAATACCCTTCTGGTTTCAATGGAGTCTTAACATTTTGAGTGAGGGAGTATAACTTTTGTTTTCATTTGTCTGTCTGTGTGCCTGGTCTGTTTCTCATCTATCTCACTGTTGCAGCGACTCTGGAGGAGTCTACATCATGCAAGATTTTATGTACTGTATGTAATATTTCCTCTCCAGATTCTTCTTGTAGGGAACCTATTCTTCCCTGAAGTTATTTTGGATGCTACTTTCTGTATGTTTTGTAATTCTAGAATATCCTTAACATACAGGAACTGTACACAGTAATCACCACATACTGGTAGTACTCAACTCACGACCACAACTGAACCCAAAATTTCCATTAGGCAGTTGTTAAGTAAGATTTATCTCATTTTATGACCTTTTTTTCTCAGAGTTATTAAACGAATCACTGAAGTTTAATGCAGTAATTAAGTGCATCTGTCTACCCCCATTGACTTTCTTATCAGAAGCTGGCTAGGAAGATTACAAAAGGTAAACATATGACACTAGGACACTGCAATTGTCATAAATATATGCTGATTATCAAGCACCCGAATTTTGATCACATGACCATGGAGATGCTGCAAAGGTCGTAAGTGTGAAAAGCGGTCATAAGTCACTTTTTTTCAGTGCTATTGTAATTTCTCGTCACCAAATGAGTTGAAGTAAATTGAAACTACCTGTATAAAGGCATTATTGTATCAATAGTTCTGTTTCTATTCCCTAGGTAGATTCCATGCATACTAAAATCACTACAGTACTAAATGCATACAAAAGATACACAAAATCCACAACCCAAGCAATAACTAAATTCAATATTTCAACTTCAGATACATAATAGAGTCAATTTTTCCACAGAAAATTACTTAGTGCCTCAGTTATATGCAGAAAATACATATATTTCATAATTTTTTTACAATAGATAGATGCCATTATAAATATAGAGTTAAGCAAATTTGGCCCTTGATTATCTCTCTATTTCTCTCCCTCTCTCTCTAACAGAGTAAAACCAAAGTAAAAATAAAAACAAAATTATGATTATTTCATTTTCAGCAAATACATGAGCAGCGTTAACTTTCTTCCCTTTAAAACAGGGAAAGTGAAACTGTGAAATAAGTTAGATGTTTTAGTGTATTTTGATACCTTCTGAGTCATAATAATGCCTTTTGTGGGAAAACATTGTAATGAATCACTATAATAAAGCCATTGAAGGAGCAAAGAAAACTGTAAATACTGTAGGAAGAATGGGGACAGTATAAAAAAACTGAGAAATACAGTAAAACATCAATCCAGTAATTCTGATTCAGATTTACCTCTTTATGAAATGGATCTAAAAAATAATGATAAGGACACTAAGTCTCAACACAATCTCACTGCAAAATGACTTAACTCTGATGAACAGAAAAATGATGTCTTTAAATGCTTACATTTTAAAAAAATCAACAATATACTTATCACACCGAGTCCTTTCATTTTTCCCTCAAGTATTCCAGATAAAATGTTTGCGCTGCATTATCACAAATTATAAAAATACAAGCTGCATTATAAAGCTTTATTAAAATAAACAGGTTCAATTAGATCATTTCCTAGGAAATCAGAAAATATGCAGATTATTTCAGAAAATTCCTTTTCAAAATTTTCAGGAAAACCAGCTTCATTGGACAAAGCAGTCATATTCTTTGACCAACTGGAATCCTTTTTATAAGGAGTCAAAAATGATTATGTTTTACTCAAAATATTTAATTTTTAAAAAATATAGTCTGAATTTGATCATACAAACAAAGAACTTAATTCTTTAGAAAAATATTTCTAGTTAACAAGATGACAAATTAGAAAGATGTGTAAAATGTGGACCAACAGAGTACTGCATCCCATAGAAAATGGTATAGGCATAATCCGATTTATCTTATTTGATGTCCTGTTTTATACATGCACTGAATAAGTTTTAAATTAAGAAAACAATTTTATATTTTCTTTAAAATGAATAAAGTATTTCTGCCTATGCATGCAAGCATGTAAATCCACAAATATTAATATAATTAATGTTGTTAAAAGCAATGCTTACTGGACCACTATAGTTGCTACTTTCTAGAGGCATTTTGAAGCTATAATCTGTTGTCAAAAATGTTATTTAAAACAACTACTGTATATGTAACATGAGTTGATTAATGTATATATTAAAACCTACCTTGGGAGCACTATGGCTTTGGAAAGTTATTCAGAAATACTTTTTAAAAGAAAAAACAGGTAATTATATGCAGGAAAAACACATATTGAATATGAAATGAATGAAAAATTGATATTAATCCTATGGTTTATCTAGAAAATAATCCCCTGGATATTTTCTGTAACTATATCTGCATAATGTAAATCTTTTAAACTATTTTCAAGGAAGCTTGATTAGTCTTATGTACTGAAATCCTAGCAGTTAAAGCCCAGTTCGAGACCTGAGGGCTGTGTGATGCGCTGAGCACCTGTTACTTGCCGCAACTCCTGCCTACCTAACAATTCAAAAGCATGCAAATGCAAGTAGATAAATAGGTACTACTTTGGTGAGAAGGTAACAGCATTTCGTGCACCTCAGCATATAGTCATGTTGGGCACGTGATCATGGAAAGTGTCTTCAGACAACGCTGGCTCCTCAGCTAAGAAACAGAGATATGCACTATCTCCTAGAGTCGAAAATGACTGGACAGGGGAAACCTTTATCTTTCCTGAGATCCTAATTTATAAGATGAGTTGTACAGCCTCAGTATTATAATTTAGTGACAGAAGCAAAATCTAAAGATACATTGAGCATAAGTATATAGTAAAACCCCAAATGGAAAAACTGCAATGGATGTGGTTGAAGGCAGGTGGACAATTAACAAGGTTGTAACAAGAAAAAAGTGCACATTGCTTCAGAAATATTCATTAATCTACATAAGCTTATCATTAATCCGAGTACGAATTCATAAATATCACCAATTCAATACATTTGTGTAATGCACTATCATAGTTAGGATTACAAACCTAGCTGTTTTAACTCTTTAATATTACTGAAAATAGATTTATGCCCCTTCTCTTGTAGCTAGTATATTTTTAAATTTTGAGTTAGATGGAATGCTAGTTATCACTGGATTTTTCAGTCCTGCTTTTAAAACATTCCATTTTTTTCTAGAACATGGCTATACAGAAATAATGTAAATAAATAAAATCTTATCTGGATTCTTGTATTATGCTGAGTTATATGGTTGGTTTAGCATATGGTGTAAATTCAGCCACTGTGTTGTAAATCAGGGGTGTCAAACTCGCAACGTCACGTGATGTGTCGCGACGTATTGCAACTTTTTTGCTATTGCCAGCAATGGGGCGGTTTTGCTATGATGCATCCGGCCTGCAGGTCAGCAGTTTGACACCCCTGTTGTAAATGACATTTGATGCCTTAGTGTAATGTGTTACCTATGATTTACTTTACTGTTTCAGTTTGGATGGATGGTACAATGATTATCAATAACTTGGATCACTGATTTTCAACTGGATATACAAAAAGAAATTCCACTGAATTCATCTGATACTTTGGACTTTAAGCAAGAATCTTTCATTTGGTTGAAAAAAAGAAAGAAAGAACACTCAAGAGATCCCAAAAGGAAGTATGAGGTTCATTATTCTCTGGGTTCTTTCTTGTAAGATCCCAACAAATATTTTATTACAGTAGGTATGTAATTCAGATCTATATATTATAAAAGTGAGAACCAGCTTGGTGTAGTGGTTCTGGTATCTCACTAGAAATTGGGAGACTGAGTTCTAGCCCTGCCTTAGGCACAAAGCCAGTTGAGTCAGTTATTTTCTCTCAGCCCTAAGAAGAAAGCAATGGCAAACTACTTTTGAAAAAGTTTGCAAAAAAAAACCTGCAGGGAATGGTTCAAGCAGACTCTGAAAATCAGACATGTGTATGGGGTAAAAAATATTACACAACTACTTTAACCCTAACTACTTTTACATAATATCATAGTCTATTTATGGTATTCAGACAATAAATCCACTTCAGGTGTCAAAACAAAGTATGCTCAACTTATCACTCCCTCTTGCTTACAATTTGAAAATCAGAACATTTTGTGCTGGCAAGCAAACCTCTCTTTTCTTCCTTGTTTTGTGCAATTAAAAACAAATCATGTTTACATTACAACTTGTGGATAAGGCATTCCTTTCTTCCCACAATCTGAACTACAATATGGATTTAAACACATCAAACCATATTACAAAATGCCTCATCTTAGAATATAGACTGAATTTCTTTTATGGTTTCTGAACAAATGACTAAGTTCTCCTTTATAAAGCCATAGAAGTATTTATAATCTACAATCTCAGTAGAACAGTGGTTCTCAACCTTTCTAATGCCGCGACCCCATAATACAGTTCCCCATGTTGTGATGACCCTCAGCCACTTATACATCATCAGGTGCCAGGGGTGTGGCCAAAGAAAAGGGGGAAAAAATGGCGGACAGCCTTGTTTGGCGACCCCCATGAAATGGTCGTTCAACCCCAAATGGGGTCCCGACCCACAGGTTGAGAACCACTGCAGTAGAACATCCAAATTAAAGTAAATTATTACTATTTCAAACCCTACAAAACACTGACTCTAAAATCTCAGTAAAGAGCCACACACATTAGTGATGCATAAGTGGCACACAATTGCAGAACCTGTGATTTCTTAGTAAATATCATGCACACATGGCTTTCCCTAATTTCAGTGTCTATCCTCACAGCTGTCTGTGCAAACGGTTGTGAAGATATTCTTTTCCATAAAATCAAAGATTTTCCATAGAAAAATCTAACATTTTCTGTAACTGTGATTTACAAAACACTGATATCTAACCTCTAAGCAGTCCTTATTAAGCATTTTGCTAATGACATATTTTAAGTTAAATTAAAAAATAGAATGAAGTATATGCCAAAGGCAGTATAGTATTATGCTTACATAATCATGTTAAACACTGACTTATTTTAAGCAAAGTGTATTGAATAATGAGTTTATATATTGCACTGAGCCTAGACATATCACATAATGAAACCAGAAAATTCTTATTAGAAAATGAGTTCTATTTAATACAAGAAATTGTTTTAATTAACATTTCTGACTGCACTATATGTCCAGTTTTCTTTACAGAAAAAGATAAAATACCAAAGACTAAAGATTTTGAGAGTTTAGAACTGCCATGTAGCAACAATACTGAACAGAATAGACAAAGTAACCCAAAGGGAAATAAAAATTACATAGTTTTGTAGAAATTACTTCGGAATCCCATCTGTCTGGCAGTACTGTGTAAACCTTACTGAGCTAAAGTAGCAATTTAGAGGTGAAAAGAACAACTTTTAGCTGCCTTCATACAACACACTTAAGTCATGGCTTCCATTGCTAAGTTTTATTAATCGCCTGAATTCGCATAACACATCCGCACAAACCACAACGGCTTGATAAACACAACGCGATAAGGCACAAATTAAGCGAAGCGTATTTTGACTCAGCAGCCCGCGCGAACTTCGGCAACGTGATTGTTTTTCTTCCTTGGCAACACGCGGACACTTTTTCCTGGTTTCCATAGAGCCCCTTCAGATTTGCTTTAAAGCTGTTGCTGTGGCGAAATTACTTTGCTACACGCAAGCTTGCAATCATTGCTCAGCCCAAACCAAGGACATGGGATATTAAGATAAGTCTTGGCGGGCGGGAAGCGGGACATAAAAGAAATCAAGGATCCTCT
The DNA here is from genome assembly GCF_016545835.1 of Crotalus tigris. NCBI lineage: Eukaryota > Metazoa > Chordata > Lepidosauria > Squamata > Viperidae > Crotalus > Crotalus tigris. The sequence goes on along the minus strand of NW_024096651.1, from coordinate 1,039,417 downwards.
AGACGCGAACGCGTGAAAGCCTCACAGCAGACGGGTAGGGAACCATTACCACAGACGTGGGGAGCCACGGGGGAATGCGGGGCGCGTGTTCCGAGGCCGAATCCTCAAATGGCCGCTATTCAGGCAATACCCCTCGGACTTCCTCGACTCCCCCCTAACGGAGAGCGTACCCTACTACTGCGACGAGGGGATGGTGAGCGACGAGAAGAGCGACCGCTGGATGGCGAGCGGTGGCGGCGGCCCCGAGGAGATGGAGAACGGGAGCGGCGCGGGCTACGGCCTCGAGCTGACCCGGTGGTGGGGGTGGTGGAAGCACCGGACCGGGAACATCGGGAGCCTGAACTACTGCTGTCTTTGGGCCGGCTGGAGGAAATCATGTTCAAGCGGCCGCAACCGGGACGGTACATCATGCACAGGCAGCGGCGGCATAAAAGGCCCCCGAGGCCTCTCGCCCCTCTCTCTTTTTTACGCCCTTTTCTCGCTTGACTACCCCGCGCGGAACGCGCATGCGCGCCGGGTGCCAAGGTCCGGAAGCTTTCTGCGTGCGTCCTTTCAAGATGGCGGGAAAAGAGTGCGCGTCGCGTGAAGAAGGCGCCGCGAGATCTGCAAACCAAACGTGCCGTGGGTTGAAGAGGATGAATGGCGCTCACCTGGCTTGGGCAATGAGAGAGACGCTCACCATTTGTTTCCTCCGAAAGAGAACATCTCCCTCACTCTGTAGAAGATCGTAGTATTTCCAACCTCAGAACCACATCGCAAACGATACTCCTGAGGATAGAAATGGGCTTAAGTTAAATTCTGCAGGCAAGCAGATTTTCCACTTGAAACTAACCACGTTTGTTTCTCGATGTTGTCACCTGCAAATGGGTCTCTCAACTCTATGCAAGTATCCACCGAAACAGTTTTGCAGAATTCAACTGCATAAACGAATGTGAATTCTGTTGGTCTGCAGTAGAAAATGTATATTTACTGTAATCCATGTGATAGACTTTAAGATTTGACAACACTTTCCTGTATTTTTCCTGTAAACAAAATTTCCCACTAGCAATTGAAAAACTTGAGTGGGCAATCTATCAAGGCCCCTCTATGTGGTATACAAAGGGCTATTTTGCACAGCCACCTTAAATTGCTTTCCCTATTGCTATAATAGCTGGAGCTGAAGTTGAATTGAGACATTGCTGTCCAAATTACCATCCATTCTTCAGCTAGGGCAGGGGTAGGGAACCTTGGCTCTTTTATGACTTATGGACTTCAATACCCAGAATTCTTGAACCAGCCATGCTGACTCAGGAATTCTGGGAGTTGAAGTTCACAAGTCATAAAAGAGCCAAGGTTGCCTATCCCTAAGCTAGGGCAATTATCAAAAGAAGAGAGTATTTGTAGCCCAGGATTGAACTGTGGGATCCTTGATGTTCTCTGAGCCTTGGCGGTTTTCTTGCAGGCTTTTCATTACCAAACTAGATAATATCATCAGTGCTAGTATTAGTAGGGGGAGAATGAGATTTGTTCTCATTTTATATTCTAGTGCAGTGGTTCTCAACCTTTCTAATGCCGCGACCCCATAATACAGTTCCCCATGTTGTGGTGTCCCCAACCACTTATACATCACCGGGTGCCAGGGGCGTGGCCAAAGAAAAGGGGAAAAAATGGCAGACAGCTTTGTTTGGCGACCCCCTTGAAGTGGTCGTTCGACCCCAAATGGGGTCCCGACCCACAGGTTGAGAACCACTGTTCTAGTGGCTTGCCCTGGCAATTATGGTAATTATGCTGGTCAAGCCTTCTGGCTGAACAGTCAGTGGTTACTGAAACCCTCCAATTGATAGCTTCCTCTGCTTCTTTATACCTCCTATTCATGCTGAGAAAGCAAGAAATCTGACCACACACAATTTCGAGTGATAGGCTTTTTGTGTGACCCCCCCCCCATTCCAACTTTCTCATATATGAAACATTCTGTTCAGTATACCCAGAAGTGGATTGATGAAGAACAATAACACCACTGGTGTACCTATCTTCCTGTCATTTGGGCTAGAAGACAAAACTGATGGAACTCTGAGTGTTTACCCAGTAAAAGAAGAAAAAATAATCTGTGAACATGCTTAAAAAAAGAAGGGGAAAAGTCCAGTTGTTCACTGGATCTTTTCTGAACAGGTATCATTTGCTCTAATCAATTGTAATCTGATTGCAGGTGCAGATAGGAATTGGTGAACTGTGCTTCATTAATCAAAAGGAAATTATATAGAGCCAGTTTGGTATAGTGCAGTAGTGGCGAACCTGTGGCACGCGTGCCAGAGGCACCACTCGGAGCCTTCTCTGTGGGCACATGTGCCGTTGCCCCAGCCCCACCTCCCCCCATGGCCCCCTCCTCACCAGCAGCCCCCCTGGAGAGTAGCCCCTGAGCGCGGCCCACGCGGAGCAGCACAGCCAAGGACATGGCAGTCAGGCAATGGGGACAAGACTCCGCCCTCGTGGCATGTCACATGCAGTTGATGCTGCGGGGCATGGGCAGAGGGCGTGGCTGCCATGGCACTGCTGGACCGCCTGGGCAATCTGCAGCAGGCCATGGAGGTGGTGAGTGGCCCTGCAGGTGGGTGGGACAGGGCGGAGCGGAGCGGGAGTGGAACGGGTGGAGTGGGCAAGGAGGGGAGCTGAGTGGGGTGCGAGGGCGGTTTTTGGGCACTCGGTCTCTAAAAGGTTCGCCATCACTGGTATAGTGGTTAGGGCACCAGATTAGAAAGTAGGACACTATTGCCTTTGGGGCATGAAAGCTGCTAGCTGACTTTGGACCAGTCACTTTCATTCAGCTCACGCTTACAGGAGGAAGAAGGAAGGAATATTAGGTATGTTCACTGCCTTGAGTTATTAAATATTAAATATTATTAAATATTTGAAATATAAACTATAAAAGTTTTTTTTTTAAAAAAAGTGGCCAATTTCAATACACGTATTACTATAAGTTAGGAGCATGGTGGCTCACAAGGTTAGGATGCTGAGCTAACCATCAACAGGCTCATTTTCAAGACCAAATTGCTGTTGCAGGACAGGTAAGCTCCTGTCACACACTCCAGCTTCTGACAACTCAGCAGTTTGAAAAGGAGCGATTGCGAGTAGATAAATGGGTACCACTTAACAGGACACAAAAGGAACCCCCAGCTGAGTGTGCCTCAGGCAATGATGATGTTACTGGCTAATACTTTCACCATGGAAGTACTTTGGAGTTTTGAATAGGAAAGTGTAACTATAAATTGTCCCTCATAATCCCCAAATTTGTAAATCTAAGATTATATTATATTACGCTATATTCTTATATTTATTACATTATATTGCATACGTACAGTTTCTACCAAAATTCAGTGACATAATTTTACATTACATAATAATCTTTCCTGGCAAATGAGAAAGGGTTTTATATAACTGCCTGCAGTCCACAAGTTATCTTTCCAAGCGTTATTTTTTTAATTTAAATTTATATTAAATTTGCCTCTATAAGTACTAATTTATAATACTAACATTGTTAGTAACTCAGATAATTCCACATTATATCACATTGAAATATAACTCAGAATTAAATACTAGGATCCCTTCAGGGGCCTAAATTTACTATTTGGGTTGCAACTTCTTCAATCTTAATTAAAAAAGGTATGCTAAGTATTTTTCAATCTTGCTCTATCCAGAAAGTGCAGTACTGTAAATGAACATTTGATGCAATCTGTTCTCATGTTGATATAAAGTGCATCATTCTAAACAGCAGAGGCCGCTCGACTGGAAAATAAATACCACAGTATCTGGAGCACAAAATATTCATAGAGATAAAAAAATGTAGAATAACACAACTATCATTTCCAGTTCAGTGGAAAGTTATTCAAGAAATTCACTATTATGAGAATGATGATATAAGATACGCTGTAACATGAGGTCCACTTGTATGGGTTAACTTTTTTTTTCTGCAGTCAGCATAGCACTATAAAATAAGACAATCATACAGCATGGGAAACATTGGCTTTGACAATAAACAGCCGACCGCACAAAACTATTTGCTCTCCGAAAATCTCTTCACAAGGAAACCACGCGTAACCTCATACTTTTATTTGAACCAGTCAATTCTATATCAAATCGTAACTGGCCTCCCTTGTTAAATCTTGTTTTCTAAAAACCATGTTAGGATTTCCCAGAAGCGGCGGAATTCTACTTCGTTAAAATCCTAGATTTCCCCTTGCCTCGGTCACCAGCTGGTTCTTTCGATCCTCTAGCGCGCAAACAAAACAGGGTAACAAAAGAAATCCGGAAGTTGCGTCCCAAAAGGAAACTTCTATAAGATCAGTGTTAAGGTTTAGGAAAGAAATCCGGCTCTCTAATTCCGGCTCAGCTTTCTCCCCCCACCCTTATGAATGAAGCGGGCGATATGAAGGGAGGTGAATCCTCTGATCCATAAACACGGAAGGTGTGCGTGAGGTGTTTGTGCCGGGCATATACGGGTGGCTTCGATTTCTTGGTTCGTGGGAGTTTTGCCTAAGGGTAGCTCAAAGTCTCCCTGGCAATCCCTCCTTTAACAGCTGGCTGTTTGCTTCGGGCCGAAGCAGCAGCATTTGTAACGTGCAAAAGCATTCTGATTAAGGCATTTTATGAGCCGCCGGCAGAGCGGAGGGGGGAGAAACCGTTTTTACGACTCCTGTTAAGAACGACTTTGGCTGATGCCAGAAAGCTATCCAGGGGAGGCTATCATTGAGCTGGTAGTTAGTGGATGGGAAGCCTTGATCCTGGTGGCTTGAGGGTCTGGTCTATGTAGGTCTCTTGACAGCAATATGGTTTGCTACCATTTTCCTCCTAAATATTTTTTTTTCAGCTTTCTGATCTGTCTTACAAACCCTACAAACCTGTCACTGTACTCCTTAAAGGGTATAATATCAAACCAAACTGGGCATCAATCCTTAGGGTTTGCGGAGAGCCTTCATTTCTCCCAAAGTTTACATTTGTTTATATTTGTTTAGCAAATTCATCAGTCTCACATCATCAGAATGTGACTCTAGGCGGCGTAAAACCAACAACAGTTAAAACAATACAATGCTTGCTTAATATTGATTTGTTTATTTGGTCTTTTTTTTCTTTAGGAATTGTTTTCCTTGACTTATATTTTTTCTTGGAAGCAAGATGGAAGAGGTTCTGGCTGATCTATGTGGGACTAGTTCCATAGATCCACTTCCTCTCTGGGTTCAAAGCAATGTTGGACACTGTTTTAATCAGCTGCTTTTAAATGTGGCTCCTCATGTCATCCTTGCCGTAATAAGTGCCTGCTACATAGGAACACCAAGGTACCTTGGGGTCTCTAAATTAACTCCTCACTCATAAAACAACATATCTTATTTAATTTTAAATAATTGAATGCTGCTATCTTCTATGCTTCTACTTCCCTCTCCGTTTCTTGTCTTCATTCATTCATTCCTATAGGTTGGAATGACAAAGATGATGCCATTTAGCCTCCCTTTTGGGGAATCTAATCCAGACCCATCATTTTCCTGCATTTTGATCCCTCTGTCACAAGAAACAGAACGAAACTTTAAAACTACAAAGGAGACAGAGACAGATATTCTCAAAAAGTGCTCATCTTCACAGGACTCTCTGGGAAGTTGTCTCAGACTCCAGATTGTTTATGCAACACAGGGGACTAGCTCTCAGGGAGTAATTAATTTGGCCACAAACAAGATCTATTAACTAACATTTTATGTTAGCTAAATGATCATTTGTATGGATTAGAAAATATGTGTGTCATACTTACCTGTCACCCCACCACATCACCCTCAGTGTATCCAATTATATATCTACACAAATATAGTTTAAGAGATTAATCATTCTTTTTCATTAAATAATGTTCTCAAAAAACACACCAGAAAGAGCAGCTTTTTGTCTGAATCATCATTCACTTCAGAAACTGGAGAAATATACCATTTCAAGAATAAGGAGGGGGAGAATATTAGAAGAATACTAATACCAATTTAATGCTTTGGGTTTTGTTTTTGTTTTTTCTCCTTTATTAGGTCTTTTGGCTCACAATGTTCACACAGATCGGGGTGGAAATGCAGAATTGCTGCATCTTTTATCCTTGCTGGTTTGTCCATCTTTGATATAATCCCAGCAATCCTTTGGCCACAGAAATTGGATCCTTTCTGCCTGAAAGTTCTAACAACTGGCACAGCTGCACTGGCATGGCTTACTCACAGCCTGGCACTTCTTGCTCTCTACAGATCTCCATACAGTTTCAGCCGTGGTCCTGCAGTCCTACCGATCCTTGCCTTCTTTCCAGTCCCATCTCTTATTATCACAGTGGTATGGCGCTGCCAGACTGAGTTGGGTGAGCAGCCTCTTCAACTTGCCACAGCCCTCAGACTCACTGTTCTCTCCCTCCAGTTAGCTTTCCTACTTCTCTGTCTCATTGGGTATACCATCCCTGTAGGCAATCGGCAAGACATTTTCTCAGTCAATGACCCCTCGCAGCACGAACCCTTGATCACAACTTCACAGATTTCTGAATCCACTTGGGAGGCAGTGGCAGAAGATGGAGAGAGCTGGCTTTCACGCTTTTCATATGCTTGGATGAACCCTCTTATAAAGCGTGGCTACCAGTGGAAGCTGAATAAGCCACAAGATGTCCATCAACTCCCACAACAACTGCAGGCCAGCAAAGTCTGTGAACGCTTTTACGCCTGTTGGCTGAAAAAGGCAGCTCTCGGTTCAGAAAATCAAAGGATATCTTCCACAAACCATTTCTTTGCCAAACGTGATGAAAGACAAAATGGACTTCCAGCAGGTCTTCAAAATGCTCCCAAACCTGTTCATCTCCTGTCAGTGCTACATGCAGCTTTTGGCCTACGTTATTATGGTCTCGGCTTTCTGAAATTGGCTGGTAGTCTCTTGGGATTTTCTGGGCCGCTGCTTTTAAATTTGTTGGTCAGTTTTATGGAGTCACGTCAAGAACCTCTTAGCCACGGAGTGTTGTATGCACTGGGACTTTTTGCAAGCTCCTTCCTTGGTGCCATTTTACGTAATCAGTTTAATTATGAGATAAACAAAATTATACTTACTGTACGTACTGCGGTTATTTCAGCCATCTACCAGAAAGCTCTCCGGGTAAATGGAAGTAGCCTGGCTAGCTTCACCACAGGGGAAATTGTCAACTTTATGAGCACGGACACTGATAGATTAGTCAACTTCTGCTTTAGTTTCCATGAACTATGGAGTCTTCCTTTTCAGTTTGCTGTCACTCTCTACCTTTTATATCAGCAGGTAGGCATAGCCTTCCTGGGTGGACTGGCTCTGGCTGTGCTACTTGTGCCCATTAATAAAGTTATTGCTAATTGCATCATGGAGAAAAACAAGGAGATGCTGAAGCACAAAGATGTACGGGTCAAGGTAAGGTGAGAATTTATGACTTTGTAATTCTTCCGGTGCATGCATATATGCTCATCACACTATTTCTTTTTGGGATAAACTACATTATATAGAGTGCAGAGAAAGAATGAGAAATAGTGGGCAAAAAAGAAAGATTGGCTTTAAATTCATTAAGTATTATTAATAAAAGTATGTTAGGTAGTAGAAATAATAACTAGGTCTATATGATGTATCAAGTTGCAATGATCTAGCAATATAAACCAGGAGACAGTATCTCAACAGATAATGTAACTCAAAGACTGTCCTAGCCAGTGATAAAGGTCTAATTTGATTCAGATAGAAATTCAGGTTTCCAAGAGAAGTCATCAGATACACAGCAGAACTCATGCCCAGTTTTATTCCTGAGGACAAGGCTTTAGGTAAAGCTTTCACTGGAGAATTTTCTAGGAGTAGAATGTAGTTCGTGTTAATCAGAAAAGGCACTATTCAGGTTTTCTGCTACAGGTCACTGAAATAACTCCAGTTAATACTGAGCTCCTGCATAAAGAAAATGTGGACTCTACAGAAAAAGCTTGCAATATGCATGTTTCTACTGGCCTTCCAGGTTCAACAGATGAAACAGATTTACTCATAGAATTGGGAAATGCCAACTTCACATCAATGAACACCTCTACTTCATTCAGGAAATCCAGAGCTATTGCATCTCTAGTAGATCATGGTTCTGGAAATAATTACTGAAGTTAATATATTTTGTATGCGAAGTGTGTGCTCTACAAAGTAGTCATCCCAAAGGGTCAGTTCAGCCCAAAGGCTTTCATATGTACATTGAAAGGATTGGGGATTCTGGTTATAATATCTTAGGCTATTTCCTAATTAGATTCTTCCTGTGGAATGGCTCTGACCTATTAATGGAAGGACATTGGTCTGTTTGCAACCTCCCACCCTTTTGAAATATTTATTCCATTATATTTCTTTGCAGAAATAGAGAACAGCTGCACAAAATCTTTTGGTTATTTTGGTTACTAATCCTTCCATCTTAAAGCTTCTCAGATAGATGAGCTCATTACTATTATTTTTGTTCTAAAAGCACCAGAAAGGAAACATGGTTTGTGTTCCCTTGTGCCTGATCCAATCAGCTGAAAGCTGCACTATACAGATGGTGTGGTCAGCTTATGATTGATCACTCTTCAAAGTCATGAGAAACCCCCTCCCCGAAGCTATTTATGACACAGTTTCAAAGTTACAATAGGCTTGCAGACATATGACCACATTTTAGGTGCTCGGCAACCAGGCAGCTAGCCAGCATTTACAGATGTTTGCAGCATCCCACAGTCACATGACTTATATTTGTTGAAAACCAGCATCTACTCAGTTTCCAGCAGAAACCACCCCATAGCAAATAACAGGTTTGTTTAACGACTGCCACTTTTGCTTAACGATTACCACAAAAAAAAGTTGTAAAATCAGATCAGTCACATAATGACCTTTCCAACCATCATGACTTAACGACAACAAAGATAATTGTCAGGCTCAATTACAGTCGTAAGTTGAGGACTATTTGTAGTAGAAGATTCTGAGTATATCATGTCACTAAATAAACATACCAGCTTTGAACTAACCAGCTTTCTTTTTATTTTTTCAGCTCATGACAGAGCTCTTGTGTGGCGTGCGAGTGATCAAGTTCTATGCCTGGGAACCATATTTTGATGCTAGAATGAAGGCATGCCGAGCCAAGGAACTGAAAAGCCTGCGAGCAATTAAATACCTCGATGCTGTGTGTGTCTACCTCTGGGCAGCATTACCTGTGGTTGTCTCCATTGTCATTTTCATTACCTATGTTTTATTAGGACACCAGCTGTCTGCCACCAAAGTAAGAAGTCTTGTTATTTATTTATTTTTTATTTATTTATTTTTAAAATTTATAAGCCGCCCCACTCCCGAAGGACTCTGGGCGGCTAACAATAAAAAACACATAAAACATAACAAAACAAACAATGCAAAGACAGTCATCCAGGGGTCAGGTTTTATAAACCCCAGGCCTGCCGGAAAAGCCAGGTCTTAAGTAGCTTACGGAAGACCAACAGGGTGGGAGCGGTCCTAATCTCTGGGGGGAGCTGGTTCCAAAGCGTGGGCGCTATCACAGAGAAGGCCTTCCTCCGCGGCCCCGCCAAATGGCACTGCTTGGCCAACGGGGCCTGAAGGAGGCCCAGCCTGTGGGATCTAACCGGACGTAGGGAACTATGAGGTAGTAGGCGGTCTCGCAAATAGTCTGGCCCTGAGCCATATAGGGCTTTAAAGGTAATGACCAACACCTTGAATTGGACCCGGAGACCAATAGGCAACCAGTGCAGCTCACGGAGGATAGGTGTAACGTGGGTGTATCGAGGAGCACCCACTATCACTCGCGCGGCTGCATTCTGGACCAACTGTAGTCTCCGAATACTTTTCAAGGGTAGCCCCATGTAGAGTTATTCTGAGCCAATCCTTCTCTTTGTTATTCTTGTTCATTTCCCTGTTTGGTGATTAGTTTGTCTAAAATCTTACCTTTGCATACAACAGAAGAACACACAAATACTATTTAAGGAAGCTAACACCAATAGAATACCTTATTTGTGTGCTTGACTGTAGCTTATATATTACTAAAAACACAAGGACTGCCAGTGGTTTATTATCTTATTCATCAACTTGTGACTCTAGGTACAGCTGTATCGGATATCCAAAACTGAATATAAAACCATTAATCCAAAATACATATACACAAATATTTTGGTGTTTGTATGACCCAACCATACCCAGTTTAAAAAAATTATAAATATCCAACACTAATTAAAAGCTTTGTGATAAAACTCAGTTTTATGGTCTTCCGGAATATCATCAAGGGAGGTTACCATCTGGCTCTAGGATTCAGCTATGCTGTAGGGATGGAGTATAAGCTGAGAAACATAAAACTCCTGTCCCACTACTTTCAGTTGAGTAGAGGGACTCTCAACCACCAACTTTGCCACAAGCATACCAGATGGGTGAGGTCTATCTGAAGGAGCTTATCTGCCAAGCCATATATACTAAATTCAGCATTTTGAATTGTATTAATAACAATAATGGAAGGGAACTTTGAAGTCTTCTAGTCCAACCTCCTGCTTAGGCAGGAAACCCTATACCATTTCAGACAAATGGCTGTCCAGTCTGTTCTTAAAAACTTCCAGTGTTGGAGCATTCACAACTTCTGGAGGCAGGTGGTTGTTACAGCTTACTGGACAGTGCAAAACCAATGTTATAAGGCTTCGGGGGCTGTCTTCTGCCAGCAGATGAGCTGTTGCATTCTGTTCCAAATTCAATTTCTGGATAACCTACAAAGGCAGCCCCATGTAAACCACATTGCAAAAGTCAGTTCTAGAGATAGTAAGGGCCCAAGTGACTGTTGTCAAGGCCTTATTCTCCCTCTCCTCCTTCCAGTTAACAAGAGTCATTAGTCTAGCAGGGCCTCCAAATCATGCCTATTCTTTCAGGATGAATGCTTTGCTTACCAGAGTTATTACCAGAGCAGACAGTAGACTAGGTAGTTTCTACACAGACAACATCTTAATCTCAGTTTGTTTCTTCTGATCTAGTCCCTTACATTGTGAGTTTGGTGAGGTGGAAATGTATCACTATTCCAAACTGTTAACAACCTCTCCCAGTAGCTTTGTACATATATTAAAAACAAAGGAGAGAAAAATGAACTCTGCGGCACCCCACAAGTGAATAGTTACCTGTTCAACCTCTCTCCAACCCATCATCTGGTACTACCTCAGGACAGAGCAGAAAAACTGCAAAACAGTCCCTTGTACTGTTAGCTTTTGCAAGATACCACAATTGATGGTATTGAAAGTCACCAAAACTATCCAGTTTCTGTCCCATGCCCATATCTGAATACTGATTGAAGTGGATCCATATAATCTAGAGTTGTTGTAGTCTACCACACTCTCAATAAACTTTCCTAAAACGGTACGATTGGTGGAGGCCAGGCAATAGAGATCCAAATTGGTCATCTCCCGGAGACACTGCCAATGTATGGAATTTGACATGTAAGACTGAATTCTATCTGTTCTGCTCTTATGTTCAAATTCTGTAAATCTCGAGTCTCCCTTCCAATCTGAGGATATGTTTCTAGCTCTAAATGTTATGAAGTGTAGTTCAGACCTCTTGAGCCACTTAATATAGACATGTAAACAAGTCAAAACTAGGCCCAGATTTAGCGCTTTATGTACTGTAGCTGGTAAGTTACAATTGCTGTTGTGATTCCATTTGGCTACATTATAATATTTTCTTCTTCATTTAACTTCTATGTTCTTGCCACCCAAGAACAAGAATTCCTTCAGATTCCAGACAGATATCTGCATTTGCTTCCTCTGCTTCATTTTCTGCTGTGTCAAGGTGGCATTGTATTAATTCGGTCAAATGCTAGGATTAACTCTCATTTAATCTTTTCTCTCCACTGTAGGTTTTTACAGCTTTGGCCCTTGTCGGGATGCTCATTCTTCCCCTCAATAATTTTCCTTGGGTGCTGAATGGGATCTTGGAAGCCAAAGTATCCCTAGATCGAATCCAGCACTTCCTAGAGCTCACAGACCAAGATCTGCATGCTTACTATAGCAGAGGTACAGCAATAGAGAAAAATAGAGAAATGGTGGATGAGACAGCAGAATAACAATAGAAATTATTGTGGTTCATGTGAAGTGAAAAGAGAAAAAAGATGCTTGCGGTTCTGTTTGCTGAAAAAAAATGATACTAGTGTGATTAGCAACTTGGGAGAACAATGTAGTTTTCTATAATCGTTCATGCCCACTCTTCCTACTTCCACTGCTCCAAAAATCCAGGGTTCCCCCTTTTTCTCTTTTCTTTTAACCCGTGTTTTTAAAAACCAGCGCCCAAATTTTCTGAAAATTCATCTTTTATATAAAAATCTATTAATCAGGGCAAGCAAAATAAAATCTGTGTAACTGAACCTAATTTGCATTGTATGATTGAACATACATGTTCCTTATTCAAGGCAGGGAGTTTCCATAGGTAGCTCTGAAAAAAATATCTTAATCTTGGATAAGGTATGTGTATCTGTGTGAAATCAATTATTAGGTGAAAGAAGACATTTAAGGGGGTTTTTTTTAATCAATCTACAGTACATAGCTTTCTTTCTGAGTTGATGATTCAAATTAGTGGTCTGATTTGAACTTATCATGTTCCATGTTATTATGCAAACATATTGTTGTGAAAATGAGTTAATAGGTTTTCATAAACTATGATTAAACTAAGTGTAACTGAATATAAGTTGTGAACACGGTTAGTATATCTGTAGTTGTACTATTAACTGGAGATTTTATAACACCTGTCCTTTTCTGTTTCAGCTTGTCCTTCAAATCCAGCTTCTGCCTTGGAAATGCACAATTCTACCTTTTCATGGTCCCCAGAAAGTAAAGAAAACTCTGAATCCCATGTACCACGAGGAGGCCAACTTTTCATACAGGATCTGTTAGTGACAAAAGTAATTAGGGAGAATTATAAAGGCAAACAGCACTGTCTAGGCCAGTAGTTCTCAGCCTGTGGTCCGCGGACACTGGGGGTCCACAATGTCATCACAGGGGGTCCGCGAAGGCTTGAAAAATATTATGATTTAAGTCTTAAGTCTTGGGAGTCCATGGCCTGTGGCTATAAAAGGTATTTATAAGGGGTCCATGGTGAAGAAAAGTTTGAGAACCACTAGTCTAGGCCAGAGCGTTTCAACCAGTGGTACGGGTACCACCTGTGGTACATTGGCACCTAGCAGGTGGTACGCAACCATCCTAGAAAAGTGGTAGTGGGGGAGGGGAATGAGCTGAACCGGTGGCAGCACCGCACAAGCCTGAGCGAGAGATGGCTGGAGCTGCAAGGGCTGTCAGGGCTCAGCGGAAGCGCCAGGATCAGTGCCGCTTTCCAGCTGATCGGCGCTTCTTCGAGACTGTCAGGGCTCAGTGGAAGCACCAGGATCAGCACCAGGCTCCAGCTGGAGCTTGGCGCTCATCCTGGTACTTCTGCTGAGCCCTGAAGAAGCACCAATCTGCTGGAAAGCAGCACTGATCCTGGTGCTTCTGCTGAGCCCAAAAGAAGCGCTGATCAGCTGGAATGCTGCAGCATCTCCAGGGTCTTGTGATTTACATTCAGATGCTTGGCAACTGATTCATATTTATGACGGTCACAGTGTCCCAGGGTCATGTGAAGCGACCAAAACCTGCTGCAACCAGCCATCAGACGGGGGAGGAATAAAAACCAAACACCCCCCACCCCTCCTGCTATTTTTTTTTTGTCATCAAGTTTTTGACACCTTGCTAGGTGACTGGTGATACTCGGATATTGCCATATCCTAAAAGTGGTACAATAGGTGAAAAGGTTGAAAAGCCCTGGTCTAGGCCACTCAAGAGGGGTGCCTTGCTACTTCCTTTTATGGAAAGAGAAAGGACATGCTATGAATGAATGAATGAATGAATGAATGAATGAATGAATGAATGAATGAAGTTTGTAATATAACAGAGCAAGACTGGAGGGTAATCTGTGAAAGTCTTGATATTTCTTTCTTTCTAGGGTGCATTAGTAGGGGTCATTGGGAAGGTTGGATGTGGGAAGAGCACACTGCTTGCAGCTATCACTGGAGAACTTAGCAGGTAAACAGTCAATCATACTCTGCTTCTTGTATCTTTGAACTCCTTGCATTATTTCACTTGTTATGATTCCATATAGGTGGTCCTCAACTTACAACAGTTCATTTAGTGACCATTCGAAATTACAATGGCACTGAAAAAAGTGCCTTATGACCGCTTTTCACACAACCCTTGCAGTGTCCCCTGATCAAAATTGGCAACTGACTCATATTTATGACAGTTGCAGTGTCCCAGGGTCACTTTTGTCACCCGACAAGCAGTCAATGGGGAAGCCAGCTTCACTTGACAACCATGTCACTAACCTAACAACTGCAGTGATTCACTTAACAGCTGTGGCAAGAAAGATCCCATAAAATGAGGCAAAACTCACTTAACAACTATCTTGCTTGGCACCAGAAATTTTGGGCTCAATTGTGGTAATAAGTTGAGGACTACCTGTATTAAATTCAGAATTTTTGCTTCCATAAATGTTTCTCAAATTTCTTAACTTTTCTAATTTGAGCACCTAATCTAGCTGTTGTACACTTCCAAAATCATTCAGAAGAAGTGCTTTGGAGTGAGGGGGGAGAGGAATGATAAAATGTAACCTGTATAGAAAGTGGAAAGAGGGGCACATAACTAAATCAGAATATCAACAAAGATGAAGCCTGCAAAGATGAAGTGAGGAAAGCCAAGGTTCAAAATGAACTAAGGCTTGCGACCAAAGTCAAAAATAACAAAAAAAGCTTCTTTCAACATATAAAAAACAAGAAAAAAGTGAAGGAAATGATTGGTCCATTAGTGGGTAAAAGTGGCAAGAAGGTGACAAGCAACAGGGAGAAAGCAGAACTATTTAACTCGTTTTTTGCATCGGTCTTTACACAAAAGGAAAAAACAGACCAACCTATCAAAAATAGTGCCATAAAAAACAGTATAGAAACACAAGTTAAGCTAGGCAAGAAAATGATAAGTGAGCACCTGTCCAGCCTAGACGAGTTCAAATCACAGGACCAGATGGATTACACCCCAAGGTTCTCAAGGAACTGGCAGATGTGATCTCAGAACCACTGAACTATATTTTTCAAAGATCTTGGAGCACTGGGGAACTACCAGAGGACTGGAAAAGATCTGATGTAGTTCCCATCTACAAAAAAGGAAAAAAAATGGATCCAGGAAATTACAGACCTATCAGCCTGACTTCAATACCTGGGAAGATTCTGGAAAAGATAATCAAACAACAAATCAGCGAACACCTAGAGGCAAACAAAGTCATTACTAAAAGCCAACATGGCTTTGTCAAAAACAGATCATGCCAGACAAACCTTATTGCATTCTTTGACCAAGTGACAAAATTAGTAGATCAGAGGAATGCTGTGTATATAATTTACTTGGACTTCAGTAAGGCATTTGATAAAGTAGATCACAACCTACTACTCAATAAGATAGAAAAATGTGGGTTAGACAGCATTACCACCAGATGGATTCGTAGCTGGCTGACTGGCCGTAGTCAGCGTGTGGTCCTCAATGGAACCGCAGCTACATGGAGGGAAGTGTGTAGTGGGGTGCCCCGGGGATCTGTTCTGGGCCCAGTGCTCATCAACATCTTCATCAATGATTTGGACGAGGGGATAGATGGGGAACTCATCAGATTTGTGGATGACACCAAGCTGGCAGGAATAGCCAACACTCCAGAAGACAGGCTTAAGATACAGGAGGACCTGGACAGACTTGAACACTGGGCGCTATCTAACAAAATGAAATTCAATGGTGAAAAAAGTAAGGTTCTACATTTAGGCAAGAAAAACCAAATGTACAGGTATAGTATAGGGGTACCTTGCTCAATAGTAGTAACTGTGAGAGGGATCTCGGAGTCCTAGTGGACAATCATTTAAATATGAGCCAGCAGTGTGCTGCAGCTGCCAAAAAAGCCAACACAGTGCTGGGCTGCATTAACAGAGGGATAGAATCAAGATCTCATGAAGTATTAATACCACTTTACAATGCCTTGGTAAGGCCATACTTGGAATACTGCATCCAGTTTTGGTCACCGTGATATAAAAAAAAAAGCTGTTGAGACTCTAGAAAGAGTACAGAGAAGAGCAACAAAAATGATTATAGAGGACTGGACGCTAAAACATATAAAGAACGGTTGCTGGAATTGGGTATGTCTAGTTTAACGAAGAGAAGGATGAGGGGGGACATGATAGCAGTGTTCCAATATCTCAGGGGCTGCCACAAAGAAGAGGGAGTCAAGCTATTCTCCAAAGTGCCTGAAGGCAGGACAAGAAGCAATGGATGGAAACTGATCAAGGAGAGAAGCAACTTAGAACTAAGGAGAAATTTCCTACAATTAGAACAATTAACCAATGGAACAACCTGCCTCCAGAAGCGGTGAATGCTCCAACACTGGAAGTTTTTAAGAAGAGACTGGACAGCCATTTGTCCGAAATGGTGTAGGGTTCCTGCCTGAGCAGGGGGTTGGACTCGATGACCTCCAAGGTCCCTTCAAACTTTTTATTATTATTATTATTTTCCCAACACAGGCCCGACCCCTTTTAGATAGGCATTGTGAGGTCTCATGCACACACCAAGAGATGGAATTTGTATTGCACGACCCCAATCTTTATTCGTTTTTACAAAATCTTATTCTGTAGATATCTCCAGTTTGGAATTCAAAACCACAGCATCTCTCTACTATTCATTAAAGCAGCCACTTCTTTTTGCAGACATAATAGCAGTCAATTTTAAAACTGTAAGTCTGAAAAAAAGATGCTGCTATTTTAAGAATTATTTTAATGGGCAGACTCCTTAAAGCATCAGCATTTGTTTTCAGAATTATGAAAAAGCCCAAAAAAGAGTGTGGCTATTGACATTACACTTCAAAAGATGTCACTGCCTTAAAGAGTCAGCTTGTTAAATGATTGTGATGCACAACTCTGCTGTCTGTGAATAATACAGGAATAGGTTGGGATTGCTTTTAGTTGTATCGATTACCAAATATCATTTAATTTCCAAGGAGTCTTTTACTCTTTCTTTCTTTCTTTCTTTCTTTCTTTCTTTCTTTCTTTCTTTCTTTCTTTCTCTCTTTCTTTTTTTTTTCTTTCTTTTTCTCTTTCTCTTTCTTACTTCTTTTTCTTTTTTCTCTCTCTCTCTCTCTCTCTCTTTCTGAATATTATCTTTTTATCCCTATGTATTGTATATGTATATGCATAGCTCAAGGTGGTGGATATGCCTAGTAAATCTGCCTCCTATTTTTCCCCACAACAATTTGTGAGGTGGGTTGGGCTGAAAGAAAGTGACTGCCCAAAGAAATCCAGCTGATGTTCATGACTAAGGAACGCTTAGAACTTATAGTCTACAGCAGTGATGGTGAACCCTTTAAAGACTGAGTGCCCAAAAACTGGCCTTGCCCCTGCTCCACCCCCTGCCCCTTCCCCACTCTGCCCCCCATCCCCCATCCCGCCTGCCCATAGGACCACTCACCGCCTCCAGGGCCTGCCGCAGATCGCCCAGGCAGCCCAGCAGCACTATGGCGGCCACACCCTCTGCCCGCGCTCTGGGGCATCAATTGTATGATGGGGTGTGAGGCAGAGTCTTGTCTATGCTACCTGGCTGCCATGTCCTTGGCTGCACTGTTCCGTGTGGACCATGCTCGGGGGCAACTCTCTTTCAGGAGAGCTGCTGGAGAGGAGGAGGTCACAGGGGGAGGCAAGGCTGGGGCAACGGCACATGTGCCCACAGAGAGGGCTCTGAGTGCCACCTCTGGCACCCGTGCCATAGGTTCGCCACCACTGGTCTACGGCTTTCTATGCCCAGCATCTTAATTGCTCTACTGAACTGTTGCTCTCTTTCCTAGTGGTCTTTCATCAGCAACTGATCAAGTTTGCACTTGGTCTGCATAATCACAATCGCATCTGGTAGACTAAAGGTTCTTCATCAAAATCACGTGACTTGGCATGATGGTACCCAGTATTTCCATAATTGAACGTAGGTTTTTTGATCCAGGCAATTGACTTATGCATATAGTGCAGAATGTAAAGATTAACCAGCCCCATTGTCCATAATCATTTTGATAGCTAGTTTATGTGCCCTTTCCTCATTGCTGATATGCTTGTAGTCAAGGTGAACAGGTCTATGTTTGGGATTTGGAGAAAGGATTTGGCTTGGCTGCTCAAGAGCCCTGGATCCAGTTCACCAGCATCCGTGAAAACATCCTCTTTGGGAAGGAATACGATGCTCAATTTTATCAGGAAGTAATAAATGCCTGTGCTCTCTCTGATGACTTGAATGTGAGTATTCTATAATGTAAACAACTCCTGTAGGTTCTTCAAGGAAATTAATTAAGCAAGAGTTACTTAGTGCCGCCAAAACTTGCTTTGAGCCCCAAAGTCTCCTACACACGAAGGAGTTCCTCCATCCCCAAAAAATATATGTGTAAGCATTTTAGTATGTCACTATTACAGTACAGGTATTTTCAATTTGCTTATATACTCATACTGTGGTGGACAAATTTGTAGTTGGTTTGGTAAGAGTTGCACAAAATAAATTTTTCCCATATGTGGCATGTCAGAAATTAGAGGGAACAGTGCTCAGGAGCAACCATATAGCAGGGAAAAGATTGCTCCAAAGGGCAGGAGTTGCTACTTTAAGTATCTCCAAGGTTTAATTCATTTCCTGTGTTCCCCCTCCCTACCCCATAATGGCAAGAGATTGTAGCATTAGCCTGTGGCAATTTGCTGCTGGATTTTCATTCGTGTTCTGTCTTCTGAGGATACCAGAAGAGGAACACATGACATATGTGACCTTTGGCCTATGTGTTGTATATTTATATGATGGAGTTATGAAAAGGAACCAGGAGTTTTGAATAATTGTCTTTATTTCAATGCATCTATTTAGCAGCTGTTATGTTAATTATAATTTATCTATTTAACTTCTAGATTTTGCCAGCAGGTGATCAGACAGAAGTGGGTGAGAATGGAGTCACCCTCAGTGGGGGACAGAAAGCTCGTATTGCACTTGCTAGAGCCATTTACCAGGTATATAAAGAACTGGATGAATGCTATTGTCCTAGTCTGTCTGTCTGTCTGTCTGTCTATCTATCTATCTATCTATCTATCTATCTATCTATCTATCTATCTATCTATCTATCTATCTATATCTATGTATTTATTCAATTTCTATAGCCATCTTGGTGAAGTGACTCTAGGCAGCTAACAATTATCAAACTATAGAACACTTAAGAGAAGCTATTATTTGGATGGTTTTATTGTTATAATTAATACATACAGTAGCCAAAATAGTTAACCAATAGTAAAGCCAAGAAAGGTGGCTCTTAACACATTCAGAGCACCAGACCTCCTACCCTGCCAAGTTTTTAAAGCCTTACAAAAGGCCAATAGGATTGGGGCAATTCTAATCTGCTAGGAAGAGTATTCCACAAAGAAGGGGCTACAATAGAGAAAGGCTGTCTTCTAGTTCCCAATGGTCAACACCATTTGGCTGACAGGATCTGCATTACGCTCAGCCTGTTGGATCAAACTGGACAGGTAGAGATTTTACAATTCTGGGTGGGAAAGGGCTCAGACGTAATCACTGTTTTCTGCAGGAGAAAGAATTATACCTTCTGGATGATCCACTAGCAGCTGTTGATGCAGATGTAACTAATCACCTTATGCAGAAGTGTATCCTAGGAATTCTCGGACACAAGACTCGGATTCTTTGCACCCACAGAATTGAGGTTTTGGGAAATGCTGACCTGATAGTACTGATGGATAATGGCAGAATCCTCAGGGCAGGTAAAGCCTGATGCCTTCTACTCTCCTCTTTGTCTAGAGCTTGAAATACTCACCTCAGGAAAAGAATTCAGAATGTGAACCAGACTCTGGATTCAAGCTGGGAGCTTTTTACCAGCTTATCGAGAAAGATCAATGATTCTTTCTCAATTGCAATGGCTCTTAAATTGCTTGGAGGACTTTTCAAATTTTGCTGCATTGTAAATTCCAGCAAAAAGCCCATCATAATAAGTACAATTAACAAAATGCACAGATATTTAGTAAAAAAGATTGGATTAAGAGAGACTGTTGAATTAATTGCTCTAAATAATAGGGAATTTGCTTTCATATTCATAGCAAACATACCAGGTATAGAAGAGAAATGGACAAAAATAGTGCTGGGGAGCCAATAAAATTAAGAAATGCTAATAAAGCACTGCACAAAAAACTTAATAGGTGCAACAGGAAACTGAGATGGATGTTTATTTATTTTTATTCATTAAATTTGTTTGCCACACATGTTGCTGCAAGGCGACTCTGGGCAACAAACAACATCAAAATAAAGCCATAAATATATATATACAAATGTACCAAATCACAATAAAATTGTAATAAAACTACAGGTAATAACTGTATTTTACTGAATTAGGTGCTACAAGTAATGACTTTTCTAAATTTTGGCCTGGTTATGGATTTAAATGCTTAATGAGCAAATGTTCCTCAAAAAAAAAAAATCATAATCCCATGAGTTTTGTTTTTCAATAGATGCAGGATAATGAAATGCTATTAAGAAAGAAGCAAAAGTGGAGGACTATAAAGTTTTTAAAAATAATATTAATAAAGGTACTGATGTAACAAAATAATCATGTATGCATGTAAAAAAAGTGCTAATAAAGCAGCTGAGGTTTTAAAAAATTACTCACAAACAAAGATGAATTAGTATAAAGCAGAGCTTCTGAAGTACAAAGAATAACTTGTTCCTGAGCAGCCAAAATCAAGCCTTCAGTTTCTTTTTTGAATGTACTATTATTGTTGGTTGCACAGTCATCCAAATGTTTAAACTAGATTTAGCATTTTTATCCACCTATCAAATCATTCCTAAGGACCTGGGATAGGCAGATGTTATTTGATGGTGTTAAGAGGCATTGTCACAGAATGTAATCTATTCCAAGCAAAGTTGCCTGTTGCAATTGATCGATAATGATTTTTCAGTGCTGAAGGCACTCAAGTGGTGCTCCAGCTGTTCAGGCATTGCACCCAAGATGCCTATTACTATTGATACTGGATAAGGCTGCTGAAAAATTTCATATTTCCTTTCCATCAATAAAAATCTGCCAAACCAGATTCTTTTTTCAGCAGAAGGAGACTTTCTATTTGCAGAGAAGAAAATCAAGTTCCAAATGAGAGTCTACTCTAGAGGATCAAGCATTGCAATATTTCATTCTCTGCAGAACATGTGCAAAGTAGCAAAATCTTCCTATTTTTCTAGGAACTCCAGCAAACATTCTGCCATTGGTAGAAGCTGTCCCTAATCTTGGAGCAATGAGAAGGAAGGACACAAGTAAGTACTACCAGTAGGCGTTTTCATTATTGTACACGAATGGATTTGTTAAAATCAGTTGGTCAAAACAATATAAGGATGGAATAGAGAATAAAGCTAGTTTAGAATTTTTTAAAAAATTAGGTCCACAAGATAGGTAGCATACAAGGTTTCTTATTTGTCTTCTTTCAAACATAATAGTGGAGACAGGAAGCATTAGCCCACCCTTCCTCTGACCTGATGCCCTCCAAATGTGTTGAGATTGCAGTACTACTGCCAGAATTGCAAACCAGTGTAGCCACCTTGAGAATCTTCCTAGCACAGATGGAGAAAGCTGAGCTAATAAGTCTTGGGGATTTCCCAAATAAGAAAAATAAATACCTACGTGCATATAAGATACTTGAACATTTCTTTGGAGAGGAAACAGAGTTTCAGATATTTTGTCCTCTTGAAATCATGTGGGGAATGAGAGTGCCCTCTATTTCAGCCATATCCTCTGCTTAATACAAATTTAGGAGAAATATGTGATGGATAGGAAGTAAGTATGTATGGCCTCCCAGGAATTAAAAGCTTTCAGAAACATTCAGTTTCACAAACTGAAGCAATATCATTGATGAGAATAGAATTCTGTACCCTACATGTTTTGTTACTTTGTAAATTAAATGAAAATATATTACAAAAATGTTCATGTTTTCAGGGGGGAAATATAATTAGTAATGCCGGTAGATACTAATGATTCTACAAAAGCCATGTTCCATTAGTGTTTATTACTGAATTGATGTGCATTTGAGTAAGGAGTCAGGAAGAAAGTAATATGGGTTATAAACTAGGGAAATACAGTATGTCTGCACTAGTAGCACAACAGAACACCAAAGACATCTGGATCCTGCGTAATAATAATAGATATTGAATTGACCATTATCTGCAATAATTTTGGTTATGAGTTTAGGAATAACCAGTTATAATTGTCCTTAGAGAAAGACAGGCTATATATTTCAAAAAAAAAATGACTGGCAAAGGAACAGAATTCAGGCATTTGTATCAAGATTTATCCATGTGGACATCTTACTTGCTGTCTGCATTAAAGGGCAGATGGTGGTTTGCCTCTGAGTAATAAAATAGGATGAAAGCTCTGCAGAAGTCATAAGAAGTCCTCAGGTTTTGGGAATGGGTGCTTCCAATCGAGAACCTAGAATGACCTGTTATTTTTATTCCTGTTATTGTTATTCCTGTTTCCAAAGTAGTCAGTGAATGCAATGAAGTGGAGGAAGTGGAGCATGAGGAAGAAGAGCCAATTCAACTAAACCATTTTTCTAAGCGGGAGGAAGAGAAAAAAGAAGGGGCAGTGGCTTTCAAGGTCTACAGGGCATATTGGCTGGCTGTTGGCAGCTGCCTAGCATTGTCCATACTCCTTTCACTGCTGCTCATGCAGGGTAAGCTTATAACATTGCTCCTTCCCTGTTCAGGTTTCTCTCTGCTCTTGATTGCTGGCTATTTCTCAGCAATTCGGAATGTTTAGTTAAAAAAAAGACATCTTTATAAAAATGTTGGCATTTTACATCAATTTATGAGAATCATTGAAGACCTCATCGTTCTTCCAGATGTTGAGGATAATGATTTTGGAATCGCCCCTCCCCCCCTTTTTTTGAGAGAGAGAGCGAGCATGTATTTTGCTTGGTTTTGCTTTGGGGGGGGGTTGTACTTTGCTTTTCTAATCGGTTGCCTTTTTTTTTTTTTAGTTTACAAATTAAATTAAATTAAATTGGTCTTTAATTGTAAGCCACCTAGTTGTTTGGGAGTTGAGTAGACTATAAATTAAATGTAACAAATAGATAGGCCACACATCAAATAGACAAAAAACTTGCAATATTCAAGTTTGAAGTTCCTTGTTTTAAAGATCAAGAACAAATATTAAGCCTTTGTGGTAACTGAAGAATGCTAGTGATTTACTGGCAGTTTTCATATTTAACATTGAGCTTTATAATCTATAGCAGGGGTCCCCAACCCCTGGTCCGTGGACCGGTACCAGGCCGCACAAACAAACAATGGATGCAGGATGCAGGCAGCACACAAAACCACGCCGCCTCCAGTCTTCAGAAAAACGTCTCACCACAGAACCGGTCCCCGGTGCCCAAAAGGTTGGGGACCTCTGATCTACAGTGTAGGAAAAATTTGATTCTCCAGCCACTTTCCAGGGAACCCATGAATGATTTCCTGTTATCTGAGCAAGTTTGAATAAGCCACAGGTTTCCACAAAGTTCCACGTAATTTAGGAAAAGGTTCTTACTAAAATTTAATTTACATGTAAGGCAATTTATTTATGGCATGCCCATATATTTATTACTGTTGCTTCTATCCTATTTAATCAAACAACTCAAAGCCACTTACAGAGTCTTATAATACAACTAAAAATAACAGTAATTATTTTCTAATAGGGTCTACCCAGCACTTATTCAGTTTGTAAAGCCGCATTAAAAGTGCTGTCGTTATATTAAAACTGACAGGAGGAGTTGCTTTGTGGGAAGTTCTCTACCTCAAAGTCATGTGGCTAGGCTTAACTTTTGTTTAAATAAATAAAGTCTCACTCACTGACAGTTACCCATTTCTGCAGCTTCTAGGAATATTTCCGATTGGTGGCTCTCAAACTGGATATCCAGCCTACCTCATACTGAAAATAACTCCATCAACAGCTTGGCAGCTCTTCCTTCTTCAACACTGCTGCTCTTCTCCCATGAGGGACTCGTGTACGTCAATCAAAGAACTTGGCTACATTTTATTTGCATCTGCTCATTGTCCAAACATACATGCTATTGAATCAGATTTTTTTTCTCTTTTTTTGGCACATCTTTTCTGTCCTCTCAAACTGCCTCTGGAAAGTAGGAGTGAATTGGGAAATGCAGAAGATATAGGAACAGGGAAAACCTCGGTCACAGGAACCCCTATTACACAGAATATGGAAGGACCCATGCATTTGTTTAGCAAATACCTTCTGAAGGCATCTCTTGCTATGATTAAGAAGCTGAATATTACTAAACAGCTGCTGAGCTGTATATAGACAGACTAATCTGCCGGGGGAGGGGGCAAGAAAATTTGCTGAAATCCGATGGGAATCAGCATGTTTTCAGTGGAGGGGATCAGAATGACCAATCACTCTATAGCAGTGTTTCCCAAACTTGACAATTTTAAGGCATGTGGACTTCAACTCCCAGAATTCCACAGCCAACGTTGCTGGGAAACACTGCTCTATAGGAATCAAGTAATCATGCTTCTATTGAATTCTTTGATTGGTTGCAAGTTCCCCTATAAACAGATGGCTGAATCTTTCGGAAGTCTTCAAAGGTAGAAAAGATTAGAGAATTTGATTGGCCAAAACGTGAGCTCATCCTCAGTCCCTGAAGGGAATATACTCAGGTGAACATAGACTTTCCAAAAACTTCTAGGCCTGAACCTGAATGCCAGACTGATAGAAAGGCACAGGTGGAGCAACTCTTCCTTCTCACAGTGACTGAAAGTAGGAGGTGCTTAGTGCTGTTGGTGGGAGGAAGTACCCTTCCTGCCCTCCTGGGAGAGTTATTGCATTTGATCAAAACAGGGACGGAAGCTGACCTGGAGGAGAACTCCACTTTTCAAACTGATTTTACCTGTCTCTTCAGTTCCCCAGTCTTGAGCTCCATCTCTTCAAATGGCACCTTGAACGTGAACTTTTACCTGACTGTGTACGGCTGCATTGCTGGGGTGAATTCAGTCTTCACCATCCTGCGGGCCTTTCTCTTTGCCTGTGGCACCATCCACGCCGCAACCGTCATTCACAACCGACTGCTGAGACGGGTGATGAAGGTAATGTCCCGGGAGCCCTGTTTGGGAAAAGGAGGAACAAGGGTGGAGGATCAAAATTGAGACATAGAAAAATGGATTTTTTTTTTCAAACATTTAGATTTTTGAAAATTAATTGTCCTGTTATTTTACATATGGTAGGAAAACATTAAATAATAGGATCATTGTATTATAATTATAGTATATTAGCTCTACAGTTCCGGGAAAAAGTATTTGCCCTTTTGGGAATTTTCTAAACGTTTGCTTATCTCAGAATGTTGTCAGAGCTCCCTGCAGCTCCTTGTGCTATATAAGAAATAAATAATTGAAATAATTGATTTTGGTAGCCAGCAAGACTTTTAGAAGTGGACCTTAACTTAGATATCTTGTTTTTAGATGAGTTTAATCACATGATCCCCCTTTGAATCACAGTCTGCTTTCACATGATCCCACAGACTTATTATTTGACCATTGGACAGCAAATGTTTAATAAATAGAAGTATAAAAAGGGACCTTATAGTCCTATTTCATGGGAATGTTGTTGCTCTTTTAAAAATATATATATAACATGAATTCCTCTATGGGATTGCAGAGAGACTAGAAAGAATAGCATTGTAGTACATTAGGATACTTCTAATACAGTGGTTCTCAACCTTTTTATACGGCGACCCCCAGTCACACAGGCGCGCCGCGCATGCGCGGCGACCCCCCATGCGTGGCGCCCATGCATGGCGCCCCATGCACGGCGCTGGCCTCATGCGCGCCCATGTGCACAGCACCCCCATGCGTGGTGCGCATGTGCGGCGGCGCGCGGCGACCCCCGTAAAATGGTCGTTCGACCCCAAATGGGGTCGCGACCTATAGGTTGAGAACCGCTGTTCTAATACATTCTAATACATACTCCAAAAGCCCTTAGCCTTCTTACTGTTTTTTCTTTTCTATTGTCAGGCTACCATGACCTTCTTTGATACCACGCCAACAGGCCGTATTCTTAATCGCTTCTCTTCAGATCTGTACTGCGTGGATGATAGTCTTCCTTTCATTCTCAACATCTTCCTGGCCAACATCTTTGGACTGCTGGGCATGCTGGTGATGATAACCTATGGGTTGCCTTGGATTGGGCTAGTCTTACTGCCCTTGGTGGCCATCTACTACTCCATCCAGCTTTATTATCGACGTACCTCTCGTGAACTCAAGCGTCTCTACAGTCTCACCTTGTCGCCTATTTATACTCATTTTTCAGAGACCTTGACAGGCCTCAGCACTATCCGGGCAACCAGGGTGACTGGCAGGTGAGCTTTTCTCTTCAGCTGGTAGAAGTGTAAATTGAGAGCTCACTGAGAGGTGTTTTAAAAGTTGGTAAGAACCACATGAAAAATTCTTCCTAATGTTAATCTTTGGGCTGAACCCAGTCTAGGTTTGAGACAGAGAATCAAGAACGACTGGAACTGAACCAGCGCTGCCGTTTTGCCAGCAACACGGCAATGCAATGGCTAGATATTCGGCTGCAGATGATTGGCGTTGCTGTGGTTACTGCCATTGCAGGAATTGCCATCATCCAACACCAGCGGAAACTGGGTGACCCAGGTGAGCTATGGAATTATGGACTCTGCAGGATGCACCATCATCTTATGCCATCCTTGCCCATTTCTTTCTTTAGCTTAGAATATTCCTTTTATTGGTATTAGATATGGATTCTGGATTTTTCTCCCTTCTCTGAAGAAAGAATAATAGTACCAAGAACGCTGAAAAAGAAATGAAAAGTATTTTTTGCTCATACAATCAGCATGAATTTTATGTGTAGGCAAGCAGGTGGCTTTTCTGTTCCTTTATCTTTCACTTAAAGGAAGAGAAAAATAATATTGCAGCCAAATGAATTCCAGGTGAGAACAGGTGAAGTGCAGTGAATTACTGGAACCTTTTTTTCAACATGACAGGCTTCTCTTTCTAATCATCTCTATAAAATTAGACTGACTGTCTTAAGCCCAGGGTACTTTTCAGATGTGCAGCCTCCAATAAGGAAATCCCATCTTACAACCGTAATGGAGCTGTAAGTCATGACAGTCATCAAGTGGGTCACCATATGACCAGAGCCATTTTTATGACCTTACGAACAGAATAATGATCAGCGCTTTTGGTTTAGAATATTAGGAACCCTGTCTGGAAATACTCCTCTCTGAAGATACTTAAAAGTATTTAAGGTAGATGAATCAGGATGTTTTTTCAAGCAGTGAGCATGTATCCAAAAGGAAATATCAGATTCTGGCTATTTCTAAAAAAAAAAAAAAAAATGTGATACTAGTGTCAGAATCACTTCAGCAGTTCCAAGGAAAACTTTTCTATACATGTTGGCATCTTTCTGTCCTTTGCCTCATCTTGGAAGATGAATTACTATCTCTTACCACCACTAGTTCTCTGCTTCCTTATCTGAAATGGTAGCTTTCTGTTTTGTTTTATTTTGCCCTTTTTTTGCCCCTCCAGGTCTTGTGGGTTTGGCTCTTTCCTATGCTCTATCTGTTACAAACTTGTTGTCAGGACTCATCACCAGCTTCACTCAGACAGAGACCATGATGGTGAGCGTGGAACGGACTGAAGAATATGCAACAGAAATTCCCATAGAATCTCAGGAGGAACTGCTTCCGGTAAGGCTGCCTTGTTTTGCAGCTCTAAAATCATTTGAGTGATTTGTTTTATCTAGGTGTAGAATATTTGATTTCATATAATCCAAATGTAATGATTGCTTTGGTCTGTCTTTGCTTTTATGGCAGCGGTTCTCAACCTGTGGGTCGCGATCCCATTTGGGGTCGAACAACCATTTCACGGGGGTCACCAAACAACACAGTCCGCCATTTTTTTCCCCTTTTCCTTAGCTGTGCTACTCCCTTTTATTCTATTGGCTTTTGAAAGCCAATAGAATAGACTCTCTTGAATAGAGTCTAATTCTATTGGCTTTCAAAAGCCAATAGGAATTATCCAGGCTATCTCTGTCCTGCTGAGCCCACCAAAAGTCCCATTTTGCATGCGCGGCGCTCCCGAGCAGGGAAAGTCCTCGACTTATGACCAGTTGGGTAGTCCTCAACTTACGATGGGTTGGGTAGTCCTCGACTTATGTCCGGTTGGGGGTCGCGACATTAAAAAGGTTGAGAACCACTGTTTTATGGTGTCCTTGAAAAAGCAGTTGGTATTCTTGAAGGACCATAAAGACAAGGTGAAGGTGAACTCAAATCTCCAATATCTTTTCCATTCTTCCAAAGTCACTTTGTTTTAATTAGCATAATTTGAAGTCAGAGGAGGGAGAAGGGAGGGTAAAAACAGCCACACTGAAGAGGGAAGGATTTCAATTAATCTCTTCATGCAGATTTCCTAGGTTCTGTCGAGTATCTTACATGAAGGATGAGTCTTGGCAAATTGCTGAACAGCCCAGAAAAGTAGGGTTCCATTCTAGGAATGAAGCTCACGCTAGGATGAAGCCTATGCCATCATCTTGAAGGCTGCAACAAGAGCAGAAGTTCAGTAGAAAAGTAGTTGGTGCCAAGAGGGCTGAGGAGCCCAGTCATCTCCCATCAGATTATCACCTCTAGAGTGGGAAGAGCTCAAAATAACATTTGCAGTAATTCATTACTACATGGCATTCCATGATTTGATTTGCTGTATTTCTGCATAATATAATTACATTTTAAGTAATTGATCAGAAAAAAATGCACCATGGTAGCTTCCTCTGCCCATTTCTAACATTGTTTTTTCTTCCTTCAAGGTTGCCCCAAACTGGCCAGATAAAGGGCAAATTGAATTCCAGCAAGTAATATTAGCCTATCGGCCAGAATTACCCAATGCCCTGGATGGTGTTACCTTCACTATCTATCCTGGGGAAAAAATAGGGATAGTTGGACGTACGGGCTCTGGAAAATCCACTCTCTTCCTGGCCCTTTTTCGCATGATGGAACTGAGAGGTGGACACATCCTCCTAGACAGTATTGACCACGGCTCTGTAAGCTTGAAGGAGCTAAGGTGAGTCATTTTCAACAATAGTGGCTCAAGGTTCCAGGGGTTATTAGTCCTTCAGATGTTGGTACCATGATTCTCAAGCTTAATCATGGGTAAACTTTGCTGTGACAGATTAAACCACTTAAGTCTGCCTCAGTGTGTGAATGGTGATGCCAGTGTTCCTCAAACTCTTTTGCATCCATTTCAGAAGTCAATTTAAATGAGATAGCAAAAGCATTATTTAATGTATCAGTTGTGTGCTTGTTATTATTTCCTGCTGTCTTCTTTTTAGATCTAGATTGGCCATAATTCCCCAGGACCCTTTTTTGTTCAGTGGGACACTCCGTGAGAATTTAGATCCCCAGCAGCATCACACGGATGATGACTTGCACCAGGTTTTGGAGCAATGCCACTTGCACACATTAATTGCAGAGATGGGTGAGTCTTGCTTGGGATAGAAGAAGGAGCTGCTGGAGCAAAGGATATCAGAAGTGTAATAAACCATCCTTCAGAATTTGAGGTGTTGGAAAACTGATCAGAGTAGTAAAAAAGAAAATACTAATACCCACAGGGTTGGAGATTCTCAGGCTACCATAGAATGATACATTTGGGGCTTAAGAATGTTAATTTTCTTCAGAAAAATGTATCAAGATGGTGTTGGATGGAGCCAAAATAAAAAAGGTCTGAAGCTAGATCTTTTTCCTACTTCTTCACCCTTCCCTCTTTTCCTCTTGGTCCCTCACTTTCCATAGTAGACAAGCAGAGGGACAGATTGTTCTTCACAAACTTGTTATCATGTCACAAATGGGAACTATTTTCTTTTGCCCCTCATGTCCAGAAATTTGATCATTCAGGAAGAGCTACTTGTCCAACTATCTCCTCTTTATCATTTTTTCTCTCTCTGGATCTCTCTCACTTTTGCATAAAAGACTTGGTACTACAGTATGTTGGTAAAAGATTTAAGAAAAGACGCTAAGAATCTTGATAGGAGACTTCTACTTTGGGGGGGGGGGTATTTTTGAAATGTTTAAAAAGTAGTAGATAAAAACCCAACATGACTGCCATACAATATGGCTGACTGCAAAATGTTTGGATGCTTTCTGTGTGTGTACTTAATACTCTTTAGTATTTTTTTCCCTTTGTATATATGATTTATTTGCATTTGTGTATGTGGGCTCTCTGTAAGCTTGTGTTTGCTTAGTGAACATGCATGCACATTCTCTGGTTACTGTACTTTTTTCCTATTTTTATGTATTTTCTCTGTACTGTAGGCATGGTTTTCCTTTCTCCCTATTTCGTTTCTGAAGGGGTGAAGAGTTTTCCTTATCAACTGGGGAAGAATCCAACTCCCCCCCCCCATGAAATAATTGAGCTTCATTTACACTAGAGAGCTATGGGGGTAACCAGATAGGTAGATGTAAGAGTGGCCTGCATCACAATTCCAATTCAGAAGACATGTTCTAAAGGGAGGTTGTAGTAAAAGAGTCTTTCACTGAGCATACATTGTCAGCACTAGTTGCTGCAACTCCAGTTTTCTCTCTCTTGAATGTCTGGTGCAAATGAACTAGTACAAAACAATTTAATCTCACATTTGTTTCTTCATGCAGGTGGGCTGAATTGTGAGCTGAGGGAGAGAGGAAAGAGTCTCTCAGTAGGTCAGAGGCAGCTGGTTTGTTTAGCAAGGGCCCTCTTGACTCAGGCCAAGGTGAGTCATGGTTGGGTTTTTTCCCCTTTTTTTATACATCCTGGCATACTTGGAAGATGTCAGAACCATTATCTAGGAACTGGAAAAGCTAAAGCAAGTTTGGAGCATCTGTCCTACAGAGGAGAAAGGCTAGGTTGTTCTGGACTTTTAATTAGGAAAAAACATAATTAAGGGCATTATGTAGGTTTACAAAACTATATATATGGAGAACTGGGTAGAAAAGAAGGTATTGTTTTCTTGTAACTCAACATTAGCTACCTACAAGATTCAAGACACATAACAAGATTAACTACCTACAAGATTCAAGACACAGAGTAAAGAACATAACTTTCTTTACTCTGTAATTAATGTAATTTGTTGCTACAAAATGTAGATCCTGTTCATGGGTAACAAATCCACATATCTAAATGGAATTTCCACAGAGAGAAGTTGCTTGGGTTGAAATCAAGAGCAAAACCAAGAGGACTATTAGTCTTCATGGTTTGAGATTTTCCAGAAGCACCTTACTGTCCACATTTGGACTTTGTGGATCTTTGCTTTGTATGCCAAAAGGTTTTTATTCACAGAAATGGCATCCCTGTTTTTTCTTGTTTTGGAAGAAAGCTTTCTACTTTGTCTCAATAATAGATTCTCTGCATCGATGAAGCCACAGCAAGTATTGATCAGAAAACAGACAGACTCATCCAACAGACCATTCACCAGCGATTTGCAGATAAAACTGTTTTAACTATTGCCCACAGGTAATGTTGTGTTTCTTCTTTAGCCTCTGCTCTTCAGTTTCTCTGACTGAAAAAAATTCTAACTTCTTATATATTGCTGGTAGTGACTGACCAAAAATCAAGGGTTATGCCGAATATCTTGAAAGATGTTTCTACACAAATATTTCAACTATTCACCATGACATTGACACACCCAGGCCAACTGCTTGATGCTGCTTTCCCTCAATCTTCAAGTTTTTCCTTGCCAGCATTTCTTTTGAGTACTTCTACCTGATCCTAATATCTCTTGATTGGGGAAAGTGATTTCTAAATCAAGCTACACTAAAGCTTGTCTTAGGATGGATTTGGGCAGCCACAGATACTAAGAGGAAATTTAGTTTTCTGTTTTTAAAGCTGTCTGAAATTGGCACATGCGAACATTTTCACATTTTTCAAACATTTTAAACGGGGTCTTTACATATCTGCATCTGCGGATAAGACTCAAACCAACACACACAGCAATAGTTATAACCATCAGTTACAGTGCTATTATGTTTTCTTAAACACAAGTAACCTCCATAAAACCACTTCATTTTTTCCATCACTTATCCTATTGATCTCTGCCTCGTCCTCACATTTGAAAAACAGATGAACAGTGCGACTTACAGCATATGCCCAATGAGCAATTGTGTTTTAAATAAATACTACCTCCTGCTTCATACCTGAAAACGGTACCCATGCAGATCCTGCTCCAGAGGACATGTGTGAAAAAGATTTCACACTGAGGATCATTTTACTGCCAATGATGATGATGATGTTTTCCATTCAGTCGAATCCAACTCTTGGCGATTCTATGGGCCAGGTCTCTCCAATCTTCCGATCTTGCACTATTTTGAGTTTTTTCTATGCTCTGGCTGATGTCAGCTTTGATAGTGTCCAGTCACCATGTTCTTTGACGGCCGGGTTTCCTTTTACCACTAACTCTTCCAAACATAATTGCTTTCTCCAATGAATTCCCCATGACATAACCAAAGTTAATTGAGACGCAGTTTCATGATTTTACCTTCTAGTGACATGTCTGGAGTCATGCGCTCCAGTTACTGCCAATATTGTACTGCTTTTATGCAGATCTGGTGGCTACATGGGAATAGAACTCTGGCCTGTAAAAACCATTGGTTTAATATAGGAGGGCTCTTCTTTGTCTTTAAAATCTTTTCAATAATGTCATCTTTAACAAATAAAAACATAGGCAAAAACTGTATTTCACATGAACAGCAAAAAACAAACAAACAACTGGTTAAGCCTATTTCCAGAATGTATCATTTGAGCCTTATAATGACCTTATTAAAAAAAAATGTGGTCATTTCATCCAGTGTCTGGAAAACCTATTAAGCGAGCACCACATGCATATCTTGGATATTCTGACACTATGCCTATGCTATTGTGTTTATTTCCACTAGGTTGAACACTATCTTGGACTCAGACCGAGTGTTGGTGATGTATGCTGGGCGGGTGGTAGAGCTTGATTCGCCTGCTGTACTCAGCCAGAAACAGGACTCTTTGTTCCAGCACCTTCTACAGTGTGGATATCAATAACCTTCCTGTGGACATTCTCAGACTTGAATTGATTGTATCTCATGACTGCAGGCTTTCTCATTGCAATATGGGCCTCATCCACAGGTCAATCTCATGTCCTTGAGATTCACCCATTGACTTTAGAGCAGTGGTTCTCAACCTTTTTAATGCTGCGACCCCCAACCGGTCATAAATCGAGGACTACTCAACCGATCGTAAGTCGAGGACTATTCAACTGGTGCAGCACCGTTTGCAGAATGGGACTTTTGACGGGCTCAGCAGGGCAGAGACAGCCTGGACAATTCCTATTGGCTTTTGAAAGCCAATAGAATTAGACTCTATTCAAGAGAGTCTATTCTATTGGCTTTCAAAAGCCAATAGAATAAAAGGGAGTAGCACAGCTAAGGAAAGGGGGAAAAAATGGCGTACTGCGTTGTTTGGTGACCCCCGTGAAATGGTCATTCGACCCCAAATGGGGTCCCAACCCACAGGTTGAGAACCACTGCTTTAGAGTTTGAAAAAGAACAGGGCAGAAGTTTTCTTAGTAGCCTATAAAACTCCATTTTCTTTTTGCTCATTTCATTTCCACTCAACTGTCATGACAGTAAGTCTCACTCAGCAGGATTTTTCTTTGAAAGTTGGGTACTGTCCATCTATCATAATGCAATCAGCAAAAATGATTCAAAGCAGTTTAAATTAAGATTCTTATCCCAGGTACTGTATGCTGCGTCATACTCAAATTATAAAATCTACGAACACACACACACAAAACCTTTTATAATTAAAAAAAATAAACAATTCTCATTTTTTTTACAAGTAAAGCTTGCTTTTATTTTTAAATTTCACTTATAGCACATAACGTGTTTGTACTGACAAGATTCTCAAGACATTCACATAATAGATATGCTGTGATTCAGACAATCTCTAGAAGACGGATTGTCTTTTCTAGGAATCCAGTGGGGTCATCCAGAAGATAATACTGGGATGTGCACTGTTAATCCTATATATTTGTCTTTTAGGGAAAAGGGGCTTTGGTCTCTGGAAATACACATTTAAGATGCAGATAAGAAAGAGTAATTAGAATCAAGCATGCCACTGTTATAGTCTGGTAAAAACAGAAGAAAAGTGTAGGTAACCTAAACTACAAAATTAAAGCTAACTTCCTGTATACTAGATTTATTTTTTCTGTCGAAAGATTAAACCAATCTGGATGATCAAAGATGGTTCATCCTTGCACAAAACAAAAATGACATTCATGCTTGACTCATGATAGAAACTTACAAGCAATCTGACGGTCCATGTATCATTTTAGGCAAAGTGGTTTGATAGCTTTTATGATTGTGGCCTGAACAAAATTTTTCATGATTGGTTTCTTTAACCTGTAGATTGACCAATTTAAAAATTATCTATTGTGTGTTTGTTGGCAGAATAACAAAAATTTAAGGTCAGGTACAGTACCTAGTAACTGCAGGTAGTCCTCATTTGCCAAGTATAGTTGGGACTAACTCCATCGCTAAGCATCATGAGCATGAAGCGAAATGTTACGTGGCTGTTCTGGACTTATATCAGTTCCAGTGCAGTCATTAAGTGAATTGCTGCAGATTGTTGAAATGTCACATGATTGCAACTTGTGACTTCTTGCCTACTTCCCCATTAACTTTGCTTGTTGGAAGCCAGCTGTGAATTCACAAATGGTGATTACTTGACCATGAGATGTTGTGACCATTGTAAATGCATGCCAGTCATGAAGTGTCTGAGTATTGGTCACATGACAATAGCGATGCAGCAATGGCCACAGATTCAAGGACTGATTGTAAACTTATTTTTCTCAGCACTGTCGTTATATCAAATAGTTGCTAAGGGAGGCAGTCAGTAAACAAGGACTATTCTATAAGTGCAATATATGCTTTCTATCATAATGTGCTTTAAGTACATTTTTGCTTTCAAATCCAAAGTACCATGTAGCCCTAACATATACTATTTCTGCAATAAATTGCTTACGTTCTAGGGCCATGGTGAACCTATGGCATGCATGCCACAGGTGGCACGCAGAGCCCTCTCTGTGGGCATGCACGCCGTCGCCCCAGTCTTAGGCCTTCAGCTGAGTTTTACAAAACCTTTTAAGCTTTAGGCCTCTGCCACCATGTGCAAAAAAAAAAAAAGGTTCAATCAATCAATCAATTTCTCGGGGAAGGGGGAAGATCTCGCAAAGTTGGAATTGATTGAACTTTTTAGTCCCACCCAGTCTGCCATTACCACTGCAGCCATGCCCCCCAATGGGCCACGCCCCCTCAATGGGCCACACCCACCCGGCACCCGATGATACATAAGTGGGTTTTGGGTTGCAGTTTGGGCACTCGGTCTCTAAAAGGTTCGCCATCACTGTTCTAGGGGGTTCGTATCATGTCAAGCTCAAGAGACATTTGTTTACACTGCAGTTAAATCACTAGTTCACAGCTTATATATAAGATACATTCCCGTTTTTGTCAACGTTTTTACAAATACCATTTTTTTATTTATAAGTAAAATAAGGAGAAATATTTAATATTTAAATACAGCCCAGTATTTACATATTTTACATATTCCCAGGATCATAAGAAACTGATAGATACATCTAAGATTTTATTGTAGTTTTAATTGCCCATCTCAATCCAAAGGAAGAATTCCTGTTTTAACCAAATATAGTGTAAAGCTTTTTAAAAAATCAATATTAATATGTAATTCACTGAACCAATTTTAGAAATCTTTACACTTGCAAACTGAAGTTTGGAAATGGTTGATTCTAGACAAATTTATGAGATCTTTAGAACATAACTCATATTCAATACTTAACAATTCTGCAGTGATATCTAGAGATATTAAATACTATTACATTAAGATTGGACTAATGCCCAAAGTTACTATTCTATGCATGCTTGCCTCAGAAAAAATTATAGGCACCTTAACAATCTGGTCCATGTTCACATGCAAAGCCAAACATAGCTCTAATATATTTGTGGTTTTTTTATCAGATGCAGCAATCTACAAAAACTGCTATGTAAAACTTCTTCTCAGGCTCAGTGAAGCATTCAGTTGAAGAATGTCTGGGGAGATTCTCATCCAGGTCATGGTTGTCCTAAAGGTGCTTTTCAAAAAGCAAATGGAGTTTCTTGGTTTCTTCCTTGAAGATGTTTCACTTCTCATCCAAGAAGCTTCTACAGTTGAAGAAGTAGCTCATGCTAGGGTTAAAAGTACAATTGATTTAATACAGAAGTCCCCAATCTTTTGCACACCAGGGACCGGTTCCATGGAGAAAGGTTTTTCCATGGACCGGAGAGTGCATGGTTTTGTGTGCTGCCTGCATCCCACGGATGGGGCTTTGCTTGTTTGTGCGGCCCGGTTGCTGGCATGCCACAGACCAGTACTGGTCCACAGACCGGGGGGTTGGGGACCCCCAATCTAATAGAAGTAATAAAAAAAGTCAGAATTTGAACTGCTGCCTTTCATAGGAGAATTAGTAATGCTACAAAATATATTACAGGAACCTATTTGCTAATATCTATATTAGCAAATAGAATTATATTTGTTAAAATAATTTCTACTTCTTCTCAATATGAATTGAACCTCTATGTAAATTTCAGGGACATCAAGAGACCATATCCTAGCTTTGATTATTTTAGGTGTGCTCATATTCATCATCAGTAGACATTCTTTCCCATCAGATCCTTTATCTTTAAAGTACAAAGGAATGTAATTGGACAACTGAAGTAGTTCATTTATATATTTAACTTGACTAATCTCAAGAATCCAAAGATAAGATATATGAAATCCAAAATCTGTAAATAATTCTTTTCATAATTCATTTTCTGGCAGCACTCGCTCCTGCAGAGCTTACTACAGCCATGATTCTCAAACTATGGTCCACAGAGATCCGCCAAGTATTCTATAGCTTTGGCTGACCACAGCCCAATTACTACCTTAGCCCTCAGAAGCCTCCTTACTATCTCAGCCATCTTCCAATCTTCATCAGCTGCTCGTTTGCTCATGACTTCAACTCCTGTATCCCTTTCCCTGCCATTGATTTCCTTTGATGTCATATAGCTTTCCTGGATAACGTGTCATGACCCCATCGGATTCTGGCTCACAGGAAGAGGAGTTGGAATCGGGACTGTCTGACAGGGATGGCATGTCTCCCTTGGAATGTTTGGAGAGGCCAGGGGCTGAGGACGATGCTGTCCCAGCCCCCTCAGGCATTGGGGGAGGTGGTTGACTAGAGAGCTGCCTGCCCTCACAGATATGGGGGAGGATCAGCTACAGACAGCAGATCCCCTCTGATGAGGAACAGCTGCCTCCACCACTCGATCCAAAGGCACAGAGAGTAGAGCAGAGGCAAGGGATGAGAGGCTGCTCGGGAGAATGTCACCCCGCCCTCCTCCCAAGAAACATCTGGCATAGGTTGACTTAAGAAACTCAGGGAGTCTGTCAGAAACAATCGTTTGCTTTGGCTTACACGCCCCCAGCTTTGGAAAAACACAGCCTTGACTCTCGTTTCTGCCTGTGCCTTGCCTTTGCCTTGTGGACTTGCTTTTGGCCTCATGGACTTGTCTGACCCTGTGGAATTGCCTTGCCATTTGGGCCTTGATTTTGATCTTGCCTCGTGAGCTTGCGTCTTCTCTTTGGACTTCCTCTCTGTCTTTGCAAAATTGTTTAGGATGTTTACTGGCTTGTGTTTATGGGACTAAGGATGGCTGCCTTCAGGGAAATGTGAGGTGGAGCCTTATGGGCTGTTGTAGGGCCATTTGTTGTAGCAGTTAACTCTATTGATGTCTCTGCCTAGGCGACCTGGGTCATAACAATGCTGTATGACTTGCATTTTCTTCCAAAGATCCTTCTCTGGGGAGAATGATGGCACTTGATCAGATATTGCTTGATGCTCTCAGATTGGTTTACAGCATGTCTTGGTGGTAGTGTTTACTTCATTTACTTCATGTTAAAAAAGGATCAAGATTATTTTTAGGAATGCAGTGAGATGTCCAAATACTAGTTAAAAACATAATTTCTGTTTTTGTATACTACAAAGGTTCAGTCTGGTTTCTTTCAACAAAATACATTTCCATTTATTAACTTCCACTAAAAATCCAAGAACATATATTGGATTAGTGAATAGATAGGAATTAGTTACTTATACTTTTTATCCACATATAAATGTACATATTTTTGTCTTGATCTGCAAACTGTATTACATGACATTTCAGTGTGAAATCGCAGTGTCATTCAGTTGGCAAGAAAAAATACTACCAGTTTCAAATACAGAGCTCCAACTTTGTGTTTTCAGAAGATGGGAGAGGATGTGGTAGGCTTATCCAGCTATAAAACATATTTCACTGAGTCAGAAAATTAACTTTTTTTTCTGTTTCCAACTGATTCAGAGTCTGAACACTTTTAACGTTCTTAATAAATGAGTTACATCTGTAGTTTTAAAAAAAACAATGTAGTCAAGATTTTGGAGTAATTTTATTAAAAAAATTTAAGAAGGAAAATGAAACTAATGTAAATGTGAAAAAGAAGAAAAGAGAAAGAAATCAAAGAGAAAGGTGAAAGTGCAAGAAAAGGGGAAAAGGAAAAATAGAAAAGAAAGAAAAAAGATACGAAGTAGCTTCTGATCTTTTTTACAGCAGTTACAGATGACATTGATGTCCATGACTTATGACATTCCTTTAACAACAATTTAGTCATGACAGCCTTGAAAAAATGATTTACCACCAATCCCTACACTTGCAAGCATTGTACCACCCACACAATCATGTGAACACAATTCAGACGCTTAGCAACTGGCTCACATTTATGACCAAGGGCAACATCCTATGATCACATGATTGTGGTTTCCGACCTTCCCAGTTGGTTTCTTATTTATTTATTTATTTATGAGACTTATATACCGCTTTAAGTGCAAGCACTCTCTAAGCGGTGTACACCAGTAAGCAATGTATATATATATTTTACATTGCCCCCAACAATCTGGGTCCTCATTTTACCTACCCCGGAAGGATGGAAGGCTGAGTCAACCTTGAGCCGGTGAGATCTGAACCGCTGACCTGCTGAACACAGTCAGCTAAAGCGGCCTGCAGTACTGCACTCTAACTGCTGCACTTGCAAGCATTGTACCTTCTGCACAGAACTGCTGCGCCACCTCGGCTCTTCCCTCTCAGAAAGTTCCATCGTCTTTATCAAATATTCCTCCATTGTGGGTAATGTAGAATCTTCCTATTTTTGTGCATGCAATAACTTTGCTGCAGTGATCAAGTCCAAAAACAAATTTCTAAGACTTTTTTCCAATTGTTTGTCCAGCAATTCCAAAAGAAAAGTCTTAATTTTCTAGCTTTTACATATCCGCCAAGCATGATACAATTCTCTTCTTGTTCACATGTCCAATATTTGAATTTGAAGTGCTTTCGTACATTCCAGACAATTTCTCCAGTGACATATAGTCACGAAACATGATTGTATAAAAATTATCTTTAAGATTGTAACATAGTGTAAATTTCAATCCTTTCAACCACACATTTTCCCATTGTTTCATCTGTTTTATTGTAATCAAAATTTTAGTCCACTTTATCAAACATTCCAGAAATTGTTTTTATATTTCACATTTCAATAAAAGTTTATACATTTTAGCAATTAATATGTTCATCATTTGTGCACAATTCTATTTCAAATTCAGTCTTAATGATGTTCAAAATCACAATTTCTTTTATCTACTTTAAAACTTTCTGGTAATTGTAAATAAGAAAACCACTGTCCCTCTGCCACTAGTTCTTTATTTTACATTCTTCCTAACACAATACTAATATCTCACAATAAGTTAGCCAAATTTGTTTGCCTATTATTTCTTGTCTATAAAATGCTTGTTATAAGAGTCAGAAAGATGTTTTCAAGCACAACCTGAATTTATATCTCTTCCATTCTCAATATAGCACAAATAACATAATTATTTTTAAATTTTAATTAACTTCAACTTCATTGTACCACAAATATTCCTGCCACCTTGATCTCATGCCATATCCTTTTAACTCAAAAGCCTTCTATTTCTCAAGAACACCTACTCTTTGATCCAAACCAAACAGCAAGAGATGTTTCTTTCAAGAGTGTGTGCATACACACACACATGTATCCAACATCACGAGAAGGGGGAAGGAAAACTCCATATCTTTTTCTGATATGTGCCTTTTGTAGGCAAATTATATCATCTTAATTTTTTTTCAAATAATAACTTTTTTCCACTTTTGGGGAGCATTTGCTCCATTTACATTTTACATTAATCACTTGTAATCCATAATCACAAAAAAAATTTAGATAAACCAATACTTATAGCACCTAAATCAGTATCATCCCTTTCAGTTTCCTCTGAAGTTTTTGTGGTCTCCTCTGACACTTTCATATGAATCTCTTCCAATTCTTCTCTGAATTTTTCTATAAATTTCCACACCTTCTGCACAGAATTCAACTGAAAACTCTACTATTTAAAAGTAAAAAGCATATCTTCCAATTTGTTCCATCAAAATGAAATCCTGTTTTAATCTCCCAGTCAAAAAAAAAAATACTCCTTCTCTTACACGAAGTTATGATAGTAATTTATTTAAGAGCAATTATATCTATATTGCCAATACTTAATGCAAAACTTAATCATTTTTTCTTCCTGACAAAGTGCGTGAAAGCATCCCTTACAACAAACTTGCAACGTCACGTGATGTGTCACAATGTAGCATGACTTTTTTTCCATTGCTAGCAATGGGGTGGGTGCTGTTTTGCTATGATGCATCCGGCCCGTGGGCTGGCAGTTTGACACCCCTGCCTTAGAACAGTTCTTGTTCTTGCAAATATAGAATTTATTCTATACACTTTTATCATTTTATGCCTCTATATACGCCTCTGCCCAATACAAAAAAGATTGCCAGGACTTTAATAATCTTTTCTCTGATATCCTCACTAAATCCTATGACCTTGCTCTAAATCATTAAAAAAAAAAATCTTATTCTCTCAATCAAATATAGCCAGATTATCTAGTTCTCTTTCCAACTGTTGGGAATTTCTCTCCTTCTCTCTAAAATTTCTACTTTGTCATCAATTTGTTTTATTTCTCCAGAGGCTTGTTACAGCACTTTCCATCATCTTGGCTTCTTCTTTCATCTCCTCTTTCCTCTTTACAAGTTTTTCATCCATTTTTTTCTTAAGAGCTGTCAATTTATTATCAAGAGATTGTATCTTATTTGTCCATTTGCTAACACTATTTCTGAAGCAAACCTGATGAAATTCCTTTTTCTGCGGGTTCTTCTAGTGATCTCATCTCCTCTCCTC
The DNA here is from genome assembly GCF_016545835.1 of Crotalus tigris. Lineage (NCBI taxonomy): Eukaryota > Metazoa > Chordata > Lepidosauria > Squamata > Viperidae > Crotalus > Crotalus tigris. The sequence goes on along the minus strand of NW_024096651.1, from coordinate 997,970 downwards.
CATTCTTGTTGCTTTTCTTGTGGTTGTCATTATATTATAATCAAAAAATGAAAGTGTCTCAAACAAGGGAAAATTAAAGGCAAGTTTCCCTATTTTTGTCTTTTTGTGCTTTCATCCCTAATAGCACTAATTATATTCAACACCACAGTCAACATCTCCATATTTACAGTCAGTATCACAGTCTGGCTTATTATAATTATCTTTTGTTTCGTACAGTCCACGAGTTGTATGCATTCTTTAAGAATAAAAAATATCCCCACTAATTGTTTTGGCTAATTTCATTCTAATTTATTTAAAAGCACTTTTGCCAAAAAAAAAAATCTTTCAAAATAACCATCCCCTTTATCATTTTTTAAAACGTCTTTCATTGACTTATTAAGCTTTTTGTCAGGTTTTTGAGTTTTTAGAACCATTTTATTTCTTTATAATCCAGAAAAAGTAGTAACTCACTAAGTGAAATCTTATCCTGTCACCGAGAAAACCTGTCTTTAGCTCTAAGTTTATTAAAACCAAAAATGATTAAGATATGAGGTTCAGCAAAACTGTGTGTCCATAATGGAAATATTGATGGTTGTAAGCTTGATGGAAATCCCTCAACCCTCTACTTCAGTGGTTCTCAACCTGTGGGTCGGGACCCCATTTGGGGTCGAACGACCATTTCATGGGGGTCGCCAAACAAGGCTGTCCGCCATTTTTCCCTTTTCTTTGGCCACGCCCCTGGCACCCGGTGATGTATAAGTGGTTGGGGGTCACCACAACATGGGGAACTGTATTATGGAGTCGCGGCATTAGAAAGGTTGAGAACCACTGCTCTACTTAAAAGGAGCAGCTGTCCAGAGTGCAAATGAGTGATTTCACGATTATTTTTTTCCAGAGAGACTTCACTGACTAGAATTCACAATCTGGCCTCTAATCTCACCACAATGTTATAAGTTATTGCCATGAAATCTCACTAGAATAATCAGGATTTTTTTTTAATGAAAGTTTGCTGCACTTATATAATTTTGCCAGCATAGATCCCCCCCCCCTTGCTTGGACATTTTCAGTTTAGTTGAGATGAACAAACATGAAAAGCTATTTAATTAGAACTATATATCCCTATTGCAGTTCCTATATTGTAAGTACTTCTAAAGTACATTCTAATCCATGGAATGCAGGTACCACATAATCTTTAAAAAAATGAAAACAGATTAGTTCTGTTGAATTTCTTGATTCTTCAATGCAGATCAGACATAGTGCTCGCTTGTTCCCATCTGAATCCTTAAGATATTCTTCTTTTAGTTGTATTTTAATGTTATTTTCTTCTCCCATATCATAATTTTTTTTATTTCTCATTTTAAATTGTTTCTAAAGTGAATAAGGATAGCTTCACTTTTATGTTCAGTTCAGATGATGGCCTGTTTTTTCTGATAAAGAAACATTTCACTACTATACTTTGCCAAGTCAGTATCAGAATGGTCAATAACAGATGGTACACAGGAATTTAAAAGTACATTATATTAGTCAAAAGAAACTGGTATGTTTTGAGCATTTGCTAACAAGCAGTAATTATTTTCAATATGTGTTCACCATACTTAACAGCAGATCTTAATCCATCTTTTCACTCCTCTGTTCAGATTATATATGTGGCTATTTTCCTATCTTCCTTCCTTTTTAAAATCCTTTTTATTTCTTAAAATTTTCATTGTTGTCGTTACATTACATTCAAGGAAGTAGTGTAAAAACATAAGCTCTGTGACGTTTTGTTTTCCAAATGCCCAAATACCCAAACGTTTACAGGAAGATTAAATAGTTAAACTTAAAATTGTGAGGTACATTTCAGCAAAGCCATAACTAATAAAATGCTAAAAAACAGAGAAGATCTGTTTCATTTATTAAAGTTTTCTGAAGGCATCCAGTGGTGGAGACCTGTGTTTGTAAATGTCAGGAGGAAAAGCTTTTTTAAAAAAGACTTTTTTCTGGCCAGGGAGAAATAAATATAGTATCACGACTTCTTTCTTAGGCTATCATGCCATACAATGTACTCATAGAAGAATGTCATCAGAATATTCTTTTAAAATGTTCTTTAAAAATCCATTCTTTTAAAGTGGAATAATATGGATAACAGGAAGCATCATAGGGGGACATTATCTAGGGAAGAAATCTAAGTGATGCTGTTACTTTCTCATAACAAACACATTAAGCTTCCTGTTATCATTTTTTATACACATAAACCCTCTCCTGAAAAGTTTTGAGGGCTGTGGCAACCCATTAACAAAAATTAACCTGAAAATTAGATTGCAATAACCTTTCAGATTATCTCCAATTTAAGGAAACTTTCAGCTATTCAAAAAACATAGAACTTGATTACCTCCTCTGAGGAGATGCCATTGATAAGATATATTATACTGATATTTAATGAGCCAAGAGACAAAATTTCTTAACTTTTTTTTTACTTTTCTTGAAACATAAAACAAATTTGAATAAAATATAGTGCTTGAAATCATGACAGAATAAAAATATTCTCAAGAATTGTAGTCTTCATCTCAAAATCTTACCACAGCTTCTAAAAGCTAGAGTCAGGTCAGGTATGGAACAGTCTTTAGGTTTTTCCTTCTGCTGTATTCTGTCCTTACTCCACGTAAACAATCACTTCCTTATGACTAAACAAAAAGATATTTGTATAAGAGAAAATCCTCTATAGAATTTTATTACAAAATATCTTAACAATTATGTATCACAAATTAATGACCACAAAAATAACTGTTTTTGTTTTCATCAATAATTTTCTAAAGTTTTGTTTATCCCTATTTGTTCCAACATAATCCTTTTCAAACATCACTGTTTGTTTTCTTCTAGAGCAGGGGTGTTAAACTGCCGGCCCACGGGCCGGATGCGTCATGGTGAAACTGCGCCCACTCCATTGCCGGCAATGGAAAAAAAGTGTTGATACGTCACGACACCTCATGTGACGTTGCAAGTTTGACACCCCTGTTCTAGGGAAAGGCCATTATTAAAAAGTTTCATCTTATCTAAGGAGCTGTTCTTTCTTTTGATATCAGTGAAGTTCTGATCAAAACTGACATGAGACCATTTTAACAAAGCTAGGAGAAAAGACAAACAGGCTAGTACTGCTATCTAATAATTCTATTGGGGGCTTATCTCTGAGTGATTATCTATAGGACAGGGGTGTCAAACCCGATCACGTTGCAGGCCATATCGTGACATATCGGGATTTGTTTTGCCCTTATGGGGCCGGTGTGGGTGTGGCCAGACCGGGCTAGATCCGGCCCGCGGGCTGCATGCTTCACCTGTCTGCTATAGGATTTTATATATATAATAAAATTAAGACAAGGAAAATCAAAACTTATATCTATAATTGCTCTCTGGATAATTGTATTTTGGATTAATAAACTCAGATATGAACAAGTCTTTGGTATGCACATGCAGTTCTCTAAGTTCTTCATGCAAGCAAACTCATAACACAAAACGTCTTTAAAGCTCTCTAGATGGACATTTAATCCAAAATGGAAAACTATGGGCAACCTCCATCATCTATTTGTATTAGAGATTTTGCCCTGTCTACCTCCTTCTTCTGTAGTTCACTGAATTCCTCCAGCCAAATGGAGCAAATTTTGGCAAATGTGCAAGGGTTCATCATTCCCAAGTAAAATTCAGTTTCACCCCTTCAGAATAAGCACAGGTATCAAATGAATCTGAAAGTAGTTTCAGGTTTTTGCTTATTTTGAAGTTGTGAGCTAGTTGAGGCATAAGGAAAGCTATCAAGGGAATTGCAGGCATGCTAATTTATTTGCAGAAATGTGTGAAGGGAGAATAAAAGATAACAAGTGGAAGGAAATCTCTTTTTTGTATTTCAACTTACTAAGCCATAATTATGACACCAAAGCTTTTCCTCTGAGATTGTTAACTGTATCAACATCTAGAAATGTACCTTGACTGAGTCAAAGGTTCTCTCTTCACTTTGGGGATTATTTTGTAGGTTGTTTTCTGATGAATCTTTATTTTCTGAAGATAATTTCTCGGATTTTTCAAAATTCATCTCCAGGATATGAGCTGCTTTATTAAGTTCAACCTGTTTCTCCTTTATAGCGTTAATACTCATTTCCAGTTGAGCAACCGCTTTTGCAATGTTTTCTTTCAATTTGCTCAGTTCCATAAGCAAAGGGTCTTCCTTTTTTCCTTTCTTCAACAGCATCACTACTAAATTGGATCAAGGTGCAAAAGAAAATCATTTTCATACATGCATTATTAAGGTAATTAAGTTTTAATCTTCTTAGGTCCAAGATGCTGGGTATGTATTAACAGTAATATTGTCTACAGTGATACATGCATATATAATCCACTCTTTAGGATGCAGAAAGTCCTAAGTTTATGACTGTTGCTCAGCAACTGTTCAAAGCTACGATAGCTCCTCAGAGTTGTGGCTGTCACAGCCTTCCCATGGCCACTTGACTGCAATCTGGGTGCTCAGCACCCAGTTCATAATTACAACATCACAACAAGTCACAGTCATGTGACTGTGATTTCCCTCATTCCCTGCCAGCTTCCCACAAGTGAAGCCAATGAGAAAATTGCAATCACATGATGACACACATAGTCCTTGTATAATGATGGCAGCCCAAATTACTGAAATTGCCATTGCTAAGTGTTGCAGTCATGTGACTTTGCATTCTACGACAGTGTTATTGCAAGAGAGTTCCTGGTCCTAATTGCAATTATAATCTGAAGACTTTCTGTAGTACTATGAGATGCCTTCAGAATGATATAAATATAATTACACACTTTCCAAGAGATTATGTAATATTCAGCACCACTACTGAGTACTTCAGAACAAAAAATAAATAAATAAGAGGAAGTGATACCTTGCTGTTCTGAAAGCCTATCTAATTCAATCTTCTGATAAAAGAGTTTCTTCTGTTGTGATATTTGTGTACATGTCAACGCTTCTCTTTCCTTTGCTATCTGGAAAAAGTGAGAGGGAATAAGCACATTAAAACATGCCATTTAATTGACCAAAGTAAAAGCAACTCTACAAGGATCGTTATGGTAAATTTCCAATGTGTCCCTGAATCCACAGTATTTTTACATTATTTTATATATATGCCAATTGGTATTTAATGCAATTTATTACTCACAAGAGCTTCTTATATAGCATGTTCATTTTTCCTTTAAAATATCTTGTTTTCTTACTTTATTGAATCCACCTGAAAGGATTATTAACTTTGGAAATTTCCCGAAATTCTGTAATACATAACAAGGAAGGAGAAGACAAACAAACTAACAAAAAGGAAGCATATATAATTGTACTGGAGTCATCATACTGAAGCACATGTCACAAGCCTGGACTATATTCTTAATTTGCAACTTTTTTATAGGACACAATTTTAGACATTCAGGACAGTGAATTTTCCTTTGGAAGCTAAAGTCTGAAATCTACTGCTAGATGACAAATCTGTGTTGTGGAATTTGTGTCGCAAATGCTTGACATCAACAAAGGGGCAGGGCAGAGATTGTATAGAAAGATGATGGGAGGAGCTAGGCATTTGAAGAATTTAACTCTTCTCAAATCAGTAAACATTGACATAAATCTTTGCCATCCTTCAAGTACTTGCAATATTTAGGCTGACTCAGGAGATCTAAATTCATTATTTTACAATGCCAAAAAATATTCCAGGCAGAGTAGCAAATATTTCTGCTCACAGATAGGATTATCAGTACACTATAGTGGATTGGCAAAAATATCCTTCCTACTATTTTCTTTTAAATTCGGTAATTCTTTCCCTGTTTCTTCTAATAATATTTCTGTCTCAAATGTCTGTCTTCATTTGCAAATGAACATTCATGCCAAAAAAAGCAGAACAAATAGCAACATTCTACATCTATCTATAAATTTTGCATAAGCCCCTGACTTCTGTTGCAAAGGCTCCTGCAGAACATTATTTTATTTGGTATATATTAAAAGCCTTAATAGACTGCATTTTTCAATTACTTGGATGAGGAAATCAATGCAGGCAGAAATAAGCGTTGGATCAAATGGTACAGTAAGGGAAAAAATTATTTGATCTCCTGCTGATTTTGTATGTTTGCCCACTGACAAAGAAATGATCAGTCTAGATTCCAGGTTGGACATTGTGGTGTCACGGGCGCAGGAAAACGGGGCTCCATTTTCCACATCCAATTTCGCTCTGCTAGGGACTCTAAAAAGGGTCTAAAGTCGCCGTAGAGAGGTGACGAAGGAGGGAACCTTCAGTTTAAGCTGAGGAAGCCCTCCAAACCGGCAGAGGAAAGACTGCGGCCAGTCAGAAGCTACTGACAACTGAAGATAAGCATTAATTAGCAACTTCTGAACAATGTGGATGGAACTGGGTGAATCCTCTCTTTATAATTTTAAACCTCTTCCTGGAAAAAAGAATTCCCAAAGCAAAGAATGCCCCCAGTTGATCAAGAGAATGGGAATTTCTGTCCTGTTCCCTCAGGAAAAGTGAAGTGGCGAATAACTTTCCTTGGGGGGACAATAGAGAAAACTATAAGATTAATTTGGAATTAATACAGAGACATAGCTTTGACAAATTTGGGGACTAAAAGTACTTTTAAGACTTTCCTTTTGAAAAGATATGGAAAGTTGGTGAAATAAGTTTGGACTTAAAAGCTGGAAGATGGATATTAATGACATCTGGTGATGAGCTTTGGCGTTACAATTTATTATGCTTAAAGGAAACAGCCTAGTCATAGATAAGATTCTTTGTTGTTCCTGGAAACTTTCAGTTTTGCAGACTGCAGCTGGGAAAAGGAGGGGAAAAAATCCTTAGGATGTTTATCTGTACGAAGGAGACAATAAACCATTCTGAATTGGCCTGCCTGGGTTACAAATACTGACTGACTCTTAGTTTCAAGAATTACCAAGAAATATTAAGAAACAGTGGGAAAGTTGCTTCTGGACTATTTCTCTTTGGAAGAAACATGGATAATTAACAAGAAAATGTAAATGAACTTCAGAAAAAAATCCTCTCCATGTTGAAATCAATTCAAGAGACTATTGTTTTAAATCATGAGATGAGACTAAAAATAATTTAAATAACATAAATGAACAACTCTCTAACTTAAACTTACAAGCAGAAAACGTTCAGAAAATGACTACAAAGAATGAACTAGCAATTCAGAAACAGAAAACAAATAGAAGAAACTGATACAAAAATGGAGGATTTGAAAGAAGAAACCAACAGACAGGTACAAATAAATAAAAATTTGGAAGACTCAGATATAATATCGGAAATGGAAAAGAAAGAGTGTCTTTTATACAGGTAATGAGCTGAGATTAGGAGCACTTTCTTAAAGGGAGGGCTCCTAATCTCAGCTTGTTATCTGTATAAAAGAGTCCTGTTCACAGAAGCAATCAATCAATCAGACTACAAACTCTTCCAAGACCAAACAGCTGTCCAGGATGTCAGGGACAAGATTGTAGACCGACACAAGGCTGGAATGGGTTACAAGACTATTGCCAAGCAGCTTGGTGAGAAGGTGACAACAGCTGGTGCGATTATTCGCAAATGGAAGAAACACAAAGTAATTGTCAATATCCCTTAGTTTGGGGCTCCATGCAAGATCTCATCTCGTGGAGTTTCAATGATCATGAGAATGGTGAGGAATCAGCCCAGAACTACACGAGAGGATATTGTCAATGATCTCAAGGCAGCTGGGACCATAGTCACCAAGTAAACAATTGGTAACACACTACGCAGTGAAGGACTGAAATCCTGCAATGCATGCAAGGCTCCCCTCTCAAGAAAGCACATGTACAGGACCTTCTGAAGTTTGCCAATGAACATCTGAATGATTCAGAGGAGAAGTGGGTGAAAGTTGTGGTCAGAAAGTGTTGTGGTCAAAATCAAGGTCTTTGGCATCAACTCAACTTGTGGTGTTAGGAGGAGGAAGAATGCTGCCTGTGACCCCAAGAACACCATCCCTACTGTCAAACATGGAGGTGGAAATATTATGCTTTGGGGGTATTTCTCTGCTAAGAGGACAGGACAACTTCACCGCATCAAAGGGACAATGGATGGGGCCATGTACTGTCAAATCTTGGGTGAGAACCTCCTTCCCTCAGCCAGGGCATTGAAAATGGGTTGTGGATGGGTATTCCAGCATGACAACGACCCAAAATACACGGCCAAGACAACAAAGGAGTGACTCAAGAAGAAGCACATTAAGGTCCTGGAGTAGCCTAGCCAATCTCCAGACCTTAATCCCATAGAAAATCTGTGGATGGAGCTGAAGGTTCCAACTCCCAAACGTCAGCCTTGAAACCTTAATGACTTGGAAAAGATCTGCAAAGAAGAGTGGGACAAAATCCCTCGAGATGTGTGCAAACCTGGTGGCCAACTACAAGAAACATCTGATCTCTGTGATTGCCAACAAGGGTTTTGCCACCAAGTACTAAGTCATATTTTGCGAAGGGGTCAAATACTTACTTCACTCATTAAAATGCAAATCAATTTATAACTTTTTGAAATGCGTTTTTCTGGATTTTTTTGTTGTTATTCTGTCTCTCACTGTTAAAATAAACCTACCATTAAAATTATCATTTCTTTGTCAGTGGACAAACGTACAGAATCAGCAGGGGATCAAATAATTTTTTTCGCTCACTGTTGGTGGAAATAAACTGTCCATCCATTAAGTTGCAGTATCACCAAACCCTGAAGAGTTATAATAGTCACATCTCTGTCAATTTACTACTGAGCAGACCTAATGATGTAGAAAATTTCGTATGTCATTTGTTTTATTTTTGTACACATTTATTTTTATTATTAGCATTTAATGGTTGTTAGTTTCTTCTTCATTTCTTTATTTTGTATTTTAACTTTGGAAATAAAATTTAAAAAAATGTAAAGAGCTGTCATTGGACCTAAATGTCCTGGGCAACTTTTATCCAGTCTCCAGCATCGCCTTTCTGGTAAAAATTATTGAGAAGAGGCCAGCTGCAGTTCCAGAGCCATGAAAGAAATGGATTGTCTGGTCCCATGTCAGTTGGGGTTCCAGCCTACATTCAGTATGGAGACGGCACTGATCATGCCTGTTGATGATCTCTGGTGATGCCGGGATGCAGGTAGTTGCAACCTGGCCCTTCTTTATTTCTCAGCAATTTTTGATATGATTGATTTTCACATCCTTGTGGACCAATTGAGGAGAATATAACTGGAGAACTCTCTCCTCAACCAGTTCAAGGCAGTATTTCAGGGGGAGAGTAAACTCAAATTCAAATCCTCTGATTTGTGGAGTGTCGCAAGTTTGATGCTCTTGCTCCTCCTGCTTAATATGAAGTTGCATAAGGGAGAGGTTATCAATCAGTTGACCTCAGTTCAGTGTTAGGTATCATGACTATATGAAGTCATTCAACTGTGAATGAGTCATTCAATCCATGAATTAAAAAAACAATGTTGTCAAGGTTTCCTCCCAATGCTTGGAAGCAGCTGGAGTCTGGATTCGGAAAAACATGTTTAAGTTCAATTCTACCAGGTCAAATGGCTTGGACCATCTGGTTCTGGAGATTCCCAAACTTAGTCCTAAATGGGGGGGGGGCACTAGGGGAAGTCCTCCTAAATCAGTGTTTCTCAACCTTGACAATTTTAAGGCATGTGGACTTTAACTCCCAGAATTCCACAGCCAGCATTGCTGGCTGTGGAATTCTGGGAGTTGAAGTCCACATGCCTTAAAATTGTCAGGGTTGAGAAACACTGTCCTAGATTCTCAACTCCTTCTCAAAGATCCAGGTAGCTAGGGCTTTGCACAAATCCAACATGTATGCAAACTGCACTCATCTCTGTATCAAGCCCTCTTTACAGTCACTTATATCTTGGAGAGGAACTATGGCAGCATAGTTTTCATGAGGCTGCCCTTGAAGACCACTTGAAAGCTACAGCTGGTTCAGAATGTAGCAGCCTAAGCTGCAATAGGCAGGTCTAACAACATCCAGGTAATACCTCTGCCTCATGAGCTGTATTAGTTACTAATATGCTTCTGACTCCAATTCAAAGTGCTGTTTATTATCTACCAAGTCCTATTCAGCATAGCACCTAGTTGTCTAAAGGACTATTTCTTGTAATAGTAATTAGGGTCAAATTCCTTAGGGTTCCATTGAGGAAGCAGTATCACTTAGCAGAAACAAGAAAACAAGACTTCTTTGTTGTAGCACCTGCCCTCTGGAACAGCATCTGCTTGGAGATTCATTCATAGCTACTCTATCTCTCTTCAAAAGACCCCTAAAATGTAGTTCTTCTCCCAGGTCTTTGTTTAGCATACTGGCTGACCACTCCACTTTTGGGGTGATGGAAAGTAGGGTTTTTTCCCCCCAGGACTATTGTGTGGGTTTTTTTTTTTTTTTTTTTTGGTAGATCTTGTTGCGTTTTTCTTGCTTTTGGGTATCGTGAAGCTGACCAGAGTCATTTTTGGAGTTAGGCAATTTAGGAATTGTATATATGAAATTAAAATAAACTATGTAGATACAGACATTTAATATCTATTCATCTACCTTAGAATTTTGCAGAGGACTGCTTATATATTGTTAAGTATACATTTCTATGCTGAAAAGAAGGAAAAGTTAAAGCTCGTTAACCAGAAAAAAATAAACAGTGTTTTTGTTTTTAAATTATAAATCAGAGGTCCCCAACCTTTTGGGCACCAGGGGCCGGTTCCATTGAGAGATTTTTCTGTGGACCAGAGAGGGTGTGGTTTTGTATGCTGTCTGCATCCTGCAGATGGGACTTTGCTTGTCTGTGCAGACCAATTGCTGGCATGCCACAGACCAGTACTGATCCACGGACCGGGGGTTGGGGACCCCTGGTATAAATGATAAACAGAGACCTGCATTGGGCAAGTATTTGGACCAGTTGATTTCTAAAGTCCATTCGAAATCTTAATTTCTATGATTCTATGGTAATTATGAAATCAAGAAGAAAAGATACTCACCATTTGCATCACAGCAGTTTGATTTTTTTCATCACATTTTTTTCGCTTGGCCCTTTTTTTACACCTGGTTCGCTGGTGAACCATGGTAGGAGCTGCTTGAGATGGCTTTTTGCTGATGGCAATTGTATTAATAATTCTGAGGTTGGGATTTGTACATTTGCTTTTTAGTTTGGCAAGTTTGGCAAGGTTGGCGACCTCAGGTTTATTTGGACATACAGAGTTCACTTGCTGAGCACACCAGTCAGAAGTTGCATGACCCATGTGGCGCTGGTATACATCATAGTTAGGTAAGACTACTGGGAGAGAGGCACAGTTTGGGAAGAACCGATTTGGAGTAAAGGTAGAGACATATGGAACATTCCGACAGGAAGCAGAGGTGGGCCCAGGAGGAATATCAAGAAAAGAAGGTGGAGCTGATGGGATTAAAAATCCTGGAACATCAGATTGCTCACATATGCCAGTAGGATTATTTTGCCCTAATTTAGTGATGTTATTAGCTTTAGCTGATGGGAAAGAATCAAATGGTGATAGAGAATGTTTCTGCCTCTTCCACAACTCTGCTTTATGATTTGTCACTGAATGATGATCTGGAGAATAAGTTGGTTTTTTTCCATAGAGTCTTTCTTCCGTGCGAGCAGCAAGCTTACCTACTTCAGCCACTCCAATGTCCAAACCAATAGTCTTAAGCAAGTCACGGATCTTGTCATATTCCGGGGTGGACTGTTCCAAAATCTCTGGTTTTACAGATAGAGTTGCAGGAGGTGGAGAATTTACTTTCTCACTTACCGGTTCTTTCTTTTCACTCAGCATTAGCTTTTGAGAGGGGAGACAGTTGTTTGAATCACCATCATCATCACCGTAAAGAAATTTCTCTTCATCTTCTATATTATCAGGGAAGGGATCCAGTCTTTTATCTGGAGTGTAAGTAGAATCAATCACTATACCTACAGTATCCGAAAAGCCACTCCCATCTTGACTGGCTCTTTCATGAGGCAGCAAGAAGTCACCATGTTGGTTGACAGACTCTAATGTTGACTCAGGAGGCTCCTTTTCCTTTGAAAAATTCCCAGAGTCCTGTTCAAAAGGAAAAGCATTTTTGTGGGTAGAATATTTTGCACTGACATATCTTACCAGCAGAGCCTACAGACAAGTTATTGTTGAACTGAAGAAATTCTGAAGAAGAAAAACTGATGAAAAGAAGCAATTATGTTAAACTGGTACAAATAAAAAGTATCTGAAAGAAAGGAGTTCATTGATAGATAAGAATCCAGACTTTAAAAAAGATATTGTGATGTTTATAAAATTAATCAACATTTCAATCCATAAAACAGATCATTCTTTTATATAAACAGATTACAGCTAATATATTGGAAAACTGTAAGAGAATAAAAATGAAACTGAGGCAGAGACATGAGTTCTAAAATACCATTTAATTTGACACATTGTGGGTATTTCATTAGGGCTGAGGCAGGATGCAAAGGTGCTATAAAAGTTATCAGAGGAAAACAAATAACATGCTTCCTTTGCTAAACAGGCCACACTGATACAAGATGATCTCACTATATTGTACTAATCAGCAATAAAATTGCCAGTATAGTAACACAGTATAAGCTGCACATACCGTGTCACTGCCCAGCCTTGTTCAGTGTTAACCTTTCACTGAAATGACTTTGTTCTCCTTCCATGACATGCTCATAAAGTCCAGTTTTAATTTGCTATGCAGCATCAACATAAACATGCCATGATCCTTGATTACTTTGAATCATTCAGCAAGGGTGAAGGAGAAGGAAAAACAGCACGTCAAATGAGCAGCAGAGGAAGCACAAAATGGGTCTGAACAATAACAGAATTTGAAAGGTACTTTTCTGAAGGGAGCATCTCACAAACCCCAAAAAAGTAGCCAAATGCTCCTAAGTCAATGGGCAACATTATTTATGACAGCTGCATGATGCAAATTCACAGAAGCATAGTGCTTCTTCTTTCAGAAATGAACAGTTACCGTATTTATCTCTGTTTTGAAATTATGTTAGGAAAGTCAAGTGACTTGATAAATCAGTTTCAAATAGTTTTTAAAAAGTAATATTTATAGAGATTTCTTCAATTTCAAACACTGAAAAATAAGTTTTCTAAAAACAATTTAGGAAACCTCCAACTTATGCACCTAATGGTAAAAAATTTCATCTAAACCATGAAAACCTTCAGCAAGCACCCTTCCATTTCTCCCAAAATCTCACCTTTCAGAACAGACTCCTTCTCCCTGCATGACAAAACATCCCAGACTCCTTGCAGAGCAAAATAAGGAGCAATTGCTCCTTACTTCATCTTGCACGAGGAAAAGTATTACTGATGAAGCTTCAAAGTTGGAAAACAGAAATCCCCACGAGTGACCTAAAATTACTATATCAAATGCAGCTTCTTCATGTTATCCTCAAGCAGATGTTAAAATACTTGCTTAAGGACAACACATCTTAACAGAAAATTACTGGTTTCAAATTTAAAACAAATAAAGTGAAACTTTCTGATCCAAATGAGGCCCAAGATGCTGCCATACTAAATCAACTCCATGACTGGGAAGAAAGAGTATGACATTGTTCAAAGCATTTATTCTAAAGATCTTCATAAAAAAGTTAAATATTTATATTTAAAATAGGGGGGGGAAAACTAGTAAAACATGACAGATTAACAAAGAGAGTGAAGAATTCAGTTCAAACCTGTGTAGAAGAATTATCTGACCGTTTCTTCAGTATAGATTTTAAGGGGACTGCAGGTGTTTTCTCAGATCTATAATGGTGTTGAGATTCAGAAGACTGTTCTTGATTAGCTGAGTCAGCAATTGGGTAGTCAGTTCTAATGTTTCTCCTTTGCAAATCTTCTTCTCTTTTTCTCCTAATTCTTTCAAGTTTATGAAAATCTTCATCCGTGTACATCAGGCTTAGGCTTCTATTAGGGCTTTGTTTACGATACTTCTCTGTCTCTGCCAATAAAGCCTGAGATTTTATGCTTCCATCAAAGAGTCTATCTTTTCTGTCATATTGAAAGTATTTTGATTCTTTCTCCCCACCCCTATTATTTTCTCTTAATTGATCCTGTAGAAGTTCATTGTTTATGCTTCGGTCCAGTTGAGCTCCAAAAATATCCCTACTGTAATAGTCCTTATCGTGTCCTGTGCTGAATAGTCTTGAAGAATTCTCCTCATGAAAGAAACCTCTCTCAAGATTCCAAGGACGTGAAGGGGCTCTGCTAAATATTGGACCATCATACGAGTCATCCCTGATGAGAGAGGCACATAAATCATAAAACATCAACATCATATATATCTTGGAACTCAAGTTAGCATAGTTGTCTGACTTTGAATAGCCAAAACCGGTTTACACTGACCCCAATATGGCTAGTTCTGCGCCTTTCATTAACAGCTTCACCTTCCATCTCAACCTATATCGTTCTTCCAGAAATGACATTTTTGAAATTGGTTATTTGTGAGCATAGGGGACATGAAACAAAAACAGACAAGAGTGCACTGTTACAGAAATGGAAATGTGCTCCAGCTCCAGATGTCAACAAAATATGTATAATTTATCCTGTACTAAATCATTTTCAAATGACAAAGTCAGTCTTATAAACCATACAGTTTTTATTTTTTTAAATAAAGTTTGCGTTAAATTTTTAATAATGACAGTTTTCATGTATTTATTGTTTTAATTTATCACTGTAAACTGCACACGGTATTTTTTTGTGAGACAGCAGCTGTAAAATTTGATTGATAGTTTTGTGTGAAGTGTACACACAACCTCAACATGTCTATAACAAATTTGTACAATAAAGCATTTTAGTCCATTTTTAAAGTAAAGGCAATATTCTAATACTTTAATCAATTAACAGCAACAACAGTACTTATCCTATACATCTTTAAAATGTTTCTATTTTCCTATATTAAATCAATGGAGAAATATGTGCAACTTGCTATTAAAAATAACTATCACAAACATTTTTCTAATAAGGCTTGATGAAGATGAATACTTGTTTATCCTACTGAATCCTTAAAAAAATATATAATCTCATTAAGAAACTAGGGGAAGACCAGAGATTCTGCTGCTGCTACAGCTGAAGAAAGCCCAGCTTGTGCTTATTAGCTGCCCTGGCCATACTTGCCATATGCACTTGTTTGTTTGTTTTTTTAAAACTAATTTCTGTGGTATTTCGATACAGTTAACTTTTGACAGCAGTAGGCAATATAGTGAGGGAAAAAATTATTTGATCCTCTGCTGATTTTGTATGTTGGCCCACTGACAAAGAAATGATCGGTCTATAATTTTAATGGTAGGTTTATTTTAACACTGAGAGACAGAATAACAACAAAAATCCAGAGAAATTCATTTCAAAAAAATTATAAATTGACTTGCATTTTAATGAGTGAAATAAGTATTTGACCCCTTCGCAAAACATGACTTAGTACTTGGTGGCAAAACCCTTGTTGGCAATCACAGAGGTCAGACGTTTCTTGTAGTTGGCACCACATTTGCACACATCTCAAAGGGGATTTCGTCCCACTCCTCTTTGCAGATCCTCTCCAAGTCATTAACGTTTCGAGGTGAATGTTTGGCAGCTCAAATGTTCAGCTTCCTTCACAGATTTTCTATGGGATTAAGGTCTGAAGACTGGCTAGGCCACTCCAGGACCTTAATGTGCTTCTTCTTGAGCCACTCCTTTGTTGCCTTGGCCATGTGTTTTGGGTCACTGTCATGCTGGAATAGCCATCCATGACCCTTTTCAATGCCCTGACTGAGGGAAGGAGGTTCTCACCCAAGATTTGACAGTACATGGCCGTCCGTTGTCCCTTTGATGTGGTGAAGTTGTCCAGTCCCCTTAACAGAGAAACACCCCCAAAACATAATGTTTCTACCTCCATGTTTCATGGTAGGGATGGTGTTCTTGGGGTCACAGGCAGCATTCATCTTCCTCCTAACACAGCGAGTTGAATTGATGTCAAAGAGCTCAATTTTGGTCTCATCTGACCACAACACTTTCACCTACTTCTCCTCTGAATCATTCAGATATTCATTGGCTAACTTCAGATGGGCCTGTACATATACTCTCTTGAGCAGGGGGACCATCGGGTGCTACAGGATTTCAGTCTTCCATGGTGTAGTGTGTTACCAATTGTTTTCTTGGTGACTATGGTCCCAGCTGCCTTGAGATTATTGACAACATCCTCCCATGTAGTTCTGGGCTGATTCCTCACCGTTCTCATCATCACTGAAAAACCACGAGATGAGATCTTGCATGGAGCCCCAAACTAAGAGAGATTGACAGTTACTTTGTGTTTCTTCCATTTACAAATAATCGCACCATCTGATTGTCACCTTCTCACCAAGCTGCTTGGCAATAGTCTTGTAGCCCATTCCAGCCTTGTGTAAGTCTGCAATCTTGTCCCTGACATCCTTGGACAGTTGTTTGGTCTTGGCCATGGTGGAGAGTTTGGAATCTGATTGCTTCTATGGACAGGTGTCTTTTACACAGATAACGAGCTGAGATTAGGAGCACTCCCTTTAAGAGAGTGCTCCTAATCTCAACTCGTTACCTGTAAAAAAGAAACCTGGGAACCCGAAATTTGGCTGATTGATAGGGGATCAAATACTTATTTCACTCATTAAAATGCAAATCAATTTATAACTTTTTTGAAATGTGTTTCTCTGGATTTTTTTGTTGCTGTTATTCTGTCTCTCACTGTTAAAACCTACCATTAAAATCATAGACTGATCATTTCTTTGTCAGTGGGCAAACGTACAAAATCAGCAGGGTATCAAATAATTTTTCCCCTCACAGTATATCCACATAAAAACTGTTATGTTTTCATTTCAAAGATCTTTCTAATTTTGAAAGTATACAAATCACAATGACAAATTATAGTGCTTTATTATGGTCCAATAAACATATAATATGCATCAAAGAAATTTCTCACACCTCAGATAGGAGAATCTCAATGGCAACATATATACATAGCCTTAAGCAGTAAAGCAATTACATTAGGACAGGGGTCCCCAACCCCTGGGCCATGGACTGGCACCGGTTCACAACATGCCAGAAACTGGGCCGCTCAAGTGAGCGAAGCCCCATCCAGGCACGCATGGGATGCAGGCAGCATGCAAAATCACGCCCCCTCAGATCCATGAAAAAAATCTCTCTCCACAGAACCAGTCTCTGGTGCTCAAAAATTTGGGGGCCACTGCAGTAGGACAGAGGTAATCCTCAAGTTATGACCACTCTTTCGGGGTCCATTTAAGATTACAATAACACTGAAGAAGGGCAACATATGACCTGTCCACAAAGTTGTGGTAATCGCAACATCACATTATAGCAATCTGGGTACCTGGGTGCCCACCTCATTATTAAGATATTGCAGCAAGCTGCAACCATATGATCACCATTTGTGATCTTCCCTGCTGGAACCAAAGTCAATGGGGAAGTTGGCAGGGATGGTTGCAAGTTGCTCACATAAGTTGTTCCTGCTGCTTTTTCTCCCAAGGACCCCTACACGGGAACTTCAGGGATCTTGTACTTTGCAGCAACCTCACATAGACTTCTTTTTTGCCAAATGAAACTCTTCCTGGACTGGGAGGTCTTGTCACATTGATTAATCCTGTCATTTCCTGGTTGGATTACTGCAACACATTCTACATGGGGCTGCCCTTGAAGATTAACTGGAAATTACGATTGATTCAAAATGTGACAGCATGCACCATTCTGACTGCTCCTCAGTTTGCCCTCTTTGCACTGCTGATGGAATGTAATCAGCTATAAGAATAATCTTGAGGAATAGGAGGAAGAGCCACAACCAAGATATTGATCAGGGAAAAAAAAGTTTTAGTCTGAGGCTGAAATGTAATTTGAAAAGGATCTCAGGCTTGACCTTCCCTAGTTCTTTTCCAAGATAAAGGAAGGGAAGGGGAAGCGCATTCAGACCAGTTCTGTACCATAACCTTATAATTAAGGCAGGATTAGCATACACAACCTTGCTTCCTAGTCTGGTCCTCCTTGAAGGACTGATAGTTTCCAGTTTCTTCCTGTTGCAATTCAAAGTACTGGTTATTACTTTTAAAACTTTAAATGGTGTAGGACCAGGTTGCTTACAGCAGGGCTTTTCAACCTTTTCACCCATTGTACCACTTTTAGAATATGGCAACATCCGAGTACCACCAGTCGCTTAGCAAGGTGTCAAAAACTTGATGACCCAAAAAAAGGGGGGGGAAGTGATAAAATACAGATAGTCGACTTACAACAGTTTGCTTAGTGACTGTTCGAAGTTACAATAGCACTGAAAAAAGTGCCCCCCAAGCCACAGCCGAGCATGACACCTGCCTGCCCGCCCGGCGGCGCTCTTCCTCCTGTCTGAGGTTTTCATTGTTGTGAGCATTTCTGTTGAGGATTGGCAGCGGGGGTAGGGTGGGGTGATGTTTGGTTTTTATTTCCCCCCCCCTCTGCTGGGTGGTTGCAGCAGGTTTTGGTCACTTCACATGACCCTGGGACACTGTGACCGTCATAAATATGAATCAGTTGCCAAGCATCTGAATGTAAATCACAAGACCCTGGAGATGCTGCAACATTCCGGCTGATTGGTGCTTCTTCTGGGCTCAGCAGAAGCGCCAGGATCAGCGCCAAGCTCCACCTGGAGCCTAGCACTGAACCTGGCGCTTCCACTGATGACAGCCCTGCAGCTCCAGCCATCTCTCACTCAGGCTTGTGCGGTGCTGCCACCGGTTCAGCTCATTCCCCTCCCCCGCTACTTTTCTAGGGTGCTCGCGTACCACTTGCCAGGTGCCAATGTCCCACAGGTGGTACCCGTTGAAAAGCCCTGGCTTACAGGACTGCTTCTCCTTGAAGATTTGGCCATTCCACTAGATCAGATACAGTGGGAGCACTCCATGTTGTTTCTTTTAAACGTTATCATCTAACAGGAACAAGGAACTGCACCTTCTCTATAGTTGGCCCTGCCCAGTGTAACACCCTTTTCCCAGAGATCCAGCAGGCCCCCACACTCATTCCCTTCTAGGTCTTAAAATATTGAGGCAAGGCAAGGCCGGAGCTGGTGAGATGGTAAGTGTATATATGGGTATGGCTAGGGGTGCCATAAGCTGCTATAGAATTTTTATAGATTTTTATTCTGATTCTTTGGGACGGGAGGTTAATTGTTTAGTTTTGTGTGCCACGCCATTCAGGGTTGTTGATTAATTTAGCTTTAGATATTCAAACCACCTGTATACCTTCTAGCACTTAAATTATTTGAGCATCAGCCAATCAATAAAATCAATTCTAGTTTTGATCCTTTTTCATTAACAAAACCAAATTATTACTATAGACATAACTATAAAGAATCAACACTTTAAGCATCCTAGTTACAACTGCAGTATTCTGAAAATATACTGAAACATGTACAAAAGTGTTAGTAAGCAGTAGAAAATTTCAAAGGCTGCAAAATTCAATTTTTTTTTCAGAAAACTGGAACAACGCAATGACGATTGAGTGTGGCCAGAGAATATAAAACATTGAGTGATTGAAGAAAGACATGGAAAAATTGGCAAATGGTGTGAGAATGAACTGTGATATCCTAATGCATGCTAGCCATCAGAAAGATTCCACTTCACATTCTGCTTTAGGTTTCACTTTTTAAAAAAAATCAGAAATAGATTCCCTCAAGAAGCAATTATAATTTAATTTCCCATAAAGATGTACTACTATTTTTACTCACTCACTATGTGGGTTCTTACCCAATATGGTGGGACTGGAATAGCTTATTTGGGGTATTCAAAATGATCCAGAGCTCAGCACATATTCATCCAGAGCACACCTGATTATATCATATGCCTCATGCAAAAAAGTGAATAAATTATATGGTTGGAAACTATTTACATACAAAAACTTAACAAAGCTTCATATAATCAAAAAGCACTTACTTTTGCTTCACTCTCAAAGATTTACTGAAGAATTAAATGACATACTAGCTGCTCCTAAATTAGTTCTTACTTTTAAGAAATGTAGATAAATATATTTGCTTTTATTATTTCAATGTCTCCTATCAAACTTTTAAGTCATGAAAATACACTCTTATGTGATTATCATAAAACTGAAAACAGATTTACTACAAGCATTTTTAATAACAGGAGAGAATACATTATAATTATAAGTAAACTGCATACTTTGTCATCAAAATTCACCAACTTTACCACTAAGTACAAGAAATAAGATAAAGGTTTATAAGATTCTATAAAGAAATCGGGGATTGCAAAGAAAAATATACTTTGAAATTGAACAGTATGCCTATTTTTATCCTGGTTTGTACCCTGTAAACTTAAAGGTTGCTTTTAAGATTAAATAGTATTTGTATCTTCTAGACTTTGCTTCTTAAATATACACTGAAATGCACTACAGATTTATGTAGAAATGAACAAAAACTGACATACTAAAAGTAGAGCTAAAACTACCTGAAACAAGGTCACAGTACATAAATCAAGCTGTCAAATTAGAAAATTTTGCCACATTAGGTTCTGATTTAATATTCAGCATTACTGCTGCAATTATTAAGAGATTTGAATATAACTGACAGTCCCAACCATTTAAGGATTCTTATCTTAACCCTCCTCCATTTGAATTTTTAAACATTACTTGGAATCTTTCATATATTATTCCACTTACAATTGTTGCTAACAAAATCTAATCTCATTGTACTATACATTTTTAGATAAAAAGCCCATTCTATGCATTTGAGGATAACAATCTTTTAAATCAAGCATGTCAAACTCGCGATGTCACGTGACATCGTGCAACAAATCGGGACATTTTCCCCATTGCCGGCAATGGGTGTGTGTGTGTGTGCGGTTTTGGCGTGATGCATCTGGCCCGCAGAGCAGCAGTTTGATATGCCTGTTTTAAATGATTTTCCCCTTTCCCCTTTAATGACATAATTCTTTATTTTTACAGTGTTTTATCGTATTTTTAAGTTACAGTGTTTTATCGTATTTTTTAAGTTACTGTGGGTTGCAACAGACTGAGTGGCCTATAAGTCTCATAAACAAACAAATATGAATGTGTCCTAAGATGAGGGATGTCTAATGTAATCCATCTAATATATTTTCCAAACTGTCTCATAACATGACATTATTTTATTGGATACTATAGGATATGAACAAAAAAAAATCACAATTTTTGAGACTAGCTTTCAAAGAACCATACCTGTTCACATTGCTTAGATTATCAGCTGGTGAGCTTGTGCCGTTTTCAATTAAGGCCCGCAAGTATTTTTCCACTGAAGACTCCGAACGTTGGTGTGGAGAACGTGAGCGCTGCCTTGGAGAATATGAGGGCTGATCCAGCGAATATGTCTGCAATGGGGGAAGGGACAAGGAATAGTTACAATATGCTATCTATTTGGTAAAACAGGCTTCAGTATCTTCCACTGTTACAAAATACCTTAAAACTGGATATATTATGTAAAAGTTAAGAGAAAAAGAAGAAAATTGAGTCATTTAGAAGGGCTACAAATTTCTACTTAAAATTTGTAGCTCATGGTGTGGAATGATTGTTTTCACAATTTCTTTTACATTCTTCCACAATTTATTTTCACATTTTTTTAAAGTTATAGAAATGTGTTGTTTCATAAATTGGCACAAAAGTAACATGTAAGGCAGGGGTGTCAAACTGCCGGCCCATGGGCCGGACTCATCACATGGAAGCCACGCCCACACCATTGCTGGCAATGGCAAAACTGGCCCGATACGTTGTGCGACGTCACGTGACATCGCGAGTTTGACATGCCTGATGTAAGGATAAAGACATCTTAAAACTGAGTTAAGGAGGTAGTCTACTTCCTGCTCAAGAAGTCATTGCTGCATCCAACAGAGTTGGAGAACTTTTATCCCATCTCCAATCTTTCCTTTTTAGGGAACACCTGCAGTTGCTGATAGCTTGTAGTAAGTGTATGACAGGATGAATCCTGAAACTCTTTGATCTGTCAGTGGTTTTTTGTAGCATGACACAGGAATCCTTCTGGACCAACTCAGGGGGTTGGGAGTGGCAGACACAGCATTGCTGGAGTTTCTTCCTTCCTCAAGGGCAGTTTACTCCTCCATTCAGAACATGTGTGCAAATTTGGGATCCTTCTGGCCTCATAGCTCCTGCTCAAATCTCAACTATGGCCAAGAAAATCTTTATACAACACCATCTGCTGTGCCAAATTAACCCACACCTGAAACAGTAGCCTCTGCTTACAATCACTCATGCCTCAGTCACCTCCCATTCGGATTACTGCAACACAGTATACATAAAATCTGCAACTGACCCAGAATGCCACAGGAATTATGGGTGCATTGTGGTATGCACACGTAACATCACTATTTCTCAAATTACACTGGCTCCCCATAGGCTTCTGGACACAATCCAAAATGTTAATTGTCGCCTACAATGTCCTACATGGCACAGAATCATATTATTTGCAAGATTGTTTTTGCCCAATTCACCTACTCTCATAGGGACACTCCCAATTTTGTCTTCAAGACAATGTCGCTTGATGAGATCTTAAGAGGCATATTTTTTGTTCTGTGGCAGCTGCCCTTTGGAACAAGCTTCTTCCCAATGTTCAGATGGCTCTGATCTTGTCAGACTTCAACTAAGTTTTAAAAACTTGGAATTTCTCTAATGCATTGGACCAGAATGATAGATGAGCTTATCTTTTGGGAATGGAATGATTGAGATTCCCAACTTTATATTGCATGGTGTTTCTAATATTGTTTTGGAGTTTATTTAATATTTGCAATTGTAGTTACAATTACATGAATTTGGGGAATAGGGCTATATATATATATCTTCTAATGAGATAAAGAAGCAATTGAGATTCCTCTGCTATCTCAGTCCTGGTGCATAAGGAGGAAAAATGATTTTTTATCTTTTACATTAATATAGTGACTCTGTTATGAAGTACTGAGACAGTGATCAGTCCCCAATTCTTCCTGGAAGAAAATGGTTTATTGGGGAACACAGATTTCTCACTCTGATGTAACAGATGAAAAGAATACCAATTATAGGTCTTCCGGTGGATAGCGTCGATGATGGCGGCTACATTGTAGCCGTCCTCCTGGGACAGCGTGAGAACCGCGGAGCACAGCAGAGATCAGCTGTCCCGCGGCTCAAAATCCCCTCCCGGGTGAAGGGAGGGGGTAGAGAATCACCCGAATAGAGGTAGAGCCTCTTAAACCCCCCAGGAATTTTTTCTGGGGGGTAGAAAGAGAGCTCCCTCGGAGTTCGGGTTGCCTCCGCCTCCCAGCTGACTCTGTTCCTTCGGGAACAAAGCGAAACGCCGCTACCATCTCCGCACGCTTAAAAGGACCGGGTGAGTGATTTTTAAAAGCGGACAGAGCTGGATAAAGGATTGGACTTATTGAATTTTAATTTGTTTTTTAGTTTAGGCTGATTTTCTTTTTTTTTTTTTCTTTGTTCTCTGCTTGTGTGGAGAGTGAAAGTAAAATGGCGATTTGAAAGTGCCTTTTTTTCGGAAGAAAGCGAGTCAAACGGAATGTTATGGACTATATAGTTTTTTTATTTAAACTTTTTAAACTTTTCCTTTTTTTCTGAAGGTGGTTTTGTGTTTTTGAAATAGCTTTTAAACTCTCCTTTGCTTTTTATTTTTTTGGAGGATTTTTTATTGTATTTTCTTTAAGAAGGAAGAAGAGGAAATAAGATTTTTCTTTTTTTAAAAAAATGGCTTCAAAGAGGCAAGCAGCTTCTACAGTTCCTAAGGTGGCTTCTTCCCCTGCGATTTTACCGGTACAACAACCTAAAGCCACACTGGTACAACAACCTAAAGTTACACCACCATCTTCTCCTCCTCTGCCAGTATTATTTGTACAAGATATGAAAGACATAATGGGAAATGCTGTATCTCAAATCAGAGAGGAAATGAAGGACCTTTTAGATCAGAATAAAACTGAAATTAGAGGGGAAATGAAGGAGCTTTTAGATCAGAATAAAACTCAAATCAGAGGAGAAATGAAGAACCTGTTAGAGCAGAATAACACTATTCTGAGGCAAGATATAGTTATGGCTCTATCAGGACTTGCTTCTGTGGTTGAGAAGCTTGATTCCAGGGTTGAAGAGGTTGCAGAAAAGGTTGATACCCTGGAAGATAAATTTGAAGGCATGGAAAAAAAGATGGAAATTTCACAAGATGACATCGTTATGTCTCAGTACAGGGAAATGGAATATGCTTTAAGAATCAGGGGTCTGAAAGAGGATATGCAACAAGACCTGGCACAAATTGTGGTAAATGACTTTGCTGTTATTCTGAATAGGGAGAAAGATGGAATACTTAGAGAAGTGGAAAAAGTTTACAGACTTAACTCCTGGGTCACAAAACAGAAGAATTTACCAAGAGATGTGGTGATTTATTTTGCAAAGAGATCTCTGCGTAATGAAATTATACAAGCTTTCTATAATAAGAGGTTTCAGATTGCTGCTCAAGATGTTATTATCTTAAAGGGGATCCCATCTAAAATTTTAAGAAAGAGAAAAGATTTTGCTTTTCTAGCTAATGAACTTCAAACAAGAATGATGCCATTCAGATGGGAGATCCCGACGGGTATTGTCGTGAGCCATGCGGGGACACGTTATAGACTCAATACAGTTACTAAAGCAAAGGAGTTTTACAGTTCGGTCCTGGGAGCAGGCTCACCATCATCTATGATGCAGAAAGTTTTGGATGGTAAAGAGGTGGAACAACAGTCTGAAGGACAAGGTATGATGGTTGTTAGAAAGCCACTGGCGGAGTGGTCACGACAAACAGAGATCAAAGAGAAAAGAATGACCCGTGCAGCACATAGACGCAAGGAAAAGGAACAACAGAAGAAAGAAGTTAAAGAATCTCTTCAAGAAATTGTTTCGTTGCCGGTGGGAGGAGCAAGACCCAAGAGTTCTGCAGCACATTCTTCTATGGCAGATCTCCAAGCAGTCTTCTCCAGGCTCTTGGTTAAGGGAGATGGTAAAGCTCCTGACCTGGAATGCTAATGGCCTTAATTCCCCCCAAAAGAGAAAGAAAATCTTTCATTATTTAAAGCAACACAATAATGATATTATTTGTTTGCAGGAAACACATATTTTATCTAAAGATCAAAAATATTTAGCCAATGCTCGTTTGGGATCTCATTTTGTATCTTCTGCTCCTGGGAAAAAAGGGGGTGTAGTCATTTATGTTAAGCAAAACTTATCAGCCTGTTTGGTAGAATCTGATCTTCAAGGGAGATATGTTAAGATTGAAGTTGGTTTATATGGGAAGAAAATACTTATAGTGGGGTTGTATGCACCAAACCAACAACAGGAATAATTTTACAGATTGTTACATCAGAAATTAACCTTGTTGGATTATAGATCTGTGATATTAATGGGTGATTGGAATGGTGTGTTAGATACACAAACAGACAAGAAAGGATCTTCTACTTTTTTTAAACAGGCTAAATTACCTAAAGCCTTTTTTGATTTGAAAGAGGACTGGGAGCTGCGAGACTACTGGCGTGAACGTAATCAGGAGGAGAGAGACTTTACTTTCTTTTCAGACAGACACCAATCCTTTTCAAGAATTGATTTTTTCTTGATTACAACTGATTTATATTTTAGGGTAAAGAATGTTAAGATTTTTCCTATGACATTGACAGACCACAGTCCAGTCTGGATGGAGCTGGCTGATGAAAAAGAGGAGAGGAGATCGTGGAGGATTAATGAGAACTTATTTAGACAAGAAAAGAATGTTCAAAAACTAAAGGATTATTTAAAGGATTATTTTGTTTTAAATATGCATAAGGGAACATCAATGTCAATGGTATGGGATGCAGGTAAAGCCTTCATGTGTGGGATCTTGATACAAATGAATAATACTCATAGACAAAAGCAGATTCAGAAACGTAAGGATCTGGAAGATGAGATTAAATTAAAAGAAAAAATTTTGATTTCAAATCCTACAGATGAAAAGGTTAAAGAATCTATAAAATTGCTTAAATCACAATTTAATATGTTGATGGCTGATCAAACTGCAACTAACCTACTGTATATGAGACAAAATACATTTTGTAATGCTAATAGACCAGGGAGATGGTTGGCTTACCAACTCAGAAAGCAACAGAGACAGAGAATTATAGATAAAATAAATCATAATGGTAAATTGGTATATCAGAAGGAGTTGATTAAGAAATCTTTTCTAGATTATTATCAAAAATTATATAAGAGTACTAAAATACAGGTCTCAGATATAGATAATTACCTAAATGAAGCCAACTTCCCTAAATTAACTGAAGATCAGAAACAAGAAATTAATGGTTCAATTACTAGTGAGGAAATCGAGACAGTGATTAAAGAATTAAAATTAGGTAAAGCACCGGGTACAGATGGTTTGACATCTATTTATTATAAAACTTTGGTACAAGAGATGATTCAACCTTTAAGACAGCTTTTTAATAATATATTACAGGTTTTAGAGATTCCCCCGTCATGGGGCAGAGTCTTTATATCCTTAATTCCAAAAGAAGATCAAGATCTTACTCTACCAAAGAATTATAGACCTATATCTCTCTTAAATGTAGATTATAAGATTTTTGCAAAAATACTAGCTAATAGGCTTATGAAGGTTTTGTGTCAGATTATACATAAGGATCAAACGGGTTTTATAACTGGAAGGTATATGAAGAATAATGTCAGACAAATTATTAACTTATTAGAATATCTAGATAAAAATAATCAAGTCTCTGCAGGATTAATATTTCTGGATGCTGAGAAAGCTTTTGACCAATTGAATTGGCAATTTATGTTAAGACTAATTGATAAAATGAACTTTGGAGAAAAAATTTTACAAGCTCTTGGTGCTATTTATCAAAAACAAACGGCACAACTTATAGTTAATGGGGGTTTGTCAGAGGTTTTTACAATAGAAAAGGGGACTAGACAGGGATGTCCATTGTCACCTTTGCTGTTTGTTTTAACTTTGGAAATATTGCTGATTAAAATTCGAGAATCTCAGCAAATAAAAGGAATAGAAGTTAATAAAAAAGAATATAAACTAAGAGCTTTTGCAGATGACTTGGTGGTTACCCCGTCTCAACCTACTCACTCCGTAGTAATTACAATTGATATACCAATATGGATGGGTTTCGGGTTTTAAAATTAATAACAATAAGACTAAAATATTACCCAAAAATATGACTAATATGGATAAGCAGATTTTGGTTAATCTGACAGATTTTGAGGTTGTTGATAAGGTAAAATATCTGGGGGTTACTTTATCTGTTTCTAATGTAAAATTGTATAAAAATAATTATGAAAGGTTGTGGGTCAGGATACAAAGAGACTTGAAAAATTGGGAGAAATTGCAATTATCTCTTTTGGGAAGAATTGCGGCAATTAAAATGAATGTCCTGCCTAAATTCCTTTTCTTATTTCAAATGATACCTATCTTAAAGAATGAGGTCAATTTAAATGAATGGCAGAAAGGTATCAATAAATTTATCTGGGCAGGGAAAAAACCAAGAGTAAAGCTTAAAATTATACAAGATATTCGTGAGAGAGGTGGACTCAAGGTACCGAATTTGAAATTGTATTATGATGCTGTGGCCTTAACATTAATTAGTGATTGGGTTAATTTAACAAATCTAGAAATACTCCTCTTGGAGGGTTGGTATTTACTTTTCGGATGGCATGCCTATTTAATTTTTAATAAAAAAGTTGACCGGGTTTTTAAATCTCATATTATAAGGATTTCTTTACTTCGGGTTTGGAGGAAATATTACAGAAGTGATTCTAAAATACCATTATGGGCTATACCTTGGCATGCGATAGAGGGGATAAAGAGAGGAGTCAAGATGGATAGTGTTTCTTATGCACAATTGCTTAGGTGGGATGGTAAAATTTGGCAGTTAAAATCTTTGGAAGATTTAGCACAAGAAAATATTATATATTCATGGTTTCAGTACAGACAAATAGCGGACAGATGGAAGATAGATCGTAATGTGGGCTTGCTTAGAGAAGATGAAAATTTTGTTAAACAAGTAAAAGATCAAAGATGAACTCATATTAAGAGAATTTATGGGTTGCTAGTAGAATTGGACTCAGAACCAGAATTAATTAAAGAATGTATGATTAAATGGGCACAAAATTTTGGTGAACCAGTTCTACTAGATACCTGGGAAATCATCTGGGTGAGAAATGTTAAATTTACACAAGCCCAGAACTTAAGGGAGAATTTTTATAAAATGTTTTATAGATGGCACCTTGATCCACAAAAAATGTCTCGTATGTATCCTGACTTACAGCCCAAATGTTGGAGATGTGGTTGTTTGGACGCTACTTATTACCATATTTGGTGGTCGTGTAAAAATATAAAAGCCTTTTGGATTAAGATATGGTGGAATATTCAAAGAATTTTTAGAAGGAGGGTAAAATTTACCCCACAATTGTTTTTGCTAGGTATTGTTACTGATTGTGATACTAAGGAGGTTATATTGATGTTAAATTTAATTACAGCCGCAAGGTTGTTAGTAGGGCAATATTGGAAGAAGGAATCTTTGCCTACTTTGCAAGAGTGGTTTTCTAAAGTATCCTATCTGGCGGAAATGGCAAAGATTTCGGCTTTTTTAAATGATCAATCGCAAGAGAAGTTCTTTTTGGTATGGGAAAAATGGATAGATTTTATACAACATAAGTTGGATATAAAAAAATATTATTTAGTTTTTCAATAACTTATATTTAAATTTTAATATTTTGTAGACTGTATTGTTTTTTCTTTCTCTTTATATTTTTTATTATTATTTTACTTTCTTATATTTCTTTTCCTCTTTCTTTCTCTTTATTCTTTTTTTAACTATTTTTTTTCTTTTCTTTAATATTTATGTTTTTATATATATATATATTATTGTTAATTATTCTATTAGTTATTTAAGTAATGTATTAGACTTATCTATGGTTTATACTTTTTTTTTTAAGAATTCAAGAAACTTTAATTAAGCCTATATTCAGCTCTGGGAAGGTTGAGGGAGGGAACGGGAGGGCTGGGGTGGGTTGGTTTTTTTTCTTGTAAAAATTTTAGAAAATTTTCAATAAAAAAAAAAGAATACCAATTATAGGGATGGCGCAATGGCTCAGCCGTTAAGATGCTAGGCTTGTCTGCTGGAAAAACAGCCCAGGTTCGAGACCTGAGCATCGTGTGACAGGCTGTGCTCCCGTCTTTGCCTAGCTCCTGCCCATCTAGCAGTTTGAACGCATACAAATATGAATAAATAGGTACCACTTTGATGGGTAGGAAACAGTGCTCCACAACATCATGCTGGCCACCTGACCGGAGAAATATCTTTGGACTGCACTGCCTCAATGGCCCTTGAAACAGAGTTGCCCCCTAGAGTTGGTTACGACCAGCAGAGTAAATCTGCAGGGATTCTTTTCCTTTTCTTTCTACACCCTTTCCTTTAATGTACTTTAATATTATAAAGATTGGCGACTAGGGATTTTTACTGAGTCTTTAGTTATATGTGCCTACGGCCCCCACTTTGACACTCTTTCGCAAGGCTCTGAAGACCTGGTTTTGCCAACAGGCCTGGGGAACTCAGAGTGGGATAGAGTCCATCAAGTGGCTTGTCTGATTGAGTGTTGACACCAGGAGGGTGGCAGGGGGTTAGGTATATAGTTATTTTTTTGTAAGCCACCAAGAGTCACTGAGAGTGAGTGGATGGCCATATAAATTCTCTAAATAAAAAATATTAACACAATTACTATAGTATGCCAACTTATATTTAAAAAAACCTTTAAATTGTATAATCAAAAGACAATTGTGCAATCTAGTGGTTAGATTGCTTAGATCAGCTGTATTTCCTTCACCTAAGGCAGGGGTACACAATCCAAAACCTAAAACAGCTGGTATCTCCAGACGACCTAAGTGGGGGCATTGGTATTTGTCATACAATTTTCATCAAATTGTAATGTTTAACAGAAAGGAAAAATTTAAAATTTATAGATGTAACTGAATGTAAACTAAGTGTCCTAATTAAACATTAATCCAACTTATATTCATAAATTGCTATTCTGTTGATGTATGATACAGCAACTGTATCTTTTATCATCTGACAGAGCTAACGTATCTTTGTTCCTTTCATATACTAAGAATCTTATTGACAAACAATGATAGAATAATTATTCTATTTTCAAAATATCTTTTGTTTCCAAGATGGAAAAAATAACAAAGAAAATTTACAATTCTTCGTAAGGATACATGAAGAAAAAAATAGCTCTACTAAAGAAACAGGAAATCAAAGTAATGTAGATCAGTTACCTGAAAATATATAACCCTAGTTCTGAAGCTTCAGAAGAGATGAATTTATGAAAATCATTTTTCAAAATATACCCAACTAAGTGCATACCCTGCCAAACATGTAAAAAAACGTGATTATCATTACAGAGGAATACATGATCATGAAATTGGCTTTAACATAGCATGCTCAGCATGATCTTTAAAAAAATGCTTAGATCTTTTGATTTCAGATTATTGAAACAACCATATTATATGGTTCACATTTCAATCTTATTACACATCCAATCTAACTCATTCAACTGCTTACTAATCTGCTGCAAAAGCAACCTCGTTCACAAGTTCTACAAAGTATCGAGCCTTTCCAATGTCTGTGTAGAACTGAAAGCAAAAAAAAAAAAAAAAATCGATCCCTTTACGTTAATGCTTACTCAGAAGCAGCTCTTACTTAATTCAACCAGAACTTACTCTGAAGTGGCAAAGCATGTCTAGGGTAGAGTTAAGAGTTTACTTTGCAACTTTTCCTTTCCTTTCCCATTGCCATCAAGTCAGAACCTTCCACTTAGACAAATATGTTCTGTTACCGTCAGGGGGAGAAAACTATTTGCAAATGTTACTATGTAGCTTGGGGAATGCAAGAGACTGTTCGGCACAAAATGGGGGAAGGCGGCGGCGGACCACTTTCAGAGAGGGATAAGGGATGGAAGAAGGCTTCCCCTTTGCAAACAGCGAAAGCCCAGACACACGGGACCGGAGACCGAGGGTAGATTAAAAGGAGGAAGCTCCAACCGAGCGTACCCTACTGAAACGGCGCGGGGAAGGCGAGCGATGAGAACGATGGGAAGAGCGACGGCTAGGCGGGGAGCGGTGGTGGCGACCCCTCGGAGAGGGGGAGCGGGAGCGTGACCCAAACCCGCGAGAGGAGTCGATGGGGCCGAGCCGGGACCGTTGAACTCTCGTGGCCGGGGGGCTGCTCCCGGGACGATACATGACGGTGGCCTCGACAGCTTTAAGCGGCCACGGAACCGTCCCCAGCCTCGTTCACCGAGCCTCGCTCCTGTTTAAGCGTCTCATGACCATTTCCCCTCACCGACACGCATGCGCACCGAGCACAAACGCCGGATGTGCGGTTGAAGCTAGACAAAATGGCGGTGACAGAATCAGAGTCACGTGGCAGGAAGGGGCGTGGTTAAAAGACAGCGGTAGGGAAAAGAGCGCCGGAAGATGTGAAGCGTAGATGTCAGTTATTCTTTACCCTTTAATTATTAATCCAGCAATTATCAGTCCTCTGCTTTTATACGGATCGTCCATGTTAAGAATCCCAATCAAAACCTAAAAGAAGGAGAGGCAGGTTGTGTAAATGATTCTGCCCCGCATCGTAGCGCTACAAGAAAGAGGATTCCAAATGATCGCTTGCTATAATTACAGCCAGAAGAGGAGAAACATCAAAAACGCCTACCTGTTCATTTTAGTGCAAGGAATATTATGGGGGTTTATGACAAATACATAAAACCTGGCTTGCACATACCGGTAGTAGGAGAAAAGGTCTGTCCTAATTTGAGCTCGTGAAACTCTTGTCCCAGGAACACTGGGCGTTCGTGAAGTGATAAGTTCCGACCAATTATGTTTATTTTATTTATTAAATTTCTACAATGCCCGTGTCACCTAAGTGACTGGAAGGTTACACCAGATGTAGACATCTTTTTAAACCTATCTCATAATGAAACTAACTTCAGGGAAAAATACGTCTTCTTCATCATCCAGTGCATACTTAAATGCTAATAAAATTTATAGCTCAGTTGAACCGTGGTGTGTTTGGTGCTCTCTGAGCTTGGTTGCTAGTATGCTTGCATCTAATCCTCAGCCCAACTATTTTTTCTGGATGTTGCTTTCATCTTGTCCCTTGCTCATGAGGGAGATTTGAGTTATCTTTAGCTGTATCCACGTTAGAGCAGTATTTGCCTCCTTTTTCTGATACCTTTCAAGGACAGGGACTATACAATCTCTATTGTTATATCACTACTTGCAGATTAAATCAGGCAATCGCTATGATTTGAAACAGAGGCAGTAGTAGCAGAATAAGGATTGATAATGAGGAGAGCAAATGTTATACTGACATACTTTCCTGCCAGCTGTAGGATGGATTAATACAGTGGTTCTCAACCTGTGGGTCGGGACCCCATTTGGGGTCGAATGACCATTTCACGGGGGGTCACCAAACAATGCAGTCTGCCATTTTTTCCCCCTTTTCCTTAGCTGTGCTACTCCCTTTTATTCTATTGGCTTTTGAAAGCCAATAGAATAGACTCTCTTGAATAAAGTCTAATTCTATTGGCTTTCAAAAGCCAATAGGAATTGTCCAGACTGTCTCTGCCCTGCTGAGCCTGCCAAAAGTCCCATTCTGCAAACGGTGCTGCATCAGTTGAGTAGTCCTCGACTTACGACCAGTTGGGGGTTGCAGCATTAAAAAGGTTGAGAACCACTGGATTAATAAAACCCAGTTATTAAGTGAAGTGAGGAAAGACCTTGCAATTGCCTATCATTCTATCATGGCGATGTGAAAGTGCGCAGGCTTTGGAATGACCTTGCCTGCCTGATAACAGCTAGCTCGCATCAACAAGATGTTATTGCCAAACTACTCCCTTTTTCTGGCCTCTGACTTCTATATTCTTGAGGATTGGTTGGGAGTTTAACCAATGAAATGCTATTGTCATGTACAAACTTTTGCTGCTTGTGAACTTTATATAAACAATAAACTGCTGCGTGCCAGCGGCCATTTTTTGCACCCTGCAATGACTGAGCACTGATTACTACAATTAATGAAAGGTGTCACCTTAAAGCATTTGATTCTAAAAATACCATTGCATTGTACTTGTGCCAAAAGCACTGAGATGCTTCCAGGTTGAAAGGATTAGCCAGTGACATCAGTGTTGCCCAATTGGGGGTTCTTTTCATATCCCCGCTAGAGCTAGAGTGGGAGTGAAGGACAGAAGCTCACCTCACCCCACAGCCGCACTGGGGTCTCAAACGTGGGCTTGCTAACCTCCAACCCAGTGTCCTAACCACACAAACCACTGTACGTTTTAAAAATACTGATAGCACTACTGTGTTTCCCCGAAAAGTAAGACCTACCCCAAACTAAGCTCCAGCTTGATTTTGGGGGGTGGGCCTAATATAAGCCCTACTCCCAAAATAAGCCCTAGTTTAGGGGCAAGGCACACACCTAAAAATCAAGCTAGGGCGGGGTGGAGGGTGGAGCTGCCCCATGAGCCCCACACCCTCCTCGCTGGCCCACTTCTTCTGTGGCACCCCCAGTCAGGCCTATCGCAATCAGATCTTTCTGGAAGGCCTCTGCAGTCAAGAACCGAGCTATGGATTGAATCCATAGCTTGGTTCTCGGCTGCAGAGACCTTCCAGAAAGGTCTGACTGCGAAATGCAGGCCTAAGCTCCATTCTCAGCTGCAGAATGAAGCTGCTCTTTCAGCCGCAGAAGTGGGCCAGCTGTCAGTGCCTGAAGTGAGTGGAAAACACACACACACACACACAAGCACACACAAATAATACCTGGTACCTCTTTTGGAGGCAAAAAAATAATAAGACTGGGTCTTATTTTCAGGGAAACACGGTATATACCAAGCTGACATACATGTCTTAAATGGCAAGATTTATAATATAGAAGCAATAAACATATGGCTGCTTTCTCTTCTCAGTTTTGTGAAGCCATTTGTTACATCTGAAACACCTTTTCATCTCTCTTTATGTATGCTTTGTGTCAAAACTGCAGAGGCTCAGTGGCTTAAAGATGCTGGAGGTGGTCTTTCCTGTGGTGATCTGAGTCCTAGCACCGTGTGGCAGAGTGAGCACCTTTCACTTGCCTCAGCTTCTGCCCACTTAGCAGTTTGAAAGCTGCTATAGATGGAAGTAGATAAATAGGTACCACTTTGCTGGGAAACACGGCAGCATTTTGTGTGGACGGTCAGACTCCTGCTAGTGCTGGACCTACTCAGATGTGATTCCCGACTATGAGGCGACATCGGTGGTGAGGGAAAGACCCAGATGATGCAGCAAGAAGGCACTCATCTTTCTGGTGCAAAGCTAGTATGCCCCCTGTGGTGCACTCTGGATAAGTGCATGAGTGCAACTAAATGGACTAGCAGTCAAATTACTACTACCGTGTTTCCCAAAAGTAAGCCCTCCCTCAAAAGTAAGCTCTAGCTTGCTTTTTTGGGGGTGGGACTAATATAAGCCCTACCCCAAAAGTAAGTTCAATCAGATCTTCCAACTCTGCAAGATCTTTTTTTTTTTGCAAGAAGTTGGAAGGTCTGATTGAACTGTTTTTTTATAGTCCCACAAACACACAGCGAAGAGAAACAATGCAGCTGAAAGGCAGGTTAGTGAAAAAACTTGGGGGAGGCGAGGGCATCTGGACAGGGGATGTGGCAATCTTACCTAGCACGACTTTGGCAGGTGTCTGGCAGGTGGAGGGAAGCATCTCCACCCCCTGCTACCTGCCTCGCCTCACCTCATGGCGGCAGCAGCAGCCAGCTGGGCAGAAGGCGAGCTGGTGGCAGCAACTGGTAGAGACCAAAGTGCACAGCTGGCATCGCCAGGGCTCAAAGAATGCCAGGTTCAGCCCGTAGCCCGGCACATGTAGCACCGAGTAGGCATGCAGGCTGGCGTTCAGCAACCCAAAGGCGGAGGTGCCGGCCGCGCAATTCCACCAGTGGCTGCTGGCGAAGGGTCCTGGTAGGCTGGTAGCGGGGGGAGGCACTCCGGAGGTCAAACAAAAGATCTGGGCCAACTCGCCCCACACCAGGCAGGAGCAACCCAAAGCAGCGTGGCCAGGAGGGCAAAGAGCCCCCATGAGGCCAGAAGCAGCACGGGCAGCCACTCGGCGGCCACACGGCACTCAATGCGGCCAAGAAATGTCCCAACAGCAGTAGGGAGAGCAGGCAGCACAGGCGGAGGCCGGGGCTCAATGAGGGTTTGGTTCGTTGAGGCCGCAGGCAAGCAGACGGTGGGACAGAGAGGGCGGGACCGGTGGTAGCAGCGCTACTACTCCCATCAGCCCTGCACTCTCCGCCTTCTATAAGTGAAAATAATAAATCCTACTCAAAAAGTAAGCCCTAGTGCTTATTTCAGAGCCCAAAAGAAAGTAAGACCAATTGTTACTTTCAGGGAAACACGGTATTAACATTGTAGTAGTAGTAGTAGTAGTAGTAGTAGTAGTAGTAGTAGTAGTAGTATAACGTTGGAAGGGATCTTGGAGGTCTTCTAGTCCAACCCCCTGCTCAGGGAGGAAATCCTACAGTATACCATTTCAGACAAATGGCTGTCCAGTCTCTTCTTAAAAACCTCCAGTGTTGGAGCATTCACAACTTCTGGAGGCAAATCGTTCTGTCAGGAAATTTCTCCTTAGTTCTAGGTTGCTTCTCTCCATGATTAGTTTCTACCCATTGCTTCTTGTCCTGCCTTCTGGTGCTTGGAAAATAGGTTGATCCCCTCTTTGTGCCATCCCCTTAGATTTTGGAACACTGCTATCATGTCACCCCTAGTCCTTTTTTTAATTAAACCAATAAATAAAATAAAAATTAAAAAGAATACTAAATTCCTGCAACTATTCCTCTTATGTTTTAGCCTCCAGTTCCCTAATTATCTTAGTTGGTCTTCTCTGCACATTTTCTAGAGTCTAAACATTTTTTATAACATGGCGACCAAAACTGGATGCAATTTCCAAATCACCAAGTCACAAACACTTCACATGATACTAACACTTCATGTGATCTTGGTTCTATCCCTCTGTTAATCAGCCTAGGACTGTTGGTTTTTTGGGAATTGCAGCTCGTTTTCCTGATTTTTGTACCATCTAATCCAATATACTTCTGGATCACTCAAGGGCTTGTTTAATACATTGCTCCAACAATGTAATTGCTGCTTTCATAGAGGCTCAAAACTGTACAATGTAAATTGTGGTTTGTAAGTCATGGTATCTAGATTCAGAAATTTAATACAAAATGCAGATCTGAAAAAAATGAATATTATGTCATAATGCATGGAACAAATCAAGCCAAAAGCTATTGTTTTGTTAATTTTGGTTGGTCCTAATAAAAATATTGCATCACTTGTATATTTAATTCTTATTTCAGAATATTATCTCCATTTCCCCCCCCCGATATCCTTTTCCCTTTTTATATATATAATTTTCCGACAACAACCTTATCTGCCAATATATTTATCCATTTTAATTGGTAAACATGTGGACATGTATATTGCTGTTGCTGATTTTACCAGTAAGCCATGATAATATGAAAATGACATGTGCAGTAATATCACACAATGCTTTTGTGTACTTGTGTCCTAACTACATAAATTTCAGCATTTATGCAATTATGTTGACCCACACATCATTTCCCCCCATTGGGTGCAAAGAAAGACAAATACATGTCATCAGACAAATGTCATTTGTGTATTTGTGTCAGACATTAGAATGCAAGTACCTAACAGCAGCATTTTTGTGATGCCACTACACATGATATGTTTGCCTGCAGCTTGTTCCATACACCACTGATTACTAGCCATAGGGATCACTGCCTACATCAAAATTACCATCCCTAAAAAGATGAAAAGTAATTACTAAGCAGAGTATCAATACTTGGGGGAACATTATTACTCCTTCATCCTTTCCAGGCATTCCTCAGTAAGAAAAAAGATGTTTTGTTAAATGTGGCTGAGCTGTGATGATACAACTTGATGGTCTATGGAGAGGGCAGGAAGGCACTGGTTGCTAGTATTTTAATTATTGTATTTATTTTATAAAGTTACATATTTATCAATTGTGTATTACAAAAATAATCTTTCCTTCAGTTTTTTTTTTTGTTTAACTTAGGTATTTCCATGTATACAACTAGGAACTTAGCCACGATCCTAAAGTGTTGACATTTTTCTGGTGTGAAATGAGGAGAGCTGAGCAGTAATACACATTTGTCAATTGTGTATTACAAAAATAATCTTTCCTTCAGGTTTTTTTTTTTTTTTGCTTAGGTGTTTCTATGTACATAACCTAGAAATTTAGCCACAATCCTAAAGTGTTGACATATTTACGATGTGAGATGAGGGGAGCTGAGCAGTCAAGGCCAACACGAACATTCTATACACTCAGCATTTATCATGATGGAATATAGAAAGTACTACTGAATGGAACAGATTTTATCATTCAACCCAAAGAACGTTATGCAATATTGTCTGTTTAAATGCATCATTACCTTCACTAGCACATAGAGAAGGTAAAGTAATTGATTGTACACTTTTTAAAACCTGCCATTGCCAGGTAAGGATTGTATACTCTCCTACCTAAATTCCTGGGGACGTATGGCCAATCAATATGGCAGCTTCTGAGCTGAATGTATCAGTGAAGTGACTTGCTGTAAAACAATTTCCAATGTTCCATTAGAAAAGGAACAGCAGATGGGAGAGGAACACTTGTTCCTGAAAACATGCAAAACTTAGCAACAAAAATAACTGTTCCGAAAATTGAGTTTTGTATCTGCAACTCTAAAACTTTTGTTTCAAAATTTCAACAGTTCTACTGCCTCTTTTTTCATATAATCCAACATGAATCTTGAGGCACTCTTTTCTCCAAATGTATACCATGTATCTCTTTTCCTCTCTCCCACATACATGCACACTATGTGGAATCCTCCAACAATATAATTATTTTGATATCACTCCTAAGTCCTTTCTCTCAAGAACTTGTTCCTTGGAATTGGAACTAGAATAGAACTTTACTTCCAATTTCACAGATGTCTATCTTCTTTCTGGCAAGTGTGGAGGCTCAAACCAGATATCCAAGGCAAAGAATGGACATTGGTTTCTGTTTTTGCTCCCGTTTGACACCATAGCTGAGGAAATGTGTTGCTGGATTGGTGAATGACGTAATATAAAATTAAGCATTAACAAACCTCCTGACATGATTTGGTGTAATACAGAATCTGTCTTTCATTTGCAACTAAACAAACAAACAAACAAAAAAGAAAATGAGATAGAAGAGAAGGGAGATGTAATAAAAATGGTCAGCAAATTGTCTCAAGGCATTATGAGGCCCTTGGGAAAATATTGTCATTGGAAACACAAAATGGCCTCTGGTAGAAAAATTCTATATTGTTTGGACCAGAATTCTAGAGTCAGGGCATATCACAGCAGTTTCTAAACTCTCAGAATAGGCCATATGAAACCTGCAAAGACTCTAACCAAGAGTTATCAGATGCCTGAAGGCCTAACAAAGTTACAGCTCCTATAAACTGTCTTGGCACCTTTGGCGCCATTATACAATGCAGAACGCATGTCGGATAACAACCTTCTGATCCATTTGCTGTTTTCAAAAGGAGGGTTATCCTAGCCCAATGTTTCCTTGGCTGCCTTGATTAGTTGAAGTCAACTTGCCAATGGATTTACTGCACACATTCAAGAATTCTTTTCTAAAAGCAGGATTTACTGCCTTGTAGACACTTTCCTTCATGCCAATTCAGTCTTCAGTTCCATCAGAGCCCTCAACGCTTTGGAGATAAGCAGCCAGAACTGGCCCCAGACGTGGCTGGAAGGATTCTCTGTATCATCGGTGGGCATTTTTAGATCAACCAGGCTCTGATTCTGGCTCCTTACAGCTCTGTTGTTTTCCTGGGTTCTATCAAGATTGTACTTAACATTCCCACTTGACATTCTTGGTCCTGAAGCTTCCTTGCAGTTTGGGAGGGGCTCTGACTTCTCTGGCGTCCCCTCTGCCAATTCTTCAGCAGCAACAACACGGTCACTAAGACCAACACAATAGTAACTCCCCCAAATACAAGCACTAAAATGAGCTGTGACTGACTCAGTCCTGAGTCTTGCTGAGTCACCACCTCTTTCACAGAGATTAACAGCCCACCATCATTTGATTTCTCGCTGTAGTTAGTGATCCGCTTTCCCGTAACTATAACCTTGGCTGGCTCAGACTGGGTCATCCAAGAGTAACTGCTGGTTGTGCTTCCCAGAGCCCTGTTGTGGTCCTTGGCATCAGGTTGGGATACAGTGATCCAGGTTGCCTCAGGAGCTAGGAGCTCACATGTTTTCCCAGCAAAGCCCTTGGGACACAAGCAATCAAAATTGTTGATACGATCATAACATTTAGCCCCATTCTTGCATGGTTGGCTGACACAATCATCAATGTTGATGGTGCAGAAACGTCCTTCAAAGCCATCCTGGCACTGACAGGAGAAGCGATTAATGCCATCGAGGCAGGTGGCGCCATTGGCACAGGGACGCATGAGGCAGTCATCGACATCAGTCTCGCAATGTGTACCAGTAAATCCAGCCAGGCACTTGCAGGTGTAATTGGAAGCAAAGCCATTATTATCATGGCACAATGCACCATTTTTGCATGGAAATCTGAAAGGACAAACCAGAGAAAAATTAAGACCCATCATGCTATTTTTATTAGAGAATCCCAACCTCATAAGGTCCATTACCAAAGTTGGAAGTTTTAATTTCCTTTTTGTAAAACTAAAACTTCAATCAATCTTTGTCCAAAGGTTACAATGCGCTTGTTTTCATTTACATCGGGTTTTCTTTAAGATGTAACATTCATTGTGACCAAAGCAGAGGAGTTCTGGCCTCATATTATCCTTCTGCTATTACCATCTGTTTTTACGAGGACTGCTCACCCTGCTTTCTCACATGGCCCTGTCTTCAGCTCACAGTCCTTTCCATGGAATCCTTCAAGGCACTGACAGGAATATTCTCCGTCACGATCATAAACACACTCCGCCCCATTTTTGCATGGCGACTGATGCTCGCAGATGTGAACATCTGAAATAATCAAACAAATAACAATAAAAGGCAGGTTAAAAGTTTTTTGGCCTTGATTTCCTCCTGCCAGTTTTAAGTCCCACCTTAAAAAAAAAAGACCTATTAATATACTTTTTATGTTGTAATCATGAAATAGAATTTTAAAAAATACAAAAAAGGATGTGGATCCCGTAGATGTCTATAGGGAGGCGCTTCTTAACAGTTACAGTTGTTTGACCAGGATGCATCTACAGATAGTCCTTGACCATACTTTAGCCCAAAATTTCTGTTGCTAAATGAGGCAGTTGTTAAGTGAGTTTTGCCCCATTTTATGATCTTTCTTGCCACAGCTGTTAAGTGAATTACTGCAGTTATTAAGTTAGTAATACAGTTGTTAAGTGAATCTGGCTTCCCCATTGACTTTGCTTGTCAGAAGATCATGGAAGGGACTCACATGATCCCAGGCCACTGCAACTTTCATACATATAAGCCAATTGCCAAATGTTGATCAAGTGACCATGGGGATACTGCAATGGTCCTAAAGTCATGTCACATTTTTCAATGCTGTTGTAACTTTGAATGGTCACTAAACAAATGGTTGTCGATAAGTCGAGGACTACTTGTAATTTGACTTGAGCTATGGGTGGAAGTTTCCTTTTAATCAACTCAAGAAAAAGATGTTAAACACAGCCATTAAGTAAGTGATAAAAAGCAACTTCATCATAACTCAGTAGCATAGCATACTTAGTATCTGAAACAAACAAAGTGACAATTCAGGAGGAGGACAGTGTAGAACTGAGCAGTTAGACCAGTCAAAAGGGAAAACATAGAACGTATTTTTTAAAAAATAATTTGTTTGGATTTGTCACTTCCTTCTTCATATCAAGAAGCTACTTTTTAATTTTCCTCCTAAAACACCTGAAACCCACTCACACAACAAACTAATGTAACATGCTAATATAGCTGAGTTTAGATACATGCTTTATCCATGCTTTACACATTCTCAGAAGGTAAGAATGTCCTCCCAAATGAAATGTTCAAAGGGTGAAGATTGTTCAAAGGGTGAAGATTGTTGACCCAACAGTGTGTCGAAGGGAAACCTTGCAAGGGATGGAATGAAGTGGCAGCAATATTCAACAAAAGCCACTTTTGTTGAATGACCCCACTTATACTGAAACTGCTAAAATTAAAAATGGCTTTTTTTTCAGAAGTACATTATCACTGTCTTCACCCAGCCTGACAAGGAGGCACTTACTCCTACTGAGGCTTGTATAGATAAGTCCAGTCTGAAAGGAAGAGGATCAAGAACTCTAGCCACTGTTGTCTTCTTAAAAAACATCCTTCCAAAGACAAGAAAACGCTGCCAACAAGGCTATATGATTACTGAGATTAGGCTGAACTGCTAATTGTTTTAAAGCTAAAGCCAGACAAAATACAGATGTCAGTTTTCAAGACTGGGAACCAAATGGCCTAAAAATCCTAACCTGAAGTTTAAAATACAGGAGAAAATGCCTAAGGCTTAAACGAGGGGTCTTCAAACTTGGCCCTTTTATGACTTGTGGACTTCAACTCCCAGAATTCCTCAGCCAGCGTACCTGGCTGAGGAATTCTTGGAGTTGAAGTCCATAAGTCCTAAAAAGGCCAAGTCTGAAGACCCCTCGTTTAAACCTTGGGATTGACTCACATGCATAAGTAGTCCTCAATTTACAACCACAATTGAGTCCAGAATTTATAGTGCTAAGTAAGAAATTTGTTAAGTGAGTTTTGTCCCATTTTACAACTTTTCTTGCTACACTTGTTAAATGAATCACTGCAGTGGTTAAGTTAGTCACACGGTTGTTAAGTGAGTCTGGCTTCCCCACTGACTTTGTTTGTCAAAAG
This sequence comes from Crotalus tigris, assembly GCF_016545835.1. Taxonomy (NCBI): domain Eukaryota; kingdom Metazoa; phylum Chordata; class Lepidosauria; order Squamata; family Viperidae; genus Crotalus; species Crotalus tigris. The sequence continues at coordinate 955,990 of NW_024096651.1, read as the reverse complement.
ATTGCAAAAGATGATCACATGACCTTGGGACACAGCAACCGTCATAAATATGAACCAGTTGTCAAGCATCCAAATGTAAATCACATGGCCATGTGGATGCTGCAACAGTCATAAGTGTAAAAAATGGTCATAAGTCACTTTTTTCAATGCCGTTGTAACTTCAAATGGTCACTAAATGAACTCTTGTATGTCGAGGACTACCTGTATATGACTTCTTCTGTACCACAGTAAAAGCTATTTATCTTACTGTGCCAAGTCCTTGAAATTTTTGTAGTTTGGCTACCAAGTGGGGGAGTCAAGCGTCCAGAAAGAAATGTATTCCCAGATCTCATGTGAAGCCTGGCAACTTGGAAGAAGTAACTCCATCGTCTAGCATGCTTTGCATACAGAACTCTTCAAATTAATCTCTAGAATCTCCAAGTACATCTTGAGAATATCCCATAAGGAACCCAGGGAAACCACAAATATTATATTTCAGTGTAAAGCAGCATTATGTAAAAATATCTACTTCTAATACTGTGTATCACCATTGTCCAGATTTTATTTAAGATTTTTCCATCCTGCTTCAATTGGAGCAACCTACCTTTGTCACAGAACTTGCCAGCCCAGCCACTTTGGCAAATGCATTGCCAGGGCTGGTGGCAGGTCCCATGGCTACAGCCAGGCATTCTCACACAGTGTTCACAATATTTACCCTCCCAACCGGGATCACATCTGCAAAAGAATACAAAGTCTGGATGAGCAGACAAAATTCCAGTATAACTTGTATTAGTCAAATAATTTTTTCCCCCTCCATACTAAACATTGCAACCTAAAACTTTTCCAATTCTGTTTGTAATCCATAATGTGTGTTTGATATGTATGCACAATGGCTATTTCTACACCTTACTACCTACTTTGAGATAAATAAAAGATTAAAGATACTGAACTGGCATTCTGTCTCTGACACAGATTTTCTCTCTAGCTTTGGTTAGTAGAACTTATTATCTTCCATCTAACTTCTGTCTCAGAGAAGCAATCTGTTTTCATTCAAAAAAGTTTTCCCACTGCCTCTTTCTGTTTGTCTTCAACCTACTTCTCAAGAATATGCCCAATTCCATTTGAAGAGTTTTCAAACCAATATCTCAATAGTATATCAAATTGTCTGGTACATCTCAGGATCACCCAGCCAATGATGCTTTTTAACATAAATCTTCAAAGCCACTGCTGTCTAATTCAGTTTTAGTTGCTAATCATTACACTTTCATCAAAGATCTATCTATCTATCTATCTATCTATCTATCTATCTATCTATCTATCTATCTATCTATCTATCTATCTATCATCTAATTTCTACAGCTACCCATCTCAACAAGTGACCCTTGACAGTGCATGTCATAACACATAAAAACCATCTATCAAAATAGTACAAAATTAAATATAATGCAAATATAAATAAATGCACTTTTCTTATATCCAGAGTTCTTCTTTTCAAGAACCCACAGCGGATATCAGCTCCATAGGCCCTTCTTCTCTATATAAGAATATCTTGCTATAAGTAATTAAGCTAAACCCTTCTCAACTTATTGAAATAAAGCATTTCTTTGGGTGTCGGAGCCTCTTTGTCTTCTGTGAAAGAATCACAGAAAGACAAGCCTTCTTGTGACTGTCATATGCATTGTTACAATCTATTATATTGATAAAGAAGCAATGGCAGACAGAATGGAAGGCTATATATAGAAAGGCTGTACTTGCATCAAATAATTGTTTACCTGCATTTGCCATCCTTTTCACAGCTGCCGTGGGCCAAATTACAGTGGTCACTGCAGTCATCACCTGCAACTTAGAAAAAAGCATAGAACTTTATGTACAACAAAGCCAAGAATGCAGTGGCTAACTACATCAACATTACGATGAAAGTGTTAAGACTGGCATAATAATGGCTCCTTAATACAGATTGGTCAAATCAGAAAAAAAACTGGGATCCCAGTCCAAGATTTTTCATGAGTATTAAACTTCTATACCACCTAGAGTCACCTCGGTGAGATGGGTGGCATAGAAGTTAATAATAAAATAAAAAAATAAAATGAATAAAATATAAATAAAATAAAATATTACAATCCATAAAAGTAGTACCAGTTTACTTGAGATTCCTCACTCACTTCTGTGGAATAACTACACATTTATTCTTTTATACATGGTCTTCTCTTTCTCTTTCTCACTTAAAGACAGAAGGTTTGACCAAATCCTATTCTCCCTAGAAATACTAAGTTGGAACTAAGATAGTGAAAATTCATTTTCATCTCAGGCATATATTTTTTTCAAATTCTGTGTATCTCTCTCTGTATCTTCCACTGTATTAGACCATATACGTGAAAGGACATTAGGTATTCAAATAAAAATTATTCAGCTTGTCCAGCTGTTTACCTAATGAGGGGAAGCCCACTATCACTTTGATAATTGGTTCCACCACTGAACTGTTCTTACAGTATAAAGTATTTTCTTACTGTTTGGCTTCCTTTCTGTAACTTCTGTTCCTTATTCTCTGTCCTGCATTCTGGGTCATAGAGAACAGATCTGAACTTTTTCCCCCATCCAGACATTCAGTCTCCAAGGACTGGGGCCGCACTCCAACAGCATCATCTTTTTGGGCCAAAGTGGAAATATATAACTGGGTATCGTCAACACCAATAATGCCATATCTCATGCTTTCAAATGACCTCACTCACTGGTGTAATGCAGATGTCAAAGAAGATCAAGTTTCACATTTCGGAAACCTAGAACTACGCTTCTATTCCCCCATCACCAATACTGACTGGAACCAGCTGCATAGGAAGGAGAAGAACCACTACAAAAGAACATGTCCCAGTCCCCAAAGCTGGTCTAGAAAGATACCATAGTTAATGTTACCAAAAGATCCAAGTGGGCCAACATGGTTCTGCCATTTCCATCTCAAGCCCTCCAGAGAATTTCCATGGTGGGGTTTCCCTGAATTCAGTCAACTTTGCTCTTCATCCTTCACCAAAGTGCACAAGGCATCTCTTGTTCTACTTCCTCACTCACAACCCTAAAACCACAAACTCTACAAGACCTGTAACTACAGAATCCTCATGAGAATAATCCAGTCTAGGCCCCTGCCGTGTGCTCATTCCAAACTGCAGCAAAGACCTTCACTAAACTGTGTGCCAGAGCTTTGGGGAAAACGGCAAACTCCTTCTGAAATTGCATTGGGTCCCTTAGCTATTAAGGTGGGCTGATCAAGAGGCTCTGGCTCCCTGCATGGAAAGGTTGCTGTGAACAACTCTAGGGCCATGGTAAGGGATTTATGTTATCATCCTGCATAACCCCAAAATCACAATTCCACTGCCTTAAAACAAAAAAGAAATCCAATGTGTGATCCTCCATGTGAGTCAAGCCCTGAATAAGTTGGACCAGGCTCATGGTTGTCATGGTGGGCTTGACTTTTGAACTATCTAAGACTCCAGGCCTAATGAAGGCAAGATGAAGTTTCCCAAAACCATAATTCTGGGGAACTCCATTGCCAACTTCGTAACAGAATCCAGGAGTTTAGGAAAGAACATTGTTACACTATAGAGAAGAAGATAGTTAAAGAACAATTTCAGCTGTCCCCCATAACTAATCTCACAGAGAAGGTCTTGCATCCAATTATGTAAAGGACATAGCCATAAAAGGCCCGCAAAGACTATCATATAACAATAGCCATCCCCATTTCTATTCCAGAGTGGGTGACACACCTGAAACCTGGGAGGGCACATTTCAGAGACAGGATACCCTCTTCACACCCTCTTCACAAAGAAAGGATCAACCTATTCTCCAAAACACCTGAAGGCAGGATAAGCAGCAATGGATGGAAACTAATCAAGGAGAGAACCAACCTAGAACTAAGGAGAAATTTCCTGATGGAACAATTAATCAGTAGAAAACCTGCCTCCAGAAGTTGTAGGTGCTCCAACACTGGAAGTTTTTAAGAAGAGATTGAACAACCATTTGTCTGAAATGGTATAGGGCTTCCTGCCTGAGCAGGGGGTTGGACTAGAAGACTTCCAAGGTCTCATAATTTTGTCCAAACAATTTTTGGTTAAAATCAGAATGACTGTAGCAATATAAGAATAGTCACCCACAGGCAGCCAGTAACCCCAAGGGAGATTGGGGTGCACAATAGCAGCTGCTGCTGGTGGAGGTGATACCTGTCTAAGAGTTGCAACGTACAAGAGATGACACAAGATTTATTACTGTATTTAAAAGAAAGTGATTATGAGACTTTATCTAAGTTCCCACATGTTTGTTTAATCATGATTTGCAGAATAGCTTCAGTCAGTTGGGTTCCCATATCAAACAAGAAAACCACATTAAGGCTCAATGTAAAGTGTGCACCCAGGATTCAAAACTTATTAGTGGCCTCAGCACTAATAGGTGCTAATAGAGAAAGAGAAGAAGCACTATCTAGCACGAATGCCTGTTACTCAGTATAACTACATCGACTAAAACTGAGGAAGAGTCTGGAAACTGGAATGGATTCTTCCATCTTCATGCTGAGAGGCCACTAATATTTCCAGTTCTGTGTCCCATCATTTGAGAATTAGAAGTTTTCCAAGGTCTGGATTTCTTTTTAATTATCTAAGTATCTCCAAGGTTGTAATTGAGCCGCCCTCTGGTCCCACCTTTCAATCTCCTACCATGTCTTCTTCCCAACCTTTGTCTCCATCCTAGTTTCTTGTGCACAAAGCTACTCTGGCTTCTCTTTCAGTGAGGGGAAGGGGTCATTTATTGTTATGTATCTCTTGGATATACTATGGCAGTGATGGCAAACCTTTTAGAGACCGAGTGTCCAAACTGCAACCCAAAACTCACTTATGCATTGGCAGGTGCCGGGTGGGTGTGGCCCATTGGCTGGGCATGGCCAATTGGGTGGGTGTGGCCCATTGGATGGGCATGGCTGTGGTGGTAACGGCAGACTGGGTGGGACTAAAAAGTTCAATGAATCAATTCCAACTTTGCAAGATCTTTTTTTTTCCTGTGAGAAGTTGAAATTGACTGGATTGAACCTTTTTTTTTTTTTTTTTGCACATGGCGGCGGAGTCCTAAAGCAAACAGGTTTTATAAAACCCAGCTGAAGACCTAGGACTGGGGCGACAGCACGCGTGCCCACAGAGAGGGCTCTAAGTGCTGCCTTTGGCACCCGTGCCATAGGTTCACCACCACTGTACTATGGTTTCCATAAGGAGGAAGCTAAGATAATGTAGGGAAAACTAAATGAGGTGTGATGTAATGATAACAATAGGATACTTTAATATGGAAATCTGATTCTGTTCAGGTAAATAGTAGATTGAGATGGAGGAAAAGAGTTAATTAATCCTTCCTCTGATTGTCATTTCCTGCATTAAAACTGAGGTTTTCTCCAGGACGAAGATGGTATAACTGCAAATAGCAACTTCCTTTCTAGACCAAAATGTAATTTTAACAAGAATAACTTAAGGTATGAAAATATTGCAGGGGACAAGGCAAACAAGAACAACCAAACTTTCAGATGAGAATATCACAGTTCAGGTAGGATTTTTTCCTGGTCTTACAGCAAAGTTCAAGTATTTCGTGTTATTTTTGGTTTTTTTTAACTCTGATGGCTTTTTTACTTTTATTTTATGTTAATTTAATACATGACACCCCGAGTCATGTACATGAGATGAGCAGCCTGAATAGTTACTAAATAAATAATAATGTAGCCTCTGTTTTCCATTCATTATTATTTCTGGTCCTCAGGAATATTGTAAGGCCATCCACAGAATGTCCAGTAGGTGTCACTGCTTACATAAAAACTTAAAATGCAGCCAGGTAAAGTTCAGATGCAGGACAGCCAGCACAGTAACAGAACAGACATCCTGAATGTCAGCCAATTCAATTTAAACATTACTTCCATATTTTCAATCCAAACTCATTCCAGATGCTAGCAGGGATACATCACAGTGAAAGGCTAAAGTAAGAATTTCCACTCTAAAACACCCTCCGGCTATTTTCTCCCTTTATGTCAGTGGTTCTCAACCTTTTTAATGCTGTGACCCCCAACCGGTCGTAAGTCGAGGACTACTCAACCGGTCGTAAGTCGAGGACTACTCAACTGGTGCAGCACCGTTTGCAGAGTGGGACTTTTGGCGGGCTCAGCAGGGCAGAGACAGCCTGGACAATTCCTATTGGCTTTTGAAAGCCAATAGAATTGGACTCTATTCAAGAGAGTCTATTATATTGGCTTTCAAAAGCCAATAGAATAAAAGGGAGTAGCACAGCTAAGGAAAAGGGGGAAAAAATGGCAGACTGTGTTGTTTGGCGACCCCCATGAAATGGTCGTTCGACCCCAAATGGGGTCCCGACCCACAGGTTGAGAACCACTGCTTTATGTGAAGAGATTCAGGTGGAGAATTTGGGGGGAAAGAAAGACTTTCCTGCTCTGTATTAGGGCTGTATTGGATATGTTCAAAGGGAAAAACAACATCTCCCATGAGACCCAGGAAAATCTAAGGTAATCCTGTGCCACCATCTCCCAGGAATAACTTTTTTTCCCCAATGCCATTGTAATTTTTCTGCAGTGAACATTTCTTACCATTGGAAAAGTGTCATATCAATCTGTTATTAATATTACTATGACTTACTGTGAGAAACAACAAGGCAATTTTCGTTTGCAGTCCATCTTTCAATGATTTCTATGATGGGATTAATTTGTATTTATATTATTTTTATGATGGCTTATACTCTCCCTCCTTAACTCATACTGGGGTCTGTGTGCACATAAAACACCACTAGTGCCCAATATCAGATAAGGATCACTTGCCCTGCTACCTTCATGCACTGTATAGCTTTGTATTATACCATCATTTGAGAAACAAATCTGAATAGCTCCACAGACATAATGTTTTCTTTGCCATCACCTTGTCCTCAAAACTTCTTTACCTCCTGGTCTGAACTCTTTCCTTGGCTGCCTTCTCTTGAGGTTGGGAAGGAACCCCGACCTCAACCAAATCCTGAAAGCTAATTTTGTAAAGGTGCTTATTTGGCACCTGAAGAACAACCCTCTTCAAATGAGACTCACCACTCACAGAGAATTATATAAAGGAAGGTCATATGTACAGGTACAAAATAAAATGTTCTCCCTGTTCTGTGGCACTTTAGAGAGTTCAAGTGAATGTTGAGTTAATCCTCACCTTGGGTAAAGTGGTGATGGGCCGCAAGAATCCAAAGCAAGGACATGAGCTGAAGACAGAAACTCCTGAGCATGATCAGTGTGGCCCCACCGAGATAGTCACCTACAAGAAACAAAGACAAAATCAGAATCCTGCTCTGCTGGCCTCTTCCTTGCAGCACTATCAGGCTATCTTATATTCCAAACACTTGAATGGATACAAAGTTAAACATGTTCAAATGATAAACCTTCGGAATCAGCTGGCATATTGTGCTCCATAAGCAATAGAACACACACACACCCCTACCCATTCAAGCTTTTCTCCCCATTTACTTGGGAAGGGATTAACTCCCCTAGACCAGTGGTGGCGAACCTATGGCATGTGTGCCAGAGGCGGCACGCAGAGCCCTCACTATGGGCACGCGCACTGTCACCCCAGCCCTGCCTCCCCTGCAGCCCCTTCCTCATCAGTAGCCCCCCCCCCGTAGAAGAGTCGCCCCCACATGGAGCAGTGCAGCCAATGACATTGCAGCCAGACAGCAGGGACAAGACTCCGCCCTCATGCCCGTCGTGCGCAGATGATACTGCGGGGTGCAGGCGGAGGTGTGGCCACCATGGTGCTGCAGGGTGCTTGGGCAAACTGCTGTGGCAGGCCATGGAGGTGGTGGGTGGCCCTGTGGGCAGGCAGGGCAGGGGGCGGGCGGGGGCGGAGGGCGGATTTTGGGCACTCGGTCTCTAAAAGGTTCGCCATCACTGCCCTAGACCTATGAAAAACTAAGCCCTTCTTTAAAATCAAGCGCATAGATCAGAGAGCGATTCTTCTGAAGGTATTGTTCACTATATAATACATGTGTTCCAAAGTGAAACTCCACCTGAACAGATAACACTATTTAGAGCTGAAGGAAAGCTGAAGCCCAAAAAAGGTCATGAGGTTACTTGGCTAATTAAAAGTGCAATCTTTTGCTCCCTGCTCAGAAATAATTCCAACTGTTTGCTGAGCAATTCTGACAATGCTTCATCTCTGGCAGCACAAGGGCGGTTAATGGGAGGATAGTTTAAAATTGGAGAATGAATTTAACCATGTTGCTGTTTAGTCATGGCTATTCCTACTGCTTCATGTCTCCAGCAGAACAACCAATGGTTATTTTCAATTTCTGTCTACCCTTCTGAAGGAATATTATGGGTTTCTTTTTTAAAAAAAATGGTTAGATTTGCTTATTACACGTGCGTTCCTTTTATTGTGAAAAATTGGAAATCCCTCTTATTATGGGATATTGGTCAATATGTGCAATGTTAGCCTGTTCCAACTTGCAAACCTCCAGGTATTAAGCATAAAGCTTTCGATACGCTATCTGGAGAGGCAGGAATTGAATCCAAGATCTTCCCTCTAGAAAGCCTGTATGTTCCTACTAAATGCCAGCTTTTCCCTTGCTTCCAAATATCTCCAATCAACATACTTGCGACTATTTTATAGCATTATTCATGCCAGCAAGAGTAGCAAACTTGAAGATCCAGTGATGCAGATGACCTGAGCTACTCTTTGACAGCTGTGAATAGCAATAGCAATAGCATTTAGACTTATATTTCGCTTCAGAGTGCTTTATAGCCCTCTCTAAGCAGTTTAGAGTCATTATATGACCCTCCCCGAACAATCTGGATCCTCACTGATCACACTGCATCATTGCTTTGGGTCAAGGAAAACTTCAAAGCTGTACAAATAACTCCCCAAAGACCTCAGCCTAGATTTTTTATTTTTTGTTTTTGCAAAGATAACTGTGGGCAACCTCCTCCACGCCCCTCCCACCAAGATCACAGCTCATGCTACATATGACAGATACACCTTTTCTGCATCATGGCCTGCCCCACTTCTTCTTCTCCCCATTATCCCCAATGTAGAGTAAGTATAGGCCAGGAGTAGGCAACCTTGGCTCTTTTATGACTCGTGGACTTCAACTGAATAAAAGATAGCCCATTGTAACATTTTAACCTTTCTTCAAATTCTAGGTTAATCTCATAGATTGCATGTGTACACGCACCCACTTACACATGCATAATGCATGTGTGTGCACACATACATTCTTACACTTATTGGTTTAATATTTATTCCCCCTTTTGGCAGAAGATTGGGCCAGACAAATCATTTGCAGCCAGAGGCTGCATTTTAAAAAAAATAAAAGGTCTGGCAGCTAAGAATTGCAGATAGAATAGCAAAGATATATTATTACAATTAGAGTTGCAGAAGTAGTGGGGGTGGGGTTTTTTTGCATTGGGGGAACCAAGGGCAAAAGAGTTTTAAGCCTGGTGATTTATTGAACCAATTTTACTCCTTATTTCATGAAAAAGATCTAAGAAAAAATATATAAGTTTTTAGGACACTAAGAAGTAGGGGGAGCTGGGGTCCTGCAGCCATGACATTCACTCTGGCTGCAGGGATAGCTTTATTCAGTAAGGGTGTGAAATAGATGCTGAGGACTAGGAAGAGAAGTGAAGAGGAGAGAGTAGAATGTGCCAAACTGTGACCCCTAAAATAACCACCAGTCATTTGAATTAAAGATGCTAAACCACTGCTGCTATTAGCTAAATGCAACAGCAAGTCCAGTCAATTTTTGTGTACAGAACAGAGGAAGCACCAGCTGCTCCTTTGTTTTGGGTAGAAAACAAAGTCCCCCACCCACATTCTCTCAGCACTTTCCCCAAACTACAATCCCCAAGTCACTGTAATGGCAACACAGTAAGTAAAACTATTGTTGCTTTGTAGTGGTGATAGAGCTTAAGGAAATATGAAAAGACAAGAATATAATTACAAGTGTATTGCGCCCATCTCAGAATTGTTGATCTCATGAAGCTATATGTATTCTTGTTGAAAAGATACCCTGGGTGAGTTTACAATAAAGATTCCATGCATGTTTGATTATTAAAGGATGTTATTTTTATGAGCCTACATAGAATTCTGGTCACGTTCTGCTGTGGGTAACCGAACTCTACCATTTCCCTAAAATTCTATTGTTGTTCCAATTGGCTAGCAGATTGGCTTTCATTTCTTATCCTGAAGTATTATGCCGTGGTGTAGTGTTTTGTGCTGCTGAACAGCTGCTGCATATCAGGGAAGGGCAAAATGATTCCTGTGAATCTTATAAAATAATTTATGGATTAAGGATGAACAGTTGGTAACCAATTCCTCTTGAGCTATTAGGACCCCAGCTGAATGCCACATGTCATTGAAAAGGTCATTTCTCCCCTCCACTCCCAATCAAGTCTTCAAAGCAGAGATATGACCTAAGTCATTAGCAATCATAAATCAATTATTATTTTTTCTAATTGTTTTCCCCTATAAATGTATTGTAAGCTCAGTACCCTGAACCACTTTGAAGGATCTTCATAACTTTCATTGTAGGAGAGCTGTGTTAGTCCACGGTCATCAAAAATCATAAGGAATCTGGTAGCATCTTTTCCAAGTAATAAAATATTGTTAAATTTTCTCAACATTAAACCGTGTTCTAGATATTGCCACTTCACCTTCTCTGTTTAATGATTTGGGAAGAAGCTATTCCTTTCACAGGCAGCAAATAAGATTCCAAAGGAATCTTTTCATTTATAACTAGATGGCTTCCCTGAATTAGCTGAATTGGAGGCCCCTAGAAGGACAAAAAGAAAAAGATACTCATGTACATTTCTGGGTTATAGGTTATGCAATAGCATTTGAAATCATATGGTGGGGTCACTCATCACTATGTACAGCAGAGTTACTGAATCAAGAATTCCTCAAGAAACTAGATAAGACGCTGATTTCTCTGCTTCCAATATTTTCAACTGATCCTTTAGAGTTGATGCACTGACAACCTAAAGAGGATAGATCAAAGAAATTAGCACCCAGACAGTGTATTAAAAAAACAGATCTATATGTTATCCTAAAATATGGAAGCAATTTCTCCTGCTTTAGAATGTGGCTCTTAGATCTGAGTTTCTAATTCTATGCCCCAGGAAAGAAACAAGCATTAGTCAAATTTTACAAAGGCAAGATTGGCCAAGTAACAAACCTATGTGTAAAGCTGAGTGTCCTTCACATCGTGTTAGGTAGAATTGGTGGTCTTTCTATACACTGCATGCCTATGCACAGTTCTGCTGTTTAAAGCCTACTGCTAAAAAGCAACAAGGCTTTGCCTAACAACTTATTTTATTAAATTTTTAGGCTGCCCATGTCTACAAGGCAACTCTGGGCAGCTTACAATTTAACTGGAGAAAAAGGCAACTTGGCCAGGATCCCCGTCCCCAACTGCCTCCAGGTCTCCCCATCCCCACAGCATATGCATACGCCTCCGTTTGTTAGCTCGGAGGGACTTCTCTTCAAAATTGCTGTTTCTCGGAGGGCGGGTTGAAATATACCGCCCTTCTGCCTCAACCTCTTAGCACCGCAAGAGAGATGAATAAACAACCTCATTCAGAGACGGCAGAGACTTCCCCAAAAAGGCCTTCTTGCCTACGCTGGCCACATCCTCGGCCTGATGCCTCCGCGATCATCCCGCGGCTCCGCATCGCCTCGTCTTTTCTCCGCCCGGCTCTAGAGCCGCTTGGCTCGCCTACGGATTCCCGCTGGCCCAGAAAGGGAGCTTCTACGGAGGGCAGCGGGAGCCTCCGCTGCGCACCCCTCCCAGCAGCCCACGTGCTCCTCCCGCCGCTGCCTGGCAGACGAGCCTCTCTGACAGCCTCTTCCCGAGAGCCCCACCCCAAGGTAGGGCGGCAGACCCTTCCCAAACCCACAGCCACCTCTGCTCCTTCCAGGTGCGGAGGGGAGGAGCGCGCCTGCCCAGCCGCCGCAGCGCACATGCTGAGGACTCTCGCCGCCAGCCGCCATCCAAACGCCTCCTCCCTCGCCCCAACGAGCCCTCTCTCCGACCGCGCCAGCCTCCATTTGCAGGGCAGACCCTGATGTGCCAGCTCGCCCTGGCAGCGCCCCCTCCCCCCCCCGCTGCCTTTGCCGCCTGCCTCCTCGTGCGCCGAGGGATCCTCTCTCCCATTTCAGACCTACCTTTCTTTCCCGGCAGCTCTTCCCCAATTTCCCCGGATCCCTTCCAGGCCACCCTGGCTCCCCCTTCCCTGCACGCATCCCTCCCCTCTCGGATGCCCCCACCCCGCCCCAAAGCAGACAAACAACTTCCCCTTTTCCTCACCTCGGCGATCGCGGCGGCTCCTTGCTTTCCCCCCGGGCCGGGGGCGTGCCTGCTGGCCTCCCTCCCTGCTTCGGGACTAGCGCGGGGATCGGCGAAGGGGGGCTGCCATGCCCTGCCCTGCCCGGGCACGGAGGGTTCGGGAGGCGCGGCGGAGCTGCCTGCGAGCCTCCCGGCTCCTCCGGTTGCTCCTCCTGCTGCTGCGGCAGCCGCCACCGCCGTCGCTGCTGCCGCTGCCGCTGCCGCCGCCGTGCGCGCTCAGGCCGGCTGCCAGGGGCTGCGTGTGGCTACACATCCCTGCTCCCTCCCTGGGACATGCCGCCTCCCGAAGCTCGACGACTGCGAGAGGAGGGAGCCAGGAAACCCAGAGCCCCCAAACAGCAGGCGGACGTTCCTCTCCCGCCCAGCCCTATCACCTCTCACCTGCGACTCCTTTAGCCTATGCTGGGGGAGGGAGGGGGGAAGAGGGAGCGGAGAAGAGACGCCTTTCTCCAAACCGGAGGAGGATTGGCGCCTCCTCCTCCTCCCCCCTCCCAGCCAGACCAGGAGTTCTTCTCCCGCGTTCTTGTCCCAGCGTGCAAATTGCCCCATCGCTCTAGCTAGCCAGCTGAGGGCTTCCTTCTTCTGTGATTTGAATTCAGGGCTTCCAGGATCGATCGACCCGAAGAGTCCGCCTGGTCAACAATCTTGGGCCTTTCAAAAGCCTTCCTGTATTTTGGGTTGCATTTTGCGTAAGCGTTTGTGGCTGGCAGCCCATTTCATCACATGTGCAAGGTACGGTCCTAAGGAAGGTAGATTGTGATGTACCAAAGCTGTTGCTGTGTTCATTGGAAACTTTTCATGGGTGATTTGCGGATTGCACCCAGCACACTCCCAGTCAGTCCATATATCCATTCCAGAGCAAGTTACATGTCATTCAATTTTGCTAGCAAAAATTATAGCTTGATATTTATTAAACTTCAGCAAACATCAAAAACTGGCAGAAAGGGTCAAAAGGCAGGCAAACTCTAGGAAGTAAGAGACATGAACAGAGACAAAAGGATAGACAGCTTATTATCAAGAATCTACGTTATTTATAGGTATAATATCAAAAGGCCGAGAGCCATGGAAAGCAATAATGTGGGTCATTACTATGGACAGTTCTAAAGTCCTTTGCTTATTCCATCTTATGTATCTAGTGGAGCAGATGAGAGGTAGAAAGTAAGATCCTAGGTGGTCCTGCCACTGTTCTGCACTGTGAATCTGGTGGGACTGGGATAATGTATCCAACGTTCCCCTTCTCATTGGCTCTATGCCCAAACTGAGCACCATCCACCATTGTTTCAGGCACTGGTGATGATGGTGATAATGATGATGATGATGGCTATCTGAACCTGAGAAAGTGACCCCTGGGCAGTAGCTTGGTAAACACATCTTCACCATATTGTTAACTGAGCAATCTTGCCCCCTTTTATGTACCGTATGTCCTTCTCATAGTGCAGATAAACATCTGAAGGCTTCATATTGTGTCCAGACTGCTTTGTGTCTGCAGTTCTTAAATATGCCACTTTGTCCTTCAACAATGTTTGGATTGGGTCTTTTATTTAGAATATTTAGAATCTAGCTTTCTGCATGCTGGTTCTGCCAAGCAATATTTAGCCTTTGTAGGTGACACTACCATGCTTTGTTTCTTACTATACTAGGCAATGGATGGAACACAATAAAAATAATTGTACAATATTTTGCAGCTGGTTTTCCATCATATAGAGTATCCAAAATGTTTTGGATGATTAGTTACAGGCAGTTTAAAATTAAAGTCCACAGTCCCTGTTAACCATCTGCCTAATCTTTTTACATCTGTCCAGTCCTCTTCTATCTAGCAGCCCAACTGTATTGGCTATGTCAAGCCTACTCACAGTTGCCTTGTATAGAGTAGTAGCTATTCCACAGCTATCTTACACTGCTTATTACTTGCCATCCTGCTTCATTTTTGCTCCTCATCTGCCAGCAATCTTTGTACTTCTTTGTATGAATTGGGATTAGGTACATCATTTGCTCCACTTATGTTGCAAATTCTTCCAGATAGGATTTAGATCTTTGAGCTCTTTTTAATTCTAATTCTGATTCTTGATCTGATGTATGTATGTATGTATGTATGTATGTATGTATGTCAGAAGCCCCTTCTGAATCCAATACTCCAATAAAAGAGAATACATGTAGCTCAGAGTTGAACTGTGGAGTCCTTGGTATTCTTTGAGCTTGGTTGTTTGCTTTCAAATGTTTCATTATCTGATTAGGTAATACCAGTACTAATGAATGTGTGGTATGCTCCAAAGATGAACTCCAGACAACTATGAAGCAGTAAACAATACCCTAATTCAGTGATGGCGAACCTTTTAGAGACAGAGTGCCCAAACTGCAACCCAAAACCCACTTATTTATTGCCGGGTGCCAGGTGGGTGTGGCCCACTGGGTGGGCGTGGCTGTGGTGGTCATGGCAGATTGGGTGGGTGTGGCCAAGGTGGGCATGATCATCTTGATGTTGCTCGTGGGGAGGGATGCCTGTGGGGGCTGGGCAGGGCTGGGGGAGGGTCCAGGGGGGTCTCTGGCAGGTGGGGCGGTGGGCAGGAGGCTCGTCCTGCAGGGTGAGGCAGGGTGGGGTGCCATTGTCACAGGGCAAGGTGAGGCAGGGGGCCGGGGCGGCTGCTGCTTGAAACCATTGGCCCCTGCACACAGAGGCCAGCGAACGCATGGGTGCTGGGATGCATCCGGCCATGTGGGACCTCAGCAACTTAGTGGGCAGCTAGTTGAAGAGGGACGGTTGCCATCTTTGGGGTGTGGCGTGCGTGCCCATAAAGAGGGCTCTGAGTGCCGCCTTTGGCACGCGTGCCCTAGGTTTGCCACCACTGCCCTAACTGAAGAACTACCAAAGAGAAAAACACATTCTGACCAACACCAGCGGGATAAGTTATTGCATTAAAACAGGGAGCAGTGATCAATAGAAAAATATATTGCTAATTTTTTCCAGCTAGAAACAGGTGGACTGCCCTCCTTTTCAAGACTGCAGGTAGCCTCATTAGGTATCTTGGGTGATGAGTGGCCCTCCCTCTGAATCATAATTATTAATGGTTAAAGTCACACCTTTCTATCATTTTGGAGCAGGAAATATATAAAAGCTATGCTATTGCCCTTACCATACAGATCCAAAAAGAGAAAAGAAAATAGAAGACCTGAATAGACAAACTTTAGTAAATAAAATTATTATATCTCACATTTATTTATGCAGAAACACACACACAATCTCTACTACCACTATAACTCAAATCAATGAAGTGGTTTGCAATCCTGGAAATGCTTGGCTACACAATTCAAGAAGAACAGCAGAATATACCACCCATTCCCCCCCCTCAAAAAAAGGAAAAGAAAAATGAGGTTATATGTTAAAGCAGTGGTTCTCAACCTTTTTAATGCCACGACCCCCGACCAGTCGTAAGTCGAGGACTACTCAACCGGTCGTAAGTCGAGAACTACTCAACTGGTGCAGCACCGTTTGCAGAATGGGACTTTTGGCAGGCTCAGCAGGGCAGAGACAGCCTGGACAATTCCTATTGGCTTTTGAAAGCCAATAGAATTAGACTCTATTCAAGAGAGGCTATTCTATTGGCTTTCAAAAGCCAATAGAATAAAAGGGAGTAGCACAGCTAAGGAAAAGGGGGAAAAAAATGGCGGACTGCATTGTTTGGCGACCCCCATGAAATGGTCGTTCGACCCCAAATGGGGTCCCGACCCACAGGTTGAGAACCACTGTGCTAAAGTCAAGGCAACTCAAAAAGAGGTTAGTCAGCTGGCAGAATTAAAATAGGTGAGAATATTAAGGATAATGCTCAGCTACTGGGAAAAAAAATACAAGGGCCTGACACCATCTGAAGCCCACAGACTGCTAAACAGAAGCTTACAGCACTGGCTACCTGGTTAAGCAGGTACACTAGAGAAGCTGAGGCCCAGAAGATAAATGCTCTGTTCTCAAAAAAAAAGTTCACCATGGCCCTGATCATACTGCATTATTGTTGGCTTCAATGATGCTGCCCTCCCCATCTTTCAGCATGTGTTCACACATTTTGTTTATAATAGTAATTTTGTTTGCAATTATAGGGATAAATTTTCAGCATTTTAATTTATTTATTTATCAGATATATGTAGCTGCCATCTCCCTCAAAGAGGAGTTCAGAAAGTGCGGGAATAATAATATTATTTCTACTTCTTATTAAGCTTTATAAAGAATGGCTCCATGGGTTTTGTTTTTTTTAATCATTATACATCTTCCCAAGCATTGTTCAGGGCCTAAAATTCATCTTTCATTGGATGCAAACAGAAGGATTAGAGAAATTTAGTTCGGTGAAGGCCAGCTGCAGAAGCAACATTGAAAAGAGACATCCTAGCTTAAACGAAGCCCCGAGAACAATAAAAGGATGGGCATAGCAACCAAAATACTATACCTCGTTTAAGAGGACTTTTACCAGACGGCTTTGCTATGCTAATGCCTGGCCTTGTTCAGTGCAATGTTATTAGGCCAATTATTAATTTTTCCTTTGGGGAAAGGAAACCTTAGGAGAGCTTGCATAAAATCCTCTGGCATTTCATATCTTGCATTGCTTATTATCATACAGTCCCAGAGGCTTGAATTAATCAGCTGCTGGATCAGAGTTAGGAAGATCTCCCCCCCCCCTCTGCTAGACAAAAGAATGCGTATGTGCATACACACATTCACACAACCTTATAAGTGTGAAGCCTTAAGGTGGCAAAGTGTTTGGGCATCTTTGCATCAGAAGCATTCTTGACAGGCTACCCTCCCAAACTGCCCTCCCTGCCATCACACACAAAGTTCACTGTGCTAAAATCAACTAATGTTGCTATTTTCTTTTTGCAGTTTGCAGCCTGCTTCTTGGAGGCCACGCTGAGCACAGCAAAGGTGCAGTGTGGAGAGAGGCACTTCCTTATGCTGTAACATTAAGACACACCGACACAGTCAAGGCAAAAAAAGAAAAATGAAATAAAGTGGCATTCAAGAACCTGGCTCAATTCTGCCCACCTCCTCTAGTTGCTGAAGGGAGATTGCAGGCAGTCATGGGCTATGAAAACCAGCTGCAAAAGAACAGTAGACCCCACTACAATGCCAGAATAAATTAATATCTCATAAATGGGCACTCACACCAGGTCCATTGCAAACAAATGTACCTGCAGAAGTCAGGGCTAAATCAGATTTTATGAGCCAAACACTCTCCTATACTGCGCCCTTCCACTTTCTTTTCCCATCCCAACCAGGCTCACCATTAGCAGCCTGTTCACCCTGCAATAGTGTAACCTAATACCTTACCATTGTTTCCCTGTCCCCAACATCTATATTTGACTCTGCAGCCACAATGTGTGCAGTGTGTATGTGTGTGCGTGTGCGTGTGTCTTTGTGTGTGTATGCGTGTGCAGGCATATGCTTTGGTATTCAGCACCTCATTCCCTAAATGCCCAGGATTGCTTACAAATAGCTTCCATGGGCAAAAGGGAGGTGTGTGTGTGTGTGTGTGTGTGTGTGTGTGCACGCGCGCGCGCGCGCATGTATATGTGTGTGTTAGGAAGACAGAAGAAAGAGAGGGAGAGCTTATGGGGCAAGAGTGAAAGAGTCTGTGGCTCATCATTTATTATTTAGCCTATTCATCTATCTCCCTATGGAAGCTGTCTTTGTTGTAATGTATATCTGTGCAAGTTGTGGCACGGAGAGGTAGCCACCCTCTCAAATTGCTGCTCATCAACACATACCCCTGGACATAAAGGTTGCTTACTAAAAGCTTCCACCTGCTTCTTCTTTGAAACAGGAAGAGGGGATTGCTGTTGTATAAAGGCACTTGTCCTCTGTGCAAGGGGGTGGATGAGGGTTATTGAGGCTAATCCAGGTAGGAGAAAGAGGTCGGGAGTTTTTATATTCTTTCATTAGATTGGGGCATGAATGATTGTGTTATAATCCAAAGTGAATTGAAGGGTAAGAGTTTATTCTCTGATACTTACTTGGGAAGGATCAAAGGTAATTGTGCCCAATTCCTTGCCCAAAGGCAAGACTGCCTATGCCAGCTCTCACATACATTGACTGGGGCTATCTGAAGCATGGCACAGGGGCTTTCTGTGTAAAAAAATCTATACAGAAAAGTCTGTAGCATATAGCCGGATTATCCAGCCTTGAAAGTTTTGAGATCAATGTATTCAACTTGCAGAGGACAAATTGACCCTAGAACATTTAGGGTATTTGATATTTCTTCATCAAGCTGCAGAAAACATCTCACTGCTACTTCAATATATGTAGTGTGGTATCTGCTGCTTTTATATATGCTGAGTTCATGCCTTCTTCGATCTCCAGAAATTTTGCGGAAGAGAATAAAAAGACTCCAAATCAGGATTATCCACTACGATTAGACCGATTAGCCTGATTCCTGATGACATAGATTTTTGACTAGGATTATATACTGTCCTAAAATGAGGTTTATTGAAAGATCTATACTGGGCTGCCTTGTAACTAAATATATACTATAAGCTAGTACCACATAGTGTGATATGGAAGTTAATAACTGATTTGGAAATAGGAACAGCAAAGAGAGAAAAAAAATAGCAGAACAAATAACTGAGTGGTAGAGAATTTTGCACTATTGCAAACACAGGATTTACAGAATGGCTATTAAAAAAGGAAATAACATATTTACATTCCAAATATACTATAAATTCAATTTCCTAAAAATGTCACAGCAGGTGGCACTATTGAGCTGATCTTGGCAGATTCCAAACAAAAAACAAACACCCCCCCCCCAAACCCAAAGACATGGATGGGAGACCATAAGGAAAGCTGAGGGTGAAAATAATACACTAGGAAATAAACCAGTTTCCATATTGCTAACAAGAAACCTGTGCAGATGTGTCTATATACTTAACAGCAGTCAAGCTCACTTTTCCATTCTTCCTGAGCCTCGCATCATCCCCCATGTAGGACTGTATGCAGGGTGTGGTTTAGAAAAAGTCAAGATGGCAACTGCAAAGGTATGGTCAAAATTCTGGTTTTTATGTGCATCACATCTTGACTTTTTTGACTATGCTTTGCAGACACCCCTGTTAACTTTTGAAACTATTTAAAAAGTACATGTCTATGCTGCTGTATGTGGACATGAGCATGATTGAGCGCCTGAATAAGTGTTCCTGAATTAACAGCATTCCAGATAAATATTTTCCATCTTGCGAGCTTTCTAGTGATGTTGCTCCAAATGAAAAATATATATGCCCTGAAGGCTGATGCTCCCAAAATTCAAAATACATGGCCAAGACCCCAAAGTTCTGTTCATTCTATTGATGACCCTTCAATTTATTGTTGGTTTTCCTAGCCTGGTACTGCCTGATCTGTTTGGCCTGCAATTTCCAGGATTCTCAACCATCTCTTTCCAACTGGAGAGCATCAGGTTGGGAACAGCTGCCCCAATATAACATGGAACTTGCTGGCGGAAAGGAAAATTGTAAATCAAGGGAGAGAAATTTGCCTATGCAATATCAGTAGTAGCAGCTCCTGATTTCTGAACTGTTTCCAGGAAGCAGCAAAGGAGTTATGCCAACTTACTTAAAAGAAATGTATCCTAAGGCTACAGTGATTTAGAGGCTTGTTGCTGGTTGGATTTCATAGTGCTTTTATTACAAATGAAGAGAAATATAGCAATTAGTGTGCTGACTCAGAAGGTTAGAATAGACTCAGCCCTTAGCTGCAAATTAAATGGTAAAATTTAGACCCATCCCATTCAGAGTGCAGAACAAACATTGGTCAGAATTACAGTGCCAGAACAAAGCGCCAAATCATACTACACAAGTCAATGGCTGGGTTCATTGATAATGCCAAGACATGTCTTATAATTCTGGTTTGTTAATAAGTCACAATGGCTGTGTTCACACCCAATGCTAACTCTGAAACCATTATTTATAATAGCATTTCTCAGCCTTGCAACTTTAATATGTATGGATTTCAATTCCCACAATTCCCTTAAGTTAGTGGTTATGTTTATAACAACCCTTAAGGCAAAACAAATATAGCTGGCTTGGTGATGTCCAATGCAAGTCCAGAAGCATTGAATTGCTTCCATAAATGAACCTGGATACCCTGAAGCAAACTATATTGTGTCAGAATGTGTCATTGATCTGGATTGCCTCTTTATAAACTTTTCCACAGAAGTGTATTTATGCTGAATTCCTAAACAGACTAACTTGCCAGCAAGACTTAATTAATTGATTAAGCAGGAATTTGCTTAATTTAAAAATAGACAGTCAGTGGAGTGGGGGGGGAGTAGTGGTTAAAATTTTGGATTAGAAGCAGAGAGACTACCCTTAGCCACAGAACTTAATTAGTGACTTTGGGCCAAAAGTCTCTTCCAGTCCACCTTCATAGGATGACTGTTGTGAGGAAAATAATTGTGTACGCTTGGTTTAAGTTCCTAAAAGAAAGGTGGGGTACAATCAATAATGTATATGCTATTTTCACAGCCATGCAAACAAAGGAATTAATTCAGGGATAATACTTTGATAGAAAAGCTTGCATAATTAAATCTTCGATAACTTTGAAAATGGAAAATGCTTCATTTAAGTAGCAATTCTGGCAGAGAGAAACATTCCAATAGCATGTTCTCTCTAGGAAATAACCATTTGTATCGGTAATCCAGCAAAGGAAGGAGTTGGCCATCTCCTCTGACCTTTGCTTTTGATTAATATCCTGCTTCCACAATATCCAGCCCTGCTTTTATTAGTGAATTAAGTGCAGGTCATGGGTAATAATTCTAAGAAGCTTCCATTCCCACTTTTAAACCAAGCCTTAAAACTACAGTAGATGAAGGTAAATGATAAAACTATCAAATCAGGACAAATCTGTGGAATCATTTACTAGCAGATTAAAGTTAATGACCCAGCTCTTTTAGTGGACCAATCTCAAGTCATAATTTAAAAATGCATCAGGGGTGTTTAACCATTAGCTACCAAAAGGTATGAATCTCCTCCTCCCCCTTAACTTTATAATTGTTAAGGACTACAAAGCACATGTGGTGGAATAAACTTCCTGAATGCATTAATAATTTACATAAATTAAAGGGGAAGAAATATGGAAAAGAAAAGATAACATTGCCGATGGCTTTCAAAGGCAGTCACACTCTCCTCAAGGTTAATAGCCCTTGATCTCCAGGACTTCTATGAATTGGTTGGTCCAACATTTTGTTGAAGCTAGCACAATGTCTTTTAATAACAAATTTCAAAGTTTAAATATTTGTTCTGCAACAACAACAACAACAACAACAAATCTTTTTGTCCATCCTGATTCTTTCAGGATTCAATTTTATTGGCCATGCCAATAAAGGCAATGCCTTTATATGATTTTTCTGTAATCAGCAGCTCAAAGAAGGATTTGTAGCGCTGTTTTATACCCTAGCCTTGGGTGGTGGGGGGGAGGGGAGTTCCACAGCAATCCTACCAGGAGTCTACCATCCTTCCCTTTTTACAAAGGGGACTTGAATATAATGTCTATGGAGGTTCTCAGTCATCTAGGTGATAGTTATCCTGAAGGTGCTTTTTCATGAGGCAACTAAATTTTTCTTTGAAGACATTCCACTTCTCGTCCAAGAAGCTTCTTCAGCTCTGACTAGATGGTGGGGACTGGAAGGATTTATACTTCTTGTAGAATCTTGTCCTGATTGGTTTGTTCTATGTTGTGCCATGTGTTTATGAAGTGGTTGTTTTGTTACCCCAAAGTACAGATCTGCACATGGCTCAGATTTTGTTTTGGGGAAACAAAACAACCACTTCATAAACACATGGTACAGCATAGACAAAAAAACCCATCAGGACAAGATTCAGCCATCTATCAGTATTTAAGAGACAAAGGCCACATTTTGAACAAAGAGAATCACTGGTTTAAAAGAGGGGTCAAAGAGGCCATCAATGTCAAAATTGAACAGCTCTCTCTCAACAGAGGGGAAGGGATAGGACATCTTCTATCTCTAGCCTACTACACAGTCTTTTCAATAATTCCAAGATGGCTCTACACCCATTTGCACTACTCAGGTGACCCTGAAGACACAGATAAATCTCCAGGTGGCCTCAACGACTCTCAAAGAAAGCAAATGACCAGCTGTCTGCAAGCAGTATAAGTCCTTCCATTCCCCATCATCTAGTCAGATGTTTCTTGGATGAGAAGGGAAATGTCTTCAAAGAAAAACGAAGTCCAATTGCCTAGTGAAAAAGCACCTGTGGTATAGTTTGAATGTAATATGAAATACAGTTTGCTCCTCCAATGCCCCTCTATGCTGCCCTGGGAAGCATGCCTTGCCCCCTTTAAATGGATTGAACAGGCTGCAAGAAATCTAATGAAAAGTTGAGGCAAAGTATTTTCTGTAATGAAGTATTGAGGTCCATAGCAATAAAGAGAAGATTATGTTAGCCATAAACTCTGTTTTTTATAGAGAGGTATATTGGAATCTCTAGATTATGTAACACTATCATTCTTGTTACACATGATTGCTTTAATTTCACTTACCAGGTTTTCCAAAGAAACAAAATAAAACAGAAAGTGGCAATTAATTTGCCTGCTGTCATTTTTTTTTCTTTTTACTGTCTCTTTTAAAGTGGTGTAAGATGTTATATATTCATCCATTTTGGAATATATTGTGGAATTGAACTTCCTAAAAATTTCCGCACACTGAAATATCAAATTTAAGCAAACTTGTGATGTCACACATTATTGTAATATATTTAAGTCGGTAATAACACAGAATCCTTTCTTCTTCTTCTTCTCTTGTGGGAGCTTAAGTTAAGCTAATTTATGTCTTCCTGGGACTTCTGTTTTTATGTTTTGACTGCCATTAAGAAAGAAAGAAAGAAAGAAAGAAAGAAAGAAAGAAAGAAAGAAAGAAAGAAAAAGAAAGAAAGAAAGAAAGAAAAAGGTTATGCATTTACAGATGTTTAAAGCACTTCACATGGAGCATGAAAAGGACCCATGGAGGCAGCACATTTTAGTTAAAGTAAATAGCTATAAAAAGGACCTTAATGAACATAAAGCGGACAAAAATACGTCTGGATAGCACATGGCAACAATTGCTTTGTTGCTGAGGAACTCTGAGTGGTCCTATCTGAGTAGAATCTTCCTAGCCAGAGATTAACGGCCTGCCTGATTTAAAGAAACTGTTTTCAGACTATCAGGCTCCTTGGCCTTGGTGTTATTTTGTGAGCCAGCAGTAATACACTCAGCTACTCACCTAAGCACCAACGGTGTCCTAAGGTAAAATAATTCTTTCTCTGCCTGCCCAAACGTGTCCTGTAAACAGCTAAGCTTCCATGGGGAAAACAATATTACAGATTTCACAAGATTTCTCCTTAATGCTGCAGGAATATCTTCAGCTGAAGCAATAATCCTCCAAAAGCTCATTGCTCTAGAGAAATCTATGCAGCAGAATTCTTTCTCTGACAGGCAAAGACTTAAATGGATGAGTAGTACAACAGTGAGAGCTGGCACAGGATTACTACTTAGTATAGTTATTGAAATTGACTAGGTAAACATACACAGTGGCAAATTTTCTCCCATTCTTTTATGGAGGAATTGGCTCTCGCTTTACCATATGCAGATGAGTCATTTCCCTAATGCATCCAAGTTAGAGGGACATTCATCTCACATTTGGCCAGAGAACCAGAGATAACAGTTTGTGCAACTACTTGCATGTATATGGAATTACTACATTTTCTCCAGAAATATATAGTCAGTTCCCTGGCAAGGAGGTATTGGAAGCTTCAGATAGCAGAGAAGACAGCTTTCTGTATACAGATAGGAAAAAAGGGAGTCAACAACTGGGGCACAATAATACAAATGTTTCTTTCCCAACTGCAAAGGTTGTTATTGTTCATTACTTTTAAAACTGTAAATCAACTTGGATCAAAACTTGGCTGTTTAGATCAGGGCTTTTCAACCCTTTCACCCACTGTATTACTTTTAGGATACAGCAACATCCGAG
This sequence comes from Crotalus tigris, assembly GCF_016545835.1. NCBI lineage: Eukaryota > Metazoa > Chordata > Lepidosauria > Squamata > Viperidae > Crotalus > Crotalus tigris. Next base: position 931,622 of record NW_024096651.1, on the reverse strand, counting down.
TACCACCAGTCGCCTAGCAAGGTATCAAAAACTTGATGACCCCCCCCAAAAAAAAGAAAAAAAGAGAAAAAAGTGATAAAGTACAGGTAGTCCTCAACTTACAAAAGTTCGCTTAGTGACTGTTCAAAGTTACAATGGCACTGAAAAAAATGCCCCCCAAGGTACAGCTGAGCAAGACACCTGCCTGCCCGCCAGGTGGTGCTCTTCCTCCTGTCCAAGGTTTTCACTGTTGTGAGCAATTCTGTTGAGGATTGGCAGCGGGGGGGTGATGGTGGTGGAGTGGGGGGTGTTTGGTTTTTATTCCTCCCATCTGCTGGGTGGTTGCAGCAGGTTTTTGCCACTTCATATGACCCTGGGACACTGTGATCGTCATAAATATGAATCAGTTGCCAAGCATCTGAATGTAAATCACAAGACCCTGGAGATGCTGCAACATTCTAGCAGATTGGCACTTCTTCTGGGCTCACCGGAAGCACCAGGATCAGTGCTGCTTTCCAGCTGATTGGGGCTTCTTCAGGACTCAGCAGAAGCGCCAGGATCAGTGCTAAGCTCCAGCCGGAGCCTGGCGCTGATCCTGGCGCTTCCGCTGAGCCCTGACAGTCCCGAAGAAACACTGATCCTGGTGCTTCTGCTGAGCCCTGACAGCCCTGCAGCTCCAGCCATCTCTCGCTCAGGCATGTGCGGTGCTGCCACCGGTTCAGCTCATTCCCCTCCCCCACTACCACTTTTCTAGGATGGTCGCGTACCACCTGCCAGGTGCCAATGTACCACAGGTGGTACCCGTACCATGGGTTGAAAAGCCCCAGTTTAGATCACTTCATTTTCTGGTTAGATGGTACAAAAAACAGCGACATTCCAAAAGGGATCCATTGCTGCAAAACCATATGCCATGGAAAGTTCACTGGATTCACTGTTATATTTGGGAAAAATTTAAAAATATCTCTTTCAGAACTACCTGAGGTTTGTAAAATTCTACCTTTACAGGTTCTGTTTCTTTGTTTTAACCAATCTTTACTTAAGGTTTATTTAAGATAGAGGGATTTAATCAATTCCTTTCACAAATTCCTTCCCTCCCCCTTTATGCAACATGTTGAACTAGCAGTATAGCAGGAGTCACAATTTGAGGGTGCTTTCCTTTCAAGCAATTCATTTTTATTTACTACCTGTTGCACTGAGGGTGTCATTGTCAAGGTGGAAACACAGGGTATGGCCACTCAATTGCAAGTGTGTCTGTGACTTTATCTCTTCTATAAAATATTTTGAAAAAAGAAAATCAGACCAGACAATGTTCCAAGAGGTGACAATTTTATCATTTTCTAGCACAATAATTTAAATCAGAAGTGAGACACTTTCCGAAAGTCTGGAGCCTGAATTGACTCCACTGACCAGCTGAAGACTACAAGATAAAAGCACACCCCCATCCTGTATTTTTTAGGGGAATCGAGAAATGGAAACAGAAGCAAGCTGGACCTGTGAGGCAAACTGCTGCAGGTTCTATTCTTTAAAAGATTTTAACCTGTTTCCCCCATCAAAATCAAGCCATTTGAAATTAGGTAGTAAAATAGCTGAAATTCATGGGTATGATTTTGGGCCAGTTTGATGAAGCTGCTTAGCTGAAATGATTCCCCCCCCCCACCAGAGGCCTCCCACGCTGATATCCAATCTTGATTTTGAGAAGATTTTTAACTTTGCTGTCAAATTCAATGGCAAAATTGTTGGAAGCTAGAAGGCTACATAGACTTCACTATGGCCTACATCAGATCAGAGATGGACTATTCCTGATTTAGATTATGAAAGATTTCAAATTGTAGGGTAGGGGGCGTTTTTAGCATAGGATTTCATATTTTGGAATGCAATATTACTTCCTGAGACAGGAAAACATATGGTGAATATTTTGGTTTTGCATTTACTAGCTGTTTCAATCTCGCTTCTCAGTACAGCCTTGGAAGCATTGCACCAAGAGATGCAATTCCATTTATAGTTTCCTGAACATTTTTAAAACGTTTCCTGCTCTTCCTAAGAGACCAAAATATGTCTCAAGTCTCATTTTCCAGCAATGCTATCTCAAACTGGAAATTTGACTTAACTCTTAGTTTACTGTATATACCAGTTCTCTATAATTGTCTTGGGAACACATCAAGACTTTTTATGCCTAAGGCATAATGACATAAGTGGCATTCTACTCTTTAATGGAAACTTATAACAATTAATTAAATAAATAACAACTTGTTGCAATATAATATTGTAAAGGCCAAAGTCTGCAACCTTTGACATAGATTGTCTTGCTCTGGTAACAGTTTGATCTTCCTGGGCCTTTGTATGTAGATCCAGTTTCCAATTAGGAATGGCATGATTGTGACTTTGACAAGGGTTCTGATAACGCTTCCTGATCAAAAGGCAACCTGTTCCAAGTTTCTTTCCGTCAATTAACACTGGGTCAAGGGAAGCCAGTCAATCAGTAATCAGGACTGTGGAAACAGAAAGATTAATGTTTTTGTACAGGCCTTCCAGTGGACCCTTCTATAGAAAAATGGTGCTTCATGAAAATTATTTTTAAAATATTATCTTCTACTCTTCGTTTAAGGCTTGTTATTTAACAGCATCTACCATATACTTCCAGAGTTCTTTGTCGTAGATTTCAATATCAACCAGAGTCTTCTTAAAATAGTTTATGAAAAACTGTTAACTTACTTTATGCTTGTTAATTAAACATGATCTTGGCAGACTTGAACACTGGGCTCTCTCTAACAAAATGAAATATAATGGTGAGAAAAGTAAAATTCTACATTTAGGCAAGAAAAACCAAAGGCACAGGTATAGAATAGGTGGTACCTGCTCAATAGTAGTAACTGCAGGAAGGATCTTGGAGTCCTAGTGAACAATTATTTAAATATGAGCCAGCAATGTGCTGCAGCTGGCAAAAAAGCCAACACAGTCTTAGGTTGCACTACCAGAGAGATAGAATCAAGATCACATGAAGTGTTAATAGCACTTTATAATGCCTTAATAAGACCACACTTGGAATACAGCATCCAGTTTTAGTTGCCATGACATAAAAAAGATGTTGAGACTCTAGAAAGAGTGCAGAGAACAGCAACAAAGATGATTAGGAGGCTGGAGGCTAAACCATACGGAAAATGGTTGCAAGAATTGGGCATGTCTAATTTAATGAAAAGAAGAACTAGAGGTGACATGATAGCAGTGTTCCAATATCTAAGGGGCTGCCACAAGGAAGAGGGGATCAACCTATTCTCCAAAGCACCTGAAGGCAGGACAAGAAGCAATGGATGGAAACTAATCAAGGAGAGAAGCAACCTAGAACTAAGGAGAAATTTCTTGACAGTGAGAACAATTAATCAGTGGAACAACTTGTCTCCAGATGTTGTGGGTGCTCCAACACTGGAGGTTTTTAAGAAGAGATTGGACAACCATTTGTCTGAAATGGTATAGGGTCTCCTGCTTGAGTAAGGGGTTGAACTAGAAGACCTCCAAGGTCCTTTCCAACTCTGCTATTCTGTTATTCTGAGAGGATTTAATAAGCAACTGATACTAAGAAGAAGCAACACTATATTAATATTGCTTATATTACTAAATATAATGTTGCATAATGAACATCAGCATCCAGTACATCATCATTTTACTATATCTGTTTCATTTAAAGAAAGTCAAGGACAAGAAATTCATAGATGCTCTAGTGGATTGTAGGCTTGGATTTTCATTTGAAAATAGAAAGGAGGGTTTTTCTGATAATTGTCTCAGAAGTAAGAACTGAAATTCTTCAAGAATTCTATTGTCAGTTATTTACATGATATTGTTTGACTTAAGTAGTATAACAATGCCACCTAGTCTAAATCTCTGCATTGCACATGAACTATAGTATAGCCAAGCAGTACTGAAATCAGTGTGTACTATAACTCATAATATTCTTATAATATGATCATACCAATGGGTAATTCTAGGAGGTATAGACCCAATACATGTAGAAGGGCATAAGCCTGGAGAAGACTGAATATTCCATATCTTAGATTGAAGATGAATAATCTGAAATGGGGCAACTAAATTTTAATGACAAATTTCAAGAAAGAGATTTCAATTTTTAAATAGTTTTTTTTAAGTTGAATAAGTTTTCTTTTGGGGTGAGATCACAAAAAATTGTAACCCATTTTTTTAAAAAGTCCCCTGTAAAATTCTTGCTATACCACCTGTGGTGATATCATAAGATCATTGTCCAGTACATCATAATTTTGACTGCCCCCTCCAAAATATGTGGGAATTTTGATTACCAAATAATTGTCCATCCCTGGTTAGGCCATATTTATCTTCATATAGTTTACAAAATCCAAATACATGGCAACGTGTCACCAACAAAGAGAAACAACAGATGTGGGGTGCCCCAAGGTTTCTGTGGAAAGGAGATTTTCTGTTTGACCTTGGACATCATAAGATTGAATTTAAAAGGTGTGACCCCTACCTACATGAAGCACAACTCAGAAAGTCTGTCAAAGAGGCTCTTAATCTCTTATAACGTGTTAATGTGTCATTCGCTTTGAAATCCTGAGCTCTAAGAGGTCTGTTAAGAGAGCAAATGGCTCCTATCATTGTCACCTAGGACAGACACCCACGGAAACCTGAACAGGGCACAACTGGGAAAGCTTCAAGGCAACACAGCCTGCTGGAAATGAGAAACCTCACTACAGCTATGAAAATTTCATCAGCTGGCGCTAGAGAAGCAAGAATCTGGAAGTGCAGAGCAGATGGACAGCCTGGATTCTTGGAGTCATTGTCTTTCTGTTTGTTATCTGACTCCAGCACAGAGAGAGGATTCAGAGAATTTATGGAGGGCAAAGTATTGAGGGCCTTTCTTGAAATATCTCCGGCTGATGTATGATCCAATGCAGCACTGGCTTTCCAGCAAGAGTATAAATTTCCTAGCGTTTCTTCCATTGCACAATTCCAAGGCCATACAAATAGGATCCTGTTGACAAGTTTTGTTTTTTTTCTTTTCACCGTACATCGCATCACAATTTGCTACTGGGTTTTGAATCTTCAGGAACATGTATTGAAAGAAAGTGAACTTTATGTGCTATCCAAATAATTTTATGCTTCTCTAGTTTTGTATTACAACATAGACCACCATCCCCACACTAATGTATATATACCTCATACTATTTTAACTTTATACAATTAATGGGTTACAAACATAGTTGTAATAGTGATACCTAGAAAGCCAATGGCTGTTTAGTGTCAGCCTTGCTGGTTCAAATCCTACGTGGGTCGTGAAGCTTACTGATTCACATAAAGCCAATTATGTTGCAGCCTAACTTGGCTTGCATTGCCTGGGTTTATATGCTGCAATAAACTATGGTATACTTTCCTTGGGCTTGTCATAATATGTTATGTGCTATGTCATGTTAAATAAAACATGGTTCAAACCATGATTAGTCAAATGCAAAGCCATTCAGTATTATAATAGTGGGATTGATGAAATAACTGTATGTTGTTCAAAATAGAAAGATCTGAACACAACTGCAATAGCTAATAATGAAGAGTATGTTCTGTAATGTGATCTAGATTCAAACAGTAGAGAGCATTATATTGAGAATAATCCACAGAATTGCCAAGAAAACCTTCAACAAATCTTGATGCCAATCATGTGTTGGTCTCTGTTCTTAGTTTATAAACACAACCTTCTTTCAGTTTTTTTCTACTGCATTTCTTTGTGTTTTATCAATAGTTTTCTTTTCTGCTTTTGCATCATAATAAACTAGAACAGTCCTTCTTTGTAAGGACAGGTACTATGGTACCTGTTACCATAGTAACTAGCTATACATTGCCTCCAGAACATAAAGCCTGATGCCCTGCAGTTTGTTGCTCTACTAAGTCTTTTGAAAGTACTGGGTTACAAGTGCCTAAGTTGATATAAAACAGGATTGATCACTGTCTTATATCATTTATATCCAGTGCTTTTTTTGTAAAAAAAAAAAAAAAAAAAAAAAAGGTGCCGGAACTCATACATGTCATACAACCCGCCTTGCCTACCCTACAAGGTTCCATCCCAAAAAGGTGCCGGAACTCCGTTCTGGGTGTTCTATAACAAAAAAAGCCCTGCTTATGTCACTCAGAGGTAATATTCTGGGCAATTGGTTGCATAATAGAAAAAGGACACTTCTATTACTATATAAGTGCTGTAGTTTTCTCTCAGCAACGGAAATGCATATCTATGTTAGCCTCAAAATTCAGTACATGTTTACCACAATTACATCTTTTTTATTTGTTCACTAGAAGAATTACAGAAGAGACAAAACATGACAGGGTTCCTGAAAACATTTTGTACATTCACCATTATGCTCAGAATAGCACAAAACATAATAGAGATTTCAAAAGACTGTTGTTGGGGTAATTTGCCCTCCCTTCCTGTAACTCATTAAAGAGGTGTGAAGTTGTAACAGCAACCAATTCAGAAACAGAAGATAATTGTCTGCTACACAAGCATTTGTCATTGTAAAATTTAACTCCCCTTCTGTTGTTACCTTTGCAATAATAGCCATCTCTGTACAGTACACTAAGTCAAAATTAAACAAAACACATTTGCTACCCTAATGTTATTTTAATTGCATCAACTGTGGTTTATTCAATAAGCCACGTGTAACCAAATTATAGCTTAGCATGACAAATGAATCCACTTGTTCCTTGCTGTCTGTGTTCTACAAGCTGTTGTCTTATATTTACTTTTTATTGTAAAGGAATTACAGAACCTTATATTTTGAAATAATCTCAGACATCATAGCTTCTTGAAGCTAAGAACAAACATCCCAAGTGTTGGGGCCCATTACAGTGTGAACATTTGCACTATTCATGACAAACTGCAGGTCTAATGCTGATGCCAAGATTTTCAATCAATCAGAATAGAGCTGGAAGGGTCCTTGGAGGTTTTCTAGTCCAACCCTCTTCTCAAGCAAGAGACTCTATGCAGGGGTTCTCAACCTTGGCAACTTTAAGACTTGTGGACTTCAACTCCCAGAATTCCAGCTGGCTGAGGAATTCTGGGAGTTGAAATCCACAAGTCTTAAAGTTGCCAAGGTTGAAAACCCCTGCTCTACAGTAGTGGTTCTCAACCTGTGGGTCGGGACCCCATTTGGGGTCGAACGACCATTTCACGAGGGTCGCCAAACAACGCAGTCCGCCATTTTTTTCCCCCTTTTCCTTAGCGGTGCTACTCCCTTTTATTCTATTGGCTTTTGAAAACCAATAGAATAGACTCTCTTGAATAGAGTCTAATTCTATTGGCTTTCAAAAGCCAATAGGAATTGTCCAGGCTATCTCTGCCCTGCTGAGCCTGCCAAAAGTCCCATTCTGCAAACGGTGCTGCACCAGTTGAATAGTCCTCGACTTACGACCGGTTGAGTAGTCCTCGACTTACGACTGGTCGGAGGTCGCGGCATTAAAAAGGTTGAGAACCACTGCTCTACAGGATTCCAGACAAGTGGCTATCCAGTCTCTTCTTAAAAATCTCGTGATGAAACACTCACAACTTCTCAAAGCAAGGTGTTCCACTGGTTAATTGTTCTCACTGTTAGGAAGTTTCTCCTTAATTGCAGGTTGCTTCTCTCCTTGATTAGTTTCCATCCATTGTTTGTCTTGCCTTCTGGTGCTTTGGAAAATAAGTTGACTTCCTCTTCTTTGTGGCACCTCCTCAAATACTGGGATACTGCTATCATGTTACCCTAGTCCTTTTTTTCTCTAGACTAGCCATACCCAATTCCTGCAACCATTCTTCATATACTTTAGTCTCCAGGTCTTTAATCATCTTAGTTGCTCTTCTCTGCACATTTTCCAAAGTTTTAACATCTTTTTTGTAATGTGTTAACCAAAACTGGATACAGTATTCCAGGTGTGGTCTTACTAAGTTTTATAAGGAGCTTCTTGGAGTTTGACTTAAGAAATCCTCCAAGCTGGCACAACTTGTTTCTAATAATTCTGCTAATGATTCCTAATTGGCTAGACAGGAATTCATGATGTTCACATCCTGTTTTTTTAGAAAAATATGTATCCTGAAATAAGTCTCTTTAATTTTAATGAAAAATGCACCTGCCTTTTGTGAACATTTTCTTAAAGCTTGTACCATTTTTGTACACATCACCAGGTTCATACACTTTGCTTAACCAGGGTTTATTAACTAAGCCACAATTGAATAAACTCACACAACACTACAATGACTATACATCCTTTATTATATATAGGATAGACCTTTATTTTAGAAAGCTTTATTTTGTATTTTAGAAATCTAAATCTTTTAGAGTTAAGTTTTACCATAAAAATGGTATAATACATTCTTTTGCATTCCTGTGAAAAATATGGCATAAATTTACATATACTTTTTGATTTTAAATAATTATATTAGAATATGTATTGTTGCAATTTTCTTATTTGTAAAGCAAAAGCATAAATTTCTGGACTGGGAGGCTTGTTCAGGATCACTCATGCCTTGGTCACTTCCAGTTTGGACTACTCCAACACCCTCTACATGGGGCTGCCTTGAAGATACCCAAAATTGTAACTGGTCCAGAATGTAATGGCATGCACAGTGATGGGTGCTCCTATGTTTACCCACATTACACCCAGTTCTGCAAGCTGTACTGGCTCCCAGTTTCGTTCTGGGTAAAATTCAAGGTGCTGGTTATTATTTTTAAAGTCCTATATGGCACTGGACCAGACTGTGAAATCATATCTCCCTAAGCACATTTGCTGGTCCTACCAGTTCAGATAGGGTGGGCACACTCCTTGTCCCTCCCCTTAAACATTGTCATCTTATGGGAATTTTCCATGGCAGGCCCCCTTTTTAGCCTTCTGAAAAAAACACTTGACATGGCTCCCCCCCCCCTCCAAGCCCTGGGATAAGGTGACATTGATAGAGGACTTAGTGGAGAACTGTATTTGCAAATTTAATGATTGTGTCAGGTTAATATTTGATTTTAATATTTTTATTGTTTAATCTTTGGTTGTAAGCCACCTAGAATTTGGTACAGTATGTGCAACACCATAAGCCAAACAAAAAACATTATAGCTTTGAGCAGAGGTCAAACTGCTCCAAATAACTATTTTTGGGTCACAACAATATTTGGTAAGCGCTGAAGTTGTTTCCTATGAAACTAGGGCACTGTTCTCCATATTGATAAAAAGGTTGGGCTACAGGAGGGACTCCAGAAGAATGGTATGGCTGCAGTGTTGCCTGACAAATTCAGAGCCTCTTTAGTTGGATCATGCATTTAATATCTCAATGCCTTTCACACTGAACCGTACACCTATCCAACCTTGCACGTAGTGGTAGGAGTTGCTGCTGAGGCAGTGCTGGTTTTGTAGGCAAAGGAAAAGTGTGGCTTGGCTAGAGGAAACAGGTTGGGCCTACTTGAGGAAAAGAAGGAGATGGCTAAAGAGGAAGACTGTATCTGAATGTTGCTCTGTTGGATGAAAGAGGGATGAACTTTGCAGGGAAGGGGAAATGACTCAGAAAAAGCTGAAGATCTTTCTGCTTAGCAAGGAGAGAGCAGAAAGCAAGATTTGGCCAGCTAGCTCTTAATAATACAGGGCTCCTATCTCATACCAACCTAGATACAGTATGATATTGAAGAAATATTACCATGAACCCCGGGATAAAACCAAATATTGTTCCTTTTGTTATTAACAAAATGTTCTGTAGATGTTCTGTAATTCTGTTTTGGAACTCTGTAATTCTGTTTGGAACTCTGTTTCAATATTTTAATGTAATATACCATGTTTAATAGCATACTTGGGTAATCCAGGTTTTTGACTTGCTATGATATTTTGCATCAAGATATGGAAAGATTTTTGTTTTGGGTGAACTAATCTTGACAATTTCAATTTGAAATCTCCGGCCTATGAATACAGTCCTGAGATATTTGTTCCTAACCAGAATGAAGCCAAAAAGATAGCATGTTATTTCCCTACCAACTCCATCCTTTTGTATTTGTATCAACTTGTTCATAAGTCCAAAAAGGCTATAGGTTGCACTATAATGGTACAATGCATCTTTCATCATCTACCTCCCCAACATGATTTTGTCTTTATAAGTGTCTGGGTGTGTATTTTGCCAAATGGTAATATTTTATACACACTTTTGAACTTTGGTGTTAGGGAAAGTCCTAATACAATAATAAAGAAATCCGATTATTTAACAAATCAGTCCAGAGTTCTCAGTTAAAGCATAAATGAACAGGCTCAAATTTGGGGGACATTATGCAAAGGCTCAGTTTTCTGGATAAATCTATATTGCTGGAAAAGGTGGAAGTAAACAAGATAAGGAGTGAAAAGTGGATGGATTCAGTGAATAAAGCCACTGGGTGATAGATTTGAAGTACCATTTTGGGGAAGGTTATCCTTGGGATAATCTATGCAATTGCTAAAAGCTGACCTCAGTTTGATGGCACATAATATTTTATCCATGTGAAAAAGCGGGCTTCAGTATAGTTATCTTTTAAAGTCGCCAGGCCTCCCCCCCCCCCAGCAACACACCCACCACTAAATTTGTCACCTTCTGCGGAAAACTCACTTCTTCATTCATCCAAGGCAACGAGTGCCTGCGGGTTTGAGAAATTCACTACTTTAAAATGTTTAATAGTGCATCCCAGATGGGCCACCTTTTTATTGCAGAGTACAAGGGATTGCAGCTTCTGGCTCCAGCCCTACTCACGTTCAAAAGCCCCTTTCCATTACTCGAGAGTTTCCTTCGGGATGAACACCACGCGGCAGAAGGGCAGCCCAGACACCGCAGAGAAGCCTAAGGACCACCTCGTGTCCCTCCCCCCCTATTTTCCCAATGCCATGGCAACCCTCCCGACGCCAGAGCAGCCTCCCCCTCCCTCTCGCTTTCTCCGGCTCTTTTTGGTGATGATGCAACCACGCCGCTACGTGGGGATTCCGCCGGATTATCCGGCGTGCCCCGCGGCAAAATGGCGGCCTGAGCTGAGCGGGAGGGTCCGGGCCAAGAGGGGCAGCGGGCGGTGGGGTGGGAGGGGGGAAAAGCAAAGTTTGCCGGAGATTCGAAATGATACGGCTCGAGCCGGAGCGACGAAGCGGGAATCTGTTCCTCCAGCTCGACTGTGAGCGGACAGGAGCCTCCCCGTCGCCGAGAGAACGAGCGAGCGAGCAACAAACTCCTCAGAGTTAGACGAACTGCGTGGGTCTTCGCTGCGCGTCGCCCAGAGTTTGCTCGGAGGCGGCTCATCCTGGCCTCGGGAGCCTGATCCCGTGGAGGTAATAATTATCTCTACCCCTCGGAGCTGCCTGCTAATGAACCGCCCGGGTGGGAGTGGAAAGGGGCGGGAACTAGCGCCGTCTCGCCTTCGCCTCCCGGTCCCGGAGACGGTCTGGCTTTGTGGCTGTAACCGCAGGCTGCAGCTGAAGTTCGCCCTCCCAGGCAAGGTACCATCCCGAAGCAGCCCGCGCTCAAATATAGCCCGCACGGGGATGGGGGGGGGGAACTGACGTAGCCCAATCACTGGGGTGGACTTCGTGCAATTCCGCCCACCCGTTCAGACTTGGCGCCAGCGTCTGCCTTTGCTCCCGTTCTTCCTGCGAGCGAGTGGCGGGGCGGGTGGTTTCTGCGGGAATTGGTTGGCTCCGTGAATCGCGAGGGCAGTTGGGGTCAGGTACGATAAGGAGAACGGTATTCTCTTCCGCAAAGAACGAGCAAGTGCATTGCAATGCAGGTTCAATATGGAGAAGGCTTTAGAAAAGGGGTAATTGGTAGAGAAAGGAGCAAGGTCCTGCCGCGGTGATGTTTTAATTTGGCTGGAAATCCTCGCTTGGTTATCTTAACGCCGACATGTTGTAGTGTAGAGGATGTTTTTACAAATTGCATTTACCTTCTGTCAAACTTTCAAGACACTTAAAATCGCATGCTTCCTTTCTCCATCATTTATTTGTAGCAATCCTCAAGGTAGATTGGGCGAGAAGGAGCAACTGACACAAAATCCTTCAATGAATTTTGTAGCTTAGATTAATTTGAGCTACGATTTACCAGGATTAAGCTAGTAATTTAACTGTGTTCATGTTGTGTAGAAATGCCGCTTACGTGCATACCCTTAGCAAACTTAAAACATCTGAGTCGATATATTGATTCAATATTTTCATCTCTGGATCCTTTGGGTTCTCTCCAGTGCCAATGTATTGGTGCTATGCAAGAATATGATTTGTTATCTTGCATCTTAGTGTGCTGTGCAAACTCAAGAACTGAAGTAACTTTCTGGTTCAGTTTATGAACTGATCATATGAACCCATGCAATTGGGTTTATTCAATAAAAACTGATTCATTTAAACATGAATTCTGAATACAGATTTTGTCTTACCAAAAATAAAATCGTTTATTCCCTTTTGTGAAGTAAAAGAAATGAAACAGACACAGAATAAAAGCTGTATTTGCCCAACACATCTATTCATGGGTTACAGTGTTTATATTGTCTAGGTTTACACTATGCATTGAAATACAAACCAGATAGCTACATTTTAGTCTAGTGTCCAAGTTACTAGTTTATATTCAGAGTGTCATGTTGACCCACATGGTTCACTAAACCAGGGTTTACTTTATTAACATGAATTAGCATAGCAATAATAATAGCACTTATATATTGTTTCATAGTGCTTTAAAACTCTCTCTAAGTGGTTTACAGTGTCAGCATATTGCCTCCAACAGTCTGAGTCCTTATTTTACAACCTGGGAAGGATGGAAGGCTGAATCAACTTTCAGCCAGTCAGGATCGAACTCCTGGCAGTAGGCAGAGTTACTCTGAATTACTGTATTCTAACCACTGTACCACCACGGCTCCATATTGTGAAACTATGCCAAACACATGTGTTGTGGAAATAAATAAACCTTGCAATAAAATTGAATAAAAAATAGTGTGGAATGTGATGTGAAGTAAAATGATGCTATAACTGGATATATGCTTCTGAATTAACTGAAAACCAACTCCTTTTAATTCAGAAAATAGTTTATCAGGCAACATGCTGGAAATAGCCCATTCCTCTAAATGCACTCCTTTGTTTATAATTTGAAATTTAGGTTCAACTTTTTTATTTACCTGCATATTATTTATCATATTTAGTTTGTCATGCATGGTTTATTATTTTGCAGGATGGTTTTCTGTATATTATTGAAAAGTAAAGACTTAGGAAACTTTGATCCTGTTTTCTCATTGGCTTGCTAATTTTAAAAATATATTTTTGAATGAATTATGGAATACAAAGTTAAGAAAATGTTTAGCCTCAGTTATAAATAATACATTGTTTATTTAAATTACTTGTTTAAAGAAAAACTTAATATCTACTAACTAATTTATAGATACCCTTAGAATCTGAATTTATACAGCATATCAAAAGATGTTTGGTGTGCTATGCTGTGAGTATATTCAGGCATTATGGATATCATATTTGAACAAACAATGGCTTACTGTGCTGTATGAATATAGTCATATTATTAGATAGGAAATAGATTTCTTTCTACAAATAATACTATACTATACAAATATTATACTATAAAATACTATATAAACATTCAGAAAGGAGCTTCATATAAAGCTTATGTTACTTTTATTTTAATTATTTGATATTGTACTTTTTCTTGTGATAAACATGCAAAGGGAATTTCATATCCTTTCTATTTTCTAAGAAATGCCATTCTTAATGAGCAAAGTGTCACTTGGAATGGTTTGAAAAGGTAGGAATTAACATAGTTCGAATAATCTGAAGAGGATTAGATCAGAGCCAGTCTATCTTTTGCCAAGATTAAAAAGCACCAATAGTTGGGGATATCTACTTTCAGCCAAGATGGAAAGGCCACTTAGAGGCAGCAATAGATATGGTTGTCCAAGTCTAGAACAGATGCATCTAAATTGTAGAAAATGAGAAAGTGCCTTTCTGCTTTTCTGTTTGTGCAGAAGCAATTTCATATTTATAAATTGCATAGTATTTGGAGATGAACTGCAGTGCAATGTGGGTTGAGAATACGAATAAGGGATTTGTGAACATGGGGCATAGATTTATTTCTGAGACAGAATTAAGGGATCAGTTCCTGAAACAGATATAATCTAATTCCAAAGACCAACATCAGGAGTTTAAACCTGATGTTGATGGATTGAAAAACAATGATGCTTTACATAGTTTCATCTGAAAATCACAATATGAGTTAAAAATTAATTGTAGCTGTGTTGGCCACTAGAAACTAAATCTACAAAGGTCAATTTATTTTAGGCCAAATGAAATGTTACAAAGCCATTGCTACTTTGCAAGTTTCCCCATTGAACAAAATAGTTAGGAAAAAAGAGGTGAACAGGACAGGGAAAAATGTAATCAGTATAAGAGCCATATCTGTACTAGATTACATTGTCCCATGAAATCATTTTTTATCTCTTTTCCTTCCCTTTGTTTCCGCAACTATTTTTTTTAATAAAGAGATATAGCAACTCAGAACCTTGCATCAATTTGTAAAATTCAGCTGGCTTTATGAAGTGTGAATTGCTATATTTTAGCACCTATTAATTATATATTATAATATGATTGGTTGGAATGAGGAGATGCTTGATTCTTCATGTATCAGATACTATGAATGACACTTAGCTTAGAAATATATAGCAGTAATTATGAATATAATTATTTGGAAATAATGTAATCCAAATAAAAAGATGAAATTGTGAATGCTATCTTAACCAATATGTTGTGAATAAAATAGCTGGCAAGGGAAGTTGTTGATTGAAGATATGAAAGGGGAAAAAGTCATATGAGGTTTAACTGATAGGCAAAAAAAATATCTCGGTTTCACTACTGAGAGGAAATGAAAAAGGCTTATTTAGAGCTGTGGTTTTCAATACTGCATATTTATCTTTAGACTACATGGTGGCTGTTACAGGCTTTACACTATATGTTGTAGATTATTCCTGGGGTTTTTTTGTTTGTTTTTTGTTTTGGCTCCTGGGACTTCTGGTTTATTTAAGATGTTTTGGAGGGCTTTGGTTATGTTTTTAATAAACTAATATTATATATTCAAATGAACAGAATACTGAAAAAAGAATCATTGGAATCCTTTCCCTATGTCCTTTAATGTGAGCCAATAAACAAGCACTATACATTATATTTTGTTTTGTTATTTATTATTTTCCATATTCATATTTTTCTCCCAGCCTTTTGTGTTCAATTTGAGATCACAATTTTTGACTATGGCAGTTGATATTTGAGAGTATTTCTTTTGGATCACATTTTTCTATCACTTTTTTTGCTATGTTTTATTTTTAAAAAAGTTATAATCCATTGCATAACAAATTCTAAATTTTATCTTTTATTGGAGTGGCCAAGTTTCACAATACAGGATATAGATATTGGCACAATATTGCTTATTCCCTCATTTTACAGACTGTTGTATGACATTGATATGCTAGTCCTTTGGTTTCATGCTTTGTATTTCTGTAGGAATTTGTCATACAAATTCAGAGCCTGAATTTGCCTCTTCTCTTTAAGCAGAGCTTGGCATTACTTGATCTCCATAGTTAACAAAAGTAAGCTATTGCAGTGACAGTTTTCTAGAAAGATCATTTTCTCAGAGGCTGAGGTGGTCTCCGAATAAAGTAACTTTATATAAGAAATCTGTATAGAGCATAGGTCTAATTTTGGCTTTTTCCTTTCTTCCTCCAGGAAGGAAGAGATCCTTACAGTGCTCTCTATTTTAACTTTACTTTACAAAGGATTGTTTTCCATCACAGAAAAATTGAGAATACTTATATAATTGACCTACAAACAGGTCCTCTATAGAGAAATTAACTATAGAAATGTATTGCAACTTGCCCAGTAAGAGGAAATATATCTTGCAAAATAATGCTTTCAAGCAGCTTTCTTTTAACCTCTTTAATCATGAATGGTACTATAAAAAAATCTGTCTTCCATTATAATGCCATCTATGTATTATATATATGTTTCTCCCACTATTCATATGCTCTCTCATTTATGTCCCCTTTTGACTTGTATTATTTGTCACCACCTATTCTTTCCACCTGCTCTTTTTTAAGACTCAAACCATTTTTGTTCTGTGCCCATTCAGATAATCTATTCTATGGTTGGTTTGCATAAGATACTCTGAAAATACTGTCAGAAGTAAAGTCTTCATCCTGGTTCATCCAAGCCAGGAATAAATACGCAACATGGCAACTGCTTTGGGAAGATGTTACAGTTTATTGAAGAAGCAGAAAGATGGTTCTTGCAGGAAAGAGCAGAGGAGAGAAGAGAAAGGCTGAGCACATGGGCAGTAGCTTTTTATACCCTCTCTAGCCTTTTGTTTGGAAGTTTCCTGTTCCTGTGGTATGAACTTTGAGGCTATTTCCTGTGTCACGTATTCTGACCTGAGCCTAGGTGTGCCTCTCTGGTATACTTGATGGTAATGGGTTAGTCCTATTATGTCCCAAAAGTCATATCCTGCTTCCCTGGGGCTGGGCTAATGACTCTTAGAGTTTGGGTGGGGTATGCAGATTTTAAGTCTCCTTGTCTTCTTGAGTTCCCTGGCTCCAACTTTCTGATGGTTCTACATTTGCATTTGTATAGGGCTGGCTACTGCTTGGGGGCAGAGAAATTTGGGGCCAGGTTTGGTTTCTGCTTTTAAAAATCCTTTTGAAGAAAAATATATTTTCTGCCTTTTAAATATTTCCTTCTCTGGGGCTAACTTCCCTCAATACTTTACACGCAAAGAAGAGGACAACTTTGAGTGATTGTAATTGTTTAATGGTGTGTAGATATTAAAAGATAAGCTGCTTGGTTGACAGAAAATTCTATTAATTGCCGAGGTGTTATTTCAAGGTGTTGAGAAATACAGAGCAGCAGATGTCCCAAGAGCCTCTTATTTAATGTGTTTTCTCAACCTTGGTTTAGATGGGTTGATTAGGAAGTCCCATAAACCTCAGATTTTTCCTGACTGAAATGAATTTTGCTGTCATATTATTCATTCTGATCAATATTGCTTTCACCAAACCAAATGAATATGTAAAACATAAATAATTTTTTTTTTGCTTTATGATTTGTTATCCAATTCTGGTGAGGAGAGTTTTTGCAGAGGTAAAATAAGATTACAATTTAATTTTCACATAAAACGCCACCAGATTTACTTTCAGCTCGAGATATTTAATACTGTTGTTGCATTTGAACATGTTCTTTTCTGTATGTGCAGTACTTGATAAAATTCAAGAGCTCAGATAGTCACAGCTTGCTGAATTTCCACTGTTGCTGAAGGAAGAGACAAAATCACGATTTGAAAGGATTTGTGGGTTGATTTGTCAAAGTTTACTTTTTGAGTTAAGTCTGCCACTATCAAAAAGCTGTGGGGATGGGTCTCCATGAGATGGTAAATTCACTCTTCAGAGGTGAAGTAATTTTACCTCTGTTGAGTAAAGCAAACATGTTCCCCATCTTTAAGAAGCCATCAAGCTCATTTCTCTACTTGGAGGTTGTCCAGGTTCAGGCAGTAAGGAAATTCTTTCACTTACTCCCAAAGCACAGAAGCATGTGGAATTTGATCTTTCCATCCATCACTCCACGTTGCAGGCTTGAGTGAACTTTAGTTGGCATTTATCTTGAAACTGTGCTGTCTTGGGGGCTGAGAAAGTCAGGAGTGTGTACTAGTTTGATATAATTTTTCTTTGTCTAATTTATACTAAAATAAATGCCCTAATTATGATTTAAAGGCTGTTACATTTCTACTGTGGAAATGTTGCGGGATGTTGGAACAAAAGAAGATAATAAAGAAGGAACTCTGGTAAGTGTGTAATTGTATAAAATAAGCATTATAGCAGAAGGAAAAACGAAGCTGGCAGTGAAACAGCTATCCCCTTAATTGCTATTATGTCCAGTGTTTGTACAAAGGTTGCAACCATTTTGTTGCATGTCTAGTTTAAGGACCTGAAGGATGTATATTCTTGCTCTTAGACTTTGTAGCAAATACATTATTATTTTTTAATGTATTCTTTTACTGCTTTTTAAAATAACAACCAAAACCATGAAAAAACATCAAAATATATAAAAAGCATGGAAGTTTTATATGTATATGTATTAGAAACATATAGATACTTGAATAATAATGCAATTAGTTAATTATAAATAGAATTGTAACTATTCATTTTGAAATAATATACCTTTCCTTTTTTGTGGTATTTTTTACTTTTTACTTTTTTATTTTCTTGTTTTATTTCATCAAAGTTATGGACATTTATTTATGCAGTGTGTTCAGGGTGCCTAAAGTTCTTGAAATCACAACTTGAAGCAGAGATAGGGAAGGTGCTTTACCATTTTTCTGTAGCCACCAAAACCTTGATGGCAGACATGGGAAATTGAGCTACAAAAATATGGTTTAGAAATGCATCTATAAAGCTACGCTTTTTTTTTTTTATCATTCTGAAATTCCTGGATTTTGAAGGCAGCTAGAGGGCAGCTGATTATGTATGTGTATGAATGTGGAAAGGTACTGAATTTGCAGTAAGTTACTTGGCCATGCATTTGCTTACCTGGGTCAAAGGGAAACAATGGGTCGTTCTGTAACCCAGCAAATGTATCTACAGTTGCTCTTATTATTAGCTTCAGTTGCAATAGTCATAAGTAGTTCTTTATCTCTTTAAATTTTTTTAAAAGATTTGGCTTATGTTTCTGCAGTATCACAGTACAACAGGTAGTTAAATGATGTATACCTCAGTTCTATTAGACAGTTTTATATTTTTAATGAGAACTGATTAAAAGCTCTGCCTTTCCTATTTTATCAAAAGATGGTCCAAGCAAATAATCCAGGACACTTCCAAGCCTGTTTTTCTAAAACAATTGAGTGGGGAGTTAATGGGTTTTATATTAATGAATCTAGAGTACCAAATATTGGAGGAAGTTTTATCTATTTTTTTTTAATGTTTTGGTTTCTTCCAAAACAATTCTTGATTTTTAAAGAGTTTTTGCTACTTTGGGGCCTTGTATGAAAGTTTTCAAAAGTAGGCATACATTTCTTTTATGCAGTACTTTTATTTTGTCCTGCTAAGCAAGGATAATTATCCAGCTTTTCTGTAATTCATCATGGACTCTCTCCTCATTGGCATACAGCACATCTGTTTTAATATTATTATGTTAAATTACATATTTACAGTTGAATTCGTAAATGGCTGGCCAACCACACACAACATATAGTCCTTAATTTAACTGCAATTACATGGAGGAAAGTATGCAGCAAGGCTCTGTTTTAGGCCCAGTCCTCTTCAATATCTTCACCAGTTATTTAGATGAGGGGATAAACGGGAAACTCATTAAATTTGCAGATGACATCAAGCTGGCAGGAATAGGCAATACTCCAAAAGATAGGCTTCAGCTACAGAAGGATCTTTTTTTCATTTATTAGTTTTCTATTATTACATTTCATTAATGCTTGATGAACATCATGTTACCTGGGTTACATTTTGTTTTGCTTAGTAACACAAATTATATTCCTAGTCTCTACACCGTTTTTCCAGCCATTGATAGAATAAATTCCATGTTTGAAAATATTCTGTATCATCTTTCTCTTTAAACCTCAGCATGAGTCAGTCCATTTCAGCACAGTCCAATAACTTCTTAATTATCTCTTCATCTGATGGTGTTTCTTCCTTCTTCCAGTGCTGAGCAAATACAATCCTTGCTGCTGTCAATATATGCAATATTAGATATACGCTTTATTTATCAAATTCTTTTGGTACTATACCTAATAAAACAAGTTCAGTTTTACAGTCTATTTTTCTCTAACATTTTTTCTAACCAAGTGCATATTTTAAAGCAAAAATTTTCTTGCTTTACCACAAGTTCACCCCAGATAATAATATGTGCCCGGTTTTTGGTTACATTTCCAACATTTACTAGACATATTTATAAACATTTTTGCTAATCTAACCAGTGTTAAGTGCCATCTATAAAACATTTTATATAAATTTTCTTTATAAGAAGTTGCCATTGTCAATTTATAATTTCTTTCCCACAGATTTTGCCAATTCTCTAATTCTATATTATATCCAAAGTTTTGTGTCCATTGTATCATTGTTTCTTCACTTGTTCATCTTCCATTTTCAAATTTAATGAATTATATCATTTCTTAATCAGTTTTCCATCAGAGGTCAGCAATATCTGATCAAACATTATCTGGTCTTTATAAAAAAACCATATATTTTAAGATCTCTATCTTATCTAGATTGCAATTGCACTTAAAGCCACCATGAGATACAGAAGGATCTCAACCGACTTGAATATCGAGCCCTGTCTAACAAAATGAAATTCAGTGGTGAAAAAAGTAAGGTTCTACATTTAGGCAAGAAAAAACAAATGTACAAGTATAGTGCAGGTGTTATCTTGCTCAATAGTAGTAACTGTGAGGGATCTTGGATTCCTAGTGGACCATCACTTAATTACAAGCCAGCGAGCGGTGTGCTGCAGCTTCCAAAAAAGCCAACACAGTCCTAGGCTGCATTAACGGGGACAGAATCAAGATCACATGAAGTGTTAATACCACTTTACAATGCCTTGGTAAGGCCACACATGGGATGTTGCATCCAGTTTTGTTCACCAGGTCTAGAACAGTGGCCCCCAATCTTTTGGGCATCAAGGAACGGTTCCACGGAGCGAGGTTTTTCCATGGACTGTCTGCATCCCGTGAATGGAGTTTTGCTTCTTTGTGTGGCCTGGTTTCTGGCATGCTGGGGATTGGACCGGGAGGTTGGGGACTTCTGCTCTAGAAGGAGTACAGAGAAGAACAACAAAGATGATTAGAGGACTGGAGGCCAAAACATATGAAGAATGGTTGAGTATGTCTAATGAAAAGAACTAAGGGTGACATGAAAGCAGTATTCCAATATCTAAGGGGCTGCCACAAAGAAGAGAGGATCAACCTATTCCCCAAAGCACCTGAAGGCAGGACAAGAAGCAATGGTTTGAAACTAATCAAGGAGAGAAGTAACCTAGAACTAAGGAGAAATTTCCTGACAGTAAGAACAATTAATCAGTGGAACGACTTGCCTCCAGAAGTTGTGGATGCTCCAACACTGGAGGTTTTTAAGACGAGGTTGGACACCATTTGTCTGAAATGGTATAGGGTTTTCTGCCTGAGCAGTGGGTTGGACTAGAAGATCTCCAAGGTCCCTGTTAACTCTGTTATTATGTTATTCTAGTATTCTGCCATTGTACTCATTCTAATGCAAGTTTCCTTATTTCTTGTTTTCTGTAAAAAGTATCTTTTTCTACCTTTCATTTTACATTTTATGTTTATTTGGTTTTTTTTGTGTAAAAATCAAGTGTAGTTTTACTCTTAAAGGCTTAGAAAGTTAAGTCCTTCATGTCTAGTTCAGAATGAGAATTTTGATTTTTTGTTAATGTTAATACAGAAATTATATATTGGGCGTATACACAGACATGTTTGTAATCACTTATTTTCCTGGACATATATTTAGGATATATAATCTCTTAAGTATATTTTACACATGGTTCTTTAAATTACACTGAAGAAGAATGACCAGAGAGTAGGAAGATGTTTTAACAATTGAAGATTTGTTTGTTTTGGTTTAATCTAGTTTTACCATTTAAAAATGAGCAAGGACTTGGAAAAACAAAATTAAAAAGAACTTTGTTAGGAATTGTTTATATACCGAAACAGAGTTAATCCTTTTCTGTAGAGTACAAAAATTTGTACAAGTACCTAATTTTCAGGCCTCAATAAGTGCCTTTTAAGTGGAAAAGTGGGATAAATATTTGCAATAAATACATTTGCCTGAATTAGTTTAAGTAGGTGACATCAAAGAGAAGTTTGTTGAAAGGGTACAAAACCAATCATTGTCTTGGGGTATGACCTATAACTATAGTATTTCATTTAGTTATTAGATTACAAGTTTTTTTAATTTGACTGAGATGGTAAGTTAAGACACTGTTAATTATTACTTTTAAAAAATGTGATTGATAGTCATAATTTTGCCTCTAGCAAAGACAATTTTTTACTCTTACACTATACTAAATAGGATTTACCAGTATTTGCTCCTGAAACTGTCTTGAACATACTTGGTTTGTATGTTCCTCCAGTTGTTGCTTTAACATTCTTCAGTTAGCAACAGCATTAAAACATAACATATCACTTCCGGTTCCGGATCGTGGCGCCTCTAGCCGTGCGAAGAGACTCGTCTCCTCGTCAGCTAGTTTCCGCCGGTAGACCCTTATTCGGGTCGAAAGTCACCCTGGAGGGTGCGACTACCGTCAAGGAATCTGTGCTCGACTATGGAGGAGCGGCAGCTTCCCCAGCTGGCCGAATGAACTCTGAGGGCTGACGGAGAAGAAGATCGATCAGTAAAATGGCCGATCACCCAGCTGCACCAACCGCAAGTCAAAAAAACAACTAAGCATGAAGACCTACTGTGATGAATCCGGGTGAGACTCCCTTTTCTCTCGCTATCCTAATCTTTCCTGTAAAGAGCTCTGACTATTTCCCTTTGCTAAGAAAGCGGCAGCTGCCTATATTGGAAAAAGAGCTTAAAAAAAATCTTTGTCTTATTTGGTTGTTTTTTCTACCATTGGACTTTGTGGGGATATTTAGGGGAAAAGAAGAAAAAAAGGGACATTGCTAATTTGTTCCCATCAACTTTATAACGTTGGGGATACCTTTCTTGTGAAATTTTAAAAAAATAAGAGTGAAATTTTTTTGTTTCTTTAATTTTATCAATTTGGAAAAAAGATCTTACAGTCCACTGAGGACATCTGGTGGCCAAAAGTGACATTATAACTCTATCTTTGTGATTGGAAGAGGGATTAGACTTCATATGACAGTAAAAGAGAAAAGATAAATCTGACATTTGGGTAGTGAAGCTGGCTATTAGACTTTTGGAGGCGGATATTTGTGGACTTTTGTTAAATATAGTCTCTAATAAAATAATAGGCTAGTCTACCACCAAAATGGAAGAAAATATTCCATATCTTGACTATGATTTAATATTGGAAAAGATTTTTGAAATGACAGCAGACTTCAAAACTTATTGGAAATCTAGGAGACAATCTAAAGATGCCACCTTGGCACTTCCAACGGACCCTCCAACAATGAATCAAGCTATGGAACAAGGAACACCAGAGGAAGAACAGAGCAATACTGAACAGGCTTTCACATATCAAGACACACAATCTAAAGAGACAGAGACATTATGCTTACAACCCAATGGTGAATCTATGCTGGGAGAAAAGGTGGTAAACACTGAGCCAACTAATTCTGCACAACGTTACCTACAATGGATGGATAACTTGGATGATCAAGAACTAACTGTAACTGATTCAGTTCAACTACCAAAAAGTTACAAAGATTGACACTCAGATACAACTTTCTGGAAACCACAACAAAGCGGATAACTTATTTACAATTATAATATGGAATAAAAGCCAGTGTAACACCCAGATGATATTGGCAGGAAGAGAAGAAAATTGTGCTCAGTTTGAATTGATTAGAAAATTTTGTAACCAAAGTTTGAGGTTTGATAATCGAAAAGTTTTAATATGGGAACCAACTTGGCCTAGAAAGAAAGCTAGAGTCAGGTTTAAATGTGATATAAAACGTTACTTGATGGGTTAAAAAGGCTTTAGAGCAGCAGTTCTCAACCTATGGGTCGCGACCCCATTTGGGGTCGAACGACCATTTTACGGGGGTCGCCAAACAACGCGATCCGCCATTTTTCCCCCTCAGGGGGCGCCGCCACGCATGCGCACTGCGCATGCGCGGCGTGTCCATGTGACGGGGGTCGCCGTCACACAAAGGTTGAGAACTGCTGCTTTAGAGATTTTGTCTGATTCAACAGAGAAAGAAAGATGAGAATTGACTGTTATACTTGATAATTATTAAGAAGCAAACTTGTTTAGGGGTTAAAAAGATATTATAGATGTAGAATGGTGAAATGATAGAACATGTTTTTAAAAATAGATATGTGAGGTTTTTTGGGGGGGGGGAACTACACTATTATCTTAAATTTGATAATTATTTTGAAATAGAGAGAGAATTTCTGTTTGATTTAATAATGAATGAAGGCTGGGAATTTCCTGACATTATACTTGATAATTATTTGAAGGTAAACTTTACAAAAGGGCTTAAAAAGATTTTTTATAGATGTGGATTGATGAAATGATAGAATATATTTTTCAAAATAGAATTGTATTTGTTGGATTTATATTGTTATTTTAAACGTGAAACATACGCTGTAATAGAGAGAGAGTAAGAGCCATTTGTGATAGGAAAAAAATTAGTTTTAATGAACACTCTATTATGAAGGATACCTATATGTCTATTGAAATGTAACTGGAATATGACAGTTGTAATTAGTAAAGCTTAACACAGGATATAGATTATCATAATTGCAAGGTGATTGAGGATTTTTGTTTGATTGATCATTATCTAAAATTGTATTAATTTTAATAAGTAATATTATTCCTTACAGAGAGGAAATTGTTTATAATTAATTTGAGCTATATGTATATGATTTTGTTTTTGAATGATTTGACACTCTGACCACCAAGTTGTGTCCTAAGCTTTTGTAAAAAAAATGGAAAAAACCAATAAAACTTTTATAAAAAAAAATAACATATCATTGAATGTTACTATAACTAAATTGATGTTTCCAATAGAAGAAAATATATGTTGCTCAGGGTTGAACTGTGGAGTTCTTGGTGCTCTCTAGCTTGATTATTTGCTTGCAGATGTTTCATTTACCCGACTAGGTAACATCAGTGCTAGTGAATGTGAGGTTTGCTTTCTGTTTATGTACAGCATAAACAGTGTTAAATTGCCTGGCCAGACTCCTCACGACGAAACCACGCCCACCTCATTGCCGGCAATGGAGAAAAAACTCTGATACGTCATGTGACATCACATAACGTTGCGAGTTTGACATGTCTGCTGTAAATGAACACTATCAAAATATATTTTATTTTGTTACTTATTAATTACTTTCCCTGGTCATATTTATTTTAACACTTTATGCTAAATGCTATCAATTTGAGATCACAATTTTTTGATTATGGCAATTGATAATTTGAGAATATTTTGGAGGGGCCTGAAATAAATCACACGCATAACCTCTCTATTGTTCTATTTCTTTCTTTCTTTCTTTTAATTTTTTTAAAAAGTTTAAAATATTGTTCATAACACACTAAATTGCCCCTTTTGTTGAAAAAGGGGGATAAGCATGCTTTCTTATAATATAAGTGTGTTAGTTTTTTTAGTTTTAAAGTGAGATATTGTGACTGTCTTAATTTCTTTGAATCTCTACTGTCTTGACTTATGAATTGTCCTGCATTTGAAATACCATAAATTAAACTACTGAACTTATTTAACTTATTTAATCTCTGTCTTAGTTTGCAGTGCCTTACTTTCAAGTGATTTCAGTTTGGTTAATCTTAGGACGTGCATCATCATGTCATTCTGGAAAATGGCTTGATGGGTTTTGAAAGTGAATCTTCTGAGACTTTCTTGACATAAGATGCCAGTGAAACATTTTTATTTTGCAGCAAGACCAGTACTGGCACTACTGAAAATTTACTTTTGGAAACCACGAGACATCTTGCTGGAACAGTGTGGTTGGAAAAACTTTTGGCTTGATCCAGATGGAAACAGAATGTTCTGAAATTATTCAGAACAGTTTGTTCCTAGATTGATGAATTTTGCATATCCCTAAATAAATCTAATACTTCATATATAAACTTGTGTCTTAATTACTGAGATTCTGAAATATTTCTCTTTGGCTTTAGCAGTTTTTCAGCAGTTGTAACTGCTCCTGTATAATCATACCTGAACAAAGATTAGGAATGACCCTTGGTTTCATATAACCTTTCCCTCAGTGCAAAGAGAAAAGATTAAATGCTTTCATTTATTCATTTTATCTCACAAACAAGTACAGACAAAAAGTGGGTGTCAGTAAATTCTTAGCATTAGTTAAAGGTACAACCTTATATTAGATAACTCTTTTAAATATTTTGGAATAAGTATCCAAAGAAAAAAGAATTTGATAATGTAAATATTTAAACAGTTTACCTCGGGTTATTATTGATAGAAATAGATGGTTAAGTTTATTAGGGAAAAATAAATGTATTCATAATGAATTCCCATGTTAATACCTTAGAGCAGTGATGGCAAACCTTTTAGAGACTGAGTGCCCAAAAACTGGCTCCACTTTGCTCCACTCCCCACCCCGCCCCCACTCTGCCCCCCCATCTCTCACCCTGCCTGCCCACAGGACCACTTACTGCCTCCAGGGCCGGCCACAGATCATCCAGGCAGCCCAGCAGCGCTATTGCGGCCACACCCTCTGCCCGCACCCTGCAGTATCAACTGCATGATGGGGTGTGAGGGCAGAGTCTTGTCTACGTTGCCTGGCTGCCATGTCCTTGGCTGCGCTGCTCTGTGTGGGCCACTCTCAGGGGCGACTCTCCTTCAGGGGTGCTACTGGAGAAGAGGGGGTCGCGGGGGGAGGCGAGGCTGGGCAATGGCAAGTGTGCCCACAGAGAGGGCTCCGAGTGCCGCCTCTGGCATCTGTGCCATAGGTTCGCCATCACTGCCTTGGAGATATTTCAAGCAGGTTAAGAAATTGTTAAGGTTATCTGAAGGGCAATGCTGCAGGTTTTATTTTATCTAAATGATAGTTATTCAAAACAATGGGCGTTTTAATTTTTCTGACTTTCATTTTTAACGAGCATATATATTGATTTCTATTTTTCTATGGAATTCACGTAATAAAGTCCAAAAACCATTGAGGGCACATCATCATTAGACCCGTCTTACCTTACAGCAAGGGCTTGATTTATGTTTTGTCAAAATTCTTCTTCCTTTCAAGCATTTAACCTCTATGATGCTTATTTGGAAATTATTGGGACAGAAGTTTAATTTGACCCTTTTATGATCAACTAGGGTAATCCCAGTCTGTGAATTGCAGGTAAAAATAATTAATAGGCTAGTAGGAATTTCAATATTTTAGATAAATTAACTTCAGGTTTTAAAATCATTTTAATTACTATGAGAAGAATTTGGAATGTTTAAAACCAAGGAATGTTTGTACATTTAGCTAAAACATCTTTTGATTTCATAGTTTGGTTTACATTTAGTCATTTTCCAAGGTTTGATCACCAGTTTCATCGTTCATTTATTTATTTAACACAACAACCCATCTCTAAACAATTTATGCTAGAAATATAAATAGTGGTGGGGCTCATGCACACCTGGTGAGGTTGCCCTCCTGTTGTTTTCTTTTGGTTTAATAACCATAATTAATGGTTATTTTGGGAAGTTATGTTCCCAATAATTTTGGAAAGAGTAAGGCAGTTTAAAAATGTGATGATGATTTTGAACTGTATATGAAAAAATGGAATTTATCATTTATGATTTTTATCGAATTTATAAATGTTATGAATCTGTGAGTTTATCAAGCAATAACTACATGTTCAAAACTTTGTTAATAGTTTTAAAAGACTTGCAGGTTTAACTGATAAACAGCGTAATCTAAATCTTCTCTCCCCCCACCAATATTTAGTTACTGTTGAAAAAGTTCTGATATCATTGAGTGCAGTCATAGGGCCCCAGCTGATACAGTGAGTATGTTGCATCTAGTATTTACAGCTTGATTGACAACCTGTAATATAAACATTAGTCCAAACATGATCTTAAAGTGAAACTACACCCATGCGAGAAGACAGCAGTCCTTCTGCCACGCGCCATAAATCGTTTACAGCTTGCTCATGCCAGTGCATTTGAGAAACAGCTGCACCCTGGGATTAGCAGTTTGTAGAAGGCCTCGGATGAGCTGAATAAGGGCCTTCTGCTCTGGTTCTAAATGCTGGTAATGGAGAGAGTGCAATAATAGAAGTATTTTCTCTGCACCAAAAAGCAGTTTAGTTTGTTTAGGCAACAAGATAGGGGATTTGCATAATATAGGATAGTGAGTAATATTGTCCCATGCTATGAGAGTAGCTTACAATCATGTTGCTTATTCTTGAATTGAGTTGGTAATCAGTATTTTACATATGGAAGCCAGTAATGGGGAAATGTTACATTCTAATAAATCGGGTATTGGGTGACAGGGAAACATTTAGTGAGCAATGAATTTATTGTCACGTGCTCCAGATATTGGGGAGGAGACTTTTATCTCATGTCTCATCTCATCAAGATTTTATTCTCAATTTGTTAATATTTAATATTTAAATATGTCTAATTTGTGCCTTGATGACATGCAGGGAATTGAGAACATATCGTGCCAACTGAAGTATTGTAAAGAAAGATAAAACTCATATTGTGCTTGACTACCTATTTAAATTTGTGCTTGAGCAGAGATTGAATGAACTTAAAACCTGCATGAGCACATTGCACAACAGGTAAAACTACTACACATGGTGAGATAATTTATATGGCTTATATTAAGTTTGGCTAACTGACTTACCTGCTACTGAAAAGGTATTTCACTTTAATTATTGTGAATGGGTGTCAGTATACTATATGCATCCTCCAGTCAGTAGGAGATAGACAATAGCATATTGGCTGTCAATATAGTCTTTACATCAGAAATCATAACATCCATAGAATAGTATGAGCATGCTTAGGGTTACACTTTAGTTACACACATTGAATACTGGTGAAAAAGTACTTAAGCTAAATGGTACTGTCCTTACTATTAATAGGGAATGCTGCATAAGGGATGACTATGATTAGTTTAGTCTGCATCTAACTTGCTAAAACATTTTATTTATCAGGATTAATTGAGCAAAGCCTTGATGTGCAGTGAGGGTAAATATATATGGATCCTTCTGGAGATAATCAGAGTATGTGAAGGGATTTGGCTTGCAATGTTAGAGAAGTCTAAGAGCATTAATAAATGAATGAAAATGGAGAAATAGCTAAGTTACATATCTGTTAGCTGAAGAGAAAGAAAAGATGTAATAGATGAGATGGTCTGCTGTTCTTAAGTGGAATTGATGAATTCATGTGGGAATGTATATTACATTTTGAATGAAAGTGCTAAAAGTATGTCAGAAAGCATGAATTGGGATCATCGATTGATTGTGAATATGTTAGGAAATAAAGAATTCAGAGGCTGGCAACTGATGCCTGTAATGCTTCACTATGTTACAGGCATATTAATGAAAGAATCAAAGAATCAAAGTTTTGAAAAAGTTGTACAACATTCAAAGGAAAAATTATTCTTGCACAGGTGGATGGGTGAAACACAAGTGTACAGTTTGCTGATGTGTACAGAAAAAGTGATTGACACGTTCAGAAGAAACTAAAGAATAGATTTCTTTTAGGCATAATTTTTGAATTACTATATTTTGGCTTTGGCTCCCCTTTTCTTCATGACAATTTAAGTGGTTTGTTCTGGCTTCCAGTTTGCTTTCTTCTCTTTCTTCAATTTTGGCCATGTTTTTTCTGATTGATTTTTAACAACCTCATTGAATTCATTCCTTAATTCCTCTGGTTCTTTATCAGTGAGGTTCAGGACTTCAAAGTGATTCCTGATGTTCTCTTTGAAAATGCAGGTGATGTCCATATATAGAGGTGTCATTTTGATTGTTTAAAGACAGCTATGAAAAAAATCATTGCAGTGGCAGTAAATGATAAATTTCATTTCCATTTCCTAACCCATACAATCCAGCTGTACTTTCCTCCTTAATATTTCAACTTTGGCATTCCAGTCTCTTAATCACAAGCAGTATATCCTGTTTGCATTTTCCATCAATTTCAAATTGAAGTTAATCATAAAACTCATCCATCTCTTCTTCTACATTGGTGTTTGAAACATGAGCTCCAACTATCATCATATTAAAGGGTTGTCCACAAAATCTAATTGATATTATTTGGTCATTGATTGTAGCCAAAATCTAATTGATATTATTTGGTCATTGATTGTTCTCGTTACACCATTTTAAACTATAAAAGTAACTCAATTTCTTTATTTTCATGTCCTCAGTTATAAATATGGTGATTTTCTGACTGAAAGTTTCTGATCTTAATGCATCTTAGTTTGCTGATGCTAAAATGTCAGTTTTTAGAAGTTTCATTTAATCTTTTATCGTGTTGAACTTTCCTGTGTTCATGCTTCTTATCTTCCATGCTTTTTTACTGTAATTATCTTTGCTTCTACAGTTTTTCCCCCTTTCTGGATATCCCAGTGGCTTTAATTTAGCCACATCATAAAGACTTCAGTGCCCTGGAAGACCCTCAATAGCATGTTGAGTGTCATTTGACTACTTTGAGATGCCCATCATCAGGCATTATATTGTGAGTCATTTTATCTTTTCTATCCATGTGGTTTTCTTGGTAAAAAAAAACTGAAGTGGTTTACCATTGCCTTCTCCTAAGCAGCATGAATAGCTTTGCCATTGTCATTAAAATTATTGCCTCCAGTGTTTTTCTGTATTGGTGCTGCCCAATATAGATGCCTGCTGGTTTAGCTGGGCAGCTGGGATTTATTTATTTATTTATGAGACTTATATACCGCTTTTAAGTGCAAGCACTCTCTAAGCGGTGTACACCAGTAAGCAATGTATATATATATTTTACATTGCCCCCAACAATCTGGGTCCTCATTTTATCTACCTTGGAAGGATGGAAGGCTGAGTCAACCTTGAGCCGGTGAGATTTGAACCGCTCACCTGCTGAACACAGTCAGCTAAATTGGCCTGCAGTACTGCACTCTAACTGCTGCGCCACCTCAGCTCATATGAAGGATGACCTTCATATCTTCAGTGACCCTGCTGGGAATATATACTACTGTACTATATATACTGTTGGCATACAGTCCCAATTTTCTTTGCTCATCATTCCAGGAACACATACATATTCTGCCACAATAAGGCAGCACAGCACAGAAATAGGTGAAGGGGGCTAAAGAAGACATGTGCAGCAGTGTGAATGGAATTAAAAGTCGTTAAATATTTTGGGATGAAACTGAAGTGAGGAAAATCACTTCAGTGAAGTTCAATATTGAAGAGAGCAAGAAAGGTATGCACAATGACATCTTTGTTGTTTCTTGAATTTACAAATGAATGTATAAGGAATATTTATGATTACGTTTTAGGTATGTTGGCTTGGGGCATTAATTTGTTTGTGTTTTTACGTTCTTTGTAACATTTCTGAGAAAGTAGTTGGTATCCAGGCACAAAGGGCTCTGAATAAGAGAGACTACGTGGGGTCCTTTTAGTTGGGTTTTAAGCCTAGGCCTGGTATGGAGACTACATTAGTGTTCTTGTAGATGTTCTGTAGAGGGACCTGGAGATAGAAGGGCACTCTTCTTATCTTTTTAAATCTCTCAGAAGCATTCATAATCTTTTAGTAGAATATGTGAAGGTTGGAAATTGGGGATACCATTCTGGAGTGATTCTATGCTTTCCTGAGTGGCTGGTGCCATTTTGTGTTATTGGGAAAGGAGAAATGAAGTCATTAGGGATACTGGTGTGGATTGCATCAGGGGGAATTATTTCTCATCCTGTTTAATGTCTACTTGAAATATCTAGGCCTTTTAAAAATACTTTTTTTTAAGAAAGCATAATTGTTAGATAATTTCTCAGTGTAAATGTGTTTTCATGTTATAGTTGTTTTTAGATTGTACATTGTAAGGTGCCTCAAGCTGTCGAGTTAGACGCCATACAAATGCCGCAAAATATGTTACATATTAAATAGTGACTTATTAAATCAAATACTGAAAATGATTTGGGTACATTGGTAGGATATTTATTAGACAGAGGAATATGAATGGAGAAAGTTTACGGCATGCAAGCAAGTACTGGTAAAAGAAAAGTGGGCAGTATGTGATCTATTGTGAGGGATGAATATTTGTTGAAAGAGGTGCAAATGATTTTATAAAACCATATTTCTGCCTGCTTTGTTATACTGAAGTGCGAGTTGAGTATGTCAGGGGAAACAAAAGCAAATTGGCATAATAAGTGTGCATAATAAAAGAAGAAAATATAGATTGCATGAAGAAAGAAGTTCATTGAGAAGGTTTGGTTATGTAGAAAGGATAAGTGAGGATCAAGAAGTAAAACAGATATATGAAGGAACTGTGGATGACTGAGAAAGTAATTGGTAAATGGAGTTGATGAGATTTTCAAAAAGAAAAAGGTACTTCCAAAAATAAAACTCAACATATGAGATTTAGTAAATGCTGTTGATGATTGTGTGTGTGTGTGTGTGTATGTGTGTGTGTGTTATACAGTATCTTTAACTGATTTAGTTTTCTGTTTTGTTTTACTTTCCGCTCTACATAACATTGCTTACTGAAAGGAAATAGAGTCACGAGTATGTATCTTATTCAGACATGAGAGATGTAACATTTTATTTATGATCACTGTGATCTATCCTCATTCTAATTTCAAAAGCTGAATAGCAGGACAGAAATAATAAAGTTTTCTCCTGAATGCAACTTCACGTCCATTGAGGACAAGGCTGGGATGTAATAATGTTCTGAAAAATGTGACAGCTGTTTAAAAACATAAGCATCATAGATTAGTAAACAAATCCAGAAAGCCTGTAATTAAACAAAAAGTACCAAATTAAGCTAATTAAAATGGATAAAACCCAAACAATCCAATAAATTTCTCTGAGCGACTAGAAAAAGAAATTTTAAAAAGTGTTTGCAGCATATACAGTAGTAAATTTGCAGTCTTCAAATAGCAAACCATTTCAGAGCTGTGGTGTCATTGTACAAAATATCCTGTTGTATGACATTTAAATTTGCAGTTTTTACGATAGCAAGTGAGAAATACCTCTTTACTGATCTGAATGAGTAGTTACCATGGGGTATGTTATTGTACTAATACTAATCACTTTATGTCTTCAAGTTTACATTGTATAAATTATTGACTTTTAAAGTTGCTGTTTACTCTTTAGTGAAACACCCATGAGGACTAGTAACTTTCATAATAAGTGGGAAAAAGCTACATTAGGCCCTGAAATGTAACAAGAATCCACATGCCGTTTGCTACCTGCCCCCAGGTTAACCTAATGACTCAGACAAGCCTTACTCTATTTGTTTAGCAGGCAAGGCATGGCTTACATGAAATAGATTTCTAACACACTCTTTCCTGCTTCTGCGTGTTTGCTGCTGTTGAAAGTGATGACATCCCCCCCATATTAAAATATAGTTTTAATGTTGCATCATGTTGGCTATCTATCTGAATTAAATTAATCACATATTATTAGCTGAAGAGTGTGATCTTCCTGTTTTAATTAACAATATTTCATACAGCAGTAGCAGCATCTCTTGTTTTTTTAATGGAA
Source organism: Crotalus tigris (assembly GCF_016545835.1). Classification (NCBI taxonomy): domain Eukaryota; kingdom Metazoa; phylum Chordata; class Lepidosauria; order Squamata; family Viperidae; genus Crotalus; species Crotalus tigris. Next base: position 898,306 of record NW_024096651.1, on the reverse strand, counting down.
GCACAGCCATTCTTAGTCTTAATATCAAGCACAGCCATTCTTAGTCTTATCCCTGCCTATTTCTTCTTGAAAAACATTCAGAGGCACTGTAAGCAATGAAGAAAGATGTGGGTGGTTTAGGAGGAACGAAAGAAATAGTGGGCATACAATTGAATTTCGTTCTTCTTGTCTTACTCTTTGCCCAGCTGTATATAGTAAGTTAGTAGTACGTGTCTCTTCTTATTCCTATGAAAGTAGACTTTGTTCTCTGGAGACTGCTAATCATGCCCCATGGGGGTGTAATCAGTTATAAGGTATTTAATATGTGCAGGCAGGAACAGGCTGCCTGGCCAGGCTGTAAGATTGCAACACTACAATTATAAAGGGCCCCTTTCCCTAGCTCTGCCCGCCCACCAGTGGCAGGATGAGGGCCATGCCCTGAGATGTTGTAAAATATACAAAAGAATAAATGTGGGTGGGAGCAGGTGAGCTGCAGAAACACCTCCTCTGGGTCTATTACTTTCCTGATCATCTGAATTCTGGGTGAATTGCTGCCTTCATAGGCGAGGCAGCTGAGGCTTATGAATCAGGAAGTGGATTACTGGTAGAAGGGCTTCTCCCTTTTCTTCTGGCTTTCCCCCCTCTGACGTGTGCTTGTAATTGGGGAGAAGCATTTTGGTACGATATGTTGCTTCCGAGTCACTTGGGGAGTGAATGTGACCATCCTACAAACTTCTTGTCCCCTGCCTTAATACAAGTAAGGTGGTGCCATAGTGTTCCTGTTCTGAACCTCTTTCCCTGATAGTCCTCGAACTGGGGAAAAAGTGTTTTCCAGAGTGATTGCTGAAGAATGTGAAGTAGTTGTCTTGGAATACACAAAGTCATGAACTGATGGTGTTTACCTTGTCAATGTGTTCCAGCCTGCTCCTACTCTTTACGGCAGTGTTTCCCAAACTTGACAATTTTAAGGCATGAGGACTTCAACTCCCAGAATTCCACAGCCAGCAACGCTGGCTGTGGAATTCTGGGAGTTGAAGTCCACATGCCTTAAAATTGTCAAGTTTGGGAAACACTGCTTTAAGGCATTCCAATTTAGATTTCCTACATGTAAAAGGACTTGTGTCATTAATTTCCTACTACAGGGTCATTTCACGTCAGTCCTGTCTTAAGTACAGGGTCTTTGATGAAAGAAACAATAACCCACAATCAGTATTTCAAATCCACATGCTTAAAAATAGAACATGTATGAGGAAAATGGAGGGGGGTGTTTGCTGTTCAGCTTTATTTGAGTTTGTCAGAGAGAGAGGTAGTGGCTCTTTCTGAAATAAAGTTTCCTGTTTCAGTAATGCCCTTTTATTGTGTATTATTAGTGCAACCAACATTATTCTGTGTATCGTGGACAGCTGTTTGTACTTGGAAAAAAAATGGTAACCATTCATTTATAATGGAGTTATATGCTATTATTCTATGAGGGCACCCGTGTCAAAATAATACAGTTGGTTTTTCAGACATGCTAGTTGTCCTCATGAAAAATAATGAAGGATATCAAAGTATTCATTTTTATAACTAGGCAAAGGACACAAGGGTATTTGTGGGAACACTACTCCCTGAGACTATTTGCCCGCTACACTAGGCTAGATAGGGTGGGCACTTTCCTGGTCTTGTTCTTTAAATGTTGCCATGTTGCCCAGGAATTGTGCTTTTTCTGTACCAACCCTTGGTTGTGGAGCTCCCTTTCTCCTGGGATTGAAAATGGTCACCCATATCCTAGTCTCCACATCACCAATATTGGTAGTCCTCGAGTTACAAGTGTAATGGAGCCTGCCCGTTGCATTCGTAACTTGAAAACTCGTAGATTGAATCTCATACCTCGAACGAGATCACTCCCTTGCTCATTAAAATGCATGTGGCTCCTTAAACAAACATGAGTTATCTCAGGGTGGGGAAGGCCATGGAGGGCCTAGTGATAGAACAGGTCCCTAATGCCTCCCTGACCCACTAAGATATTGCATGCTTCCCCCTCCCTTCCTGCCACCCTGGACTCAACTGGAAAAGATCCGTCTCCTCTCTGCTGTGATTCCTGCTACTGCCCGTATCTGAGGCCGGCAAACGCTTCTGTGCCCCTCTGTGGCCCGATTGGACCTGGAAACTGTCTCTGGGTTCCGGATCAGGCCAAGGGGTGCACAGAAGCGTCCTCCAGCCTCAGATCTGAGCCGCAGAAGCCTGGAAAAGGCCTCTGGAGCCCGGATCGGGCCGTGGGAGGTGCAGAAGCATTCCCCGGCCTCAGACCCAGGCTGCAGCGGCCTGGAAAGGCCTCTGGAACCCCGATCCAGCCTCCGGAGGCACGTGGGAATGTCCCCCAACTTCATTTCCATTCTCTGTTGCAGAGAACAGAGGCCTAAAGTACCATGAGATCATGCAAGATCAGTAGCGGGAGATCTCGCCCCACTGATCTCGTGTGATCTTGCATTACTTTAGGCCTCTATTCTCTGCAAACGCAGCCAAGAAAGCAAAGGATCTCGTTCTTCGCAGGGTGAGTATCGAAGGCCTGATGCCTAGGGAGACCCGGGGCAATGGTGGGGAGGGAGGGAATAACCAGGGTGAATGTTGCAGAGCCATTGCGGTCGCTCATAAGGGTGAACAACTGTCATGGTGCTGCAATATTTGTAGTTTCGGGACTTGCTCATAAGCACTAGGGGGCGCTTGTGTAATTTCGAACGAGCATTAAGTGAACACTTGTAACTCGGGGTTACCTGTACTCTAACCTTCACTATGTATTTGTTGTTGTTAATTGTGAAGTTGTGTCCGACCCATCACCTCCATCTTGTGCAGCTGGATTGATGAAGAGTATATAGACTTCATATTGTATTAAATATCTGAAATATTTGATTTTGTACTTAATATTTCTGATAGTGATGAGCATAAGCAGAGGAGGTATTGGATTAGTCTATATTGACTTGAGGTTGTCTGTTTAGGCAGTTGAAGTAGAAGAAGAGAGCATATATCAGACTTGGTGAAAGCACAATTCCTAAGAATAAAAAATATATACTGATGGCTTATTGGATTTTTCTTTCTTTGTGAATTAAGTCAATAACAAAACTTGTGAACAAAACCTGTGCTTGGGTGAAGGAAGAGAACTTCCTTCATATTCCTCAAAACAAAACTGCTCTTGGCTCAAAATGTTAAAATCCTAGGTATATTTTTTGTTTCTTCAACATCTTTTTTTTTCTTGTTCCTTTTAAATTCTCCTTTCATCTCCTTTCTTTATTTTATGCCAACACAGATGTTGGTAGCTCCAGTGCTTTCCTCAGTTCATGACTGGTGGACATCTATAGCTGGTATATTTCAAGGTGGTAGGGAGGACACGTGGGCTTGGCTGCTTGTTTTTGTTCTGTGCCTTTCGTGGAATGCAGTGTGTTTGCCTTTCTTGGCCTGTGGTTTAAGCCTGCATTCCTGTGTATAGAGTCAGCATGGCGGCAGGCGGCGTGCTGTTCGTGCCCTACAGCTACATGGTTTCAGCTCCACATCAAAGGTGTGTTTAGTGCGTAGCTTGTGCCATTCCTGGCCACACCTGGTGGCCTGCAGGCATGCAAGTAGGAGGGTTCAGAGATGCAATTGCAGACTACGATGTTTAAACTCAGGCTTCTCCATACTTGTGAAATCAGAAGAGTTGAATTTACATTAAACAACCAAAACAAGTTAAATTCAGCAGGAAGAAACAGTCTTTCTAAAGGCCAGCCCAATGAGCAATATCACCTAACCACCTCTAGTGAAAAAGAAATAGTGTTTTCTCTCCCTAAATTGGCTTAAGATCATTTGAGGAGACTTTTCTTCCATGCATTGGCATACTATTAGTCAAGTGCCTGCTGATGGACTATCTGCTACATTTCTCAAACGGTACCCTGTACAAAATGATGTTGAAATAGGATGCATTCTGACAGTAAGACTATTTTGCATATCCAGAGAATGACTTCATTCCTTGGTTCAGATGTTTGGGTCTTGTCAGGCTACATAATATAAGAAGATCATGACAGCCCTCTCACATTCCTCACATTTGAGGAATGTGAGAGGGAGTTGTCTTTTCCTAAAATATTATTCTCAGCTAAGTTTCCTCCGTTATATTTTTTGTTTTAACAGATGGATATACCAGACATGATTTACTGTATTTAAAATTAAATACAATATCTAAAATCAAAACACATATATTTTAACATTTTGGAAGTGCTTGCTTTCTCTGAAATAGGTGAAAAGGTGACCAATTTCTTCTCCTTGAAAAGGTCCTTCTTGTATTTGGTATAGACCACAACATTGTGATCAAGATTAATAACTGCGTCAAGATTTACAGAGACTGTAACCTAATCTTTTCTACTAAGATCCACCAGTGTTCATTGCACCACAGGTGAATTTAAAGTGATGGAAGTTTAGGATCATTGTGCAATATAAATAGCTTCTGTGGGATTATAATGTAATTTGATATAAGAAATATTTTTGAAGCTGTGTCAAGAACTGTATGTAAGATGCCTGGTGGTTAATACCCGAAAGAGTGGATCCAGGGTTTTTACTGGGGTTGTAAGACTTCGGGATATACTTGTAGTAGTAGACTGTCTGTGTTTTAATGCATAATGAAGTAGAATGGTATCTGTGTTCTCTGTTCTCATTGACATTCTCTGTCTTGCTTGGGATGAGGATAAATTATGCAGAAATTCATGAAACCATCTCTTTAGATAGATTTATTAATAATGAGTAGCTAGGGCAGGGGTAGGCAACCGTGGCTCTTTTATGACTCGTGGACTTCAACTCCCAGGATTCCTCAGCCAGCATGGCTGGCTCAGGAATTCTGGGAGTTGAAGTCCACGAGTCATAAAAGAGCCAAGGTTGCCTACCACTGGGCTAGGGGCTTGATCTATTTAAAACTGCCTTGGGATGTATGAAGCCATGTAACAGTAGCACTGCTTTTTTTGCTGGTACTAAAGCACCCTCTCCTGGGGAAAAATTCATATGACACATCTATTTCATTGCCAGCACAGATTGGTTAACATGGGATCAAACTACACATTATGGGCAGTTTTATCTGCTTCTGTTTCTTTTTAAAAACTGCAAAACAGCCACTGAAGCTGCCATCAGGCCATGTAGCACTCTCCAGCTCATCATAGAAAAACAACCATCTCTTTTTTCTGTTAAGGATGTCTACTATTTTCTGTTTCTTATTGTGTCTCAAATACTACTTTTCATTTTAAAGAATAGTTGCTGCCTGTGATTTAAGTGGATTTTCATATGTTTGGCAGAGCTGGTCTTCATTAGCTAAAAAAATTAGTTACCATAATCATAGTTTGATTTTTGTCTTGAACAAAAGCTATAGAACTTGACTATGTTGTAGTCAAGTTCTATAGCTAGTTGTAAGTGTTGGAACTAGAGTATAAATGCCATTATTGCATCTTGCCTTATAAAATATGTCCAGTATTCACAGGACTGACTTGAACTGCTTTATGTCAACTTTGTGCCGACTTATATAAATAATCTACGTCTTTTTTCTTCTCCCAGGCTGTGAGTTCTCTGTGTGGAGACTGCTATTAAAACCAGTAAGTACAGGCCAATTTACTTACTTAACAATTTCAGTGAATCTTAAATTTATCTGGTTGTGCTTTCGATATGTTATGCAGCATTATTATTGTCAAAATTGTCTCTGAAGAAAATTTTTCAGGAGAAGAGAACCATTTACCTAGTTTGCATATAACTGTAAAGAGGGTTTGTTTTGCCAAATTCTTTTATAAACTTCTGCTGTAAAAACTGCCTCTGTTTGTAGCCGGTTAGCCAGATGTTTAACTTCCTGCTGTTGCATGTTTTTTCCCCATAGTTGTGCAGCAACATGATGAACCTATTTTGGAGGCACATATGTTGTTTTTGGAAACAGAGTGCATGTGCTTGTGCACGTGTTTGTAGCATTTATAAAGGGTTTCGGGATGGAGAGTGCTTAACAAATCTTAAACAATAATTCTTAGGGAAATAAAATGCTTCTTAGAAATGGGAGGAACCAAATATGGGAAACAAAAGAGCTGCCTAGAGTTGCTTTCAATGGCCAATGGGCAGCATATAAATTTAATAAATAAATAAACATAGGCATTTCAAAAATATTTTTGTTTTAAAAAAAACCTCTTCATTTGCAAGCAGCTTAGTATAGTTTCTTTTAAATGATAAATTTGGTAACTATTCAGTAAGATTTAGGAAATTTCTGTTTGGTTATTCTCTTTTTAATAGTCTCATCTCTTTAGCTAGGCTCCCTTAGGTAACTAATTATTTAGATGTTGTGTAATGATTATTAAATATTCTGAAATGTTGTCATAATTCCCAGAAATAGTGTAATGTGGGTTAAATCTAGAAGAGAGGAAAATCAATACAGTAGAACTCAGCACAACTATATTAATTTATCTATTTGCAGCATGTAGCTAAGAGTATGAAAAAAGCTAAACACAATTAAAGTAGTTCTTAAAATTTGATTTTTAATCTGAAGTTTAAACTATATACTGAGGTTTACATTATATTTTGAAAAGGCAGTCCTCTTTACAGTATTAACTGTCTTCTGTAATTTTTAGCCTGAACTAGTTCAACTATTTGTGAAAATCAGTTACGATTTTAAGCTTTATAAACTTGTTTCTGAAATCCATTCATGTGGCAAGAATTAGTAGCCCCATTCTGAAAGTTCATGTTCATTTTATTGCAAATCAAGTTGAACTGCCATGATTGTTGCCAGAATCACGAAGTAGTAAACTGATGAAAACATTTGCATAATTGTTATTTATTTATTTATTATTATAGATGTCCCATTCTAAAAGATTCTAGGCAGCTTACAACATTATATATATAGCTAAAATAATTAAAAACATACCCACAAAATGTATAATGTCTTGGATACAAGCAGCCATTAACAGTTATATACATATAAAAAAGCTCCACTAACATACCAAAACCAAGCCTGGAAACAATGATATCTGGATGTCTTTTGTCCCAAGGCTAAAATTTATTCAAGGGAAACAGGCTATAAAAGGAAGCTGAGATTCTTGCCTGTAGCATGGTCATCAAGTTTTAGGTCCACCTGGAATTTTTTTTTTAAATGTGAATGATAATTTCAGATTTCCAATACCCTGTTGAATTGTAGCTTGCGAGTTCTGTTTACTTCTCCTTAGAAAATATGAATTAGAGTAGTTCTAATTCCTGCATGTTATTATAATTCTTTGTGTGTCAGGCTGATTAGTAACTCATGCAGAATTTCATTTCTCAAGTTTCAGGAGCCTTCAGCCAGTTGGATGCAGTTAGGAGACTGCTTTCAAAGTCATGTGGACAAACATGTTTGGACAGGACATTACTTTAGGTCTGTAAATATCTTTATTTTATGAGAGGTCTATTCAGGGATCTTATAACTTTTTGTACTGATCTTACAATTGTGCCCCAAAAGCTTTATTTTGGATGGGATTGGTGAAGATAGGACTAAAGCAAACAATTGTTTAGTATAACAGTTTAAAGGGATTAATAGAAAACTTTTTAAAAAGTAATAGATATTAGAGGTTGCTAGTGAATAGAGTCTTTGGAGGTTTTTATTGTTGCTATTATTGTTTTAAACTTCAGAATCCTTTGTCAAGTGAGAAAAATTTGGAATTACGTAAGAAATACTTTTTCTCATTCTTATAATTTTTATATATTATATATTTTATATACGTATAACTTCCAGCATTTGCTGCTATAACCTAATGTAATCCAGAAAGAAGGAAAAGAGTTATGCAGGGCTGTGGAATTTGTTTTGGTGATCGTTGGAAATAATAACATCCTTGGGCTTCAAGGAATCCTTTTTAGGAATTCAAACTTCATCCCTTATCTTCAATAAGAGTACCCTAGGCAAGGTATTTACAAGCACATTACAACTGATTGCACAATACAGAGAAATTCAACAAATGAATAAATAAGGCAACAGCAACAGTGTAACAGGAAGCACCAGCAATAGAGAAGAAACTAACACAATTCAATGTTTTAAAGTATTTGGGAAAATAGCTAGTCGTTTGCCAGGCACTGAAATGACATATGAAACCAGAGAAGCACTAGCAGAAAGCTCTTTCTGGGATTGCTTATTCCCTAAACCCAGAAGGGGAAAGCATCCCCAAAGGGCCCCCAATTAAAATATTTTTAAATGATTAATTTTATATATGTATGTGTGTACTTAAGGTAACAGCCAAAAAAAGACATAAGTTATTCTACATCGACACTTCCATGTTTCTTATGACAACTGATGCAAAAATCCTCCTTTTCTGTTCATCAAAGGTCTGCCTAAAGATACAGTATGCATTAGAAGGGTTTTTTTTTTAATTCCCCAAAATGTTGCTTTGAGGTTGTTGAATTATATATTGACAAAAGTAGTAACTTTCTTTCTATTAATCCTAGGCACCATATTCTCTCAGTGCAATTCCTTAATGGAACAATTCCCCTCATATTTCCAACAGGTAGCAGTTTTTATATGTGCTGCTCTTAGCATAAAACACACTAAGTTCATACACATTATGAAATTGTTAAAACATCAAGGGGTGGCGATAATGCTGCAATTCCCTGAACATCCTGGCCTATAATGCCTAAGATTATATTCTGTACTTGATCCCCAGATTGCTATATTTCAGGACACTTAAGCCACATATATAAATATAAATCCCCTCTTCAGTGCAGGAGAGACCTGATAGAATATATAGTGTAATAGTGGAGGCAATATCATTAATTAATATTTTGGATTGCATATTCTTCCTGTTTTTTAATTTGAATTTATAAGGGGTGTGTGTAGAAGCAGGTATTTTCCCCAAGGTGAATTTAAATGTGCCTGCCCTAATTTATTTCCCATATGCTTTTACAGTAAATACTATTCTGTACTGTGTTTCCACTTGTATATTATAGATACCAGGCCTTTAGTTCCTTTTGAAAGAGAGACACAATAAATCTCAAAGATACTTGGCATTTTATGCAAAGTTTTGTCCTGAATGATGATTTTTAAGGAAAAACCATTCATATTTCTGTTGAACAGATTTGTGATACCCATTTGAATCATCAGAAAAGGAAGCTCTATAGATGCAATCATGTATAAGTAAGGTGAACAAATATTTTTGCCCATGGGCACCAAGCCTATGGAAAAGCCAGATAAAGCTGGCTCAGGAATTCTGGGAGTTGAAGTCCATGAGTCATAAAAGAGCCAAGGTTGCCTACCCCTGAATTTATTTGATGGAAACAAATTGCTTTATAAGAAGCTATTCTCAAAGAAAATTAGAGATTTTGAATTCCTTAGTTTTAATAGCTTAATGCCATTTTTAGTTTTTATTTTGCTAAATCTAGTTTTTTTTTATTATTGTAGATACATTTTTATTACTTTTTTCATTTTATTAAGGGTGTTTGACAGCATTTGAAATAAGACAACAGGTGGTGATTTAAAGGAGAGAGTCTAATCAAGAAGTAGTGACTTAATTTTTTCCCCAGTTTCTTACCATTTTAATTCTTTGAATTAAATGATAATATGTTTTTGCATTTCAGATTTATTTTTTAGTCAATGCATCCAAAAGATTAAAAAGTCTAAGTGGTGCAATGGGGCAAAATTTTTAACTTTTTCCTGTTTCTCCAGCCAAGTATTTAATTTAAAATATCCTGAGTTTTCTGGTTTTTTATATAAACCTAATTACTCATGGAAGTATCCAATATCCAACAGCTGCTCAGAATTACTTGACAGCGAGATGGGTAGCATAAATTTAATAAATAATTTTTAAAAAAACTTAGAGGGGCTAAAAGTCTTAAATATAAAAAGCAATTTATATGTATGGTTCATTTGTTTTTGTATTGATTATTTGTTTAACTTATTTCTTTTTATTTTCATTGCTGCTTTTATTAAACTAGCTAGTGATCCAGTTGGAAGGAAAAGAATCCTTTTCTCTATTCCCCTAAACAGACTAAACTTTTTGACGTCCTGTTATTTCCCTAAACAATGGCTTTTGAGCTGCTTATATTTGAATTAAGAACACTCATAAAGGATTTTCAGACTGTAGCTTTTTATAGCAATAATATCAGCTTAAGTCATCAAAAGCTTTGAAAGCATACAGTACTAACAAGAGTACAAACATTTTCTTTTGACTACAAAATAAAATTTTATTTAATGTTCTTTTTGCAAAAATTGTATGATGAATCCTGACATGACCTTTATATCATTTGTGATTATTCTCTTTGCATTATAAAATCATTTCCATTTTAGTTCAACAAGACTATTTTTTTCTAGTTTAACAAGACTGTTGACATAGATAGGCATTATACCAGGGATCGAAGGACTTACTGGAGAAGACCCTAATGCTGGGAAAGATTGAGGGCAACAGAAGAAGGGGACAACAGAGAATGAGGTGGCTGGATGGAGTCACTGAAGCAGTAGGTGTGAGCTTAAATGGACTCCAGAAGATAGTAGAGGACAGGAAGGCCTGGAGGAACATTGTCCATGGGGTCGCGATGGGTCGGACACGACTTCGCAACTAACAACAACAATACCAGGGATGGCTTTTTGGTACATCTCTGCTGAGCTGTAAAATTAATTGGCAGCATTTTGATTGGCAGATGTCAAGGAGTGGCTTGAATTATTACACAAACAATAAACAAACAAATGAACCTTATTTAAAAGAGAGTAAAGGTAGCTTCTCAGTGAAATAAATTCCCTGTCAATCACATACTTTAGAATATAGGCTAATTCTTCACTGATCCCAGAGATTTAAACTAGCAGAATAGGAAAATGGTGCCATGTGTTGCTATTTTGCTTAGTTTAAATGCTAGGAATGAAAGACAGTATGGCACCTTGCATGATATGATAACAGAATAACCAAGATCATGATTTTTTTTCCTTCTAGAACCAATTTAAGTCCTTTAAGTAGGATTAAAATCATTGCATTAAATTTAAAGTTAAAAGAAAAACCAAATACCATGCCAAATGCACTGATTGACCAATCTTTGTTATTTGTACAATAAAAACCATACAACTAGCCCTACTATCAACTTGTTTAGTATATATTAAACAAAATTCAGTGAAGGCTAACTTGTTTCCCTATGATAGATAGACTGGGAAATCCACCAGCTATTAGAAGAAGCTCCACTGCACAGTATAGATATAATGGTGATAAATAATATAATATTAGTGGAAATCATATCTTGTAGCAAAGGTTTGATAATAACCTTTAATACATTGGTTTTCACTTGGGCTTTTCTACCACTTGCATTTACTTTGTTTCCAGACATTTCCGTAATAGATCAAGAAGTTAATAATAATCCTCATAAAATGGCTTTTCACAATGTGTTTTAAGATTTGCTAATAAATAATTAGGAATTATTTATAGTCTATTAATCTCAGGGGCTACTCACACCATGAAGTATAGAAAATCCTGGCAGATATAAACTGAGATTTAGAGAAGGAATTAACCAGAATAGTTTTTATATCTGCTTTCCTCCTCATACATAAGATAGATCTCTTGTTTCATTTTAAAACAAGATATTGAGAAAGTTTTTCTTTACTTCTATGGAATTGCAAAACATAGCAAGTCCTTTTTTGAGCTGCTCTTCCCCCAGCTGTGCTATTGTGAGATTATTTATTCTGTACTCATTGAGGCCCAAAAAAACACTGTAGTAAGGAAAGGGGCCAACAAACTTGTTGGGGCAAGGCCAACAGCAGGGCAACTATAAGACTTGTTTCAGCAGCTTTCTAGCCTAGTACAAACCTTGCTGACTTCCTGTTCTATTAATTTTGGAGCTTTAGGTCTTTCTAGTTAATCTTTTCAGTGTCATTTGCAAATGTACCATATTTAAGTTTGGAGCAAATGTTATTGATAAATAACATTTTTAGAATACAATGTATGGCAGTTCTAAGCTATTATTTGTGCAGATTGCTTTCAAGGTCTTTGGATACACGGCAAGGAAGATGGGAAGATTGTACCTCAAAACCTCAATTTTTTTTTTTAAAAAAAATAAGAAATGGCATCACAAGTGGTCTTTGATGGGAGACCACCCCTTAAAACTTGATCCATATTTTATGCAATAAAATGCTTGAACATCACCACACTGTATAACTCCTCCCCCCCAAAAAAAAACCCAAACAAAAAAGTTTGAAAATGAAATCTTTACTTTAGGCATCTCAGAATATAATTTTCCCTTCTTATTTTGTTGATGTGTAAAGGCTTATTTTCCACTCTGGTCATATTCATGGCTGGATATAGTTTGGTCTCAATCACAGCTTAATTTTGTAAGATATTTCCTTATCTTCCAGTTGTAACAAACATTAAACTTTGCAAAATGAAGGAACCCTTAAAGTCCTGTTTGGATCACAGAATATTTCCGGTCATGAGTAAAGTACTTTAGATCAGAGGGTGTTCTGCTACTTCAATGTTGGGAGTGCTTTAAAACGACAGAAGTGCAGGTTCCTCAAGCTGGAACATTTGAGGTAGAGGAGTTGTTTTTTCCCCCAATTCTTAGATCCTTGGATTGAGTGCCTTTTTCAGACTTCAGATCAGAACCCAGATTGGTAGGTATTTCAGTGTATCCATTACATAGCTATGAGCATTGCCTATAAGTCTCGTATAACCTGAGGATTGCACCTCTGTACGTAAGATTCCATTTCAGTTATTTCTTCAAGGAGGCTTCATGTTGTTCCTGATATGAGGGAGATGAACCAAAGAAGCTACATTGTACTAGATCACAGTATTTGTTCAGCTAACTCAGAGCCCTCTTATCTCCATTATTGTCTATATTAATTTCAGCTATTCCAGTACTGTATTTCCTATCATGGGCGGCTGATCCTTTTAATTGGTGAGTGCATCATAGACTAAAAAGTATGTGATCTTATTACTAAACCAGGATCCTTCCTACTATGTGAAATATTGACATGGAGAAAGGCTTTCTCAAGACAGACTTCAGATACCAAGAGTCATCGCTTTTGTGACTCTCATAATGCAAATCCTTGTTAAGTTTTAGAAAAATGCTATGTATAAGATATGTTTTTTTCAATTATACTTTAAAGAGTGAATTTATAGCCATTTTAATTATATGAAATTTCTAACAATTTGTGAATAAAATAAAATCTTTGTTTTTTAAATAGTGGAATTAAAAGATGGGAGAAATAGCCCAAAGTTTTTTTTCATTCTTCTCAAATTCTTATGGATCGTCAGCTTCTTGTGGAAAAATAAAAGCCTTAAAAAATAAAAGACTTTTACGAATTCCAAGGGTGAAAGAGAGGTTTATTTTTGTGCAAAGGTTCAGACGTGATTTACAATCAGCAAATTTCTGAACAAGGGGGAGGGTCTAAACTAAAGCTTTATAGGTTTCTTTTTCTCAGGAACAAAGGAAGCATAGATGGAATCTTACATTATATATGGAATCTACTTTGTGTAACATTCAGATAGTTTCTCACACGTTAGGTCCATTTCTCATGGGAATACAATGAAGGCAGTTTTTACTTTTAAACAATGTTTCTAAATATGCATTAGGTCATTCATGTACTGTTAATACAGCTTTTTGCTAACACAGCTTTCTTCCAGAAATTATGCAGACACATGATTTTTGCTTTTAGTGATTTTTCATTATTATTATTATACTTTATTCTTCTTTATTCTATGTTATTCTATTTCTTTCCCACTTTAAGCTTACTAGTTTTCTCTCAGAGGCTGCTGCTAAGTTCAGTTTTCTTATGTTTATATAGTTACAATAAAATACTGTTTCTAATATACAGTAACATACCTTGGTTTATACAGGTATTTATGGAAACAGGGACAGAAGCAATAATATGGCTTCATTCACATTTCTGTTTAATTTGGAAGAGTCTAGATGCTACACAGAGTGAATTTTTTTGGAGATTCTGTGTTCCTTCCTATATCCTTTTTTACCTCTTGGTCTGCTTTAACCAAGCATTGCAACATGCCAGTTCTTGAGGATTGCAAAGCCCTTATGAGTACTAAATCTTATTGCATTGTTGGCTCAAGACATAAATTCCTTGTACAGGAGGAAATAGACAAGAAACTGCTTGTTTGCAAAGGAGATAAGCTCCTTTCTGCAAAGTGTTATCTGATTTACTATATTTGGGGTTTTTTTCAGCCTCTTCTGACCTTACTGATCTTTGCTATGAGCACTCCTTGTCAGTTTCTTAGAATGCTTTGCCTTTATTTTACAAGATAAGTATGTCAATCTTATCAATCATATTTATGCTATTAATTTCTATGTTAGTATGAACTGGAATAAGTGAGTTCTGCTTGTAGTTGTTATCAGTAAACAATTCTGTATTGCTCCTGGATGATGATAGTACACAGAATAACATCTATATACCCTTTAAGTGCAATATAGATAAATATACTATAGATAGAGATAGAAATAGAGATGATAGAGATAGGCTACTACATCCTTGAATACTCTGGGAAGATTATCATGGCCATACTGGCTTGAAGCCAGCCTGCCTGGTTTCCAAAGGGGAATAGATACACCTTGTCTTTGCTGACAAGCTTGTTGTGCCATCTGGTAGTACAGTAACTTAAATATTGTCTTTGCTATATCACAGATAGTGAAAGCCTAATTTAGCAGATCAGATACAAGATCTCTCTCTCTCTCTCTCTCTCTCTCTCTCTCTCTCTCTCTCTCTCTCTCTCTCTCTCTCTCTCTCTCTCTCTATCTCTCTATATATTATATATATATATATGTTTTCTGAGGTTTTTGCGGGTGTTTCTCTCTCTCTCTCTCTCTCTCTCTCTCTCTCTCTCTCTCTCTCTCTATATATATATATATATATATATATATATATATATATATATATATATATATATAGATATATATAGATATATATAGATATATATATATGTTTTCTGAGGTTTTTGCGGGTGTTTGTATGTAGGTCTTTGGTTATTCGGGTTTTCTCCCGCGTCAAATTGGAAGTGTCTTGGCGACGTTTCGACGAAGTCTCATTCGTCATCTTCAGGTTGGTGTTTTCGGCTTCGTGCTTCTAGGAACAATGTGTGATCATAACTGTTTCTTCCTTTTAACTGCCAGTGGGGGTATGAACTGATTGGATGAGAGCTTGGCTGTGTTCTGATTGGATGGAGGTGTGTTCTGATTGGATGGGGGGTTGGCTGTGCTCTGATTGGTTGGGGGAGTGTTCTGTTTGGGTGGGGCTTTGTTGTGCTCAGGTTAGTCTGAGTTGCAGGGGGATGTGAGATGGTGAGCTGCATTGCTATTGTTTGGCTTCGCGTTCGTGGTCGTGCCTCATCTTCACGGTGGGTGTCAGTTTGCTTCATGTATGGATTGGAGGGGTTTAAAGTGGCTAATGGTGCAGCTGTGGTCTGGCTTCTGGTTTGTGGTCGTACCTCATCATCGGTGTGGGTTTGGGTTTGCTTTTTTCGTGGACGTGTGGTGGTGACATCCTGTGTGGCTTTCGTGAGTGTGGGTCTGGTGTCATTCTTTGTGTTAGGGACTCGTTTTTCAATAAGGGTGGGTTTCCAAATGGCTGGTAGGCAGGAGGTATCATCTCGTTTGTTCATGCTGTGTGGGCGTTTTTCTATCTCGATGGCTTCTCTGATTATTCTGTTATTAAAGTGTTCAGTTTTGGCGATAGTTCTGGTCTTTTTAAAGTCATTTTCATGTCCTGTGATTTTAAGGTGTTGGACCAGGGAAGAAGTTGATTCCTCTTTTTTGACTGAGTTTTTGAGAGTAGGTTAAAACGTCGCCAAAATACTCTTAATCTTACACGGGAAAAGACCCAAATATACGGGGGGAATTGATTTATCATTTGTAGATGAACTGTACTGCTGCATAGGTGAAGCCTATCCTGCTGTATGCTTTCTGCAATTTACATGTTTGCTGTATGATAGTACTTATTTTTAGTGCATTGTATGGATGCAGGGCTATTTTTATTATACTTGTTGATCATTACTCTGATATCTATTGTATGAATGACCAAGTTCAGTTTTAGAACTGCCTGCCTTTTTCATTTAGGATCTGTTTTTGGCTTTGCCCTTGGCTTTTGAGGAATAATTAACAGTGGATGTTTCTTTGGGCTGTATGTGTCCTTCTCTCATTCAAAAATAATTTGCCTTTAATTGATTCAAGCATACAATTATTCCAGCTTGTTTTATATTTAATATCTGCAGCTTATTCTCTGTTGTCATTGTTGGCTCTGACAGCATGAGATCAATAGCTCCTGTCTAGTTTGTCACTGTTGCTTGTAACATTTTTGGCCTTTCCTAAAGAGCCCAATCAATATTTTGCTCCAAGGTTTGTTCTCATATGCTATATATAATCTGGACACGTGCCATGTGTGTGTGTATGAATGTGGACATCGCACGCAGAGAGAGGATGAACCTGCTTTTGCGCTCACTAGCTGGACTGACACTGCTGTGTTTTTTCTTCTGCTCTTTCTTTATAATGCAGTTACTATTCCCACACTCTGGCCTGCTTGTTTCCTCTGTTCTCGGATTATGTGGCTATTGTGAATCAGCAGATTTTTTATTATCTCGCGAAAACATACTTGGCTTTCTGGGACATCTATGACTTTTTTTATAATTTCTGCTGTTGGCAGGTGACCTGTGGTAAAAATCAAGCAAGAAGGACAATGACAAGCACAGTACCTTCCAAGAAGCCTTACCGTAAGGCTCCACCACAACATCGTGAGATTCATCATGAGCTGCCCATTCTGTGTGATGAATATGATGGTGTGATTTTGGCAGAGCAGAATCAGGTAACTGAAATCAAGGCAGTTAAGGATCTGGTGTATCTGCAGAAGGGGTTCAGCTGTATCAGGACAGATAACCTTAAACAGCAGGTGGATGGGTATGATGAGATTTGCAATGTTAACTTTCCTTCCTTGTCTTTGGAATCAAGTAGTGACAAGAAAGTAGCAGGATGCCAAGCAGAACTAAACCTGAAGAGTTGGAATCTGTCTTCTGCCGTACTTCCCAGCTGGAAAGTAGAGAAACAGAGTATGAAATACTCTCAGTATCCTAGCCAAAGGTGGCTCAGTAAGTTCATGTGCCAGAGTGTGGAGACGTTAATGGCTTCTGGGGATGAAGGCCAAAAGCCAATCTGCTCCTTGAAAAGTAGAAGTTTACAACGTTCTCTTATGTTCAAAGAACCTGCTGAGGTACTGGCACCAAGGAAAATCCATATTCCAACCACTCACCTTCCTCTCAAAGGCATCTTGAAGCAGACAAAGATGCTGAATGTGCAGCCTCAAAACTTGGGAACATTCAACTCAGTAGAAACCCTGACCCAAAGCCACCAATCACAACAGTATAATGACCCTCAACCTTGCCTCAAGAGTCATGATAGGCATGCATCAGAATGCCACAATATTAGCTCTTCGGAGTTTGGCCGACAAAAAGACAAAAAAAGACAGTTCTCAAAGTTCCTGGATGAGATCACCCACAGAGTCCTGAGTCCTGTCTATTTGCCTTCTGGGGATGAAGATAGTGGAGAAGAAAGAATCCAGAAGTCTTTCACAGTTTCTAAATGTTCCACACAAAAAGGGCAGAAAGAAAGCCTGCTTGAGAGCACTAAGCAGATCACTAAGAAAAGCCCTTGTCTAGTTAAGAGAAGAGAAGAATGGAGGCGAGAGGGCCTTGAAATAATATTCTGCAATAGGAAGCCTCCAGAGGAGATGGACAGGACACCTAGACAAAGGAGAAAGCTTGCTCTAGTGAGGAAGGACAGCACAGAGAAGCTTTGGTCTGTGGAGAAAGAGGTGGTGGATTTGTGTCAATATCAGTTGCAGTACCTAGTGGAATTGAGTTTGTCAACAGTATCTTTTAAGCAACAGCATCTATGCTCATGGAAAATATCTTAGCAGGTGGGAGGGATGGATACAAGGCAGGACCAAAGTGAATACTTGCTATGTACTTGCAGTCCACCTGGCCACGTGCCAATTTGAATTGAGGTTACCTGGAGGAGAAAAAGAGATCCTCTCCTCACTTGTGTTGGCAACAGGAGACTGGTAGTATACCACTTAGAATTTCTCTTTCTTTCAGCTTAGCTATGGACAAGGTAGGAGCTTAAAAAGAGGGGATAAGTAACCAGTTTTGCACTTAAACACATACTTGTTATAGCAATAAGCATCAGAAGGGGGCTTTTCCCTCATTCCTCAGTTGAGGACTTATTATCAAACTTTTTAGCCCTGTCTCTGTGGAAAGAGATAATTATGCAATAAGGAAACTCAGCCCATTTGCTTAAATGGGAACTTTCCAATCATATCCCTTTATGTTCAAATTTAGATTGCTTTGGTTTGTTTTTTTTCAAGGCATTTTTTCGTACCTTTATTGCCATGGTCCGTTTAGGGGACCTCTTTTGCATTAATTTGAATAGCAACACAATAAATCCTGCTGCTGTTGTTTGTTATCTGATTGCAAGATTGCAAAGTTATAGCTTAAAAGACTAAATGCATCTGCTGCCATTTACTTACTGGGTCAGACAGCCTAATAAATGCACAATTTCATCTAAGTGTTGTTCTTGAGATCTTCCATTCCTTTCTCTAAGGAAAAGGATTCTTAAGTTAAATGCTCTAACAGAAGATTCTCTAATTTCTGGTATCAGATTTAAGAAGATATGGGGACTTCTAAATGACTTTTTTTCTTGCGTTGTCATAGTTTTGTATGCCTGCTCTTTCTTACTATCTGATTGGTCACCTTTCCCTCTGATTCAAATGCTGTGAGAATAAAAGAATAAAAAGTGTGGAATAACTTTTTTGACAACTCTTTATGTGACAAATGTGACAAAAGTAGCAATGAGCAAGACGAGAAGGAGCAATTATCCCAAAGGTGCTTTTTCAAAAGACAACTGGACCTTGTTTTTCTTTGAAGTTGTTTTGCTTCTCATCCAAGAAACCTCTTCAGATCTGACAGAATGGTGGAGGATGGAAGGGTTTATATTTACATGCTCCACCATTCAGTCAGAATCGAAGAAGTTTCTTGGATGAGAAGTGAAACTTCTTCAAGGAAAAACAAAGAAAATCCATTTGCCTTTTGAAAAAGCACCTTTGGGACAACCATAACTTGGATGACTGAGAATCTCCATAGACAAAAGGAGCAACTGGAAACCATGATAGTTAAAAGTTAGGACTACTGAGGGTTTCTGATTCAGAGCTTTCCAAATCTCGAAAGATAATTATGAAGTAAAATTAAATAGAAATACTAAGTTATGACATTTGACCAATTGAGAACATCTGGATTCAAATTCCTATCAAACCATAACATTTAGAGGATGAATTTAGATGGTTTCATTTCTGCTGGCCTAAAATATCTTAAGTTTGTTGTGAAGACTATCCTTTCTGTAAAATGGAGTTGGTAAAGAATGTTCTAAGTCTTTGATGGCAATATCATTTATCTTAATTTTTTTTGTTGATAGGGTTGCTAGAGTAATGGGCACTGATTTATGGCACAACATAGCATTTTGCTAACTTTCTAAAACAACATAGTGACACATTGAATGTAGAATAGCTTGTGGTGTAAAAGGAAACAAACAAATGGAAAGCTTAAGTCAATCTGTGTTTTGACTTAATTAATTGCCATAAAACAATTCCTAAATACTATTTTGTATAATAACCTTTGTGATTGAGAGAACTGTTCAGAATACTCTGTGTTCTTAATTCAAATTGTCCTCCCTTCATAACCACAGTTGTGGCCTAATGTAAGCAGTTTCTCAAAAATATTTGTGGCTTCACCAGAAATCTGATGTTCAGATTGGTCTTTTTCTCTGGCGCCTGCTTGCACAAGTCCCTGCAGTTTTCTTGGCAAGATTTCAGACGTAGTTTGCCATTGTCTGCTTCCTGGGGCTGAGAGAGCGATTGGCTCAGCTGAGTTCATGCCTCAGGCAGGCGTAGAATGCAGAGTCTCCTGGTTTCAAGACTTGATACCTTCAACCACTACGCCGAATTGGCTCTTATTTTTTCCATTTAGCATTTGTATGGTTTAGTTCAGGGGTAGGCAACCTTGGCTCTCTTATGACTCGTGGACTTCAACTCCCAGAATTCCTGAGCCAGCATGGCTGGCTCAGGAACTCTGGGAGTTGAAGTCCACGAGTCATAAAAGAGCCAAGGTTGCCTACCCCTGGTTTAGTTTTGATATTCTGGTAACCTGTTCATATTTTTAATTAAACCTTGATTCTGTTTCCTTTTATTTATTTTTTTGTAGGAGCCCTTGACAGATGCAGATAGGATAAAGTAAGTATCCTGGACCTTTTTTGTTCCATAGTTGTTTGTAGTTCTTCTGTTTCAAGTTATATTATCTGTGCTTGTTTCCTGATGTTGTGGAATAGTGTTTTCCTCTGTTAACTTTTTAATATGCTTAAAAAGAACTAATGTTTAACTTTAACAGTCTGGCAAAAGTGATTGTTGTAGAGCTGATAATGGCTGACTTGAGCTTAAACTGCCAAAGCTGCTCTTCACAGAAACCCAGCTGTAGCGGTATTAAGTGAAAACTCCAGTGTTATCTCTGTCTTCGTGCTGCTATAATGGGCTAGTTTAAGAACAATATCCATTCTAAGTTTGATCATCTATTTATGTGGCTTGAAAATATTATTTTATGTTGTTTTTGGAAAATTTAGTGGGTAAAATATTTGCAGATGATAAGCCTATGATGAACTACACTAACGGAATGATTGAATCTTTGTAGAGCAGTGGTTCTCAACCTGCGGGTCGGGACCCCATTTGGGGTCGAACGACCATTTCACGGGGGTCGCCAAACAAGGCTGTCCGCCATTTTTTCCCCTTTTCTTTGGCCACGCCCCTGGCACCCGGTGATGTATAAGTGGTTGGGGGTCACCACAACATGGGGAACTGTATTATGGGGTCGCGGCATTAGAAAGGTTGAGAACCACTGTTGTAGAGGATGTCTACATAGATGTAAATGTACGGACATGGCAACATAACCCTCATGCATCAGTATTTCCAAAGCCAATATGTGAATATTGCTACATCTTCATCTAGAGCAGTGGTTCTCAACCTGTGGGTCGGGGCCCCATTTGGGGTCGAACGACCATTTCACGGGAGTCGCCAAACAATGCAGTCTGCCATTTTTTCCCCCTTTTCCTTAGCTGTGCTACTCCCTTTTATTCTATTGGCTTTTGAAAGCCAATAGACTAGACTCTCTTGAATAGAGTCTAATTCTATTGGCTTTCCAAAGCCAATAGGAATTGTCCAGGCTGTCTCTGCCCTGCTGAGCCTGCCAAAAGTCCCATTCTGCAAACGGTGCTGCACCAGTTGAGTAGTCCTCGACTTACGACCGGTTGGGGGGTCGCGGCATTAAAAAGGTTGAGAACCACTGATCTAGAGATTTATTTGATGACCTAGAAATGGATAGTTTTCTTAATACGAACACCCAAGTCAAGGTAAAAATGGGACGGTGATTTTCCTTCCCGCAACATTATTTGTTTTCCCTGGGAACACATAAATTATTGAGTGAGTTTCAACTTCCAGTGGAGGATACCTGAGCTATCTAGCCCCATCTGGCTGATATGCTTAATCTAAAGGCTGTAAACTAAGAAGGAGCTTCTTGCATAGGTGGGTGACCTACTTTTTCGAATTAAACTCCCCGTCTGTAGAGTAGTAGAGTAATGATCGAGCATGGAATTTTCCTTCCCTTCCCAAAGCAAGTTGCTCACATTTGCTCATGTCGGGTGCCCAGAAGGGCTTGCTCCTTAAAACAGTCTTGTGGGATTCTTCATTCTGTGCATTAGATTTACCTGATCTTGCACACTGTTTTTGATCCTAAATCTATCCCAAATTTTGTTCATCTTACTTTCTGGTCTGATAACATACTAGTTATTTTGAAAAATATCTTCAGCACTACCCAAATAGCAATAGCAATAGTGCTTAGCCTTATATACCACCCCCGTAGTGCTTTACAGCCCTCAGCATATTGCCCCCAATTATATGGGTCCTCATTTTACTGCCCTGGAAGAATGGAAGGCTGAGTCAGCTTACCCAAAGAGCTCCTGTGGCAAATAAAACCAGTCACAAAAATCTGCCTAGGAAAGCAATTGCTGCAAATCATATACTTTTGTATTTCACATTTTAGGAATTCTCTCCCTCTCCCTCCCTCCCTCCCTCCCTCCCTCCCTCCCTCCCTCTCCTCTCTCTCTCTCTCTCTCTCTCTCTCTCTCTCTCTCTCTCTCTCTCTCTCTCTCTCTCACACACACACACACACACACACACACACACACACACACATACACACACATTTTTAACCATCACAGACATACTAATATAATATTCCACTGACTACTGCCTTCTGACTTCCTTAGCTTAAGTAAGCCTAACATCATTACCTGGAAAGATGTTTGGGCAGATAGTAACCATTTTAAAGACAATACTGCAATTGTTACGCCAACCTTTTTATAAAACTAGGTCATGTGAAACAGATCTCATCTCCTTTGCAAGTCAATTATTTTAGCTGTCCATGCTGTGGATATAGCCTGCCTCAATTCCAGCAAGCCTTTTGACAAGATTCCATATGGCATTCATTGTGACAAGTATTAAAAAGTATAATTTGGATAGCACTGCATAAGATTGGTCTACACCAGATGGCCATCTGTGCTCAAGCAATCAGCTTGAAGGGTTCTACATCAGGTTACAAAGCAGTAACTACTGAAATCTATCTTGCAGTCAGTATTATTCTGCATTTTTATTAGAAATCTGGATAATGAGATCGATGGGCTGCTTACTAAATTTGTAGAGGACACAAAATTGGAAGATCTGGCTAAAATCCTGGGTGACTGAATAAGATTGCAGTCTAATTTGAACAAATTAGAAGGCTGGACTGAAAAGAAGCAAGTTGTTCTTCAAAAGGGAAAAATGTAAGTTATTATATTTAGGGAGGAAAAATACATGACATGCCTAAAAGATGAGTGTTGTTGGCTTGAAAGCACTATAAAGGAGAATGTGTGTATTCTTTGTCAACAAGCTAACAAGTTTTTGGAAGAGCATTATATCAAAGATGTGTGAAGTCCTTATTCCCCTCTACTACACACTTATGAGTCCACATCTGCAGTAGCATGTATGATTCTGGGACCACATTTCCAGAAAAGTTATTGATAATTTAGAATAGGTTCAAAGGAGAGTGACAAAGATGTTATAGAGACTAGAGTACAGACTGAAGGAACTTTGGATGTTCAACCAGAAAGAAAAAAGACTGAAGGGAGATATTAAAAGGTGCTATAGAGAAGATAATCAGGTGATATTTTCCATTGTCATAAAAATGGGAACCAAAAATAATGGTTACAGGTGTCAGCCTCTTGAAACTTGCGTAAATATAAGCACCAACTTTTGATAGTAAGATCTGACAAGCAGTGGAATGTTTTTCCTATGGAGGTTGTGGGTTTTCTGTTACTGGTTAGATTTTTAAGAGGACGTGGCTTCTTGAGGGTAATTTAATTGCTTTTCATGCATTTTGCAGAGGGTTGGACAAGATGATCATTGGGCCTTTCACTTCCATGATTCTGTGATTCCTTTCCTCGCTTACCAAATGATGGATTTCCCCTCCTTTGGTTTTGACTATCCTGTATAGGAAAATTTGAACTTGAAGCTATCAGTTTTCTATCCACAGGACTTTTGGATATTTTGTAGAAGTGACGATGGTTTGGGCGTCTTGGGCGTAGGATATAATTGGTCAGTTGTTCTAAGCAAATTTCAGTTTATATAGTGACAATTAATTGACAATTGAAGCTACATTTTGTGCGTTTATCTTGTTTCAACTTTCCAGATTCCAGGAATACAATTGAACTTCGCTCAGATGCACATTGATATATTGGCAGCGAAGCTTCCTGTAGTTTAATTGGAAATAAGTTGCTGATTTTTGTACCTTAGATTGTTGCAGCATGACAATGAGGAGCTACGTCGACGTTTGGCCTATGTCACCAACAAAATGGAAGCAATGGAGAGGGAGTTGGAGTCTGGGCAAGACTATCTGGAGATGGAATTGGGCCAAAATCGAGAAGAACTAGAAAAATTTAAAGACAAATTCCGTAGGTAGGTGACTTTTAGAACATCAGGTAGTGCTTAGCTCATTCTGCAATATATTTTAACATACTCTGCCATTTGTAGAAATACTGCAAATGAAGTCAGGGGAACCTTTGGCTTTCCAGGTGTTGTTCAGCTACAACTCTTAATAGCTCCTGGTTACTGTTCTTCATAGTAGTTGTTTAAGAACATCTGGAAAGCCAAAGACTTCTATATTCTCTTTAGATCATTATGTACAGGGAAATAGTTCTATATGAAATGTGTTTCCTGAGGTGTGCAGACACCACTTATAAAGCTGGATTTTTTTTCCCCTATAGCATTTTGGCTTGCTATTGGATAGCTTAGTGTTATGTAAGACCCATAGATTTACAGAGCTATATTGTAAGTATTGCATAGAGACTCTTTGGTCAGACTTTTTAATACCTTGGTTAATAACTGAAGACAGCCATAGGGAGCCAGAAACAGAGAACGAAATCAGCTTTACTGAATAGTGTGAAAGACATGCGCCCAATCAAAATGTCTCCCCATGACTCCCCAAGATGATGGCTATATTGTCTCATTTGGCGTTGAATCTTGAAATCAGTAATATCTGTTGGGATATATCACATTTTATTTGCATCTGTCTAGATCACCGTATCCCAATGTTGGCAACTTGGAGATGTGTGAACTTCAACTCCTAGAATTCCCCAGCCAGAATTCTAGAAGTCCACACATCTTCAAGCTGCCAGTGTTGAGAAACACTCATCTAGAGTTTTGATATGCCTATGAAAGTTGTTGACATAAGTCAGACATGGCAAACACAAGGCCCGGGGGCCGGATGCGGCCCGCAAAGTGGTTTCATGTGGCCCGCGAAGCCATCCTGGAAACAATGAGGGAACGGCCCCCGCTGCCTTGGCCCTGGCCCAGGCTGGCCGGGAGCCAATGTACTATTTTGTGGTGGCCATCTATGCTGAAATGCATTCAGTCTTAGCCCCACAAGGCCATCTGGAAACAGCGAGGAACCAGCCCCTGCTGTGTCGGCTCTACCCCGTGGGTGCATGCTGGGGAGGTGTCACCCTTTGTGAGGAATGAAGAAATGCATCATCACCTGGAAGTGGCCAGCAAATGGCCCTCGCCTATTTCACATATCTGGCTTGATGGGCTCTGCCCTGCCCCCCCCCTTTCTGCCAGAGATCCTCAGATCTGTTCCACTCCTGCCCAGGCCCCCACAGGCACCTTTGACGCAAATGATGAAGAGGTGACCGTGCCCACCCAGTAGGCCACACCTACTCCATCCACGTCCACTCAGCAGGCCGCACCCACCCTGGCCATACCCACCCGGCCCCCTGAGGGCAACCGCAATGCTGATGTGGCCCTCAATGAAATTGAGTTTGACACCCCTGACATAAGTGATGTTTTATAGGGGGAAAGGGTCCTTTCTCATTGCCTATCAATATTTATTAGGCCTGGATAGAGTAGTTTAGACCAAGCTGAGAATCCAGTTCTTAGAAAACACAGATAAGTCATGGATCACCAACTTAGAAACTGGGGCAATGGAGACAAATGTACAGTTACTAATATAGCAACTTCACAGATGGGGAGAAGATGAGGTGATGAAGAGAGAGACAGATAACTGTATTCTACCATACAGAATTGGGAGTGTTTTCTGAAAGCTTTATCATAGTATTCAGCATTTCTGCTTTTTTACTGGAGTGAATTTTGATCATCTTCTCTTATCAAACTTGTTCTCCCCCCGCAATTCATATACCCTCCCTCCAATTTTGTACCTCCTTTTTCAAGCTACCTGCAGATTAATGCAGGAGATGAAATACCTGAGCATGGCAAAGTTTAAGGCATGCAGTAAATACAATACCATACCACAGTCCATTGTATAATATATCATATCTGGTGGGCCTATTCAGTAACATGGGTACTCTTTTATATCTCAGACTGCAAAATAGTTACACAGCTTCACAAAGAACAAATCAGGATTTGGAGGAGAAGCTGCATGCCCTGGTAAGTGATTGTATGGCCTTGTAACGAGTAGAACGGACAGGTCTAAGTGTTTTAAAGATCTTAAAGGGTGCTAGTATTGTATAGTAATATTAAAATGCAATGAATCAAGATTTGGAGTAGAATTTCAGTCTAGAGTTGATGAAAATGGGCATTGCTTCCAAGTCTTGTGTTTTGTGCAACAGTATTTTGGGTTCTTCTGTAACACAGCTATTTGTAGTTTGTCCTGCAGCTTTTTAAAAGAGTCTTGGAGTCATTATGTGCTGCTTATTGCAGAATCTGGGTGGGATGGTTTTGTTATGAATTGTGGGGTGTCAAGAGTGGAGCCAACATTTGTATATTGTGTGCATTCATAACACTCATGGCTTTTTTTCTCTCCTTTCTCTCTCTCTTTCTCTCTTTGTTTCTTTCCTTCCTACGCTGCTGCTGGCACATGCTGGGTGTGCTCACCTCTCAGGCCTCTCTCAGTCAAAACTGGATTTTTGCAGTTGCGTCTTTTCGTTTGTGTGTTATTCTTTTCCTCTTCACATGTTTCAGCCTTTCCAGTTTCATTGTTGTCCATGCATTACTCAGCCCCACTTGCACTGTCTTTGATGGGATCCAGAGTCTGAATCAGCCAACAACTTGGGTTTGAATGAAATAGCTGATGTTTTCCTAGCATGACTTGCTCCATCCTATTTTATGGGATGTCATAGTTTGGGGGGGGGGGAATGCCATTTGTCTTCCCAAAAAATTAATCTACAAGCTTACACAGGATATAGTACTTTTTCTTATCATTGCAGAACTAGGAGCTGGGTAGTATAGTTCTCAGAAACTTCAATCACTATAACCAAAACTGAGGATTTCTCATTCTAGTACAAATACAGTATTAAATCATTATCATTTTAATCCAATATCAACACTTACGCTTCCCAAGACAGAATGGAGTGGGGACAAGTTCACGTGAAATACACACACATATACACATACCCCGGTATATATATTTCTGCAGGGCTGTGGGAATTCTGCATTTCTGAGTGGGCTTTAGAACAATAAGGCATTACTTTAAATGCAAAATGAATACTCTGAGAGTCAAATTTCATGGAAAGCACAAGTGGACAACTTTCAGTTGTATATTTTCCTGGTCCCTGACTCCCATCCTGACCACATTCCTTTACGATAAGTGCTTTGCTCAGTGGGTTTGCCATTGAGGCAGGAAACACATCATATAGTGTGAGCAGTAAAGTAGGCCTAAAGTAGTAAACAGATCTCAACATTCATTCCTCAAACCCAAGCCAGATCTCAGCTCCAATCACTTGCATCATCAATCCATCCCCCCCCCCCCCGCCTTCATTTTGCTCCAAAGGGTGGGTCTCAGCTGCTAGAAGAGCCTGCATTGAAAGAGCCTATATTTAGTATTTAAAAGCTGTTGTACACTTCTTTGAAAGCAAACCCTGTTAGACTGAGTGAGGTACACTAGAACCTGTGTGGTACTGCAGTGACCCCCCCAAACATTTGAGTACCAGGGACCATTTCTGTGGAGAGAGATTTTTTTCGCGGACCTGAGGAGCGTGATTTTGCATGCTGCCTGCATCCCATGCATTCATGGATGGTCACTCACTTGGGTGGCCCGGTTTCTGGCATGCCATGGCTCAGTGCTGGTCCATGGCCCAGGGGTTGGAGATCCCTGTGGTACTGGGCTGGTTTTCTGTGGAAAAGGTAAGGTACTTTTGTAAGGTTTGAAAGTGAGTGGCAAATGCCTATTGAAGATTTCATAGCAGAATTTAATGCATAATTATGTGATACATAATTAAGAGGCTTATGTTTTGCTTCTTCAGCAAAATATCTTATTTAGAAGAACTTGGGATAAAAGGTTGGTTTTGAAGACTCAAGAAATAGTTGAGGGCTAGGATGCACAGATCAATTTAAGTCTATTCCTTATCAATATGGCATGCATATAAACATTACTTTTTGCCCCTCAGATTACAAAATTACCTGTTGTTGTTTTTTTTTTAAAAAAAAAACTATCCAGTTTTGTCTAGTGATTAAGGCACCAGGCTAGAAACCAGGATACTGTGAGTTCTAGTCCCACCTTAGGTATGAAAGCCAGCTTGCATGACTTTGGGCTAGTCACACTCTCTCAGCTCAGTGTAGCTCACAGGGTGATTGTTGTGGGAAAATAGAAGGAAGACAATTTTTTAGGTATTATATTTTCCACCTTGAGTTATTTATAAAAATAATAAAGGTGGAATAGAAATAACTAAAAAAATAAACCCTCAATCATTGTTATTCATTGCACTTTATGCACCTTACTCAAAACTATGTATTTTTATTTGAATTCACGCCAAGATGGATTTTATTTTTGGTACATCACATTACTTTTATTATAAAGAATATTTGTACTAGCCTGCATTGCTAGGTAAGTGTAGGAGACTAGCATTTCAAATCTCTCGATACAAGAACTTTTTCTTTCTAACGATAAGCCCTAGATATTGATTTGATCTGTTTTAAAAAGTATAATATCTGCTTATTTACAAGATTTTCCCGTACCATTCTCCCACCATGTCTGGACTTAAATGATCCTCTTTTGTTGAATGAAAATTGAGATTTTTGTTAATTAATGAGTATTGTGACATTAAAGGCCATGTGTAACAGTGAGTTTCAGACAAAGCCAAATAAATTACTATTCCTCTGCCCTGCAATTAGATGATTAATTGTTGCAGAAAACCATAGTATGTATAGAGTTGCAGAAAATCGGAGAAGAAGATATAATAAGTACAGTTACTTTGGATATTTCATATGCTCCTATTACTTTTTTTTAGATGAATGCGCACAAACAGCTTTTCATAGTTTCCCCAAGCATAATTTCTCTCCTGCTCAAATGCGTCTATTCCAGTGGTTCTCAACCTTTCTAATGCCGCGACCCCATAATTGTGGTGACCCCCCAACCACTTATACATCACTGGGTGCCAGAGGCGTGGACAAAGAAAAGGGGGAAAAAATGGCAGACAGCCTTGTTTGGCGACCCCCGTGAAATGGTCGTTCGACCCCAAATGGGGTCCCGACCCACAGGTTGAGAACCACTGGTCTATTCAAAGGAAAATGACAAAGTCTGACCTTGCTCACTTTCCAAGGTGTTCTTGGATTTCAATTCTTATAATGTCTGACAATAGATCATGCTAGCTAGAAATTATATGAATTGGAGCACAGCAGAAGCTCAGGTTTGCCAGTACCTGATTTAAAGAGCCTTCTTCATGTTTGCATGGTGTGTTTGCAAACAGGTATGAAGAAGCCAAGAAACATTGAAATACAGCTTGCTCCCCTAAGTAATGGATGCTTTCTGGGACACCCAAAAAGGAATTACATGGGTTATTTAAGCCTCTTCTCCTTTGCTAAAGGAAGAAAAGGCGTTCGATCTGTAGAGTTGGGTAGGGTGTAGAAAAGAAGAGGGCAAGGATGAAGATAGCCAGTTGTTGACTAATGTGACTCATCACCTGTATGTTGCTGTTCTCTAGATTAAAAAAGCTGAAATGGATCGGAAAACTCTTGATTGGGAAATTGTGGAGCTCACTAATAAGCTTCTGGATGCCAAAACAACTATCAATAAATTGGAAGAGCTTAATGTAAGCAGTCTTTTTTTTTTCAGAACGTTGATCTTGTGTAAGAAATCGGGAAGTAATTAATAGGCTTATCCTTTCTTAAGTATATTAGTGTTTAACGTTCTGTGAAGAGCAGCACATGATATCCTACTGAAGATCAGTAAGAACCCTTCTAAGAAAAGACTGGCAGTGTGTAACAGAGCCAGTTCTTATCTGAGAAACATACTGGTGAACTTTTTCAAGAAGATGGATTGTGATAATTGGGATGCTTAATTTGTTTCGTTTAGAGCAGCCTTATTTTATTTTTTCTATTGGCTTTGTACACTGATGTATCAGTTTGACCTACATATGACTTTTATATGGTCCTATCGCTAGATATGGTCTAGGCCCTTTCTTGGGCCTTATTTACTGACTTCTGTTTGTAAAGCTATAAAGTTACCTGCTTACAGTAGTTGTAAAGCCTGTTTTAAAAATAAATATTCTAGTTTGTGAATGAGCTTGTCAAATTGCACAAGTTTTAATCAGCCACAATGGACAAGACGCTAGTAGCTAGAACAGATAGTAGAAGATAGTAGCTGTACATTTTAATGCATTTTTATTTGTTTAAAATGTTCTTTGGGATTTGTGAGAGGAATTGTTATGTTCAAGATTGGTTCTTCCCTTAGTCTGCAGCTGCAGATTCTGGGCTGCCTTAGACATGTTGCAAGTTCTCAATTATTTTGTTTTCATTGTTACGAAACATGGTTGTATTTTTGTCTGGGACATCACAGTGTTGTGCACCATTTCAAGCTATGTCTCTTTAATCCTAATGTGTTGTCTTGACAGGAGCGGTATCGGCTAGACTGTAACTTAGCAGTGCAGCTCCTGAAGTGCAACAAATCTCATTTTCGGAACCACAAATTTGCTGATGTGAGTAAAAACCTGGAGGGGTTTGAGGACTGCTGAATCATTTTAATGGTCCCGGATGAACTGCATGGCCTTACTTTTTTTGGACTTTCTATCTCCTAAAGGGGACGACAAACAGTTAATGTCAGTCATCTTGTACATGTTGTCTCTCATTGCCTCATTGGCTTTGAATTCAGGTTCCTGCAAAGCTTTTAAAGAGTTGCAGGCCTCCTGCTTAATCCTAACTTTCCTCTTTTTGTTTCAGCTAATCATTTCTATATGAGTCCTCAGCACAATGAGTTGTTAAAAGAGAATTAATAATCCAGTACAAGAATCTGTTTACTACAGGGGCTTTTAACTAACTAAGGTGAGGAGACCATTGAGTAGCAGGAAAGAAAATAAGGAAGCTAGTTGGACTAGGAAGTTTAAATATCCAGGAGATTTCCAGATTTTGTAAACATCACAAATCTGTTTAGTATGACCTTGCTACTGCTTTTACTATCACAATGAGTATATAATAAAATCATATTTTATTATGATTAATATATTTTCAGGCTTGCAAAATGGCATACAAATACAATCATGGTCAATTAGAGGTCCTAATAGCTTTTGTAAAAAAAAAAAGGTATAATTTAGTACTCTTTTCAAACCTGTTTTCAACTCAAAAGCATCTATGAATTAAAGTGACAGCAATCTTAAGCAGAAAGGTATATACAAGGAGCAAAACAGATGCATAAATAGAACTGTATACCGACAGTATTTCCAACAAAGTATTGATACCATCACTGAGAAGGGTTTCTTACTTACATATCTTAATAGTGCGGCTCTAGAATGATCCTCAAGGTAGATGTTAAAAGTCTTTTGGAACTGATATATATCACTGGGCTCAGCAGATAAATTTGGACCAAGATTTAATAGCAAATATAGTTGAAACATTTACGCTTAGTTTATATTAATTGCAGCTTTTTAAAATAGGAGCAACGTTAATAGATGGTATTTGCATAATGTTTAAAAAATATTGATAAGATAGGAAAATCAATACCCTTTTTTTACTGGAAGGGAGAAGAGTTCATCTTCAGTTACACTATATTATTTCATAATTAAAATCAGGCCCCTCTACAATAATGTGTACAGCTACAACACATTGATATGTTAAAATTATTTTTAAAATGCTTGCTTTCTCCCATTTCAGTATTCTAGTACAGGAGATAGGCAGCCTTGGCTCTTTGATGACTTGTAGACTTCAATGCCCAGAATTCCTGAGCCAGCCATGCTGGCTCAGGAATTCTGGGCATTGAAGTCTACAAGTCATCAAAGAGCCAAGGTAGCCTACCCTAATCTAGTAACACACCTGCATGGATTTTTCATCTAACCTGTCTAAACTCTGATGTCTAGAGTCAGTTGCTGCTGACCTTCTAGCCTCCCACCCCACCTCAAGAATTTCATATTATTTTGGTTAAAAGGAGATGCTTTCAGATCAGGCTAATTGAGACCAGACCAAGACGCTATTAATTCCTATTGATATCCAAGATGCTATTCTTTCTAGTGATGTCATTGTGCTTCTTTGTGTTCTTTATGTACCACAACAGGTCGGCCTTACACTTGAACAGAATATTTTCCAAAATGTTGTAGAACTGAGCATTTGGCCCTATTCCTGTGCTCGAGAGCTCAGGCTCAAATGGCATGGCTTGGAGATTTAGACTGAATGATTTTTCTTGGGCATTCTTTTTGCACGTTAATTTTCCTAAGCACAGTATTTACTTGGTAAAGTAAATACAGTTATTTTTATTCTTAGTGCCTCTTTGGATCCTGAGGTTCCTTTCAGCTGCATAAGGAAATTGCTGCATGGGGGCTTCTGTGTACTGAGATGGTGCCTTGATGAAAGTCATCACATTCTTGCTTTAATATTCAGAGATTGCATTTGCTGTTTTCAACATTTTTTAAAAATGCATTGTTTCAATTATAGACTACCAAGCTAATCGCCCGATATATGACTTGTGGGCATCCCTTTAGAGTTAGCTGCTGCTTTTAAAAGGGTAATTTTAAAATCATTTATATTTGCAGGCCTGGTACATGTTTTCAGGTATCAGTGTTTACCCATTTCTACTGCTGGATATCAGTGTTAGCACAATGCTTGTCTTTGCAATCCAAACACATCTGGCCCATCACTAGAGCATTTGGTCAGGGACAAAGACTACGAAGAAGGAGATGCTTTACCTATGACTGGTGGTCATCTCAAGTGGTCACCTCTGCATTCATCCTATTTTATGTCTGCCACGGATGCTGGCTTTCATGTTCCGTCATTCTGCTCTTCACGGTTTACAGGAGTTTCTGCAGCATTCACTGGGAAATGAACAAAAGCCAAGTCCTGCAGGAACAACATCTTAGAGAGCAGGACCGTGTTCTGCTAAAAGCTCAGCCCTAGGATGTTCTGCAAGATGTTCTGTGCAGAATCTATTTCTGTGCTGCACGGATGAAAGCTGATGAAAATGATATACTCCTTGCTTATAATTTGCTTGACAGGGATTGCAAAGGTGGTTCTGTTTCCAAAATCAGTTGAACTAATTCTAGGGTAGCTTGCCAAGGCAAACTGGCAGACGTAATTTATAACAAGGGCAGGGAGAGAACTGGTCATTCAGTTCAGTGTGGCAATGAGCTCCCACCCCCACCCATCAGTAGTACTGTGTTGGCCTAATACGAGCAAGGAGTTCAAGTTATTACAAATGTTTCTTATTTCTTCTAAATGTGTATTGCTTATCAGTCATGGAAAAATTATATTTTACCCTTGATTCTGGGATAGAAATAGAATTTTGAATGTAGATGTTGCATATTTGAAAAGCTCTTCAGTTACATTTAGTTAGAACAGTGTTTCTCAACCTTGACAATTTTAAGGCATGTGGACTTCAACTCCCAGAATTCCACAGCCAGCAATGCTGGCTGTGGAATTCTGGGAGTTGAAGTCCACATGCCTTAAAATTGTCAAGGTTGAGAAACACTGAGTTAGAACAAGCGATTTAGATTGGATTTGCATACACCTTTGTGTATTTGTCCACCCCAATTACCCTGTTTGCTATGTGCTATTTTAATTCAAACCTTCTCTTCCTTATTAGCTTCCATCTGAGCTGCAAGATATGGTCAACAAGCACCTGCAAAACACTCAGGATTCTGTAGGCCCTGGCCAGGAGGAATTGCACACCTTGGCTCCATCTGATGCGGTACCCACCTCAGTCATTGCTAGAGTGTTGGAGAAGCCAGAATCACTGGTGCTGAACTCAGCCAAATCCAGTAGTGGAAGTTGCTGTATGGCTGAAGATGTTTTTGTGCATGTAGATATGAGTGGCACTCCTGAACCTTGTGTGAGTTCGGGCCAAAGAGAAAGCAAAGAGAAAGAAGGATCAAGTCAGCAAAATGGGAGCTGCAGATCACAGAACTGCCTGGAGAGCCTGCCGAAGGAGGTGCCTACTTTTGAGAAACTAAGCCCATATCCTACCCCTACCCCACCCCACCCCATGTATCCAGGCCGCAAAGTAATTGAGTTTTCAGAGGACAAGGTGCGGATTCCAAAGAACAGCCCACTGCCTAATTGTACTTATGCTACCCGCCAAGCTATTTCTTTGAGCTTAGTCCAGGGGGAGGATGAGAACTGTGACAAGCAGCGGCCCCTTCCCAGCAGCCCAGCCTCAGGTCAACGCTCTGCTTCTAGCTGCTCCTACCAGCCTTCCCCCAAGTTGAGCCGGGTTCCTGGATCTTCTCAAAGCAGCCCCTTCAGCAGCCCCCCACAGGTTCCCAGCACGTTTGCCAGCTCCGCCAGCTCAGAGGAAGATTTACTAGCTAACTGGCAGCGGATGTTTGTGGATAAGGCTCCTCCTACCACAGAGCAGGTGCTAGTAAACCGTACTGCATTTAGCCGTGACGCAGCACAGGAGCTCCAGAAACGTTTCAGTCGCTCCATGCAAGAGTTAGGCCGGGTAGCTTCCGCCTACTCGGATGGTGAAGAATCAGTGCAGAGCTGCAGCTGGACTGTAAGCAGGGACTCAAGTGTGGACATCGACAGCACAGAGTTTCAGAGTCGCCGGAACCACTTCTCTTCTGACTACAGCACAGATTTCTCCCAGGATGAAAGCTGCAAACTGCTGCAAGGGTGTGGTACCGAGGGGATGGCAGAGCTGGTCACTTCTTCACCAGAGAAGTCCAAAGATTACATAGACTACACATCTGGGAGCCCAGCTGAAGAACAGGAATTGCTACTCCAGGAAAGCAGGATGAACAGCCACGAGGGGGTTTCTGAGCAGAGCAAGGATGGCAAGAATAAGCCACCTCCTGGGCGCCCACATCGCAGCCCCAAGAGAATGGGGGTTCATCATTTACATCGGAAAGACAGCTTAACCCAGGCTCAGGAGCAAGGCAACTTACTTACTTGAGAATGGAGAAGATTGTCTTGGCTTCCCAGGTTGAGCACTGCATTCTCTTCCCAGGCTTGCCCTTCATGCCCTGAGACACAAGGGATTGCCATCATGTTATTTTGGCCAGGAATTCTAGGCAATGTTTAAGTATTTACTGTCTTCTTAATACACAGGAAAGGGGGGAGACAGCTCTTCTCTAGCATCAGGATGCATTTGGATGTACGCTGGCAACACTTTTGTGCTGATGTTGACTGCTCAAGCACTCCTCAGGTGTAGATAAGAGATAGAATTGTGCTCTCTGTGCCTGCCTTCTCCAACCTGTTCTTGTCTTGAAGGCCAAGATCTAGAAAATAGTTCAGAGTCCAATTATAATATATATATGATTGGAAAACCAGCACAATTTTAGATCCACACAAGCACTCTGTGTGAAATTGAATTTGGTGGTCATTACTTTACAGGCCTTCCCTCTTAAAGTAAAGAACAATGGAGCGGTTGAAACAAAGGTATGTTTTCTATCTCCCTTCCACGCGTTCTTTCTCCAAACGCTTGGTGAGGGATTCCACCTGACATCATTTCTTTTCTTCGAAACGTCTGCCTTCACACTTACGGATCAGCTCCAATTGATTCAAATTATGTCCTGAGACACCTGAAGCCTATATTTCTACCTTTTTTGTGGCTTGTGGCACGAGATAGGAATATTTAAT
This sequence comes from Crotalus tigris, assembly GCF_016545835.1. Taxonomy (NCBI): domain Eukaryota; kingdom Metazoa; phylum Chordata; class Lepidosauria; order Squamata; family Viperidae; genus Crotalus; species Crotalus tigris. The sequence goes on along the minus strand of NW_024096651.1, from coordinate 862,749 downwards.
CCCTATTTTCTTGCCTCAATCTCCCACCAAGCCATCAGGTGAAGAATATGAATGAAGTGAGAAGCCTTCCATGAATGAACATCCTCAGTTCTGTAAGCTTTTGGTGAATTCTGTAAAATTTTGGTGAGTTCATGTTTGTTTCTCCAAGCCTTCCTGTGGCTATGTGCATAGGTTAACAGGGCCGATGAGGCACAGGAACCAGCTTTACCGTTTCTTTGCATGTTGCGTATGGGGAGTGGGGCTCCATATTCTGGAACTTGGGATTTTCTGCCAAACTAGACCTCAGACTCCCTGCCATAGTCACCCAACAAAACTGAGCTAGATTGTTTGCCATAATGAGCTGAGTCTGCATAGCTGTCTGCTCAGCTATCACTTGGGTTCTCTGGACCATGTCTTGGTGATAGTATACTATGTATGTTTTCCTTTGGACTAGTCTTCCTCACTCTTATTCTTTAGATGTGTAGGGGCTAAAATTCCCAGCAAGTGTGACTGTATAGGGCTGCACTTCTTGAGGATGCCAAATTGAGGAATGCTGCTTCAGGTCTTCAACTGTTAATATGTACTTATCTCTCCATTTTTGGGTGAGCAGAAAGGTGTTGTGGGATGGGGTGATACATGCTGTGGAAGAAATACCTCAGCTTTTTGATTTTAAGTCATCTTATGTCTGGTCTGTAAACTTATTTCACTAGCTGAGGAAGAAATCCACATTAATCCAAGACTAAACCATACAGCCAGCTTGCCTCTTGATGACTCTTCTTGGCACAAAATTACAAAATATTTCTTGTTTGCCCCCTTGGAGACGGCTAATGAGGATGGGCACCCCAATATGGGGTCCAAATTGACACTAGTGCCTTTCCAAGGCCTTACCCAAGGTCTTTTATTCCCTTTCCCCCTTTTTGGTTTCCTACTTGTATTCCGTATTTTGTTCTTCCTTTGTGGGTATGTTTTTGTGTTATTTGTGCATTGGAGAGGAGGGAATAATTTCATAGTGTTAAGGATATTTCATTAAAGAATCAAACTTTCATATTTGATTTCATTAGCCTGCCCTGCTATTCATGCAACCAGAGAAATTTTGGTAATTTTCTGTTAGCAAATATTATGGCCTTTCTTTTCAAATACAGCAATCTGGTCATACCTGACCTTTTGGATATGGTCGTTTAAATTCTTATTAATGGACCATTCCTTTAGTTAGGCTGCTAGCTACTGCGTTGTATTAGTGAGATGTAACTCAGTATTTTTTTGCTAATAAACTGGTGCTAAAGATACTATTCCTTTAGCTTACATACTTAGTGGTCTGATTTCTTCAGCTGATATTTACTTACTTCCTCATTCTCTTGATTTAGCTTGTGAATTCCTTGAACTTTCTCTGCACTACATGGAAGAGGACAAAGGTTGCTATATTTTTCTGTTCCAGTCCTCCTGTATTCTTTTAATCAGGTTATTGATGGAGATAGGGCAGCTTGGTGATCTTATTTAAACCAGTATTGGTTGAATCTTATCTAGTTGAAATGAAATAGTTGTCATGAGCTAATTGGGTCAATGGAATCGATTTGAGACCATTTTGGTTACACTATGTTAAATCCAGATCCAGTTCTCCATTCTATGTTTGGCTGCATAAAACATTCTGAAGCTGAAACAAGTATAGCTGATAACGAGATGATCTAGATATTTTTTTCCTTCTCTCTTTAGATACATTGAACTAAAGCGGAGACCCATACAATTCAGCTCAGGGTTGCAACCATCCCTCTTTTGGCCCTCACAGCCCTCCAAGTTGGTGGGATCTAAAATTTTGGACTTTTTACATTTTTTTCTAAAAAAGCTGGATGTGGTTTAAGGGCCAAAATGGATAATTTAAAGCCTTGCAGAAGTTATTGGTACCCATTTATCTCCTTAAGCTAACCCCTTCTATAAGTGACCTTTGAAGTGCTGTTGACATGCTGTCCCAGCACTTGGGTAGCCCTGTAGGTAATAACTTAATGGGCTAAAGGTTGGGGGAAGAAAGCCAGAAGAAACTAAATACGTTTCTTATTATAAATGAATAGTATAATTTATCAGATAAATTACTGTCCTTGTGCAATCTGGCTTCTTAGCCCTTCACCTCTGGCAGTATTTTGTTGGAGAACTTGAATTGACTCATTTAGCTGCCCCACATTTTAGAATCCCAACTCAAGACTGTTAATCTACAACTAAAATGCTGTGGTGGTGGTGGTGTGTTTTGTTTTGGGATTGGGTTTTGTTTTGTTTTGAGATTTTCAAACTGATAATGTATATTTTAAAGGCAGAAATAAAACTATTTTAAAAATACATCTCTGCAGTTACTTGTTTATTTTGTGGCTTGAATCAGAAACAGACCATAGAAATCTTCTGCTAAAATTCTAAAGGTGCAATTACAGGTATTTTTCAGAACTTGCTAATTGATATTTTAACCAGAAATGCAAGGGATCTAATCTGGAACCACCTTAATACAAAAGATTGCTGTATAACTGAATGCTATATCTACCTGTAAATTTCACCAAGATTAACTTTCCTTTATGATTGTATTCAGACTGAATTTTTTTCTGGAATTATCAGTTAGGTGACAATTGACCTTTGGTCTTTAGCAGGATGCTGAAGACATTAGTGTAGCATGAGACATCCTTAGTAAAGTAGAAGCATATATTCTTTTTTATTTTCAGTGTTTGGGTTTTAGAGTCCCTTCAAATTCTTGATATACTTATATATCAGCCTTTCCTGACCCAAGTCCTTCTAGATGTTTTGCTCTTTTAATATCCACATCAGCCTCAGCTTCAACCACTTTGAAGGTCGTGTTTAAAAATCCAAAACATCTCTGTTGGATGTCCACTATAAACCATGCAAGGGCTTACTGAAAAAAAGTCCTATTTGGCAAATGCAGACCCTGCTGCCTCCTGCTGGTTTCAAGGTCTTTGTATTTTTTTTGTGGAGAAGATCTATAATTGCATTTCTAGAATGATGGTAATACTGTACATAATATTTTTATTGTTGGACTAAAGTGAACTTATCTTTAGAAGTAAGGCCAATATACCAAAATTAGTAGAGATAACAAGCTGTAATCACACCTGATCTCTGAAAAATGTTTTGCAGTCTTCACTTCTACTGAAAAAATGTGATATTATCACTTTGATTCTGAATTTATTGTTGATACATTCCTGGGGAATGGAGGTTTTTAAAGTGTTTTTTTTTTAATTGATACATCTATGTGTGCTTTAATATAGCTGCTTTGGATTTTATTTTTAAAACAAGGAAAAAGGTAGTACATTGGACTTACCACACAGTGGGACAGAGGCCTTTGTAGTGTGATGTCTTCTTCCCGCTCACATCCAGGCCAGACTCAGAAGATTCTCACAGTGCTTTCTGGGGGAAGATAGAACTTCTCCACCAGTTTCAGTATGACAAATCACAGGATTACCTAAAGAAAATACGCTTCGAAAAATATAGTTACTCTGTGTGTGTGTGTGTGTGTGTAGGATTAAATTATGTAGAATTAGTTACTGAAATTGACAGGTATCTATCAACACCTAGGTAACCTAGATGCCCTGTTTCTACTATAGAAAAAAGAACTTCATGAAAGTCAAACGTACTGGTCCTCTTTAGCAAAATCAGGGCATTTTTATAGTGTGATATACCAGAGGTGTCTCTGAGAGTGGAATTTTACATCTGGACAGTTTCTAGTCCTTGCTAGAAACTACCTTTTGTAGGGTTCTGCCAAAGAATACTTAACCCAATCATTGCAAGAGTTACGCTCACAGTGTTTTATAAAGGACACAGAGTGCGGCAATTCTACAGATGTGTCCCAAGCAATCCATAGTGAGTCTTTAGGACTCACCCATATGAAGTTCTATGGGATCTACAGGAAGGCAAATTCTATTAGACTCCACATATGTAAATAGTGATTGGTGTTTACTTCTCCCCGTTTGCCAGTGAGAGAAAATATTGCCCCAGCTAGACCCGAGGCTGATGTGACTCATTTGGGGGAGGGGAGGGTTTCTGTGCCTCTCCCAAGTAATTTGTGTCTCTTGTTGCTAGTTGCTGATTTGGGTGTGGTAGGGGCAGAAGGAATGGGGTAATTCAGTCTGAGGTCCTGGTTCCTTTGACTTTGTCTTTTTGTTGGTGGTGGTTAGGGATAGGGTTGGGAGTATGCTGCTTGGTTGGTTGATTGGTTAGGAGCTTATTTTTTCAATCTCAGTAATATTAGAGGCTTCCTAAATAGATTATTACCATGTTTGGAAAGTCCCGATACGAGAGCTGATTTTATTACTTTGCCTTCCAGTGTTCTACCCATAGTTGTCACGGTGTCTACATTAGAAGCCATGCCTTCAGCCGAAAACTATAATTTAGGCTAATTTCTGCCATAAGGCCAGGTTGGCTATTATGATTAGGCCTCCCCCTTGACCATGGGATCAAAAGCCTAGGGAGAATGGAATAGGCAAGGAAGGCTCTTAGTAACAAGACTAAGGCAGTAGTTAATGAGATCTGTGTTCCATAATCTTCATTCTCCTGTCCTCTGGATATTCTGAAAACATCTGTCTCATCTTTATATACTGTTAGCTTCCAAAACCAAAGATGTCATGGGAACAGGTCCAGAAATGCCTTGGGAAAGTTATAGAATTTGTAGACCAAGAGAAGTGCCCCACCTTGTCATCCCTGGAATTCCCCATTATGTACTTCAGAAAATGGAAGCAAAAAAAAAAAAGGGAGAGGAGAACTAAGGAGAAATTTCCTGACAGTTAGAACAATCAGTGGAACAACCTGCCTCCAGAAGTTTTGAATACTCCAACACTGGAAGTTTTTAAGAAGAGACTGGACAACCATTTTGTCTGATATGGCATAGGGTTTCCTGCCTGAGCAGGGGATTGGACTAGATGACCTCCAAGGTCCCTTCCAACTCTGTTATTCTGTTATTTCCACAATCAATTATGTGGTTGCTGTAGCTTTTATTTTTAATGGCCTATTGTCATTTTGTGAAACAAAGAGTATATCAAAATGGATTTGAGAAAGATAACAAAGTACATGAGATTGAGTTCAGTGCAGGCCTTGGTTGAAAAAGTTCTTGCAACACAACTCTATTAGCGTTCTGCTTTTCATAAGAGAATAAGATACGTGGAGTCAAGCAGCCAAACTGTTTTACTGATGCCGTGTTCAGGTGAGCTGTTACTATTTTCAGTGTACATCTCATCCCTTCTAACTTTTTCATCGATACTTAGATCAGAACTCTGCCATGTTTTGTGAAGTTTATAAAATTTTACCCAAGCATAAATACAAGCAATAAAAAGAATATCTCTTATACATATATACATCTGAAAAAGCAGCTTCTCCCCAAGATCAGTTAAGTATGGCAAAATATAAAAATACAGCAACTGAATCATCAAAAGCAGATGATAAGGACTGATTAATTAGGACCTGGTTCCAGAGTAGGGAAAAGAAAGGTGACTAGTGTATGGATCTGCAGTCACACAGCCTAGTATTTGCATACAGGCATATCAGCTTTCCTATCTTTGCTTAGTGCAGGGGTTTCAAACTGCTGGCCTATGGGCCGGATGCGTCATGCCGAAACCATGCCCACCACATTGCCGGCAATGGAGAAAAAGTCATGATACGTCGCGACACGTCACGTGACATTGCGAGTTTGACACCCCTGGATTAGTGCACACACAAATTTCAGAAGCACAGTAGACATTACACAAGATGTGTGAAAATACACATTTCTACCAATATATGATCTTTCCAAATACAGTACATGGAAATACTTTTCTCATCAGACATTCTGTTCACATCTCTGTTTCCGCTAATAGACTTTCTCCAAGGCCTGATGTTACCAAGACCATCTGGGAACTAGAATCTGAAATGGAAAAAAATTTCTTTAGCATTGACACTGGCAATTTTTATCTTCCTTTAGGCCCCGTAGATAGTGCTGCCAAAATCCAAAAGCAAAATGGTTAATTTTCAGCCTGTGAATTTCTCTTTTAATTTCGTCTCAAAATCACAACAGCAAAAATCCAGCCATCTCTATCTAGTGATAACAGCAGTTTCCTGCAGATTTCAGCATCAAGAGACAAGGGAAGCCATCGTCAATTGTAGCAGAGTCTTTTAAGAACACCAGGTTAAGCCTCACTTTCTAAACACCTCTGAAGTGTAATTACTGTAAAATTGCACGAAATCTTTAAAGCAACAAGTTTGTAAAACTACCTGCTGAGTTAATATTTGTTCCAATACAAAAGATAAATTAACTGTCTGCATAATTTAAAGAAATTGAGATAAACAGCAAAAAGCTTAATAAGAACTTTAAAAGTTACAAACAATTTAAGAGATCAGGCAGTTTTTGGAATATTAGGACTTTTGTTAAAAGCTTTGGGAAATAATTAAAAAAAACATGTCAAATTTTGCAATTTTAAAAATAAAGCACTAGAGGGGGCTAAAGACTTCAGGCAGAAGAAAGAAAAAGTCTTGTAGAACCTACAAATGACAACTTTATGACATTTCAGACATTTCAGGAAATTTTGGAAGAAGGGTTATGATCTGGTAGTTACAATGTCCACAACATTGTTTTCCTACAGTATAGGAATGTATTACTTCCAAAAGATTTTAAAGAAGAAATGATAACTGAAAAGGAATATTTTGGAAGATTGACCGGACGAAAGGAATAAACAAGTGCAGAAATACGTGGAAATAAATTCTGGACTATAAATCAGAGATGACAGACAAAATGGAACCTCAAATGGTAAGACAGAATAATTTGGATAATTACTTTTTATCAGATTTACAAATGTATATTAAAAAAATTGAAGAAACTTTTGAGATGGGAAAAACAAAGTGAAGGGAGATCAAATCCTATAACATCAGAATGAAATAAGAACCAAGATTATCTATTTTTATCTATTCTTTTTTTTAAATTTCTGTTTATTGTTTATTACTGGTAGTCCTCAGCTTACAATCCATTCATTCAGCTGCTGTTTGAAGTTACAATGGCACTGAATGGTGATTATGACTGATCTTTGGAATGTATTTTTAAAATCCTTAATAAAGTTATGTTAAAAAAGCAGCACCAGATTTTAGTGTTAGGTGTTTACTCTGATTCTGGTTTTATATCAATATGACAGCTATGAAGTTCTGATGACTTTTAGTATCAGCGCTATACCAAGGTAATAAACATTCAGCATGTTTGAAAAATTGGCACATACTTTTTCACAGAATTGTACCTTCTACTATTTATTTATTTAATGGATAGGTGTGTATAGCTCCAAATGAAGAATTAGGCTTCCATTTTTATTTTCCAAGTACAAGGTTTGGGCCTATGTGAAACTAGAGTAAAGATGCAGTAAACTAGCCTCTTTCCCCCCCTAAAATTGGAAAGAAAAAAGATATTCATTTGTACTATCTTATCTCCCCAAGATAATAATATATTGCTGCATTAATTTTAGATATATTTTGAAGGTGCAACCATATCTTAACTTCTGATTTTCAGTTATGGAGCTGCTTCATATAAAAAACAAACAAACTGGAAACCAGTCTGGTATATGTTTGTAAGCAGGCTAAATGACTCTATTAATTCCTACTGCCACATACCAATTTATAGGAATGATTCAAGAAAATCACTTTCAGGATGAAAACATTTATTTATTTATTGTGTATGTGCACTTTAGTGTCCCCTGGTGACTGCCTAGACAGTCCCTGCAGCTTTCTTATTTTTTAAAGGAACTCAAAACAAAAGCATTCTACATCATTAATTTCAAAATCTTTTCCCCCAATTTATGTGAACCCTTCATCTGTTCTAAACTCAAAGTTTTAATCATCCTTTTTGCTGTTTATTCTAGAAAAAATGTATTATTTATTAAGTATTTAAAACTTATTTCACAAAGGATTGAAGGAGACTCACTGGGTATTGTAAAACTTGTTAATTTGAAAGTTCTTAATAGCTGAAAAGCAGTTAACAAGCATTTTCCAAAAGCGATTAGGAAAGGAAGTATGCGAACCACGTGTCTTTTTGAGGAGCCAATTGTAGTTGGAACAAGATGGCTATTCCCTCATCTCCCAGAGCTTTAAAGCTACTGGAGATCGCTGTCTTGTGTCTCCCTACGAGGAACAACTATGTGGAGCATTTGTGGGTGATCTCAAGTCCTCTCATTATCCAGAGAGAAATTATGGAGAGGCAGTCTACTCGCTGGATCTTCATTCTGTCACGGTGAGCTTCACCTTTTGTGGTGCCATCTTCAGCTTGCCATTTCTTCCCCAGAAGTCTTCCCTGCAGTTTTCTTGGAAAGATTTTGGAAGTGGCTTGCCATCTCCATGAAAGCATTAACTATTAGTTTATAGTCAAATTTAGTATCCATCAGCTTCTATTAAGATTTCATCCTGAAAGAGGAATTTCAGTTCTAGATAAACTAGGCCAATTATGCCAATACAAATAAATATTGGGATGAAAGAACAATACAATTTAGAGATACGATTATCAAAACTTCAATATTACAAGAATGGGGAAATATCTGTTCTCCATCAACTGTATGGTGATCTGAAATATAGAATTCCTCTATATTTGAAAAAGCATCTCATCACTAGGAGTCTCAACTAGTGGCCTATTTTAACTATCTGTATAAACTATTCTACATGGCTAATATACTTTTCCCTCTTATAAAAGTCAGATAAACTGACTGAAATACAAACAAATTAGTTTTACAGTATAATAGAAACATACTAAAGACTAAATGATCAGTGTTCTAGTAAAGAAAATTCTTATCTCCTCTTTCCAAATAAATCAAAAGATAAAAAATGCAGTATCCTAATTCCGCATGCGTGTAAATCTCCCACACAGTGTCACCTCCCATTCTTAAGAGGGAACCAATCTTACTGCTTTGACAGATCCAGGAATTCTTCTCTCTGGCCATCACTTCATGGGGCACAGTCTCATCTTCTTCCTCCCCCTCTGAAAGAAGGTCTGAGATTTGTTGCTGTAGTTCAGGACTAATGTTGTTCTCTGCCAGGATCAATGTCCTCAGAGCTGTTGGATAGTTTTCCACCATGTCCAATAGGATCTGAATTGTGTCAGAACAGAACAGAGGCATCATGAGACACAGCTCACTCTAGTCACCAGGTGACCAAAGGGAAAAAAAAGATTTAAAATGGATTACAAAGATCGTTTGGAGATGGGAGAAACCTTTAATATAATTTACCAGATTCCCTGCATGGATTGCCCATGACAGAATGGGAAGAAGCTAATCACCAGACTGCAAGAACAAGAACAAGCAGTTAGATGAGGGGATCCAAACTCATTGCAATGAACAAGTAGCTGCATTCAATTTTGCAGCTACTAAGATTGTTGGCTGAGTAGGGACAAAAATAGCCAGAGAAATTATTGAGGCCTGGGAAACGGGCCCTTGATCAGTCAATAGGAGTGCTGATTTACTATCACCAGCTTACCAGTTACTTAGGAGCCAAGTGTGTGGCAGCAGAAAGAAACTACAACTAACTAATTAATAGCCAGCCATCGACACCCTAATTAACAACTAAAAGCCACACACAACCAGGCATCATAGAAATACAATTCATAGAACAGCCCAGTTCACACATTATGAAAAGAGAGAAGTCCCCTGGAGATGGGCTTCAGCATGAGCCTGAAAGCTTGGAAGAATAAATCTTTGGTCCTGATGACCGATTCAGATTGGATCCTGCAAGATCTAAAATGTATTTATTATGACATGGGATTAACAATGGGCAATTAATCTAAAACATAGTTGTATTTCTTCCTATCCCCAATTATAATTACACAGAGCAAGTTCTTCATCACTAGAGAGAATCAGTTCTTTTGTCACTAATTCACTATCTAATACCTGTGACTGTATCCCTCTCTGTTGGTTAAAAAAACAACCACCCCCTTCACATCAAACCAAAATCTTAAGGGAAAGTAGGAGGTCTTCCACATCATCGAGTTTTAAGTAATTGTAATTTCTTAGGTCTCTTGAAAAATACACGGGGTGGGGATTATGTGCGAGCTTTGCAGTTGGTTACACTGACTTTTATGACTGGCAAGAGAAATAAGGGCAGCCAAGAAAAATACTTCCTTACCATAGCTGACTGGTTGGTAAGTCCTGTCCCTTCCAAGTCTAAAACTTCTAAGGTACGGCTGGATGCCACTGAAACAGCCAGCATTGCTGCTATCTGGTCACCTATGGAACAGAAAACCAGGGGATGTGAGAAAAGCACAGTGCAGCTCTACCAGATGCACCCACTTCAAGAGCAGCAGAATGTAAGGGATATCTTCCCCGTCTGAATGCTGAAAGTTTCTTCACTCTCCCTCAGATTATGGCTCCTAATGCTGAATTCCATAGTTGCAGCTTTATAAAGAAGATGCTGAGTTAATACTTCACCATGTGTTGATAGTGCAGGATGCTAGGCAATGGTGAGGAAGTTCTCCTTTTCCTCTTGCTTTTCATCCTTTGCAAACTAGCTAACAATAGCATAAATAAATAAATAAATCCCCCCAACACTGTGCAAATCTCTGAGTAATCCTTGTCTCTCCTTGTCTCTGAGTAGCCCCCTAGCAGCTTATGATTGGTTAGCAGATGAAGGACATGCACCACTCCTTGGAAGCCAAGGTGTGTGGGGGGGGGGAAAGGGGGGAGGCTTGTCCATCCTAGAGGGCAAGGTGAGGCAGGGCGTGCATAAGTATGGCCAAGATGTTCGCATCTGTCTCCCCCTTTAGTGGGATGAGCAGTACAGAGCAGCCTGGCTCACCAGCTGCCAAATCAGCTCAGCAATGCAGCTGGGAAGAGAAGAAGTTTCCATGGCAACCGCTGCTGGAACTCCTCTTTGCCTTGCTATTTTTTGAAGCGGCAGCTGGGAAAGGGACAACTTATGCCCACCAAGTCCAGGATCTGGGATGGAATTCAGCCAATGACCCCATAAATGAGATATTGCCACAGAGTCCGGAGGAGAAGCTCATCATCTTGGTTTCAGATGGCCCAATAGTGCTCTGTTCCTTCCTTCCTTGTATAGAATGGTCCTCCGTCCTACTCGTCCAGAATTGAACATGTGACGATGGCAGATTTGGTTTTGCACTTTCAGCTTTCAATTAAGGAGTGATTTCTTAAGCTTTCTCTTATTGCTTCTGTTTGAAGCATGTGACTGAAAGATTATTCCTGATAAACTGGGACCCGGCTTACAGACAAATTTAAGGGGGGAAAAAAAGCGGGGGGAAACCTAGATTGGAGGAAGCCCTGACTGAAAATTTATCAAGCCTTTACCAGCCTTTGAAGATCAGGTGGGGAGGTACAGTCCCAACACATGCAGAAGACAGTGGGCTACGTATAGAAGGTTGGGACAGAAAACACTGGATGAGATGGCATACAATTGGCCTGACTTTGTAGAAAGCAGCTTCACCAGCTGCCAAATTTGCTTTTTTCCCAACTTTCTCACAGTCCTTAGGTCCTCTTGATTAGAGGGCAGAGTAAACTGCTTTTAAATTACTACTGGTGTAAGGCAAGCATATCAAACCCACAAGCCGCATCAGGCCCTGCACAGCAAGTAATGCAGCCCTACAAGATTTTTTTTTTAAAAGTAAAGGAAGTTTGTTATTTATATACATTAACTACATATTTTCTAGGCAGCCCAAGACAATTCCTCTTCAGTGCAATGAGGCCCAGGCAAATCAAAAAGTTGGGCACCCACGGCATAAGGCAATTTGACTTTGTTCCCTAACCAAGAAGACATGATGGCCTTCTAAGTAGCTCTGTTAGGTATTATCTGGATGTGTTTAAGATGTAAGCCTTAAATGATTGTGATTAATATTCATATGTTACTTATATGTAAGGATTGTGATATGTATATGTTACTTATATGTAAGGGTGTAGGTTTATACACATGTTGTATATAGTATGTTTAAATGTGTGTTATGTTTGTGTACACTTTGAGAGCAAGCAACTAAATTTCATTTTTAATGTGTGCCATTGTGCCCACAGTAAAAATGACAATAAAGGTCTGTCTGTCTGTCTGTCTGTCTGTCTGTCTGTCTGTCTGTCTGTCTATCTATCTATCTATCTATCTATCTATCTATCTATCTATCTATCTATCTATCTATCTAAATGTTATAACCTGTATAATCTCAACAAAATCTCTAGTAGCCAGAAGGACACACAAACATGCGGAATATCCAAATCCAAATAGTCCTCTCACCCAGGGGATTGTAGTCCAGATTCAGCACTCGCACCTGGGAACTATGAGCCACTGCAATAGCCAGACGTCCCCATCCCTTGGGGGTGATGCCAGAATTTGCACTCAGAGTCAGTTCCTTCAATCCTAGGTGTAAAAAAAAAGTCAGGTGACCTCAAGGCAACTTTTACAAAGCCTCTTCCATTCAGGGTTGATATCACTGAATTATTAATGCAGCTGAAACTTATCCAACCCTGATCAATTAACCTCAAAATATATTTTCAACACACTCTTGTTCAAACTAGTACTACAATTATTTGGTAATCTTTGTTAGATATGGAGAAACTAGAAGGGGAGCAAAGCATTTTCAGGAGCAAAAGAAGCTCAAGTTGATTGAGTAGCTGATAGGCAAACTGTTATCTTACCACCCCAACTGTCACAATAATGTAACAATAAGCCAAATATTTGATCATGTTCTATCTTCCCCCAACTAATGCTGTTCAGATGTGCTGAAATGAAAGCTGAAATCCTAACCACTGTGGCCCAATGTTGCAACTTGCGGTCCCATAACTATTGGAGCACAAGATTGGGGAAAGCTATTTCGAGAATATTTCAAGTTCTGCTTGCTGATTCTCCAATTCAAATAATAGCTACAGGTAGTCCTTGACTCACAACCCTTCGTTTAGTGACAGCTTGAAGTTATATATATTCAAGAGTCCATTTTAGTTTCACATGTAAGAAGTATACTTCATTCTTAATGTTGTCTGTGAGTTGAAAATCATTTATTTTTAATATAATTTTATTAAATTTTATAAAAAATATTTTGCTTGAAACTCATTTATTCTTAACTCCCGTAAGCCTCATCATCTATCAGAGGATTTCCATTTGAGCCCACTGCACTAAGAAACCAAAGCCATAATTTCTTTTGGACAAAGAACTCTTGACACTCCCACAATCCCTTTTGTTTTGGTGGAGCAAAAGTCCAAAGAGACAGCTGCAAAAGATGACGTGTCCTCTCTTCCTTACCTGACTTGGCCCCATCAGGAGGAAGAAGGCCACAAATCAAGTTGATACCTTCATCTCCCAGCATGCAGTCCCCCAGGTCCAAGGCCACAAGGGATGGATGGATGGATAAAGCTGGGTTGAGAATGGCCAGACCAGCATCTGTCAGAGGACTCCCATGAAGGCTGCATAAATAAAAAGGAATTATAGATTCCCTTTCCTTCGACTTGCAAATGATAAAACAAATCTTAGGCCTGTGTTTCTCAACCTCAGCAACTTTTAAGATGTGTGGCTTTCAACTCCCACAAGTCTCAGCCAGTATCCACACATCTTAAAGTTGCTGAGGCTGAGAAACATTATATGCTGCATAGGCACTTCGTTTCAGAAATTAGAATGAAATCAGGCACTGGTAGAAAAACACAGGAAGGTTATAATGGAGGACAAGAACACTTGAACCCTCTGAAAGAGGTAGAGAAACGTTCAATAAAAAGTCTTCTCTAAAAGCCCATTAATATATATTTTTGCCTGAACTTTCTTGTTTGGGAGCCCATTTCTTTATTGGAAGTGATCTTGAAAAACAAGGATGGTCCAACCTTGGCTAGTCTAAAGAAAAGAAGAAACAGGGGCGACATGATATCAGCATTCCAGTATTTGAGGGGCTGCCACAGAGAAGAGGGCGTTAAACAATTCTCCAAAGCACCAGGGGGCAGGATAAGAAACAATGGTTGGAAACTGACCAAAGAGAGAAGCAACCTGGAATTAAGGAGAAACTTCCTGACAGTGAGGACAATTAACCACTGAAACCGCTTGCCTTCAGAAATCGTGGGCGCTCCATCACTGGAGGTTTTTAAGAAGAAACTAGACAGTCACCTGTCTGATATGGTAGGTTCTCCTGCTTGAGCAGCGGGCTGGACTAGAAGACCTCTAGGGTCCCTTCCAGCTTATTCTATTCTATTCTATTCTATATTTCTATTTCTATTCTAATGTACACTTCTTAAAACTTCAAATTCATAATTGACATTAGCCTTACCCATTACTTGTTGAAGCTATTCTAACTACAGTGGTACCTCTGTACCCAACTGCTTGGTACCCAGTAGCATCAAATTTGCTATTCAATGCCTTTTTGTCGAGAAAATTTTGTCCCAGTACTCATCATTTGTTTGGTACTCAATGCGCAAGCTAGAACCTGTTGGTGTTGGTTGCCTTGTGACTTGCTACCCTTTCCAGCCGAAACAATGGGTGATGCATTAGTCACACAGTAACTCCTGCCCTCTACACATCCCCTTACAATCTTATTTTAGTTTCTATGGTTATTTTGTGTATTTTTGCACTTTTTTGCCTCATCACTACAGGTAAAGTGAAGTTTTTATTTTATTTAATCTAAGTATTTATTAACTTTTAGGCTTTTTTTTCATGTAAAGTCATGATATACAACCCTATGTTTTTACATATTGCCTTAAAAATGGCATTGTCTTGGGTTTGGGAATGCATTAAATTTATTTACATTATTCCTTATAGGAAAAATTTATTTGGTACTCATAATTTTTGGTACTTATCACACCTCCCAGGACCAATTAATGACAAGTACCAAGGTACCACTTGTATTTGGATCAGGTAAATAAAAATCATACAACCTGCAGTTATAGGGACTAAAGCAGCTTTTTAAAAAATTGTAATAAATTTAAGAGGACTCTCCCTGACCTTCTCTGAAAATGAATATAAGATTTGGTAGCTCATTTAACTGTTCCATTAATTTATTGGCTTTCATGTTTTCTTAACCAAAGGTGGGGAAATTGCATTCCTACTAAAATCTATTGGATTTTGACTTCTTACCAGCTCCAGCTCAAATAGCAAATATTCTAATTTGTGTCATTTACTAATGACTACCTTTTATTCTGGGGAATTAAATTGTGATAATTATCAATATTTAGGATTGGATGACCTTTGGTTCTTTAAAATGCATTAAAATCCAACCTCCCAGAACAGGAAGATATGTTTCTTTGGAGCAATAACCATTTAACAATATGGAAAGGATAACTGAACTACACTAAGGAACTCTGGAAGCCCTCATTCACACCTGAGTACATTTCATTTACGCCAATGAAACACAACTTTTAAAGAAACCAGCACAGCATCTGCCCTGCAGGATTTTTGCAACACTGGAGTTGAGGCAACATTCTCGGCTGATACTAAATGGAGGGCTTACTCACAATAAAGATTGGACAGAGCGGTTTGTCTTCAGAGCTTCAGCCAATTGCTTGACCCGATTGATATTGGAAACAATCCCCAAGTTAAGATTAAGTTGAGCCAGGGAATGAGACTCTGCTACCCCCTTGCAGATGCGACCGAAATCTCGATCAGAAAGTTGACAACCACGGAGGGAAAGCAGTTTGATGGAGTTCTCCCGCAAGCTCTCACAAATATCCCGAATCTCCGCACTGGATAAAGTCTCCCCAGAGATCTGAATAGATCCTGGCAACATCGCTCTGAAAACTAGCAAACACCTTCAGCAGTTTTACTATGTTAATCCGGATTGCTGTGCTCAAAAAATATGGGAAACCCAGATTAGCGCGCCAGGAGCGCTCGGCAATCCGGTTAAAAAAAGAGAAAAGCAGGGCGTTACATAAAAGAGTGAACCGACAGTTTTGTAATCCTGGGTAAAATTGGACGATTGGTGCAATTTTAAATAAAAGGAATGCATCGATCAAAACAATATGCGATTCGGAAAAGTCCTGCTGGGCGTATTGCACGAACTGGAACCGAGGAGACACATCAATCAACGCGCCTGATCGGACTGAGGTAAATTCCGCGCAAAATCCGAGTTAAAAGCTGGGAGGCTAACAGCGCCAAATGTCTAGACAGGGGGAAAAGGGAGCGCGCTCCGTTTCTAAAGAGGAGTGGGAAAGTGAGCGGACTGATAGGTGGTGCAGCGGGAATAAGAAATGCAAATCGAAATCCGAGCCAAAGTCTTTCCAGGGTTTAAAAGCCGAGTGAAGGCGGATTGTCTGGATTCTGCAGAAGCGGGAACCAGGCGTGCGCGGGTGTTTGTCTTCCGGGTTTTCTCCCGTTTCAGAGAAACCCCTCTTCCCCCGGCGCGCTTCTTCCCATTCGCAGCGCTCGAGTCGCAAGCCCGGGGGCTGATAGCCGTCTTGCTGTTCTCTCCCCGCCGCCCCACTTGCTCTGCTCTGGCCGCAACGGAGGCCCGACTCCTCCAGCCCGGAGACTGCGGGCTCTGCCTCCCTTCCCCGACGCTTCCTTCTCCTCCTCCTGTTTTCACCGCACCCGCGGCTACCGCTGCAGCGCTTGACGCAGCTTGACCGACGCGCGGAGCGGAGCCTGGCAGCCCGGCCTTCTTCCTCCTTGTGTCCGGGGGGAAGGATCCAGCTTGATTTGGCGCTGTGCCGGTTTCTATGGCTACCCTCCGATACTGGAGCCGCCGGAGCCGCCGCCTCTTGCCGAGACAACCACTCGGTGGCGCTTGCAGTCATCACTTTTCACACTAAATCCCTCCGCGGCCTAATCCCTCCAGGAGCCATAAGCATCCCTCTCCCGTACCTCTTCCTCCCGCCCCCCCCTCCGATCTGGAGAGGAAAAAATAGAAGTATCCAGATGGGGGTCGATGGGAGAATTGCAATTATTTTAAAAAGCAATAGCTGGACTAGATCCGAGGGGTTGTCTTAATTTTGGATAAACTGTTCCACCTTGTGGATGCTTCTGGGCGGAAATTCCTGGGGAAAGCCCCAGATCCCAAAGAGTGAAGATCACGCCCTAGGAATCCGCAGTTTACTCTCTGGATGCTCAACGGTACTGTTTTTTTTTTTTTCCTTAACCAGATTCAGCCCTTCCACCTCAGAAGGAAGAGCCAAGTTTCCTTTTCCATTTACAAAATCAGAGACCATCCTGCAGAATGTGAATCATAAGGTCTGTTTCTTACGTGCAGGAATTAGGACAGAAACTCCTAGTTACAGGAAACTGGGTAACTTTCAGGTGGGTGGACTTAATGCTGCTGCTGCTGCTGCTGCTGCTGCTGCTGCTGCTGCTAATAATAATAATAATAATAATAATAATAATAATAATAATAATAGTAATAATCACCCCAGACTTAACAATTGTCGATAAAGTCAAAAAAGTCTGGATAGTGGATGTGGCAGTGCCTGGAGATAGCAGAATAGAAGAGAAAGAACTGGAGAAGATAACAAAATACAAAGACCTACAAATAGAAATAGAAAGACTGTGGCAAAAGCAAGCAAGGGTAGTACCAATAGTCATAGGCTCCTTGGGTGCAATCCCAAAACAACTGGAGCACCACTTGAACACCATTGGCATTGACAAATTCGCTATTAGTCAATTGCAAAAGGCGGCCTTACTAGGAACTGCTTCCATCCTGCGACGATATCTGTAATACCATCAAACATCCACATCTGCCTATCCCAGGTCCTGGGTAAGGACTCGATAGGTAGACAAAATGCCAAATCCAGTCTGAACATCTGGCTGACTGTGCGATGATCGATAATAATATAAGTTGGAAGTGACCTTGGAGGTCTTCTAGTCCAACCCCCTGCTCAGGGAAGAAATCCTATGCCATTTCAGACAAATGAAAGTTTTTCTTAAAAACTTTCAGTGTTGGAGCATTCACAGCTTCTGGAGGCAGGTTGTTTCAACTCCCAGAATCCCCCAGTTATCAATGGTATTTATCAAGAAAATTGAATTGTATGTTTTATGTTACTACAAACTGAACATTGAGTCAGCCATATAACATAATGTCCAGAGTTGCATTATCACTGAAATGGAAGGCATATAAATTCAATAAATAATAATGGCTGCAGTACAAATAAATAATGCATTCATTTCACCTTGTATTATCAGAAATAGGTCTACTTTTTCTGCATTAATCAGTCTTCACTTTCAGTACAGGGTCCAATTTTGGGAACCACAATTAAAAATGGATTGAAACAAATTTAGATATGTTCAGAAAGAAGCAGCAGGGATGATCCAGAGCCTAGAAACTATCTCCTATAAAAAAAGATTAAGGGAATTGGAAATGTTTAATCTTGGGAAGAGAATCTTAAGAAGCTACTAATCGGTAGTCTTCAAGCAGGGTTGTTAAGACCAGGCAACAACTGGTTTTGATAATCATTGGTTGTGCAATCACGTCTGGTATATATATGCATGAGCAGGTGTGCATCTGGAAAGAGTTTTTGTTAGTTCAGTCCCTGGTCCCAGATTTGCTACCTAATCCAGCTTTAAGGCACAAGGCCTGGCGCTCTGTTTATATGCTATGTAGGGGGTGTTTCAGTGGGGAAAGAGTCCATTGGATGCTGATGGGCTTAAATAATGGCCCTTCCCTCAGTACTTATTGTTGCCAATGACTATGCTATCACAGATCATTCAGGAGGCTAAAATTGCCTGGGATCATATGACAGTGTGTGAAGCTTAATGTTCATACAGCACATAGGAAAAACCATTTCATGACTTAGCATGATATATAAAGCAGTGTGATATCAGCAAAACGCTTGGCCTCTTTCTTGATTATCTGAGCCAAGACATATAGCCTTCATACAGGGACCTCTTAAGGACATCAGTATGACTGTTGCATTATTAGTTTTGCCTTTTACTGTCCCACACAAAGTACTCCCTTGATGTTCACACAAACCATGCACGCAGGGCTGAAAAAGGCACGGTGGCAGTACACACCAGTGCAACCACTCGTGAGAAAGATACTGCCATCTTCCTCCAACAGTGTAAAAAAACAAAAGTACAATAATTAGAACTTACAATGAAAAAAGAATAGGTTTATTTAATAAAACATTAATTGTATAAAGTACTTTGCAGAGTTCAAAAATACAAAAAAAAATAAATAGTATGATCAACATTAAAGTAGTAACAGGAAAAGAAGCAATAGCAAAATCATAAATCACTGTTGCACTGACACATTATTAAAAGGTATGGGAGAATAAAACTGCCTTAGCCTGCCAACCAAAAGACAATGATGGTGCCAGGTGTATCTTGCTGGAGAAGACTTCGCAACTTAGAGGATTATGTCTAAGCCTGTGTATCGAAACAGTATCTCGAAGAAGAACAATGGAAAATAGTCAAAAGTATGGTTCAAATAAAATTAAAGGAAAACAATCTAGGATAAAACATCACCCCAAGCCCCAGTTCATCAGTTTAATTTTTCACATGATAGCTCCATCATCTCAGTATTTTATGCACTGTCTGGTATTGGTTCTTTGGGATTTTAGACAGGATTGTTGTTTTTTCATGTGGAGATGCTGACATTGTTTCCAAACAAAACCTGGACATTGTAACTGAACAGATGTTAAGAAGGGCTGTAAATCTCAATTGGAATTATTTCTGGGGAATGATCAAAAGGAACTCAGGTGAGCTACGCCATCTATAGTGAATGTGTTGATCCATCAGGCATACAGGCTTCAGAATTTGACTTAATAAATGCATTTTCACACACTACTTGTTCCATTCCCCTGATTCTCCAAAGTGCTGCTGCTGATTCATTATCACACTCTTCTACTCACCTTGCTACACTGAGAAGCAAAGAGTAATTGCTCTGCCCTAAAAATCCTCTTGACATTTATTCATGTAAAAGGGAAATGAATGCACTCCCTCTCCAAGGTGAAAAGCTGTTCTGTCACTTTTCCCCTTGAAAAATCTCCAAGGACAGGTGGCCCACTGGGAGGCAGCAGTTTTTGCAAATTGGGACATGGACTGCCCACCAGCTCTGCAGAACTGCAGCATTTTAAAGGAAAGGATTAGGTTTATTGCCGTTTCAGAAATGCTGCTGATGAATCAGAAATGACTGGGATTAGCTCTCCAACACTGCTGATGCCACAGGATCACAGGCAAGCTGGAGCTGGTTTCAAGTTAAGTCCTCATGTAGAATTGCTTTGAGCTGCTGCCACCACTGTCACCATACAGTAATGTTATAATATTTCTCCTTCATAACCCCAGTTTTTGAAATTATATAGCTGAAGCTTATTTGCTTGCTACCTTTGGCATGCACATTCTTGGTATTGCATGAAGAGATTGCTACTGCTTGTAGAAGAAGTGAGACCTTAACTTCAGAGGTGCTGTACAATAAAAATTCACTGGCAGTGGCCATCTCTTCAGTAAAATAGTCTGTTCCCTGCAAAGCTTAGCGTCTGAGCTGTTATGGTCACAACTTTGTTTATCCTTATCCTAGAACGTAGCAACTGGTATTGAAACAAACCTGGGAGGCACAGTTTTCATCAAGGAGTTTTGCTTACTTTAGCAATCAAACTCTGCAGTGGTTGCTTGGCTGAAGTTTTATGTGGTTAATTAGAGGAAATTAGAGGAAAGGAGAATTAATTCCTGCTGTTAACTTTCCTCTTGCTCAGTGGATTATTGCAGGGTAGAGAATCATGAGGAGTCAAAGAAAAATAAATGGCAACCTGAAATTAAAAAAAAAAACATTCTTAGCCCTCAGTTAAATAAGAAAAAATATTTGTCTTAGACAAATATTAGATTAGAAGAGCAGGATAATCAACCATTGTATTTCCATACAGAATGCATGTGCAAAAGCACTTTGGTGACTATAAGCGAGAAGACTTCAAGAATTTCATGTTAAAAGTGAAAAAAGGCAACATAAGAGCTGGTTGCTCAGTTTTAAAAATGGAAGATTGAATCAATAGGTGATGCCTATTCCATGCAAATAAGCAAAGGAGATGTTAAAGTAATAACAGATTTCTTTCTAGGCTCAAAAGTTTACAAGGATGCTGACTAAGTATGTAATGTCTGCTATTTTGGAGAAAGATGTGCATCTAAACAAAATATTAAGTACAGAGAAAATACACTGATATCATGCATACTCATTATACACACAAATCCAAGACAAGATGCTTAAATTATTCTGGATTGGAGGTAGCACTAGTATGAGCTTATCCAACAAGCAATGGCAGCAAATTGATGATGTGGTACTGTATTGTGAGGATTGTTTTTCAAGGACTGGTCATACTGTAGCATAACAAATAACTATACACAATGCTTTGTTGTAGCACATCTCTTCCCCAACTGCTACTCTAGGTTAACTCCATCCTCCTAGCCTTGCGGGTTAAGGTAGCCACGTATTAATAAGTTTTTAATGCTCAGTCCTTAAGGCAAATAAAAGCTCAAAATCTGTAGCATACAACTCCACAGTCTCCCACCAAAAGTTCTTGCACTTGTTGAGATTAAGGGTTGCTTCAGTATGATTGCATTTTTTTTCCTGGTTGCTGCTAAGCTCCACTCTTAGGCATGTTTGCGTTTTGAACACTCCAGCTGAGCTGCAGGAAGGTATCACACTAAGATAAACTGTTCTCCATAATATGCTGTCCTGATAGTTGACTGATACTGTTAGCCCACTTGCCTACTGGAGTCCTAGTGGATGATCACTTGACTATGAGCCAGCAGTGTGCAGCAGCAGCCAAAAAAGCTAATACAATCCTGGGTTGCATAAACAGAGGCATGGAATCAAGATCAAGTGAACTATTAGTATCGCTTTATAAAACCCTAGTGAGACCACACCTGGAATACTGCAACTAATTTTGGTCACCATACTACAAAAAAGATGTTGAGACTTTGGAAAAAGTTCAGAGAAGAGCAACTAAGATGATCTAAGGCCTGGAGACTAAAACATATGAAGAATGGCTGCAGGACTTGAGTTTGGTTAGTCTAAAGAAAAGAAGAATCAGGGGTGACATGATAGCAGTATTCCCGTATTTGAGAGGCTGCCACAAAGAAGAGGGGGTCAAATTATTCTCCAAAGCACCAGAGGGCAGGACAAGAAACAAGGGTTAGAAACTGATCAAAGAGAGAAGCAACCTGGAATTAAGGAGACAGTTCCTAACAGTGAGGACAATTAACCAGTGGAACAGCTTAACCCCAGAAATCGTAGGTGCTCCATCACTGGAGGTTTTTAATCAGAGACTGGACAGTCACTTGTCTGAGATGGTATAGGTTCTCCTGTTTGAGCAGGGGGCTGGACTGGAAGACCTCCAAGGTCCCTTCCAGATTTCTATTCTATTCTATTCTATTCTATTCTATTCTATTCTATTCTATTCTATTCTATTCTATTCTATTCCATTCCATTCCATTCCATTCCATTCCATTCCATTCCATTCCTCTGTAATAGTTGTAAATTCCCAATGGTTGTTCGCAATCCCTTTTCAACTTGCCATTTTATCTCTTTTCTCCTAAACAGATACACATTTGTAGGCTAAAGCCTGGATGGGGTATTTTTGCTTTCTCCGTTTAAAAGACAGCCCTGGAAGTCCTAGGAGAAGCCAACTCAGCTTTTTTTTTGGAGCAGAGGATACTAATTGTTGTTCAGTAATAACATGAATTTCAGCATGAAATTTGAAATTATTTCAAACTTTTCATCTTTGTAACACACTGAATGCTTTTCCCTTCTATCTAGTCTTCAGTTTCCAAAAATAAGTAACTATCTCTTTATATATCAGAACTATGTTAAAATATTCTCTGAAACCAACATTTTTTAAAGTAACATATAACATATAATAATAATAATATAATAATAATAAAGTTGGAAGGGACTTTGGAGGCCATCTAGTCCAACCCCTGCTCAGGCAGGAAACCCTATACCAGTGGTTCTCAACCTTTTTAATGATGCGACCCCTAACCGGTCGTAAGTCGAGGACTAAACTGGTCGTAAGTCGAGGACTACCCAACCGGTCGTAAGTTGAGGACTTTCCCTGCCCAGGAGCGCTGTGCATGCGTGGTGCCACCCCCTGCGCTGGCCGAGGCGTAGCTGGCAAGCGGCAGAGACGGAGCAGGCCGACCACCGGCTGGGCCACCAGCTGGCCCAGCCCAAGGAAGATAAGGCACTCGCCAGAAAAGGGAAAAAAATGGCAGACAGCCTTGCTTGGTGACCCCTGTGAAATGGTTGATTGACACTAAAGGGGTCGCGACCCATAGGTTGAGAACCGCTGCCCTATACGAACCATTACAGACAAATGGCTGTCCAGTCTCTTCTTAAAAACTTTCAATACTTTTTAAAAAAATTAAAAAATCCAGCAATTTACAATTCAATCCTGAATAATCCTATTCTGAAATAAGATCTGTTATCAGTGAGCTTGTCCCCATTGTGGTTTAAACTTAATATTAGAATTTTGGGGAGAATAGTTCAATCACCCTTGATCTGAAACAAGGATTCAGTAATTGTATTCATGATACGTTCTATGCCATAGATTCTTGGACACACTTCAACCAGTGCTTGAAATACAGATAGTCCTCACCTTATGACAACTGAGCCCAAAATTTTGCTAAGCGAGACAGTTAAGTGAGTTTGGCCCCATTTTATGACCCTTCTTGCCACAGTTTTAATTGAATCACTGCAGTTGTTAAATAACATAGTTGTTAAATGAATCCGGCTTACATGATGCTGGGACATTGCAACCGGCATAAATACGAACCAGTTGTCAAGTGTCCGAATGTGGACCTGTGACTATGGGGATGCTGCAATGGTCATAAGTGTGAAAAATTGTTATAAGTCGCTATTAAAGTGCCGTTGAAACGAATGGTTTTAAGTCGTTTTTGAATAAGCATACTATATTCTCTGTTGTTCATTAAGTCAGTGTCACTTCTTTTTTTAGGCCTCTTCCAAATAATTTTTGAAAGGCAGATAGCCCTAATAATTTGTTTATCTATGGTTTACTAAACATCTAAAAACAAGCCAAGTTTTATGGCCAAATATTGCTGCTTTGATAAGTTCATTTTGGGTAGTCTCATCTTGTATGACTGTGAATTATTTATTTAGCTATTGACAAAATAAAAATTGCAAACCCCTTCCCCAAATATCCTCATTCACGCCTTATGCTCAGCTGTTTGTACTTGGTAAACAACAAATACTTGTTTTCAAACTGGTTTGCTACTCTAAAATAAATCACTTTAATATTGGTGGACAGAACAAGATTGTGAAAGGGACTCTAGGGGATTGGTCAGGGCCATTAAAAGTTCTTTATTGTTTACTGAAACAAGTCTACATAAAAATATCTTTTAATTTTCCCCCTATTCTGTCTGAGGCAGTGGTGGCAAACCTATGGCACAGATGCCAGAGGCGGCACTCAGAGCCCTCTCTGTGGGCACGCACAGCATCACCCCAGTCCTAGGCCTTCAACTGGGTTTTATAAAACCTTTTTGCTTTAGGCCTCCGCTGCCGTGTGCAAAAAAAAAAAGGTTGTCAATTTCAACTTCTCACGGAAAAAAAAAGATCTTGCAAAGTTGGAATTGATTGAACTTTTTAGTCCCACCCAGTCTGTCGTTACCATCGCAGCCACGCCCACCCAATTGGCCACGCCCAGTCAATGGGCCATGCCCAGCCAATGGGCCACATCCACCTGGCACTCGACGAAGCATAAGTAGGTTTTGGGTTGCAGTTTGGGCACTCAGTCTCTAAAAGGTTCGCCATCACTGGCCTAAGGGCTAGTAAACTTCTTGGGGCTGTTAAAAAAAGTGTATCAGTTTGCTCTTTAGTAGTAAGAGAACAAAAGAAAGGAACTTGTTGCTGATGAAATAGAAATGGATAAGAAACTAAAGATGACTGTAATTGGAAACACAAATTGTTTCTGTTTCTTCTCCTTTCTTCCATCCTCTTGCTACGGACCACTGTTCATATTGTAATCTCAGAAGTTCCATAGCAGTGGTCAGCGGGTCTCAGAGGAATACAAGAGTCGGCAGCATGTATCTTTTTTGTGATAAATGTTAAGTGATGGTTGATAAATGAAAACAACGGTATTTGTAAATTTGCTTGTAATCCACTGTATTTCCTCAAGTGGGTGTACTAATTCACAGAAATTTAATCTTATGAAATAGATCTGATCAGCAAGTTTATGATGTAATAAAGTTGGCTAGTCTTAAATATCAACAAATTCTTGTCTCTTTGGAAAAGAAATGTAACTCTATACATCACTTGCCTTCGGTGTAACAAAGTATACTTTTCAAGACAAACTATAGATAATCCTCAACAAGACTACAATTGGGACTGGAAATTCCACTTCTAAGCAAGGTGGTCATTAAGTGAGTCATGACCAATTTTATGACCCATTTTGCCATGGTCATTAAACAAATCACAGCAATTAGGCATTAATAATTGTGGGGAGAACAGGAAAATGGTGTATTGAATATGTTTGCCACCTTGAGTTATTTGTAAAAACAATAAAAAGCTGGATACAAATAAATATAAATGGTAATATAAATGAAATGGAATAGAGGTTCCTGCCTGAGCAAGGGGTTGGATTAGATGATCTCCAAGTCCCTTCCAATATTATTATTGTTGTTGTTATTATTATTAAATATAAATTAAACGAATCCGGCTTCCCCCATTGACTTTGATTGTCAGAAGCCAGATTAGAAGATTCCAAACCTTGGAACGCTGCAACCATTGTAAACCCTTGCTGGTTGTCAAGTGCCCAAATTTTGATCAGGTGACCATGGAGACTCTGCAATGGTCAGAAGTATAAGCAGCAGACTTTTTTCAATGCTGGTGTAATGTTGAACAGTTGCTAAATGAAGGATTACAAATTGAGGACCACTTGTGCTAAAAGTAGAAATGCAAGACTGATGCTAAATGGTCACTCATTCAGCATTCACAAATTCTGCACACTTCTGACATTTGTGATCACTGTTATAGGCTTGGTATATGTCTCCATAGGGCAAAATCATGCAAACTATTAGCTGTCAATGGGAAAATACACACTATACTTGAGATGGTAGTCCATCCTTCATATATGCATTTGAGATATTATTCTGAAGCTCTTCTTTCTCTTTAATTACTTGAAGTAGCTTGATTTTGTAGCATAGATGGTTACCTTGCCACTGTTTGTAAATAAATTACAAAGCACCAACACCAATATAGATCCTTGCAAAGGGAGAGAATCCACTTAAGCTTAAAAGCAGTATGGCCCCTTCTACCTTTGGTTGGTACCATGTCTATCCACTCCAGATAGAGTCTGCAGTAATTCTTCCAACAGTTTGGAAAAACAAAAATGAAAAAAAAATAGCATAATGAAGTGATGGGAACTATATGTTGTATGTACTATTTTAAAAAGCGTTAAGTTAAAAGTCTGTCATTTTTCCAGTGCTTTTGATTAAATAGTAGACAAGGAATGCATGTTGCCTTCAGGGAGGTTGTGGAAATATAGTACTGTATATTAGGGAAACTTCTAAAAGCAAAAATAATTGCTGACAATTAACTAAAGCTTAAACTTCCTTTGAAAAGATATAACATAATGGAGACTTAAAGGGTGGGCTAAAATTTGTTATAAATACAAATGCATGAATTACTCAACTAAAATTGTTTCACTGTTCTAAATGAGACCTTCATTAAATGTGAGAGTATCATACATTAAGAAATTATTGGGCTAACCAAAGAATACCAGTCTTGACATACAAGACTCTGTAAGCAGGATGAAGCTAATTGTCAGCTTCAGAAGATGACTATGGGCACTTAGTTATGTACCTGATCTCAATTTATGATGAAGGTCCAATGGAAGAAACTGCTGAGAACCAATATCCATTTAATTTAATTCTTCCCTTGAGAAAGAAGATACACATAGTCTAAAAAGACAAAAGCAAGCACAAAGAATATACAAAGGAAAATGGTGACTTATGCAATCCCAGTTAAATATACAGGGCCCATTAGGAAGGCTCTATCCAATCCACTTTGGCCAAAGTTGGACAGAAGCAGCTCTTCTGAAATGTCCTTGGAGTTTTCTGACTTCACTTCCAAAAGCAAATTTGTGGATAAGCCAATTACTACTGCTGTTACTTTGTCCATTTATTGTAGTAACAGCAGCAAATGGACGACAGGGTGAGCATACCAGTCTGTAAGGCTAGATCTGTTGTGCAGCAACTGCTTTGTATGTTATGTTCATTACAGCAGAAGAAATGGCTGGAATGTCTCTGGCAACTCTCTGAAAGGGAGGAATGTTGGGTCTTTCCAATGTGTCCAGGATGCCTACAAATGAGAAAATCAACAATCAATGGTAAATACTAGACTGTATTGTACCAACACTCATCATAGTTAATTTCATATTACCTTACTCTTTTTTGTCTCAGCCTAACTTCTGTGTGCACATGGGTAGTTAGCTTACAATGGCAACTGAGAGCACAAGTGCTGTCACTAAGCTACACAGTTGTCACCTAGCAATGACAATTCCGGCAGTCCTGGTTGCCATTGTTAACCAAGTGATAGCAACTTCTGATTTCCTACTGGTTACCAAATTGCCTTTGCTTGTGCGAGGCTAGGAGGGAACAATGGAAAGAAAGCATGATCACAGCTTGCTGAGATGTCGTAATTATGAAAATTAGGAAGATGGGATTTATTCCTTTTGTAAGTATCAGCAGTGCAAGAAACTGACAGTTTAGATACAATGCAAGGCAAAGCTGGCTCCTCTCCAATCAGCTTTTGTGCTAATACAGGTAATCCTCAACTTACGACCACAATTGAGCCCAAAGTTTATGTTGCTAAGTGAGATAGAGTTTTGCTCCATTTTACACATTGGTTGCCACAGTGGTTAAGTGAATCACTGCAGTTGTTAAGCTAGTGACCTGGTTGTTAAGCAAATCTGGCTTCCCCATTGACTTTGCTTATCAGAAGGTTGTGAAAGGTGATTACATGGCCCCGGGACACTGCAACCATCATAAATATGAGTCAGTTACCAGGCATCTGAATTTTGATCACTTGACCATGGGGGTGCTGCAACACTCGTTTAAGTGTGAAAAATGGTAATAAGTCACTTTTTTTCAGTTCTGTTGTAACTTTGAATGGTCACTAAATGAATTGCAAGTCAAGGACATGCACTGCTTCTTCTTAAGTCAAAATCTGCCTCTCTTGAATGAATGTAAACATACTCTGGAAATAAGGGCTGCAGTATCAGAGGATTACCTTAGAAGAGTCCATTTAGGTCATTCAACTGTTCTTTTCTATGGATAATCTAAATGTAAGAATTCCTGGCAGATGCTTATCTAGTCCCTGTTGAATGCATC
This sequence comes from Crotalus tigris, assembly GCF_016545835.1. NCBI lineage: Eukaryota > Metazoa > Chordata > Lepidosauria > Squamata > Viperidae > Crotalus > Crotalus tigris. The sequence goes on along the minus strand of NW_024096651.1, from coordinate 834,573 downwards.
TGCTGAACCCACAACTTCTATAGACAATTGGATCCACTGTTGAATTGCTTTTACTGATATGAATTATTTTCTAAAATATATGTTCGAGGTCATACTATGACAAGAATTAGGGATATAGGAAGCTTATTGTTCTAGTAGGAATGGAACATTCTAGAAAACTCTGATCGCTTTCTCTCAGTCCTGATCTAGTTTATTTCAGGAGCAATCTAATATTTTCCAGAAGTGAACCTATCAAATTAGAAGCTACTCATGATACTCCAGACAAGTCTTTAGGCTCAGATAATGACAGATCTGCTGGGACATTAAAGAGGGTTTTTTTGGGGGGGGGGGCTAGATTCCATTTCTGAAACAATAGGTTTGACATATACCTACCATATACCATTCCTACAGTGGAAATAAAAAGATTATACACCAGGACTTTGAGATGTAAAAAAAAAATCAAGCCTAGATAAATCACTTCAGATTTTTTTCCACCTTTAATATAACATATAAGTTGTACAATTCCATTGGGAAACACATTGAAATCTTTTTTGGGGAAAAAAAATACAATAACATGGTTGTATAAGTGTGCATACCCCCTTATATGTAGGAAATGTGGCTGTGTTCAGAATAACCAATCACATTCAAACTGATGGTAAATACTAGTCAGTACATACTGCCATCAATTAAAGTGACTCTAATCAAGCCCATAGAAAGTTTAGTTGTTCTAGTACAGTGTTTCCCAAACTTGACAATTTTAAGGCATGTGGACTTCAACTCCCAGAATTCCATAGCCAGCATTGCTGGCTGTGGAATTCTGGGAGTTGAAGTCCTCATGCCTTAAAATTGTCAAGTTTGGGAAACACTGTTCTAGTAGGACTTTTTCTGACATTTACAGTTGTCTCTTGCAACAAAAGCAACGGTCTGCAGAAAGCTTACAAAGCTTCAAAGGGTTCTCATCACTGGAAGGTATCAATCAGGAGAAGGGTACAAAACAATTTCCAAGGCATTGGAAATACCATGGACTGCAATGAAGACAATCATCGACAAATGGAGAAAAACATGGCGCAGCAATGACATCACCAGGAACTGGTTGTCCCTCAAAAATTAATGAAAAGATAAGAAGAAAACAGGTCCAAGAAGCTGCCAAGACGTCTGCAGCAACATTAAAGGAGATGCAGGAATTTCTGGCAAGTACTGGTTGTGTACTACATGTGACAGCAATCTCCCATATTCTTTGTATGTTTGGCAAGATAGAAACTTTTCTTACAAAAAAACCCCATATGGCTACATTTTGCAAAAACCTACATCAAGTCTGACAAAGCAAATGGAAAAATGTGTTATGATCTAATGAGCCAAGGCCGAACTTTTTGGCCATAATTCCAAAAAGTATGTTTGATGTAAAAACAATATTGCATCATCAAAAGAACACCATGCCCACAGTGAAACATGATGGTGGCAGCATCATGCTTTGGGGCTACTTTTCTTCAGCTGGAACTGAGACTTTAGTCAAAGTGAAGGGAATTATGAACAGTTCCAAATATCAATCAAATAAAATGCTGAAGAAGAAGAGGAATTTCACCTTTCAACATGACAATGACCTCCAAATCTACAAAAGAATGGCTTCACCCAAAGTCCGCACCTAAATCCAACTGAAAATCTGTGGAGTGACCTGAAGAGTGGGTGTCCTTACATTCTGACAGATTTGTTGAAGTGCTTTTGCAAGGAAGAGTGGGCAAAGATTCCCCAGACAAGATTTGCCATGCTGATAGGCTTCTACTCCAAAAGACCAAATGCTGTCATAAAAACAAAAAGTGCTTCAACGAAGTATTAGTTTAAGAGTGTGCACATTTATGCAACCATGTTATTGTGAGTTTTTTATTTTTATTTTCCCCCTAAATTTTTTTTAGTTTGTTTTCAAATTGAAATTATACTGCTTATATGTTATGTTAGAGGTGGAAAAAATTCTGAAGTAATTCACCTCAGTCTGATTTTACATCTCAAAAGCATTTTAACAGGGGTGTGTACACTTTTTATATCCAAGGTATATGAAAGTTAGTCATTTTAAAAAGCCATTGTGTGTGAAATTGTCCAAAGCAGGAAGGGGGTCATCCTATAAAACTAAATCACATATGGAGAACTGCTGAAGATGAAGAGTTAGCCTTACAAGGTCAGAAACTGTGTGGAGTTCTTCCAAAGCCAAACCCAATCGCTTAAATTTGTTCTCTTACCTTCCACGACCTTATGATAAGCAAAGTGCAGGTAAAGAAGGAAAAGCATGTGCAGGGTAGCAAGTGCTCCACACAAGATGAGTCGCTGGGTATGTCCCACTGTGCGTGATACCAACACAGCAACCTAGAAAAAACAGAAATCAGATCTCATGGTTTACAAACTCCAGATATAAAATCTGAATAACACAGGGACAACAAAAACATTAATTTCTATGATTCATTTATTTATATTTCCTGTTTCTGAACCACCCATCTCCCCCATTTTTCTTCAGAGGGAAGCTATTTTAGATTCTAAATAATTTTATAGATCTTTCTAGTCTTACAAATATCCCTTTAGAGATATGATGACCAGAAGTAAATACAGTATTCTTTTTCCCCCTCCCAAACAATTTTATTGATTTTTCCATTTTTTTACACCAGAATGCTTAAGAAACAACCTGGAGATAGGATAATCAGTTAAGTACAATAACATCATACATATATGGCTAAGGTGATGCTCCTTAAAATTTCCCTCTCTAACAATTAGAATAGTATAGTCAAGCTAATACTTTTCTAAGTAAAATTAATTCATTAATACATTCCTAAATAAGAATTCAATTAATCAATAAAAGTTATCAGCAACCTTTCATCAATGTAAATCAAACCCTGTTTTTAGGTTTATTAATTTCCAAATACCATATCTAACTTAGCCTTAAACAAAGATATTATTTACAGTTCGGGTGTAAATACAGTATTCTAAACTTTACACAGTACGCAAGGTCCTTTTTATGGCTGCTTGTTCACCTTCGGTTGCCACTGTACCTTGCTCTCACCTGTAGCTTCAAGTAGTTGTAACATGGACAGCAGTCACAACGGCTGATGGGCCAAACCAAGTAAGATTAGCCGATGGGTCTTGGACTCTTAGTGAGATATAGAGGATTTATCTCTCCCACCATATAAAATCTGGCCCTCACAGACTGAGGTCCAATAATTACAGGCCCAGCAAGCATTGTGGGGGACTAAGAACACAAGACATTTAGATATCCTAGTCATCCACTGCAGCAGGAGAGATCTCAGACCTAACGATTCTCCATATTACTATTAAGGTCTCTTTTGCCAAGGAGTGGAACTTTCCCTGTGCAACAGCTATTCCACTTAAAACTCCATCATATCCAATTTTCTGTTATGCGATTAACCATCATTTATAGCTCATGTGCAAATCATCTCAGTCCAAACCTAATTTGTTGACCCTGAAGTAATGAGGGAGTGTCAAAGCAATAGGTGGAAATGACCACTGGCAGAGTGGTCCTTGGGCCAGTGGCCATTTGTCTCATACCCAGGGCAGCAGGAAAGTTCATGTGTCTCACCTAGGTGACCGGGTATCCTTCTCCAGGATAGCACTGCCCAACCTTGTACAAGGCAGAGGCTTAGAAAACACTGCCTGCCCCAGAAAACCTCTATAGCTTGCACAGAGCCTCCCAATGATTCCTATTACTCACCATTCGTAGTGTGGAGAGACCACCAATTCCCAGCCAGAAAATATAAAAAAGTGAGTGGAGATGGATATTGTAGGTGACAAAGAGGGTGATGCAGTGCCCAAAAAGTCCATAACCCTAAAATGAAGGAAGAAAGCATAGCCAGTAAGAGCATGAAAGCAGGGAAAAATCTCAGACAAAAATAACATCACTATATTCGTTCTACTGTTCCTCCCGATACAGCGAAAAAAACCCCAGTAACTGATTATCAGCAATCTGCAGACTACTAAAATAATGTCTGGCGTTTACAGCCAATTCAGTAATATCCATGCAGAGAATTGTTTAGAAGTTGATCAAAACCACTGAACTTTAGCATCATCTGCCTCCATTGTACGATCTACAGTTAATGAGAGTTTGTGAACCCATGAGAATCAACTGTAATTCTGCAACACTGTGATCAAAGCATTAACAAATATATTTGCTTAAACAAACAATATCCCAAACAATTTACTACATAATGTCTTTATTCAACACACTGTGCCAATATTTATCATTTTGTTGGGAAAAAATATATCAATGAACTCTCAAAAGGGGATAAGTTGAGTCAGATGTTCCAAGCAATGATATGACAATTAAATGTAAGTAGGAAGGATCTCCCCTGTAAAAATAAGTGTATGTTTTTAGTAATAGTAATAGTAGCAAAGTTGGAAGGGACCTTGGAGGTCATCTAGTCCAACCCCCTGCTCAGGCAGGAAACCCTATACCATTTTGGACAAATGGCTGTCCAGTTTCTTCTTAAACACTGGAAGTTTTTAAGAAGAGACTGGACAGCCATTTGTCCGAAATGGTGTAGGGTTTCCTGCCTGAGCAGGGGGTTGGACTAGATGACCTCCAAGGTCCCTTCCAACTTTAGTACTATTACTATTACTAAAAACATACACTTACTGGTAGCCACCATTGGAATCAACTCTTCACAGCACAGACACGATAAAATTAAATGCTATTATTGAAATTGAACCCCGTGGACTTCACAACAAAGAGTGTTGTTGCTCATGAGAAAGGGCTACAGAGCCACTGCTAAAAATGTATCTCAATCGATCCAAGGTCAGGAGATAATGTACAAATGGAATTACATTACTACCATTTGACTATTCCCAGAAATGGTCATCCAGCAAAAAAAGTATCCCTCCAATAGTCTAGGAATTCACAAAGAGTTCCAAGGTAACAGCAAAAGAGGTGCAGGCTATTCTTGCATTATCTTGTAGCAGTGTTCATGAGTCCACCAGAAGAACACTGAACAAGAATGAGAGGATACCAAGGATAAAACCACTGATCTTAGAAATCATACTGCTGTTTCAAGCTTGTCAAAGACCGTCTAGATTAGATATGTCAAACTTGTGATGTCACGTGATGTTGTGCAACGTATTGGGACGGTTTTGCCATTGCCGGCAATGGGGTGGGTGCGGCTTCCGGATGATGCATCTGGTCTGTGGGCCGGCAGTTTTACATCTCTGGTCTAGATGATCCAGCAATTAATTAGAAAAATGTCCTACTGACAGGCAAGACAAAAATGAATCTATTGACATGAATGCGAAAACTGTATTAATAGAAAAATGAAACGCATTCCACAAAAAAACAACAACTAGTATTATGGTTTGAGGCTATCTTGAGGTCTCAGAACTTAGATGGCTCTCATAATCATTGCGAGAATGATGTATTATAAATTCTATCTGCCAATTTAGGGTTTCTTTTTCACACAGTACTGAATCTTAATACAGAGATAACACTATAGAAGATTTTCTGGGGAAAAAAATCTGATTTTTTTTTAATGCCCAAATCTAACAAGGACAGTGAATATTATAAATTCCATTGCTTTGGTTTGATTAACCAAAAATACAGCTCAACTCACATTGCAGATCACAATATTGCACAATTATGAATCGTTCTAGGGGCTCACAAACTTTCTTTCAATGCCGTATAATATTAATTTATTTTACATGTTTATAGACTGTCCTAATAAAAAGACTTGAGCAGGATTCAAAAGAGTAAAGTTATAAAAGCAATAAGAAACCAACCCAAGATGGATATCATGAACATTCAATTTGTGCTGTAGGCTCTGGGAATATAAAGACTGTGTTATTGGCTCTAGGATTAACAGAAAGTTGTTCATCTATACTTGATGTGGATATAAAAACATCAATTTACTTAAAATGGAAATATACAGCAGTACCATTAAATCTACTATCTCTAATTCAACATTTGCCAGATGAGCTGGACTATCTTAACTATGTTGTTTTAAGATGATTCTAGATTGGGAAAACTTGCTCTAGGTTCCAAAAGACCAGTCCTTGGTAGAAAACTGACTTTTACTTACTAGGAGTGACAACATTTGGACCATGGTGATCTGAGCATTGCATAGGTATGCCAAGAAATATATGAAGGAGGAGACACCTATCCAGTAACCAAAGCAGGTGCCAATTGCTGTGCCCATCAATGTACCTTCCCTCTGTAGAAAAAGCAAGTGAGTATCAGAAAGGCATTCTAGGAAAAATGAAAATGGGGCTATCAACTAATACTTCCCATAAATATTCCATGTAGCGAAGTTTGCAGTAGGCATTAGTTGTACTCCAAACAAATCTTTCTCCAACAATAATGCATACATGAATGCAACATCAAGAAAGTTCAAAAGATACATAGAACTGATCACTTATCAAACAGGAAAGCAATTTCCCCCTACTTACAATGATAGTATCTGATGTCTTCATTCCATGCAACAAAATAGCCACCAGCGTAAAGACTAGCATGAGAGGACCATAAAGCTCACCAGCTATCTTCTGGAAAATAATATATGGTAGCCATTTATCAATGTTCAAAGAAACTTAAGTCAGCAGCTTAAAATATATATTCAAAATATGATTCATATTTTCTTAAATATTTGCAAAAGTAACACAACTATTAGGAGAGAACTATTATACTATTTTCATAAATGGTTAAGTTATTCTATGCCATTGTTTTGGAAATGATCCTGATAATGTTCAAATGACTTGATGTAATATGAAAACCCATGGTATATAGTTCTAGATGAACTCAATTTTGTAGTTTGAGTTTATTGAGCTTGAAATTCAAATTCTATGATCAATTGTGATGCCCCAAGCATTTGTCTGTCAGGACAATTAAGTCTGAATGGTCTGACAAGTATGGCTGCCCACTGTGCTGAAGGGCTATTCACTAAATATAAATTAAGAGATGTGATAATATAGTATCGAAGGAAGCAATGTAAACACTGCTCCACTACATTTTGAATATGGTCATCGCTCTTTAGGATTCATAGTTTACTCTCTTCTATTTGAATAGTTTGTCAACTAGAAAATAGAGGATCACCCCTGGTGAAACATAAGATAGATACCACTTTATCACACTAATTTTATAGCTGAAGAAAAAAATGAAGTAAAATGATGATGATTTTGATGACCACTGATCTCATCTAAGTAACTTTGGGCAGCTCAAAACATTAACAATAAGCTCACCTGGGGGAAATTGATCATCTTGACAGGTATCATGGATTCCAGCAATCTGAATTAAAACAGATTGTACAGATTAATAGCTAGAAAGAAAGCATCTGATTACTTAGACAGCCATCCCATTTAAACATCTGTTCGTTTCCCTAGCAAATAAAGTAGGTTATGAAAAAAATGTAAGAATTGATATAACAGAAGCAGAATTATCTCTCCATACATAATCTTTACACAGCGATGCTCATATCAACCCTACGCCTTAGGGTGAAGCAAGGAAAAGAAGAGAAAGGTATAACTAATTCATAAAGTTGCATTTCTTGCTGTTTTTCTGTGATCAAGACAATGGTCACAGAAGTGATGGGACCCAGAAATGAAGTTTCTTAATTTTAATTATTAGTAAAGTAGGAACAGATTAATAGAACTTTGAATCAAACGTTTACTGGATAAAACTGCTAAGTCAAATACATCTGTTAAAATTAATATCCTATAGTTTTGCATGTCATTCTTTCATCTTCTGTTTTTTAAACACTCTTTGAAGAAGGAAAACAGAGCTAAGAATACCTTGAATACCGTCCACTTGTGAAAAGGCTTGAAAAAGACTTGCAATAGAAAACAAAAACAAAACCATTTCTAAGCCTGGACTATATTTATGGAATTGAATAGCTTTTTTTTTCATTAGCACAAAACAATATCAATGGTGGATAAATGCTTTCATTCACAATGACATCTCTGTAATGAACATAATTAAACTATTAATTGAACTGTTAATAAGGAGCACCTTTATGAATGGCACTGATAGATAAGGCAGTTGATAGGCTTACAGGCTTGCTTACCTGTTCCGAACTTGGTTTGGCTCAACGTCAAAGTAGGGCCTGAGGATATCAATATTAGCATAGAGGTTGAAGGCTTTTGAGGCTTGTCTCTTTCCAGCCTGCCACATCTTAAAAAAGGGAAAATATTAATTAAACATGCTCTCTTTCTCCTTCTGAAGAATTAGAGAACTTTTTTTTTTTTTAAACAAACCCTGCAGATCAAGAGCATTTCTAGTTCACTACATCAAAGCAGAATTACTTAGTACAGGATTATAATGTAGAGAAAGATACTATAGGTCTAGATATTTTCCCCCTTAACTCCATGAACAAGATTTATTTTATTTCTGACATAAGGAAATAAAACCAATTTTTCATAAATAAGTATTGACTATGCAATTTGGTTAATACACTCTGCTAAACCATGTTTTGATTAAACTTAATTTATTGCTGAAATTGGACGGTTAGAGTCAAATGATACCCTAACTTATAAATCACAATGATATCGTTTGTATAGCATGGCATGAGTCTTATCTAAAGGTTCGAGATTTTGGGTGCTAAAGATGTCCCATATATTTTCTAATATGTAAACCACATATTGCTATCTAAAAAAGACAGACATAAATTTAAGATCAATATTGTATTATGAAAGAAGGATCAGAACATTGCCCCTTCGAGGACTAGAAGCATATTAGGAATAAGAATCTCCTGAGCTCAAACATCTTCAGATCGGAGGAACGCTAGTAAACCAATAAAATCTCCATTTACCTGATCAGCTACCTCCCGACTCAACTGCCCCTTGAAACCTTTCATTCCTAAGAACTCTCCGTCTTCTTCATCTGCAGCAGCTGCTTCTGCATCTACTTCCTCCTCTTCCTTCATGCGTTGGTGCATTTCTCCCATGTCTTCAAAACTAGAGCCAGAGGTGTCATCCATGTTTTCCATATCAATTACAGCAGAGCCCCCACTCTGAGTAACGCAAAAATAAACAAGCAGCTCAAGACAGAGTAACGCAAAAATAAACAAGCAGCTCAAGACAGGTACACAATCATCCTCTCTTAACAAGAACTATGGATCACACCCCCCCCCAAAAGCCTCAAAGAAAAAGGATCCTGTTAGATCATGTCCATCAGGAAAAGGTATAGAATGTTACAAGAATAAGAATTACTCCCAGTTTCGGATTTCATATTAATTTATGTAGCTAATAAAGACTACTCAAAGAGTAGGAAAAACCCTTTTTGTCACTATTTGCTATATTCTTCCATACATGCTGAGTAAATTTAATAACAGGAAATAATTAGAGATTATTACTGGAATTTATGAAGAAAAGCTCCATTTATAGGTGCAAGAATAAGTATTGATAAAAGTGCTGTTTTCAACATCACTAAGTAACCTTGGAAACTATTACAACATAAAAATGTAACAGGCTAAAGAAAAGTCTAAGGTCAGAGACAACATTGCTACGCAGCTCAAGAAACTCCTGAACCGGACCACAAAGTATCTTACAAGAGTCTGGCTTAGAAATTGCAGGTGATATGGAACACAGCTATGAGGCTATGGCCCACTGGGGATGGGATCCTAGGAATTAAATCATTCCTATAATATCATTGTTTTAGCATTTTATTAGGCCAGGTCTGGTCTGTCTCTGAGCTAAACTCAAATTAGTATACTTATTTTTAAGTCTCTATGATGGCCTGGGCAATAGATATTGAAGAAATTCTATCTACCTGAAAGGGAACACACACAAATTGTTATCTGCGTAGACTTGCCAGGACCTAGAGAACAGCCTTTTTCAGACATTCCACACATTTGTGGATCTTTTGCCCGGTCTCCACTTTTAATCCTTTTTTTAAGATTAAACAAACTGTATTTCTGTTTTCCTAGGCCTTAGAATCTTCATTTTTTGTACTCCTTAAAAATATTTCAACTGCCTCTTCCTCAGTTGGGCCCAGTGGGCTCCCTTCAGCAAATGAGGCTCTGTTGCCCTGCAATGTTTGTCTTTATATATGCTCATTCTTTTCCTGTTTTTATGTTTGATTAAACTGAAATCACACAAAGCACTCAGAAAATATGTCCCGAGAATGAAAGGTAAAACCATATGACAGAAAAATAGAGCTTTTAACTGAAAAGTAAAAAAAAGAGGCAGTTGATAGAGTTATTATATCTGGACTGCAAAAATCCAGACAATTACTAAAGGCCATCAAGGAGATATAGAACATGCTAACTTTTTGCTTCTATCTGGCAGCTGCCCAGTTTCCTGCAGCCCAAAGATATATATTGAACATGTATCTTTAGACATAGTATTTACCTTAAGCTGAAAGAAAACCTAAATTGGTTTAGGGGTAAATTGCTCCATTTGCAAAATCACCACTCAAATGAAAAATACCACTACTGTTCTACTCAGAAACATATATTCCCTTTTGAAAGCATGCACTGCTTTTCTGTTGATTAGTATGGTACAATGGCAGTATACTGTGAGTATACAGTTTAATTTAGTGGTTAAAGCACAAGAATAGAAACCAAGAGTTTCTAATTTTAGTTTTGCCTTAGGCATTAGAGCTGGAAGACTTTGGACCAGTCACTCCCTGTCAGCCTTACTCACCCATTAGGTTTTTTGTTTTAGGGAAAACAGGAGAAGGAAAGAGTATCAGGTATGTTCACTACCTTGAATTATTTATAAAAAATATCTTTTAAGAAGTGCCCAAATTTTGATCACATGACAGCAGGAGTTCTTTCTTTCAGTGCTGTCATAACTTTGAGTGGTTGTTGAACGAATGCTCATAAAACAAGGACTACTTGTAACGTATTGTATCATAAACTGCCCTTTCTTAAATATAAGTAGGCTCTTCTCGCCTCCTCTCCATGTTTCTATCACAACACTGAGGCAAGTTACTACACTGTTAGCAAAGAATGCTGGGCAAGACACTTTATTACTAAATTAAATACAGAATAAACATTAATATTTATTGCTTTGGGGAACTATATAATTAAACCTGCTATTTTATACAGTATAGTCTGATGGACAATTTGTTAAATAGAAACATCTGTGTTTAACCAATAGTTACCACTGAATATTAAATGTTTTCTATAACGGCATGATAGCGAGCAATTGCATACTGCAAAAAAACAAACTTATGCAAAATCCAGGAAAAAACAAAGAAATAGTAATCAAAGATCTAAGGGGCAAGGTAAGAAAAAAAAACAACTAAAATTTAGTTTGCATCAATTCCATTTACTGTTTGACCATTTCATACTCTTCTATTTTTGCAAACTTTTTTTTGCTTCTGTCCATACCCAGTGCTTGCTGCATTTTACTGTGTAATAGTGTTTCTTAATTTTTTTGTACTTGTGGCCTCTTCCCACTTTTAAAAATTATGGAGAGCCCCAAAATAACTTTTGTCAGTATGTGTTATATTTATCAATATTTACTTATTAAAAATTAAAACTGATCCATATATAGAACATTTGTGTATGAATCATGTACAAATAACAATATTAAACTCATTTGTTGTTAATATTTTAGATGAAAAAACTTTTTTGACAAACAAAAATATAGTAAGAGTGAGCTTGTTTTAAATATTTGCAAATATCTTCAAGATCTGGCAAATAATTTTGATTTTGCAGATCCCTCAGAGGGTCCTGGAGTTACACTTTAAGAAACACTGCTCTAATGCATTCAACATTATGGGTAAATTTTTGAGTCTTGTGCAACTATGAGTGTAGCAAAGGCAACAGAAATGGATGACAGAAATGTTTCAAGAGCCTGGTTGGACTGGCAGAAAGGCCAATAACAAACAGGTTGGGCTCCTCCCTCTGAAAACTGCCAAATGTTCAGTAAGTTTGGCAAACAAATGGCCCACACAGAACAACAATGGAATGTGTATTGCTGTCTTTTATTAGTCCAATAACCAAACCAAGCACAAGCTTAAATCTAATGTTGTGAATATCTTTTCAGCCGCATAGTTGTCCAATTCTACCTGGAAACCAGGAACTAAGCTTTCGCAAGGCGCTTGCAAAACAGCTAAGCAGCAACTTGACAGATTGGATATCTGTGACTGGAATCCAGCCTCTTCCTCCACAAACCGCCTTTGGGACCTTTCCCTTGTATTTATTTTGCTGTGAACCGTTCACAATTTCTGCTCATTCGCACAAAGTGCAGGAACTCTCTTTATGGACTCCCTCACAACACACTGCTTGAGTTTCAAGACAGATGTCTGGAGTGTCAGGGGCGTCTCCTGCGTCCCACAGACAACACAGGCACACTTCCAGCCTTGTTAAGTCTTTATTTTTATTTCATGTTTCTTAGCTGCCCTTCTCCCACATGGGGGGGGGCTCTGGGCGGCGTACAATATAATGCAGTAGTCCTCAACTTACAACAGTTCAGTTAGCGACTGTTCAAAGTTACAACAGCATTGAAAAAAGTAATTTATGACCATTTATCACACAACCTTTGCAGCATCCCCATGGTCATGTGATAAAAATTTGGACACTTGACAACTGACTCGTATTTATGACGGTTGCAATGTGTGGGTGTGTGTATCATGATTAGCTTTTGAGACCTTCTGACAAGGGGGACAAAGTCAATGGGGAAGCCAGATCCACTTAACAACCACATAGCTAACTTAAGAACTGCCGTGATTCGCTTAACAATTGGAGCAAGAAAGGTCGTAAAACGGGACAAAACTAACTTAACAAGTGTTTCACCCATTAATTTTCGGCTCAATTGTGGTCGTAAGTCGAGGACTACCTGTATAGGTGTTCCCAAAGCAGCCCAGGAACCGGGTGACGGCGGCTCCGAGGAAGAGAGCCGAATTCGAATTCGGAATATGGATTCCAAGAAAGAACAGACGGGAAAGTATCTACCCGACCCAATCCCCTTACCTGCATGTTGTCTTCGAAGGCTCCCCACTCCGCAGTCGCCGTTGTAGCCCCACTCCTCGCTCCCCCAGCGCCCGCGGTTGCTCCGGGGTCGGACATTTCCCCAGCAGCGGCTGCGGAGGGACAGACGCCCCCACCTCGCTAACGGAAGAGCCGGGGACCGGGGACCCGACCGAAGCAAGGCGGAAAGTGCCCGGATGGAGCAAAGCCAAAGCAAACCCACTCGGGGGCTAAGGAGCCGCACGGGGGACGTGGAGACTCGGGTGTTCTCGCGAGGTTTCTTAGAGCTGGCCTGACTAAGGTGCCATCTTGGTAGTTCCAGACACACCAGAGGAAATAGGAGCGCTTGAAAGGACGGATAATGACGGACAAACAGAAAAGCGGGAAAATCCCCAAGGCCTCTCATATACGCGGTCGAAATGTCATCTTTACGCGTAACTCTAAAGCACGCCGCCACAAAAGTGTATCTTAGAAAACGCCACACATAACATGGCGGCGCACCGCCATCAGCTTCCGTTCTGTGGGAAAAGACGCACAACCGGAATTCGAATATCACGTGAGATGGGAGGTTTTTCCTGCTCGATGGTAAGACATTGGCGCTTGCGCATTGGACTTGGCTGCACAGGAACGCGTTTGCTGAAGGATGGCAGCACCCGGGAGCGTGGAAGAGATGCGGACTCGCGTGGTTCTGGGCGAATTCGGTGTTCGCAATGTAAGCGAAAGAAAGCAGCGGGACGGGTGGAGCGACAGTGTTGTCTGGCCACGAAGCAGGTCTTATTAATGATTTGAGTGGATGTTTCCTGGACAGAAGCGTGAGTTGTATAAAACAATATAAATCTAGTGCAGCTGAATGAATGAAGAAGCGCTACTTCGAACACTGTCCTTACAGAGGACAGGATTTGGGAATTTTGTCTGGGATATTTAATTGTGATTTGACACTTTCCCCAGATAAGTGCGGTTATTGCTTGAATATGCACAGAACTCCACCAGTTGTCTTGATAATTCTGTAAAGCGATTTTTTAGTAGTCATCTTGCTTTTGAATTTGGAAACTACCGTGTGCTGAAATAAGTCATTAGTTTACTGAACACATACCCATATAGAAAACACCGGTTGGCAACTGCTCAGGATTTCAGCTCTATTCAGGGATTGAACCTGGCACAATCTGCTTTTTCTATCAAAGAGTTACCAAGTCTTTCTTTATCTCCAGGTCCACACCACAGATTTTCCTGGGAATTATTCAGGATACAATGATGCTTGGGATCAGCAAAGATTTGAAAAGGTGAGAAAGAAGTGATTCTTTCTGTTAAGCAGTTTATAAAGTCAAAAATTGCTTCTTTCCTTGGAACGGTGGTCTTTCTAACTTTACTTGATAACAAATCAATGCAAAACACTATTTTTGAATCTTATTAGCTTGTCTGTAGTTTGGTTCAAGCTGTAGTGTATTTTCAAATGCAGATATTGCTTGTGTTGGGAAAAACTTAGTTCAGTTTCTTGCTGTTTATGAAAGATGTGCACAAGCCATTTTCTGTGCTCATCTGACTGGAAAAACTGGGAAAAAATGTGAATTGAATAAATCAATGTTTATAGAATATTTGTAAAATATCTGAATATTCAGGATTGATAATGACATGAACATTTAATTGTATGGTACCGGTAAGACTTTTTCCTCAGCCTGGTGACCTCCAGATGTATTGGATCATATTTTATTAATTACATCTTACACAGCCAATAGATGATATTCAGTGTATGTAGCAGGGTTTGATTTAAAGAGGCTACCATTCAAATAGATTTGGTTATAAAAATAATTGTTGTCTCATACTATTTGTCAGCAAAACCTTTCTTTAACCAAAAGAGGATGCCTATAGATGCCTGTTTTCAAACTTTGTTTCCACAGAATTTCAGAGTAGATATGATCCATATGGATGAAAGTACTTTGGAATTTGACATGGTGGGGATTGATGCAGCCATTGCTAATGCTTTCCGGCGGATCTTGCTTGCTGAGGTATTGGTTTTTGTCCCACAGAAATAAAGTAATGCCAGCATAGTCATATTGGTATTTTAATGCATAGACATATTCTTAAAAGGATCACAATATTTGCATTGAGAAGGATTGTTCAAAGATATTGTTGTGAAAGACAAATTGTAATACAAAGTCTTCAGAACAGTTTTTTAAATGAGGCAGTTTTACTAGACAATAAACATTGTAGAAATTTAAAATAATTTTGTGTTGTAGAAAAAGAGCAAATATTACTATAGATAAGGTCACTGTTGTCCAAAATGGCAAGCTCAGTGCTATCTATCTACACCTTCCTCCTTCTATTTTCCCCACAATAATAGCCCTGTGAGGTGGGCTGAGAATGAGTGACTGGCCCAAAGTCATCCAGCTTGCTTTCATGCCTAAGGCAGGACTAGAACTCACAGTCTGATTTCTAACCTGGTGTCTTAACTATTAGGCCAAACTGGCAGTACTATATTACATGCATAGTAGATAGTAATAGTAATAGTAATGCAAGAACATTGGGGAGTCTACAAAGGCCTTTTAAAAATTTTCTATCTTAAGACTTGATAGATTTGTTTAGATCAGTATGTTAGACCACCAGAATCCAGAACTTCATAGATACTGAGGACGTATGCTTTGACAAATTGCTGCCTAGGTGCCAACCATGGCTGTGGAGAAAGTCTTTGTATACAACAACACTTCCATTGTGCAGGATGAAATCCTGGCTCACCGTCTGGGATTAATTCCTATTTGTGCAGATCCTCGTCTCTTTGAATATAAGAGTGAAGGTAAGATAATGTTGGAGGTATTTGTCAGGTGCTGAAACTGGCTGTTAGTTAGTTAAAACAATGTGCGTGCATCTTTATTTTGTTCTTCCTTTTTTCAGAAGATGAATGTGATGAAATTAACACACTGCAGTTTCAGTTGAAAATAAAATGCAGCAGGAATCTTCAGGCGGCTAGAGAATCATCTGATCCTAATGAGCTTTATATCAACCATAAAGGTAAAATTCTTGCTTTCAATTCAGCAGTGACTACTGTTTTATGTTTCTAATACAAATATTCATTTGACATAAACTCATATTCAAGCCTTCTCAGTCTATCAAATCTTTGTTCTTCTTTAACATTGGAATAAAGAACTCAGGGCTTGCAAAATTAGGTTTTTTTTTAATGTGTGTGGTTTTTCCTTCCCCTCTCCCTACTTTGAATAGAATTGTTAGCTATTCCCTGTTGATTAAGAAGATTCCCTGCTGAATTGGAGCAGCATATAAGGCCCTGCAACTAAAAGAATGCCATAGTTTGTGTAGTTGTAAGCACAACCTTTTTTTAAAATATAGTCTTCTTATAGTTTACAGCAAACACATGGAGTGGGTACCACTAGGATCTCAAGCTGACAACATGAATGCAAATTTCCGACCTGTCCATGATGATATCCTCATTGCTCAGTTGCGTCCTGGCCAAGAGATCGATGTACTTATGCACTGTGTAAAGGGCATTGGTGAGACAGCTAAAGTTTTGATATCAGTTTGGCAATTTCATTTTTTCGGGGGGAGAGAATACTTATTTTGCACATGTGGCTGATATTTCCTCAATAGTTGCTAGATCTCAGTGATGGGGTCCTTTTTAGAGAGGGTAAAGTGTAGTTGATTCACCACTTGGATTATTCTGGCTTGTTTAATAAGTCATTTTTTTGTGTTTATGGGATAGCACAACTGATCCACAGTACTTTGTAATTTTCTGTCTTTGTTTTGTAAAGGGTGTGCTCGAGTTTTGCGTTGCATAAAGTTAATAATGTGAATTGTAGCATTCCTGTTGCTGTTTATATTATCGCTTGTGTGCTTCAGTGAATCTGTTTTCGGTCAACAATTCATTTTTGTGAAGGAGCAAGTTGTAAAAGTTGGTAGCAGTAGTAGTAAAGGTTGGGCGGTAAGGGCTGAGGTGAATAGGGTTCTGATAAGCTAATTGGCAATGAATTAGTGGGGAAGACTGTTACAGACTAGGTCAGGAGTAGGCAACCTTGGCTCTTTTATGACTCGTGGACCTCAACTCCCAGAATTCCTGAGCCAGATACCCCTGGACTAGGTGGAGTCCTGGCAATCTGAAGATATAGTCTAAGAATCCCTGCCATGTGCATTCCCTGCCATGTGCATAGCTTCTTTTGTGTACCAGCATTACTGACAGATGTCATGAAAGATTAATTACCTATTTAGAAGAGTGTAACTGATTTTTATTACCTAGAGCAGGGGTGTCAAACTCAATTTCATTGAGGGCCGCATCAGCATTGTGGTTGCCCTCGGGGTGTGTGTGTGTGTGTGTGTGTGTGTGGCCTGGGTGGGTGCGGCCTACTGGGTGGGTGTGGATGAAGTGCGTGTGGCCTACTGGGTGGGCGTGGCCAGCTCTGCATCGTTCGCGTCAAGGGTGCCTGCGGGGGCCTGGGCAGGAATGGGACAGATCTGAAGGTCTCTGGCAGAAGGGAGTGGGACCGGGGCAAGCGCCAAGGCATGGTGCATTTCTTCATTCCTCACAAAGGGTGACACCTCCCCAGCATGCACCCAGGGGGCGGGGCCGACATGGCAGGGGCTGGTTCCTCGCTGTTTCTAGACGGCCTTGTGGAGCTAAGACTGAATGCGTTTCAGCATAGATGGCCACCGCAAAATTGTACATTGGCTCCCGGCCGGCCTGGGCCAGGGCCAAGGCAGTGGGGGCCATTCCCTCACTGTTTCCAGGATGGCTTCATGGGCCGCATCTGGCCCCCGGGCCTTATGTCTGACCTAGAGGGTTGGAGAAATGTGCAGCATTAAGTCCTACCGTACTTGCCGCCAGCTTTCTCCCCCTGCCTCCACTTCATCCCACTGATGCCTGATTGCATTCATTTGCCTTTTAAAAGAAACTCTTTCTCTTTAGGCAAAGATCATGCCAAATTTTCTCCAGTTGCCACAGCCAGTTACCGTTTGTTGCCAGAAATCACTTTATTGCAACCTGTTGAAGGGGAAGCAGCTGAGCGGCTGAAAAAGTGTTTTTCTTCTGGGGTTATCGAGATTGAGGAAATCAGAGGTAATTTCTTCATTCTTTAAACTGAACAAAATCACAAACTGTTTTATTGACCAATTTCTCCCTATGACAGAACTTTATAACCCCCGTTTGATAAAGTACATGTTTGCCTTTCTTACAGTCTAGTTTTTGATCTATAACATCTTCCAACCAGCTCTTTGGGGGCTGTTACAAAAATGGCAACATAGCTACAAGAGAAATAGAGTGGACTCCTTCCTCCACTTTTTTTCTGTTTGCTGTGCAGAGACTAAGTTTTTTTCCCTCCACCATCAAAAAAATCAAGTCAGTGCCTGATATTGAGTTCTGAACAGTGAAGACTGATTACAACCCTTAAGAGAAAAGCTCAGTTAAGTTCATTGAGGGGTATCTGGAAAAGTCTACATAGCAGCAGACTGCAGGGGTGTTTTTTTTTTTGTCCAGGTTTCCAAACTATTAACCAGCAATTTAGGTGGGCGAGATATTATTTGGAATCTGTTTTGTAGTTGGGTTGAAGCAGACATGAATAAACCTAATCTAGCAGTATGTAAAAAAGATTCATTGAAAATATATTAATTTATCTTGGAATTTAGGTATTGGTTCTTTCCCCCCCCCCCAGGAAAGAAAGTAGCAAGAGTAGCTAATGCTCGATTGGATACATTCAGTAGAGAAATTTTTCGTCATGACGACTTGAAAAACCTTGTACGTTTGGCTCGGGTACGAGATCATTACATCTGTGAGTAATTTACATGTTCTTTTGTTATTGATCTTTATGGATTGTGTAACACCGGGGTCCCCAACCTTGGCAACTTTAAGAGCCATGGTCTTCAACACAGCTGGCTGGGGAATTCTGGGAGTTGATGTCCACAGATCTTAAAGTTGCCAACGTTGAGGACCCCTGGTGTAACGGATACACAATTTTCCTTGTATCAGGAGCGATATTCCTTTTCCTGATCAGTTGCAGGAGGCAATAACTAGCAGAAGTTTTTTGACATCAGAATGGAGTGAATGTTTCACTGGTTTTTTTTTTTTTAAGGATAAAGGGGTCTCACGTCTAGTATTTTTTTAAAAAAATATCCCCAAACTCTTCACTTTCAAATTTGATGTGTGTGATGGAAAACTGTCTTGGAGGCTGAAATAATGGAAATGAGAGTGCTGGGTATGGCTCAGTATTAATTTTTTTTTTTTAAATTGTACCACCAAAAGCCAGCCTTTTGATGCCAGTTTATAATAGGACAGCATTGGAGGAAGCCTGCACTTTTGGGTTGCCTTAATATTGTTGCGTAGTAGCTAACCAGTAGCTTGGCAATGTCAAATGACAAAGCACCTTGTGTAATTTTCCTTGCTTTTTATTCTACAGTTCTCTATTTTATCTTATAGTCTTAGTTTTTGCATCAAAATTTGGTATATAGAACCAAATAATCTCAGCAGTCATTTTAATGTCATAATTCTGTCTTTAGATCATTTTAAGCCAATCTTTTATTCAGTGCTTAGAAATCTGAAAACATTTATGCAAGTGAGGTCTTAATGCTTATTTTGGGAACATGACATATTTGAAAAACACAAAAGTAAATTATTCTCTCGGCTCTGTTGAAGGTCATAAATTGTATTCATGTATCAGTGGATTGTGATGTATTGAACACAGTTGTCATAGTTTATTAAAAATAATCTGACACATATGTAACTTATTTCCAAGGCTGCTTGCTCCAAAGTGAATTTGCCCTATATATGAGAAAGAAGCCTTTCTTGGGTTCCCATCACCAAACCAACTTCATCTATAGTTTGCTAGATGGGAATTTCTGGAAGTTGAAAAACACAAGTTTTACACTTGTCCAGATTGAGAAACGCTGTACAGAAGACTCTTCTCAGGGATGGTGTGGCTCCTGTAGAACACCTTGTCTTTACAAATAAGAATTGCTCTTCCTTACTGAGTTTCAAGAAAGAAGTGACAATATGGCTCTGGAATAAAGCATTTGGGGTTTTGACTCATTTGTTTAATTGGGTTCGCTTTATCTAGTTTTAGAACATGTATGGAGAACAGACGATCTTTTAGGTCATATTTATGCAGAAATATTGCAAATTCAAAGGGTTCACAGACTTTCAAACACAGCTGTAGTTTGGTGCTTAGTAATGAATCATACTGTTCAACAGTAAGTTATATGCTACTTAACTAATAATAAGTTATCTTGTTTATGCTTCATGATAATTCAAACCGAGACCCTTTTTTCCTTCAGTCTCTGTAGAATCTACAGGCATCTTGCCTCCAGATGTGCTGGTGAGTGAAGCAATCAAGGTACTAATGGGAAAATGCCAGCGCTTCTTAGAGGAGCTAAAATCCATCCAGAAGAAATAAGCTTGGGAACACAAAGACTCTTGTGGGGAAAATACCATTATCAAAATCCCTACGTCTGATTGGAAAAGGAACAATTTTAAACAAGACTGCATCAGTCTATAAGAAAATGACCCTTCTGAGATGTCAAAGAAGAACAATGGTTGCTGTACCATTGCTATTATTTACATATCATGGACACAACTGAAAATTCAGGATAACACAGTGCCCTGTGTACTATTTGCAGTCCAGTGATGGTGCATGTCATCCTTTGATAAGGTTTTGCAATCACGTGCACATGGAGATTTCTAGAGTGAACTGTCCAATTTCCTGTGTTAATCTTAGTTTTCATTACAACAGTGGTGTAGAAATCTTACCTCTGTGTACTGAATCACCTATTATGTAGTACCTTTTTGCTGATCTGGTACTAAGTACTACTGACAGTTTTACAGTCTATAGTTCCTACCAGTCAGCAAACAAACACCCATCACCAAGTCAGTAGGCCTGTGTCTGAGCTATACAATTCTCTGCTTCAACATTAATGAAAATACTCGATTCTTTCAAAAATGTAAATCCTGTTAACTGTCATTATTTAGTTAGTACATTTATGTATATATATGCTGGTTTCCTAACATTCTCTCAGTACATTTATTAGATACTTTTTTGTTACTGGGATACATGCCTCTCTTTAAAGTAGGGAAAAGATCTCCTGAATATTCCTCCTACCCTGAGTATTCTCCTGGGATTCCAACTGTTTTCAAAGTTAAGAAGGTACATTTTAGCTACTTTCTGGCAAAACCTGAATATGCTTCCTGTTTAATCTATTATTCATTGATAGAGCATTTCTAAATTGAAACAGGAGAGAAGACGCCTATTGATCAAATACTTGAATTAGAAAAATTAAGCTGCAAGAAATCCTCTCTTAAGATAGGAATACTGTATGTAACTCTTTGAAGTATGTAAGTTAAGTATATAACCTTTTGTAGCATATATGAAAAGAGTAGCAGGCATAGGACACTTAATTGCTCTAGTTCCTTCTGCTACTTTATCAGAAAATTTATTTTTACTTTATTGAACAATCCTATTAGCCTTGAAAAACTGGAGTTGCCCAACTTTAACAAGAATGCCTAATTTTTACCCAAAACTTAAAATATTTGACTATATTCAACAAAGCAAGACAAAGCATTCACACAAAAGCTTGAAGCATTAACGCATCTGTAAGCTTTGCATTGCTACTTTGAAGTCTATGCTTACTTACTGTATGTGTAAAGTTTACTAAAGATTTCTGTGAAAATTTATGCATGCACAATCAGGTACATCTTTTGTAGTAGCTGAGTGGGCCTTCCAAAGGATGCAGCTGATTAATGTGTTGGAACAGGAATGCTTCAGTCTGGATAGCATGTTTTGTATTAAGTATGCAATTCTCATTGTGCAGTGTTTGACCCAGAGAGCAACTGTGGTGATGTTCAA
The DNA here is from genome assembly GCF_016545835.1 of Crotalus tigris. Classification (NCBI taxonomy): domain Eukaryota; kingdom Metazoa; phylum Chordata; class Lepidosauria; order Squamata; family Viperidae; genus Crotalus; species Crotalus tigris. The sequence continues at coordinate 812,882 of NW_024096651.1, read as the reverse complement.
AAAAGGTGTGGAAAGAGTTAATGCAAAGGAAGAGCAATGTTTGTATAAAATGAAGATATTTTTTACTGACATTGATTTGGAGAGATCCTCAGATAACAACATCCCTACAAAAAAACCCTCATTTGTTTTAAATGCGTCTATTACGGGCACAGTAAGTTAAAATGTAATTAAGACACAATAAATATAGTTAGGCTAGTTTCCAAAACTATTTAGCAGGGGAATTTGGTTTAAATAAATGTTACACTGAGATTAGGATTATAAACAAGTCAGAGTGGAGTCTGGCTAGTAGTGAGGATCCAAATATTAACATTAAGACCTGTATTCTGTCATGTAACCAGATGTGTACACTACTAAACCGCTCAATTGAAAAACATTCTGTTGTATCTGTAGTCAATCTATTACAGCAGTCACTAAGGAAAGATTTATTTGATACTAGTTCTTCAGACTGAAAATTAAAATCTGGCAAATTTACGCCCACATTTTATCTCTCTTGAACAAACATTTAAGACCTGGCCTGGAGGCAGTCTGTACCATCAGACACCGAACAAAATAATCCAGAACTGTACTGCTCTACATTCAAGGGCACATTTCAGCATGTTATTTTAGACCAGTATAAAATAATTCTGAATTCCTTTTGTTTAGAAAATTATGACTTTTGACAGCTAGAATACCTATTTCAACCATGTTTCTAGGGCAAATGATGTGTATTTAACTTGAGGCTCCCTGAGGGTTGAATTAAAAAAATGTTTTCACTCTCAGATTCTCATTGGTGCTTGGTTTGGTGGAACATATGGCCAAGTGCTACTTCTCGAAAATAATAAAATTTGGAGTTAGCGTAACTTAAGTGATTCATCAATATCCAATATGCACATCTGCATTTCTTCATCCAAGCGGTGTCTTTCCAACAGGGAAGCAGGAGTATCCTATTAGTGTCATGTTGAGGCAGCAACCATACAGGTGTCCTGAAGGAGAAGTGGCAGAGAAAATGAGAGGCTGCAGAATCTTCTCCCTTCCCTATCAAGTACTGTATGCATGTATGAAGGTTTGTTCCTAAAGAACTGGCCAAATGACAGTTGGACTGGAATGCCTCAGCAACTGCCATCCAACAGTAAAAAAAGAAAGGTATACCGTAAAGTTTGCAAGTGGCGCTAGAAAATCTTCCCCATTCCCCCCGCCCCCCAAAAGGAGAATGAGGCCAGTGAGAACTGTATCAAGGCTCAGGAAAGGAAGAAAGAAAGGAAATATGGCTACTATGAAACAAGACAGAGTATAAAGGAGGAAAAAGGGAGTGGAATTGTCTTCAGCTTATGGCTCAAAGAGGGCAATGAGGATTTCATCTTCATTGTTCTCAAAAACGTCTTGTCCTAGGGGCGCTTTCACCTTCTTGAAAAGAGATGGAAGGTTTCTGATGTGGACTTCTTTCCTGAATTGTTCTCCTAGGGGCTTCTGTAAGGAAACAAAAAAGAATAGGCAAACTATGCATAGAAATAGTCCAAAAAGAATAGCCTCTGCTAAAATTGTAGAATTTCTGCCACCCCCATCCCCCATGGTGTTATGACCCCCCCCTCATAATTGTGGGTGCTGCATCTTGTTCCTGTATCCTGGGTTGTTCAGCATGTGCAGAATTTAACTCAGATCACGTTCAAGTCAAAGCCAGAAACAAAGTATCAAATGCTATATACCAGTGGTGGCGAACCTATGGCACATGTGCCAGAGGCGGCACTCAGAGTCCTCTCTGTGGGCACGCACACTGTTGCCCCAGCAGAGTTCGCCAGAGTTAGCGAGCATGTGGCGTTTGGAAGTGACAGGACAGGAAGTGAGCGAGCGAGCAGCGTTGACCCCCTGGGGATAGTGAAGGACTGGCCCTGGCCACGCTCACCCAGTCTGCCATGACCACTGCAGCCACGCCCACCCAGTGGTCCACCCCCCCACCCCCGAGGGCACCACAATGCTGGTGCAGCCCTGGCACTTTGCGATAAATAAGTGGGTTTTAGGTTGCAATTTGGGCACTCAGGTCTCTAAAAGGTTCACCATCACTGCTATATATTCGGTAGCAATTAGGCAGTAGGTAATCAGCCATGGATGGCCCAGGAAGGATAAAATGTGCTAGGTTCAGGAGAATATATTGAATCATACAGAATAGCAAAGGCTACATGGTTAGATACCTGCAATGTTTCTACCATCACAATTTAGGATTTGTGTAAGGTAAGTCACAACTAATGGGGTGAAAAGGTAAGCCTTGACATCGGTTAAAGCCAGCAGAGGGGGAAGAAAAAAAAAACCTGTCTTACCCCTATGCAGCCTGCAATTAGGCGTTTGAAATGGTCCTTCCGCCGTTTGTCTGCCACCTTCTGAAGCGTTACATTGAGTAGTTTGGAATCAAACTGCTCCAGGGAATATGTCTGGATTTCTGGAACTTGTTCCATCACTGTTTTCAACTCGGCATAGCGTGGACGCTTCAAATAACAAAGAGAACAATCAGCAGAGATCTTTGCCAGAAGAGAAATGGCTATTTCCAAAGAGGAAATTAACCACTACTGATATGTTCAGAACTTTGCCTCCCACTGAAATGGGCCTTGGACTTGGAGTGGCACTACACCACAAAAACGGCCACAGATCTGGGAATGGATTTTCCCCCCCACTCCTTACCAAAGCTTCGTAGATCTGGAAAGCCAAGTGGACAAGTGCTGCCATACAGCCATCGTGTTGTCCGTGAACCTGTAAGCCTTTCAGTACGCTTGTGAAAAACCAGGTCACTGCTTCAGGGATCATCATATTCTTTGTGAGCACCTATGGCAGAGAGATTGAAGTGAAACAAGATGGGGAGAAGGGGCTGTTTCCCCAAATTCTGATATTTGCCCCTATCTTATTTAATATAATATTCTTTTATTACATTCGTCACAATGTACCCTGCTAAACTCAGTATCAAGTACCTGCTTGAGCAATGGCCAGCAGAGTTGGGTGGTAGTTCTTTGACAGGACAAGGTATCCTTCCAGGAAAGGGATGTGAAAGCCGTAATTAGCAGAGCAGTACAGACATTCTTGGGGAAAAATAAAAAGAAAGTTAGGCCAGTTACAGCCTTGCAGGATTTTTGTCTTATAGGGCAGAATTCAATGGTACACAAGAACTCTGGCTGTTTCATAAAGCACAGAAAATGTTTCTTTATCAAATTTATCAAGTAGAAAAAGATGGATCACCCTATTTCTCCACAGAACTAACATATGGCCACCATATTTCCATATTATTGCAAAAAGACATTCCTGATAAATTAAAAGATTTTCACAAAAAGCAGTAGCTTTTAAGAGCGTATTTGCTTGTTTAAAAAGCAGATCTGTACTAAATATTCTGTGTATCATTTCTAAGTTCACAAGACAATGTTTTTCCTACAGAGAAATCTTCCCAATCTCTAGGGCTGCTGGGATGTAACTGGTAATGTTATAATTGTTAGAATGTTTTTTTCTTTTCTTCAAATATGAAGAAAGGCTTTGCTGAATCAGGAAAAGAGCCTACAGATAGTCCTCAAGTTATGCTCATTATTTCAGTAACTATTCAAAGTTACGATTTTCACTGAGAAAAAGGACTTAGCCAGTGCATTTGGGCTGCCTGCATTCAGGATCGCCACCCCATCACCACCAGTTTATTTTTGTTATCTTCTTTGTCTAGAAAGAGGCAGGCTTCTCAGGCAAGTGGTTGAGAGCTATGGGTAGGGTGGTAAATTCTATGGGCAGGCACTAGGGAGAATGGGTCTTGAGGCTGGCAGCCGTGGGGAACAACGGCATGGGACAAGACTGCTGAAGGCTGTTGCCAAGGAGTTGCTATGGGAGCTAGGGAGCATGGTGCTTGCTAGCAGCACTTCTTGTCAGCAGCCTTCAGCAGTCTTGTCCCACAACAGTCAGGAGACCCTGGCAAGCATAGTAGTGGATGGGAGCTACAGGCCAAGGAGTTGCTGTGGGACCTAGGGAGCATGGCGCTTGCTAGCAGCACTCCTTGGCCTGTAGCTCCCATCCACTACTGTGCTTGCCAGGGACTCCTGACTGTTGTTACAATGGAGTCATGTGAGGTCCTCACTTAATGGCTTCCATGTTCCTGGGTTATGATGGCAATTGGGACGGCTATGATTCCCGCTGCTAAGGAATAGTCATACAATATGAGTTTATGACTGCATTTATTTATATATCCATCCATCCATCCATCCATCCATCCACCCATCTATTATCTATCTATGATTGTCTATTTTGAACAAAGATATTCAGAATTGCTCGCTTCCTGAATTTATTCTAAAAAAAAAAAAAAAATAGGGGGTTAAAACAAGAAATTCCCCCAAAGAATGAGAAGTAGGAAGAAATTACTATCAGATTTTATAGTTTTTAAGAGTTAAAGTGAATCCTTCAATTCTCACAAATAATATAAAGACAACATTGAACCAGAGTTTCCTTACCTCTTGTTTCATTAAGCATTTGCCCAATTCAGTAAGCTCGGAGCTGGTTGATGGAGTCACCTCTGTGGACATCATCTCCTCATCTATTAGGGAAAATAATGTGAACATGAATCATTACAAATCAATCAAATTACTAACCATATTTCAATCAGAACGTCTGTTCCTTGAACAAGACACAGATGCATCAAAAGTGCTGGCAGGACACACACAGAAATGTATTTCCTTGTTACAGTTCTATTTATCTTGAAGTCATAGCACCAGAAAGTGTTAAGAGGAGGCAAATGATTTATAAAACAGCAAACCACAATATGGATCTTTGGGGATAATCAATCTGAACAAAGACTGCAGAATACTGTTCTTGGAGCCAAGAATCATTAAGATTCTTATGTCCATTTTTAGGGTAGAATATTGTGTCACTGATTCCTGCAGTGTGGCTCTGATTCCTTGCTAACAACCAAACTACTGAACTGGTTAGCAATTCTAAAGGAATTTATAAAACAAGAATAATAACCTTATTTTTTAAAGTAAGTCAGCCATAAGATTTTTATACATGCAGGACCAATTCAATTCAAATCTCAAGGGCAGCAGAATGAACAAGACATTTACCTACCGTCTCCATCTGCAGAAACTGTATTATTCTGCTCAGCACCTTTTTTTGACACACAGCAAACAGCTACAAATACATCAAAAGAAGATAAATATCAGAGTCAATGAGACATGACACCTTCCCTTTAAGAGTTCCCTTCAATATCATTTAATTTTTCCTTTGTAAAACTTCAAAATGTAACTTACACTGGAAACTCTCAGTACATTAAAAAAAAAGGAATGCAGTCATTTTTTATATTAAGTGAATAAAATAATTTGTGATTTGGAGCATTATTTCCTCTAAGTCTTTTCTGATATCAACATGGAAAAAGCAAGGAATTTCAAGTGTTCAAGTGATTTGCACATAAGAGTCAAATGATAAAAGCCAAGAATGAAGGAATATGGCCAGACTCTACACGAATATGTATTCTGAGAAATTCCTTATTAATTCCTAATCACACATTGCAGGACATGTTCTCAAACAATTTTAGCATTTAGCAGCTAAGAATATGCTGGAGAAAATGGCTGATTTTTTTTCTTGCTGCTTATTTGTCATTATCTTTTCATCCTGGAGATCAACATGCAAGAACAATGATTGAAAATAGTTAGGCCCATCTTATTATCCTACTGCTGATAAAGGAACATCTTGATAAGCCGAACAAGAGCATTTTTGAAAAAAAGAAGAGAAAGAGAGAGAACACTGGGCAATCCAGTAGCTGTCAAATATTGTAATATCTAAATCCTTCTTAAAAAAATTAGTAGCATTCCCTCTGCTTAGAGTGATGTGTCCATGTATTACTCATTTCACCCACCAATTAGATCCATAACTTCTCGAGTGAGCAGTCTAACCAGCTGCTCTTCCAACATCTCTTGAGATTCTGGGTTATCATCTACTGTATCTTCATCACTGTTGAATAATAAAGGAAACAGATTTTAGGATAGCAGCAGAAATCTGGAAGACACAACCGACGCTAAACACAATCATATTACCAAGACTAAAATATTAATGAAAGATGGTTCAGTGATGCCCAGCCTGTTCTAAATGAGACTGCAACAGGATCAAAATCATAGCTTGGGGATATCATACCAGCAGCATCTGTGGCATAAAATATTTTCACCAACTTATATTTGTATTCAGCTGCAAATCCTCTAAGACAAAAAAGTCTGCTTATTGTTATTGGCACTTTCACAGCATTCCTAATAAATTATAAATGTATTACATACATACATACATTGAACTTTTTTTTAAAAAAGAGTAAAAATCATCCACATTTATCTGATAGGCTACTGTCTAGGAGTAGCCACCAAGTGAAACAAACCTTTCCATTTTTAAAAAATAATTTCAATGCTGGTCTGTTTTTAAGTCAATTCAGAGGGCTGGTTCAAACCTTTAAAAACTCTGAATAGTTTGGCAATGAGGTAACCAAACATCTTCCGGTAAGATAGGGTATTGATAATCTTCTTCTGGGGCTCCACAATCAGAGGTTAGAACACAATTAGGGAAAAGCGTCTGCATTATGCCACCTTAGTTTGGAGTACTTTGTGCAAGAACATCTACTTTACTCTGACATTGTTCTTGTTTTAGAAACCTGTATGGCCGTAGCTGTCCCTTTCCGAAAAGAGTAAATATAGGGAAAGAGTAAAATATAAGTGTCAAAGAGCACTCATCTCCCCTTGTTTAAGCATTAGACTTACCAAATCAAACTCCGCTGATTGATAACTTGCCATTTCTGAGACAGCCTCTGGGGAGAAAAAGCAACATGACATAAAGTATTTCAATGATATATTGTATACTCAGAGCTTTGTATGTTATAAATACAACAACAAACAACAAACTGAACAAACTGAATCCAGTAACTTGTTCATACTGTGCAAGTCACCAAGGTTGCCTAATTTACTGTCCCAAAGGTGCTTTTTCAAGAGGCAACTGGACTTTCTTGTTTTTCTTTGAAGACCTTTCATTTCTCATCCAAGATGCTTCTTTAGCTCTGACTGGATGGTGGGGAATGGAAGGATTTATGTTCCTTGTAGACAGCTGGTCATTTGCATTCTTTTAGAGAGTGGTTGAGATCACTTGGAGGTTTATCTCTGTCCTCAAGGTCACCTGACACAGGTAAACCTCCAAGTGGCCTCTATGACTCTCTAAAGAAATGCAAATGACCAGCTGCTGCAAGGAATATAAATCCTTCCATTCCCCGCCATCCAGTCAGAGCTGAAGAAGCTTCATGGATGAGAAATGAAATGTCTTCAAAGAAAAACAAGGAAGTCCAGTTGTCTTTTGAAAAAGTACCTTTGGGACAACCTGGATGACTGAGATCTCCATGGACATTTACCTAATTTATTTTCCTTCAGTTATGCTCTACTTTTTACAAGAGCAATAAGAAGAACTGAAATCTTTGTTTGCAAAATAACTTGCTCAGCTGCATTTTTCAGAGTTTTATGTATTTTAGAGTTTAGTTTGATATAGCTATGAATTTCACTGGATACTTCAGTGGCTGACAATTCTCAATTTAATCTGCTTTACAGGGCATAAAAATGACATCACATTCTACATAAAACTTATCCAGAAGTTTAAGGCCAGAGAGAGAATATCAAATGCTATTACTGATATCTCCAGGACAAAGTCTAGTCTTGGTACCTGTTATGAAACAACAATACAACACTGTTTTCAATACGGTTCTGGGTTGCCAAAAGCTCTCAAGTATACTATAAGGAGGTAACAACAGCTAAAATAGGATTAATAAGGAATGCATCCCAAATTTAAGTTTTGGATCATCTTAAATCCTTACCAAGATCTGCTTCTATAAGGTAAAGTTTGAGCAATAGTAACTAGTTAACTATTAACATGAAAAAAGTGGGGAGTATGCATTCTGTGATTGGGTTTGGGTCATTCCTAATCATATGCAAAAAATATCTCAAGGAATTTTGCCACAACATCACACCTAGCAAAATTCTTTCCTTAAGCAAAAGATGCTTTCAAGCATAATAGTTCCATGACAAGTACAAGGAAACTGAGAACAGATGTGATCCTGTTTTTTTCTAACTAATAAATCCAGTGTTTTCAAAAATTCACCACACAAAACTCACACTCTCTTTCAGTATTTTCAGACACGGTATTTTGTCCTTACCATATGTAGGTAGGTGAACAGTGGTCCAAGTATAGGGCAGATCAAAGATTCGTAGTGTTCGGGTGGGCAGGAGATAACCAAAGGTTTCACAAAAACACCTGCATGAAACTAGTTAAAGAAGTAGAGCAGCACAAATACACATCTATGTTTCCTCCACGGAAAACCATTAGATTGATCCAGTCATGGCAATTTATGCTCTTTAACTGATACGAATGACAAAAGCAATTTTGCTCCCGGATTTCTCAAAACAGGCAGTTGCACTCATCTCTAAATTTTTCATAAATCTATTTTTTCCAACAAACCTACCCCCAAAAGACATTTAGCTAATTCTATTCTCAAGGAGAGAATGAGAGCCAGAAATCTAAATCAGGATTTCACAATGCACTGATATGCCCATAGTCCACTAGAGGCATCATATAACAAAATTTAGTACATTATTTTAAACGTAAGATGAAACAGTACATAGCTGATAAGGCAGGGCTTAGTAGACTACACGTTCTACAAGTCTGAACTAAATGGGATCTCTCTTTCCTTTTGGACAGAAGTGAAAAACAGCTAGCATTATTGTTCTGATGCTACTGATCATTGCATCCACTGAAATCACAGACTCTAACTGCATCCAGTTAGAATAATAGAAATGTCTGCCTTCATTCTGAGCTATTCAAACTGTTTAAATACTGTGGGAAACATATACCTGTATGTTCTATTCTGATACAGATGGTCCTCGACTTATAAAACTTCATTTTGTGACCATTCAGAATGACAATGGCATTGAAGAAAGTGACTTCTGACTATTTTTCACACTTACAACCGTTGCAGCATCCCCATGGTCATGTGATCAAAATTCGGATATTTGGCAACAGACTCATATTTGTGACAGTTGCAGTGTCCCAGGGCCATGTGATCACCTTTTACAACCTTCTGACAAGTAAAGTCAATGGGAAAGCCAGATTAATTTAACTATCAGGATACTAACTTAACAACTGCAATGATTCATTTAACAACCATGGCAAAAAAGGTCATAAAATGGGACAAAATTCACATAACAACTGTCTCACTTAGCAGTAAAAATTTTTGGCTCAATTGCAATTGTAAGTTGAGAATTACCTGTACCATCTATGCTGCTTTTAGGGGTTTTTTGCTAATTAGATCTACACTCTATAATGGATCTGGTTAGTTGCAGAAGAAAGGGTCCTAATTAAGAAAAAGGACTCAAGCTGGGACATTATATGGAAATCATGACAAATTTGGAATGAGAACTATAAATAAAAAGCAGACAAAGGATACGAAGAATAGGGCGGAGTCTGTAGTCAGGAATATTGTCCAGATTGATGAAGACTGAGTTAAGTAGTTCAGCTGCTAGACCCTCAACAACATAGAAATCTTGCTGCATGGATGAGCCAGCACTACCCAGAATGTGAAAGCTGCAATTCAAAAGGCACAGTCTAGAACTCAATAAATTATACATCTGGCAGAAGAGCCAAAAGGTACACTGCTTTAAAAAGTTTACTTGTACTTTTTTATCTGTGCAAAGTAAAATTGTCAACTTGGAACAGGCCAGTTTCCATCTAGCCCATCTACTTTCCTTTCTTTTTAGAGCTGTTAAAACACAATCAGTTACAAGAACATAAAGATTTTCCTTTTCCCACAGTGGGAAAGCAGTAGAAAGCCTACATGTGAACTAACATAGCGTTATGGAAAAATCTATGGATTTCTTACCAGTTGTCATATAGTGTACAGAAGAACCCCTGCATCCTTTCCAAGACTGTTTTGTAAACAGGAGGGTCATAAAGTTCCATCAAAGGCTGAGGGAGACCTAGCAAAAGAGGGATAGTATCAGTGGGGAGATTCCTCTATTCAGGCAGTGACCTGAGCAGTTCTGGCTACCAAAAGCACAAATTTAGTTGTGGATATCTGGAACAGGTCAACTTGGAGTATGAATGCTTTTAATTTAAAAGTTGAAAGAAATGGCAGTAAAAATGTGATGCTTTCAGAGCAGTTAGAAACAAAACAATACTTTTTCATGATTTTTACAAAACTAATTATAATCATGCTCATGCAGACGTCTACCTGCTTGAAAACTGATGTAATTCATGATGCACTGAAATCCAAATAAATTTAGAGCAGAAGTATTCTTCAGATGTAATATTTGTGTAATGTAAATAAATCTTTCCAGGCTTACATTATAAACTTTATATAATAAAAAATATTGATCACCAATGTAAATTTGCTGTATAAATCCACGTGTAATACAAAATGGCAAGCAAGAATTTAAATTCCTAGCAGCTTAGAGAACTCAAGCCCAGGATGGAAATGCCCATATTTAAATTTGAATTCTAAAAAAACCTGAAACTCCATAAAGCTCATGTAAAATACAATACAACTTTGATTCAACAGCACCTTGTTTAGTGGACATGATAATAATAATAAAGTTGGAAGGGACTTTGGAGATCATCTAGTCCAACCCCCTGCTCAGGCAGGAAACCCTATACCATTTCGGACAAACGGCTGTCCAGTCTCTTCTTAAAAACTTCCAGTGTTGGAGCATTCACTGCTTCTGGAGGCAGGTTGTTCCACTGGTTAATTGTTCTAACTGTCAGGAAGTTTCTCCTTAATTCTAGGTTGCTTCTCTCCTTGATTAGTTTCCACCCGTTGTTTCTTGTCCTGCCTTCAGGCGCCTTGGAGAATAACTTGACTCCCTCTTCTTTGTGGCTGCCCCTGAGATATTGGAACACTGCTATCATGTCCCCCCTCGTCCTTCTCTTCATTAAACTAGACATACCCAATTCCATCAACCTTTCCTTATATGTTTTAGCCTCCAGTCCCCTAATCATCTTTGTTGCTCTTCTCTGCACTCTTTCTAGAGCAGTGGTTCTCAACCTGTGGGTCGGGACCCCATTTGGGGTCAAATGACCATTTCACGGGGGTCGCCAAACCATGCTGTCCGCCATTTTTTTCCCTTTTCCCTAGCTGTCCTACTCCCTCTTATTGGTGGCCACACCCACTTGGGGGTCACCACAACATGGGGAACTGTATTATGGGGTCCCGGCATTAGAAAGGTTGAGAACCACTGTTCTAGAGTCTCAACATCTTTTTTACATCATGGTGACCAAAACTGGATGCAGTATTCCAAGTGTGGCCTTACCAAGGCATTGTAAAGTGGTATTAACATGAGAGGAGAGGGGCATATTTTTGTTGTATTTGCTTTGCCAGACCGTCTGAAATTTGTCTCATACAAAACCTCAGAAAATCAGAGGCTCTGAGTTTTGTTTTAGCTGGACCATAAAATTACTCCGATTTGGTTCAGCCTAATACAGATAGTCCTCAGCTTACAAACATTCATTTGGTGACTGTTCAAAGTTACAACAGCATTGAAAAAAATTAACTTACGACCATTTTTCACACTTACGACTGTTGCAGCATCCCCCCATGATCACGTGATCAAAATTCAGACGCTTGGCAACTGACTCATATTTGTGACGGTCGCAGTGTCCTGGGGTCATGTGATCACCTTTGGTGACCTTCTGACAAGCCAAGTCAATGGGGAGTCCAGATTCATGTCTCAGACATGAATGTTACTAACTGTTACTAATTTAACAACTGCAGTGATTCACTTAACAACTATGGCAAGAAAGGTTATAGAATGGGGCAAAACTCACTTAACTGTCAGTCTTAGGAGCAGAAATCTGGGGCTCAATTATGATCGTAATTCGAGGACTACCTGTACAAAGTCACATTTCTGCTCTAGGCTTCCCTGTCAGAAGCAGTTACTTACCAAGAATGGTATTCTTCTCCACTTCCAGCATGTCAAAGGCCTTTGCAAAGGTAACTCCCAATTTAGCCACCATCTCTGGCATATACAAATTGTTGTGGGTCCTGGAAGAAAATGCGATATTTTATAATCACAAGTTGAATCTAACCGTTACCTGACCGTGGGAGTCCGCCTTCAGCTTGTAAACAGCTCCTGTATCTGGTGAGAAGGAAGGTGAGACCAAGCACTTGTGCATGGGATCCCCCTTCCTTACCAATAAAAACATTCCTGCCTTGGGCGTATGGAGAAATCTCCAGTTTGTGTAGAGGATTCAGTTATTCCACACAACATTTTGCTCCAATTTGGCCCTCTGAAGTGCCGGCTGCAAGGACCCACGCAGGACACACTGCGTCCCTAAGGATGGGTCATGGTGCCTAGAATGGCAGGTGGCTCTGACAGAATGCAGCAGCTTATGAATTTGCTCACATGCTATAAGCAACTCTGTGGCAGAAAGATGCCCCCCCTGAAAGGCAGGACAACTCTGCATTAACCACACCATGCTGCCAGGGAAGAACCTCCATTCAGCCTAGGGTGACTTCTTTCTTGCCATCCAGGCTAAAAGAGGGACCCTCAGCAGCTGGATGGACCATCTGAGTGGGGAGGAAGGGTCCCTGTCTCACCTACCTCTCTCCTTTGAGACCTCAGACCTCCACTCAGGGCTTCGGTAACTGCACACAGCACAAATTCTGCAGCCAAAGGGCCCAACAGCCTTCGCCAAAACTGCCTCTGTGCCTGTTGCTAGAGGCGATCAAGGGTAACTCAGACTGTCCCCCTAGAGCAGCAATGCCCCAAAGTAAGAGGGTGCAGGGAAAGAAAGGACTAGGTCGGTAGGTGGCAGGGGCAGGCCTCTCAATTGCTCTCCAGAGTCTCAGCTGCCATTTTTAGAAGTCTCTAAAAGAAGTCTCTATACTTGTGAAGAAAACCTTCAAGAACGGGACCAAAGGGAGACCAATGCAGCGATGTCTGCCTGAGCTTGCAGAGGGCCTGGAACAATAGTTCTGAGGTGTGAATTGCCCATTCATTTCAAAGGGTGCTAACAGAGGCTGCAAGAAAGGAGAAGCATCACATTATGAAGAGAGAGTGACTATTTGTTTTGGTTAAGACTTTAAGCACCAGAGCAGGGGCTTAAAATTATATTGCAATAGATAAAATGGCTTTTAAGCCAAGACTCTTTTTAAAATAGAATTAAGATTTCCAAAATTGTGGAACTGACCAACGTTAGATTGGGCATCACTGCACAGCATGCGTAAAGTGCGAGTACCACTTCCTGCATTTGCATAAAACGATATATCCTGCTCAAAGCTCACTGGTAAAGCTATCATCGCAAGATTATTGTGCTAGGGAAAAATTGGAGGGGGAGGTATGAAGGAATGCTCTCATCCTTAGATTTTTTTTTGGGGGGGGGGAGCCATTAGCGCCTTCCAGATTGGCGGTAGGAGATACTTCTCTGCTATGGATTTGGATATAGTGGCTGTTCCCTGGACTGTTTTTGCTTTCTTAGGCTTGTGATATCATTTACTTGAATGTTATATGGTATTGTTTTTTGCTGTAAACTGCTTAAAGCTTTACTGGATTGAATAGCATGTACTGTTGCAAATAAATATGTGAACCATCTTAAGTTCCTAGAAAGCAGGAGGGATGTAAACTTGATAAATAAATCAATAAGATACATAAGAATATGTCAAGTGTTAAATGTGTCAAGCTCATGTGAATCTGTTACATCTGGAGTTGAAGAATGCCAGAGAGCTGAAAACACATTGGCTACGTTCTCTCAATGGGACTGACCACAACTTAGTGCAGTCAATATTTCCATACACTGGAATCAAAATGGCATGAGTGTGTGTATGCGTGTGCGTGTGATATTTTAAATATTTTAGGTTTCAAAAACTGATACTGAACAAGGTTTGACATTTGGAAGAGGCAGTGAAAGTTGATACATTAGCTCCAGGGGAAAGCAAAACTCAAGAATGGACACTGAAAGACGCCTTTTAGTTACCAGCAAATTCTTTTCCCATACTAGCTACCACTGAACAGAATATCAATTAAATTTGTAGCATGGCAGCGAACATTTTGGCAATAGCAATAGCACTTAAGACTTATATACCGCTTCACAGTGCTTCACAGCCCTCTCTAAGCGGTTTACAGAGTCAGCATATGGCCCCCAACAATCTGGGTCCTCATTTTACCGACCTTGGAAGGATGGAAGGCTGAGTCAACCTTGAGCGGGTCAGGATTGAACTCCTGGAGTGAGCAGTGAGTGAGCCTGCAGTACTGCATTCTAACCACTGGGCCACCAGAGCTCCTCAGTGCAGCATTTGCTTGATGTATTTATATGTCCTCAAAGTGCGCAGGAAATTATGATACTCAGGACCACTTTGGATGTTTATCAAGATCACGCATACAATGCCATTTTAAAATGTGTAATTTTGCTTGGAAGGCATTTCCTTATCCTTTTCACAGTAGCCTGACCCAGCTGCACAACCTTGCTGACCCTTTTAAAACACCCTCTCCTGTTCCTCATCCAGTCTCCTCGGCTGCCCTCTTCCCTTTTGTTCCTGCATCTTCATAATATCAGAATGGTGGCTGCAGGAAGGAAAATCAGGGTAAAAGAGTTAGATTGCCTCTGCAGGTTACCGAAAGAATAATTTGCACGGTGACCACAGAACAATTCTGCATCTGCATGCATGTGATTTGATTTTCCTGGCGGGCTAATAAAAGTCAGGCCTGGGGGGGGGGGGGGGAATGGTTGCTATATAGGTTTCTATGAGCTCTGTGTAATAGGTCCAAGTAACTGATAATTTGGCGGAGAAAGTTCTAACTAAAAGGTAGGGCGCTCAGATCTGAAGCCGGCAGATTGTGCTTCGGATCTGCCATGAGTGTCTTTGCTATGCAGGTAGCCCCCACTTGTTCCGTGACCAAAGTTATGAAAACACTGAATGGGGGGGTGTGGGTCTTATGACCAGTCCTCAAAACTGCAGTTGTTGCAGCGTCCCACAGTCACGGGACCACTCTCTGCAACCTTCACTGCTGGCTTCCAACAAGCCAAATCAACGGGGAGAACTGGCAGGAAGTCACAAGCTGTGGCCACGTGACATCACACTTAATGACCAATCGCACACGGGGATTGTAGGTGGTTGTAGTCAGGTATCTTTTCAATTTACAACCATCTTGCTTAGTGATTGGAATTCTGCTCCCAACCATTGTCATTAAGTGAGGACTATCTGTACCTTTTGGTAGCTCTGCAAAGGAGCTGCAGCCTTTCCTTGGCTCACCCACAGCTATGTAGGCTCACAAACACGCGAGCAACAGAAAGAGAGATCAACCGTGTGTTTCTGCCTCCTTAATTCAGCTGTGCGTTTTCTTGAGCCATGAAGAGGTGTGGCCCTTTATGAGCTGTAAACATGTATAGTAAGGGTTCTGCTCTGGAGGGGAAGCATTTCTTCTTGCTTCAAGTCCAAATACTGCATTATCTCTAGTTCTAGCAAAACAGAGCATGCGATAAGACAGCAATAACAAAACTACAAAGGGTGTTAGAAATAATGAATTACTAATGATACGTTTCCTTCGGGCAACAGAAAAGGAAAAAAAAACCGGAGAAACACCCAACAAGATGTGATTAAGCAGCCAACACAACAGTTCGACTAAAAGCAATGTTTACTACATCGTCGATGGATTCCCAAAATAAAAAAAGCCTTCATTAGTGCAGTTTTGTGACGTGTATACAGTTAGATTATTCTCTATCCATTGACACAACTTTGGAAGTTTTATACTTATAATTCTCCTTCCTGGAAATGGTTCGCTGCAGTCACAGCTTCATTTGTCACCCAGAACACAAATTTCCACGTGAGAAACCCAAAGAGCCATTTACTCAACTCTGTCATTCAAGCTGGAGTGATTTACGCTGAGAACAAGTTACCTCCACCGAAGCCACCAAGATACAGATATGGGGCATTTAAATAAAAGAGGATATATGCCTCTGTAGTTTAATTATACGTCAACAACAAAAAAAAAAATTAGCTGACAAAATGAGACTGCAATGCTTCTAAATAGGGATAAAAACAAATTCAGGAAGAATTTCCTATGAAAGAAGAGGAAGGCTCTAGCTCAGTGTTTCTCAACCTTGACAATTTTAAGGCATGTGGACTTCAACTCCCAGAATTCCACAGCCAGCGTTGCTGGCTGTGGAATTCTGGGAGTTGAAGTCCACATGCCTTAAAATTGTCAAGGTTGAGAAACACTGCTCTAGCTCAAACCATTCCCTTTTGCATTAGCTTTGTACTGATAGGGGGTTTTCTTACCGTAATACATTATAAAGACACAAAATGATACAAAATTTGTAGCATGAAATGGTCTACCCCAGGGGGTCCTCAAACTTGGCCCTTTTTATGACTTGTGGACTTCAACTCCCAGAATTCCTCAGCCAGATATGCTGGCTGAGGAATTCTGAGAGTTGAAGTCCACAAGTCTTAAAATTGCCAAGGTTGAGAACCCCTGTGTTAAGGGAAAAAGGGTATGTCCCATTTTTGTGAACCAAGGCAAAGGTTTAAATTTAATTATGAATAAAAGAACTAAGGTATATGTCAAATAATTTGAACTAGTGTCATCTAGATTGTTTGTTATGTATGGAAATAGGAATCCATAGGAAAGTGAAAATGCATGCTATGTTATAGAAGAACCAGGGCTGAGTTTTAAGAAAAATTGTGCAAGATTTTGAATACCGTATATGCCGGCGTATTAGGCGATCCGGCGTATAAGACAACCCCCGTCTTTATAGCCGGGCCGCATTCCTAGAACATCGTCTTATACGCCGGAAACTACCAGTATTTCCGGCGTATAAGACGACTCGGCGTATAAGACGATGGCGCCGATTTCAGCGTTCGTGGAAGGCGTCTTATACGCCGGCATTTATGGTAAATGCTAACCAAAATAACATCTAACACCAAAAATTGTTCTGCTACAATGAAGGAATGGGAACAAGTACTGAAAATATGATTAGATCATTTGGAGACCCAATAATGAATAGTAAAGGTGATTATTTGGTGAGTATCTGCTTAGAAAAAAACACTGCTTCAAATATACATAAGTCTATTCTTATATACACCTGACAAAGGCATGTAAAGCATATTTTATTTTACTGTTTATAAGAAAAGATTAAAATAATTAGTAATTATAGGACCTAAAAGAAGAATAGATCCTTTTTTTACTATCAACAGTGGAACTCGACGGGGGGGGGGGAATGGACATGGAAAAAATGAATACATTGAAAGGAAGTAGAGAAACTAGAGCAAAAACATAATTATATTACAGAGTTTGCTTATATTAGTGGCTTATCCTAATGTTACCGTAGGAAAAAAATCTCTCATCTGACATACTTTAAAAGAAAGGGAAAGCAGTTTTACAAAATATCTTGCATTGGAAAGCGTAAATAAAAAAACCCAATCCAATTGGAGAAAAATTGACTAATTTCAACCATATCTTTTCAGATACCATCATGCTGAACTCAGTAAGGCTTGCTTCTGAGTAAAAGTATAGAGCAGGCTGTTTTGATCCTCAAGCTGTGACAGGCATGTATGCTAAAACTGACGCCACCAGGAACCACCATTTCAAGATCAGTTCTCAAAAACTCTATTTATCCTTCACTTTAAAAAGGCTGTGCCTGATGCAACAGCTCCCCTTTCACTCCAGTACTGGCAAAAAAGGAAGTACATAAGCTAATACTATTAGAAGTGCAGGAACCCTGTTCTCTTTGCATCTGGTCACTCTAGCTAACTGCAGACAAGTAAACGTGTTCCTATGAATTAGATTGGAATGATACTGTCCACCCCAAAATTCTGTAAGACAATCTATTTTATATGAGATTTATACTATCAGATCAGTATTGAAGTTTCATTTGATTATTCCTCTCTCCCTCAAGATAAATAAACACACAAAGATATATCCCCAACAGAGAGGCTGCTCAAGTGCAGAGAGCCATAAGACATCTATCGATAGTGTCACTGACAAGTTCCCTATCCCCTCAAAATAAACTTACAGGCTTAATACATAAAATCCTTCAACAAGAATAGATACACACGAGAAGCAAAGAGATACTGTATAAAACCGAAGATGTGACTTGACTGACAGGGTTCAAAATATATGAAGACTACCAAGAAAAGCTGGTCTTAATCTTACGGTATGGGAAATTGGAAGACTCCCACAAAACACAGTCCAAATGGGCAGAATAAAGCCAAAAGTTCCTTCTTCTACTCTACTTTTTATAGGCTTTATTACAAAATATTTCAACAGATGCCATCATTCACGTTAAGTGGAAGTATGGGGCATATTGACTATGAAATGAGAACCCTGCCATATTAACTCACCTTATCAGAGCAAGCAAGTTGTCAAAAAGTTTCAGGATCTGCACTGAGCAGGGGTTACGGTAGATTGGATTGCCATTAGGTGTATATCCCACCACAAATCCTCCAGCTTTTGCCTCTTCCAAGGAAGTGGGCCAACGAGCTCGTTTTATAACCCCCAGAATTGTGTATACACAAAAGCTTATCTATACAGAAAGTAAAAGACGCAGTAGTTACTTGAAAAGTCAGTCTAAGAGAATTGAAGACTTAAAATGTCTCAAGAAGATGGTCTCCCAATTGCAAAAAGACACTCTTAACTATATATATACAATCACGTGATGAATGCACATGTATATTTGAGATGAATGGAACTGTGAATACTTTTTTAAAAAAATCTGTATAAAACTATTATTGTGCATAAATTATCTATAAACTCACTTTTTCCCTATCTTATTCTAGAGATTTCTCTATTTATCTCACTATTTATCATTACATTCTAGGATCTTCTCTCAAAGCATAACTGTATAGCAGGGGTGTCAAACTCACAACGTCACGTAACGTGTCGTGATGTATCGTAACTTTTTTCCCATTGCCAGCAATGGGGTGGGCACGGTTTCAGCATGACGCATCTGGCCCGCAGGCCGGCAGTTTGACATTTCTGCTGTATATAAATCAGTCATTTAAAACCGAAATTAATTGAGAAGATCTGAGCATATTTAGTTGATACAAAAAGATAATTACTCGTAAGGAAAACTGAGGATCCTTCAGTGAAGCTCATATCTCAGCTCTGTAAAGATCTTGTGGAACAACAAACTGACTGATGCAATTTTAAAATTCTATACCAAAGAGTGTGACAAGAAGGTAGTAGCAAATCTAAGAGTTTCAGATAAATGTGCTGGGCTCTATTATGACCCACCTTGAAAAAAGCCAACTATTACTATGCAATAGGAAAGATTTTAATATTTTAGGATAATCCCCTTCCAGGTAGCACCTAGATAAGGCAAATAACTTACTTGGACCCACTTCAAATTATGAAAACAGAAAGACAACAGAAAACTCTATTGTGATTTCTTTTTGCTCAAAAGCATATGCAGATCTCAACATATCTGTGTTTAAATCACATGTCATATGCTTAGTGTTATTTCCAAAGACTATCCACTACTCACTAAGGATAAATTTTCGGTGATATGGCCAAATCTCCTTTTCTGAATTCTATATTTTCTTATAATCAAATACTCACTCTGGAACGATTCAAACCACAGGGATCTTCCATGATGGGATCTACAATCCTATTATCAGCACCAACATATCGGATAAAATCTTCAGGATTCATAAGAACTCTGTGCGTGGTAGCAGAAAATATATTTTATTCCAAGAAATCAATTCAATCTAATGAGTTATGGAAGCTAGTTGTCATGAAACACTATTATTAAGTCGGATCCAGGAATATTTGTGATGTTACTTAAATCTACAGTGTCAGATTAGAGCAAACTAAATTTAAAAAAATGTGTAAGTTGAAATCCAAACAAGCACCTTATTGAACTCAACAGGATAGATTTCTGAATATGTATACATAAGATAATGCTATTAAACATTATTATATCTACAATCTAATCTCAATTTGGGTTATAAATGACTTTGCTATAGTATCTCACTTAGTGGACTTTCTACATGCTTCTCTTGCAGTTTTCTGTGAAGATGATTTTAAAGTTGAAAAAGGTGATCCCTACTGCACTTTGCATAGAAGTCTGCCTTTTCTGCATTTGTGTGCCTCTTAATTTTACTTTCTCACAGTAAAAGATGAAAGATATCCATTTTTATTCACAATATGTTAACCATTTAACATCTTAACCTATGTCCCACTTTAACCATGAAACCAGCTAGGTGACTTTGGGCCAGACCAACTCACCTTACAGAGTTGTTGTGGGGAAAATAAATGGATGAAGGTGTGTTGGATTTATTCGCTGCCTTGAGTTATTCATAAAAATAATAAAAGGCAGGATATAGATAAATAAAAATAAATTTAAACTATATCAGATTGTCAGTGGAAAAAGCCCACATGCAGGTAATCCCCGAATGTTCCCTTACCAAACTTTCGAAGTTATGTGATAAGCACCCCCTAGTCTAGTGTTTATAAAAAAGTCCCGAAATTACGAATGTTGTCAAAACCACGGCAGTCATTCACCCTTACGAACGACCGCAGAGATGACTCCCTCCCCCCCCAACGCCATGGGTCTCCCTAGGCACTAGGCCTGTGGATACTCATCTTGCAACGATCTAGAGAATCTTCGCTTCTTGGCTGTTTTGCTACTTTAGGCCTTCCGTGTGTTTGCACAGAATGGGGACCTAAATCACCACAAGATCACACGAGATCAGTGGCGGAAGATCTCATGCTACTGATCACACATGATCTCATGGTGCTTTAGGCCTCTGTTCTCTGCAAATGGAGACCTGGATGAGAACTGTGGCAAAAGGCTTTGCAAATAGATATAAAGGCTGAAACATTGATGCCTTCCCTCTGTTTGCAAAGCCTTTTGCCATCTTTGCAAAAAGCCTCTGCCACTGAGAAGGGACCTCCGAAGCCCCGCAGCCGCCATTCCCAACGTCTGTGCTGGACGGTGGAGGCCCACAGAAGGCCTCCAATGCCAAGCATGGACCACCAGAGACCCGTGGCCACTGTGCCTGATCTGCATTCTGGGTGTGGGAGGCCCACAGGAGGCTTCCCACGCCCAGAACGGACCTCCAGACACCTGCTACCACCGCTCCCAACCTCCTGTGGATCTCCCACACCCAGAATGGAGGTTGGGAGCAGCGGCAGCAGGTCTCCTGAGGTCCCTTCTGGGTGGGGGAAGCCCTCTCCAGGCTCCCATACCCTGAATGGAGGCCAAAAGCTTCTGGGGGCCATGATCTTGTGCTCAGGCACCCATCCGCTTTTGTAGAGAATGGATGCCTGACTTCCCGTGAGATCAGGGCATCCAGAAGCTTCCAGGCTCTGCGTGAAAAGTGTTTGCATGCCAACAGGTTTAAAGCAACGTGATTTCGTTGTTCCAAACCTCCCTTCAGCGTGCAAACGCTTTTCCGTGCCGAGCTTGGAAGCCTTTGGAGGAGACTCACCGAGGAAGAAGTGGCCGACAGCCTGGTGAGTCAGAGAAGCCAAGCAGGGCACACTCGTCCTGCTCTCCCTCTGCTCTCGCTGGGGGCGGACAAAGAAACAGGCTGGAGAGGAGACAGATCTTCATAAGATAAGTGACCTGGCACGGCAGGATGGGGGGGGGAGCAATTGAAGGGACCCCAGGGAAGGGAGAATGAGATATTTCAGTGGGTCGGGGGAAACCTTGAGTGGTCTGAAGTAGATGGCCTTCCCCACCTTGAGATACCTCATGTTCACTTAACGAGTCACGCATTCGCCCATTAAATTAGCGAATGCGTGGGCGAAAGGAGGGTGTGATCCCGTTCAAGGTATGAGATTCACTCCCACGAATTCTCGAGTTACGAATGGAATGGGCTCCATTACATTAGTAACTTGAGGACTACCTGTACTCCATACTACTTTTATCAACGTCATCCATAGCTATTCAGCACATTTTCTCTTCTCACTTTTAACTTTCAAAGATTGTTGATGCAGTTCAAACCCATGGAGCTGCCTGTAATTCTCATTTCCTGCAATAATATTCGTATAAAATGACTGCCAGGGAACTCTGCTGTCCTAAACTCTCCTGAAAACTGGAAATAAGTGGAAATCAGAATAGCTGAATTGAATAGCTTCAACACATGTGCTAATTAAATAACTGTACTGTGTGGCGAGTTTTCCAAAAACGATCCTGCCATGGAAAAGGAACTGGAAGTTGTGAACTGAATGGAAGGAGTAGTAGCTAAGGTCTTTATATTAACAGAAGCTTATACTAAAGACAAGTATCTCTTTAATCTCTTGTACTACACTTTATTCTGAATGCAGCCTAAATATTTAGTTTAGAAACATTTTTAAATGCTTAAGGACAAACATTTAGCAAATGCAGGCTCCAGATTTAGTCTTTGTGCCATTTTCCTACACACTGAACTCAAAACAAGAAGAGCTTTAATAAATGCCTGCCTGCACGAAAGCATTTCTTATGCACAACCACAATGAATTAAAATAGCTGCATACATGTTTACTGCAAAGCCCAGCACAGATCTGTAGCTTTGTTTTATATTGGAAACTATCAGGGGACTTGATTAAACTTTTCATACCTTTGCATCTCATCAGATAACCAAAGTGTAGCAACAGGAGCCATAAGCTCTTCCAAGAAAGCTTTTTGCCGCTGATAATCCTTAAATTGGTTGCTAATGAGGACCAAGGCTTCCATGAGAGCACACTTCTCCATCTGAGTCAGGAGCAGCTCATTGGACAGCAGCTGCTTCACATGATTATACAGCATGTCAAAGTTGGGCTATAATCAACAGATTCAAGCAACTGTTGGTTAAGTGAAAACACCACACGCGATTAACTGCAAGGATACATTTTGTATTACAAGAAATAATATTTCAAGGTAAGAGCCATCTCCAGTTCAGTTCTGACCTGTTTTAGAGAGGGTGAAGAGCTTGTTTATGCTGGTTGAGATAAAGATTGAAAATCAATTCTTGAAATATTTTTTCTTTATTATATTCTTGTTTTTCTCTTTTTCTTTTTTTTCTTGCACTTTTTTTTACTTCTATTTTCTTTCAGTTTGTATTAAATGTTGCTATTATAAACATTCTTAATAAAAAAATATGCACACACATATAAAGAATTAAAGTCTCTTATCACTATCACCTTTATGCTTCATTGAAAGGCCATACAATAAAAAACCATACAATCAAAGGGTTAGATGAGAACATATTAGACCTTTGAGAATAATCTCCTCAATTCAGGGATCCAAATTAAAGTGTCCATAACGGATGGCAGGCCAATTTCTGGTTGAACAAATCCAATGGAGATTATTATTTCTCTGGGTAACTGGTTCCAATAAGAACTGGATGTGTTCTTTAAAAGAAACTTTCCCCCCAATTTTTAAAATTTCTTTTTTAGGATCTGCCTTCTTCTACAAACAATATGTGTTTGGAAGGAAAGAAAACTTCCTTGGTCTGATAACCACTTGTATATTTAAAGAGTACTGTCATATTGTTCATAGGATAAAACACGTCTAGGAAATTTGTTACGGATTCACAGCAACTAATTTCTAGTATCTGGCCATCCACCCATTACCATTCACATTGCTTTTCTCTAAACCAGAATTTCTCTGAATTTCTCTTAATGTTTGGCTCGAGAATTGCAGTCTGCTGTTATAATGCACCATCCACATCTTCATAGTTATACTGCATGTACACTGCAATCTAAGATAATTCATTACTATGTATTTGCTATGAAAACAACCAAACTATTTTTGGAAACACAAGCTAGACTGTTTCTCACTTCCACAAGACTTTTGACACCAACGAAAGTCAAAAATCAATCATGATTATCTTTTTCAGCTAAAATACACAAGATCTGTTATTTAAGCCTGCTTTCCTACAGACCACAACTACAGGAAGTACACTTTAGCGAGCTCTAAACTATAAAGCCTAGAAACATACACTCCTGTGCCCAAAGTAGCTTAAGTTAGAAAAACAGTCTCAAGTTGAACAAAATAACAATTGAATACCAAAACAAGTTGAGGGTAATCCCGACATATTTTGATGATGGAGGAGCAAGCATGTCTTCTCACATTCTTTACTGCACGGGTTCTTGGCGCCTGGACAGACAAATAAGTAAAATTTAAGAATAGCATTGTATTCTATCTGCTTTAGCAAACAAAGCTTCTTTAAGTATTTAATACATTTTTCAAGATATTAAATAGAATAATTAAAAACAGCTTTAAAACAAAGCAATTCTGATCATTTTCTAAAACTTCTGTAGAACTTAAGCACAATTAACTGTCCTGATTGGAG
This sequence comes from Crotalus tigris, assembly GCF_016545835.1. Classification (NCBI taxonomy): domain Eukaryota; kingdom Metazoa; phylum Chordata; class Lepidosauria; order Squamata; family Viperidae; genus Crotalus; species Crotalus tigris. The sequence continues at coordinate 788,641 of NW_024096651.1, read as the reverse complement.
AACTAAGACAGCTTGATTTCTATCCAAATCTCTAATGATGGCAGAACTTTCAACATGGTGCCCTATGCTTACCACTGATCATGATGGGGGAATTTTTTTCACCGTGTGTTCTGTTTTTGCTCTTAACAAAAAGGGACAAAGAAGAGTAAGGCTCTTGAAACTACTGGACAATTGGACTTTTCCCCCAGCAACCATGCTAATGCCTGAGATTTCAAAATTACCTACACAGCTCTTTGTTGTTTACTTTTATGAGAAGATTGATATTTCCAAGATACTTAATTGTATAGTGAATATAAAAATATCTGTTGTATATAACTTGCTTTGTAGCGAAAATTCTATTAATGAAATTTGTTTCTAAAGTTTAGTATTAATGCAAAAAATGGCGACTCAAATTTTTGATTTTACATCATGTCTTTATTTATGTAGTTACCAAATTTCTATACCACCCATCATATTTGTGTGCCTCGGGGCGGTTCACAAATAAAAACTTTATAGTTTGAACGATCTCAATCCTATTTTCCCTGACTACATTGGTTCATGTAGAGCTTCCCCATTCAAATACCCTTCTCATTTCACAGTTTCAACAGTGTCTAAGAGATCGAATATAACCAAAATGGCCTTGCTCTGCAGTTTCATCAGGAAACTTCATCGTCACATTTATGAAATGAACTTACCTTGCTTTCTTCTACAACTTCAAAGGTGACAGAGGCAAACAGCTAAGAACAATAGCAAAAAGTTACTCATCATTTCATGGGAGCATATTTTCTCTTTATGTGAGGTATTTGTAAAATGCTGACCCCTAAAATTATTTACCAATCGAGTTGTTCCTGTTTTTATTTTAGGATATGATGGTGTATTACAAAACCATGTGCATGTTTCTTTTTTCTTTTCCCCCAAGCAATTTCACAGAAATAATGAATAACATATTTCAGTGAATCTTTTCCAGACTGCTTCACAGTTCCAAGGCTACACTGAAAAAGCTTTCTGCCCTAGTAGGCAACTTTGACCTCATTCACTAATGAAACCAGGAGAGAGGGGGAGGCAGTTTCTGCAGATATTAATTCTGCTTCCCTCAAAGACTGCAATTCTAGCACCTTTTGTCACAGTCATTAAACAATCTCATGGGTCACTAAGCATACTAAGTCCCTCTCTGTGGGACACAGGAATACATCGGGAAAATCAGTCATGTAAATCAAATGATATGAACACCTTACAATTTAAAAACCAGCACCTGGACTTGAGCTTCAGATAAAATAATTAGTCAATTACAACATTGCAATTCTTTCCTCTTCAGTTCTCCGGTATATTCAAAACTCCTTTATCCTATTCTAGGATTCTGAAAAATATGGATGTATCCTATGGAACATGGTCTAATTCTAGAAATAAAACAGCTACTTCTTCATTTCTCAGGAAATTGTATATTTGAGGTTCTCTACACACGAGTGAAGTTGAGTCACATATTACAAGTTAATGTTACATTCTTCCCCACTCTCCATGCGATTTGAGCCCTGCTTCCTTTAAACACCTGTTTTCTTGGGCATTTGGGTGAGGGCACAGATGGAGGCTTGTGTTTGCTGGGTCTGTTTTAGTTTTGTGTCCTGTGGCTGACTTGCATCTTTCAATTAACACTTGGAAGAGAGGTTGCTTAGATAAGCTAACTCTTCCTATTTACTCTTTATAACCTGTGACTTTAATTTTCAGCTCTAACCTCAGGGACATACAGGTAATCCTGGTTTAATGACCACAACTGGAACCACGCCCTTGGTTGTTGAGTGAAGCAATTGCTACGTGAGATGCCCACGTGACTATTTCACTCAATGACCATGATCTCAGCAATCCCTGCTATGGCTGTTAAACAATCTCACAGCAAACGAAACGTTCGGAAACCAACCCACAAGCTCGGAGAACGAACCTTCACCCTCATCGCTCTCTGTCCCTATGGGGAGGTGGGTGGGGGTGGGGATTTAGACTCTGTGAATGCTTGGATTTCAGCTGCCGAGATTGAAGCAGGCATGGAGTCCTTCTCTTCCTACCTCTGCAGGACTGTCCAGGGAGACAGGCGGAGAGATTCCATACGTGCTTGAATTTCTGTTGCCAAGGTTCAAGCAGAACCTTGTGTCTCTGCACAGCAGTGAAATAGATTCCAGAAACCCAACGTTTATTGACAGTAGCAGAAAACATTTACCTTGGCAATAACTTCTGGCAGGTATTCTGGTCTGTACGTAACAAATGGAAAGAGCGCTGATATATTAGAAAGGATGCAGGACAGAATCAGGGGGTCTTTTGTTTCAAAGCCAAGCACAAGTTGCAATAGTTCTATGCCTTGAGAGACTGGGATTTTCTGGAACAGGAGGAAAATGGACAGCGATCACATATCTTTTTGCTTCATACAGTATAAGTATTTATTTGTCGGGGGGGGGGGGGGAATCACAGTTCTGACCATTTTAACAGAAGGTAAATGGGGTGCCTTACGCATCCGTTAAGGTTTAAGGCACCAAGAATTCTTCAAAAAAAGACAGAAGTTTGTTTGTTGGCCTCATCTATGTAATGAGGCCCTGGGGGGGAGGGGCACAAAAAAAAGATACTGGTATGCCACATACAGTCCTTGAATTGCACTGTTGTTATGCCCGTCTTATAGCAGCTGAAATATTACAGGAAATAGTTTTCAGAAAACTTGAAAATAATTTTAGGAATACAAAAGTGTATGTTCGTCTTTGTAAGCTGCATCCCATTTTTTCAACCCCACAAATAATCCTCAGTTAACATTGGAATTTCTGTCTCTAAACAATGTGGACGTAAAATGCAGTATCATGTGACCACACCACCTAGCAACAGTAATCCCAGAAGCCCCTGTTGCTGTGGTTAAGCAAGGCTTCTGGGTTATTAAGCAAGGACTTCCTTGAAAATTTCCTGCTGGCTTCCAACAACCCAAATCAGTGGGGAAGCCGGCAGGAAGTTGCAAGCCCTAGGCAGCTTGCAAGCAGGCTGGCAGGCAGATATGGAGGATGGAGAAGGGTATGTGAAGTCTGGTGTGGCATGACAAGAGCGTAGCAAGGCTTGGGGAGGCTGCTCTGGAGCAGGAGAGAAGATACAAGGATCCAGTGTGGTGCAAGGCTTTCAGTGGGTGCTGAGGAAGATGCACAAGGGTATGTGAAGATCTGGTGCAGTGCACTGTTTTTCTGGTGTAAATCCCTGCTTATCTGGATTAACTCTGTTGTTGGTTTATCTCTATATGTCTGAGCCATCAAAAGATACATACAGGTCATCACATGACTAAGCCATCAATGGACATATAGAGATAAACCACATTGATGCACCGTTCAATAAAAAGGCTAAGAAGGAAACAAAAAGAACACATCTTCTCCAGCAACCAAAACCCAGATAAGCAGGGATTAACACCAAAAAAACAATCAAGCAGAAAACAATGCCCTAATTAAGGAATTACCAAGGGAATAAAACCACCTCCCCAGCAACACCAGCAAGGCAAGCTTCTGTATATAAATAGGGAACAAAGCCAATATTTACCAGCCCTGATGATGTCTACAAACAAACAACCAAGCTGAGAGAGCACTAAGGACTCCACAATGTCATTAACACAATAAGCTTAAAATATTTTACAATTAAAATTTTCCCAAGGGGAAATATTATAAATAATATAGTCTAAATATAATCTAAACAGGCTTGTATCCCTCAGAATGCTTCTCAAGAGGCAACATAGTCACATTATGTCAAGGATAACTGAAACAAGACAAAAATCTGGGCCACGTACTTCTTTATCCATGGTTCGGAACATCGGGCTAATGATGCTTTCTAAGAAAAAGGTCATAGCATCCCAATGCACAAAGGAAGGAGAAAAAATGGAGTAGGATCTTTCATTTGTTTTAGCTACCAAAGGAAGACAAAATTAAGAAAACTTTAGAACATTCACAGTATCAGACTCTGCTTTCAATAAGAATGTATTGTCATAAACAAAATGTCACAATGAATGCAGTTATAATAAAAATATGTTTTGCTGGAAAGCTGCTTTCAGTATAAAAAGCAGTAATTGTGACATTATGATTAATTGGAGAGATGTATGGATTGCAGAGACATCACCCTGCCAACAAAAGTGCGTATAGTCAAGGCCATGGGTTTCCCAGTTGCAATGTATGGCTGTGAAAGTTGGACCGTAAGAAAGCATGAGTGCCAAAGAATTGAGGCCTTTGAACTATGGTGCTGGAGAAGACTCCTGCGAGTCCCTTGGACTGCAAGGCGATCAAACCGGTCAGTCCTAGAGGAGATCAACCCTGACTGCTCTTTAGAAGACCAGATCCTGAAGTTGAAACTCAAGTACTTTGGCCACCTAATGAGAAGGAAGGACTCACTGGAGAAGAGCCTAATGCTGGGAAAGATTGAGGGCAATAGAAGAAGGGGACGACAGAGAATGAAGTGGCTGGATGGAGTCACTGAAGCAGTAGGCGTGAGCTTAAATGGACTCCAGAAGATGATAGAGGACAGGAAGGCCTGGAGAAACATTGTCCATGGGGTTGTGATGGGTCGGACACAACTTCGCAACTAACAACAGCAACAAAGTGATCATCATATTTCAAGTATCCCCATCTTAATGGAAAGTTTAACTTGGAAAACTAAAGAGAAACTGCTAGAGCCAAGCAAAGAAAACCATGTTGTGCACCGTGTTGAATACTGAGCATTTCCCCTCCTCTTAAAGAAACTTACAATTCACAGTTCCAGTATCAACAGGAAGGGACAACTGGTATTTTAGCCATTCCCCAGCCATCTGGAAGCCAGTATTAGGGTCTAGCCGACATGCCATCCTTATCACGTCTCCCTGTTGTGCACGGAAAGCTGGCAAGAAAAAACAACAGTAAAAGTCTCACTTGCAGCTAGCATGACTGAGAATTACTCATGTAAACAACTTGGATATAAAATCTGAAATCTGAAGTGTTCATCCTGCAAAAGGAAACTTGAATGAGTTTATAGATTAATCCCAGTTTCTGATGAATTACATGCTGCTGGTGAATTCAAGAGTCTGTAGGTAATATAAAAATGGATACACTGGAGGAACACTGATTTTTTCTCCAAACATTTTTCAGATATACTTGAAAATATCTACTTTCTAAAGAAAATTTAAATAGAAGGCACAACAGAACTTTGCAATAGCTTTCTGCTCTGAAATTATTTGTACTGAGATTCTGTTAATGCTGTTCAAACCAAAATATATTGACAATCTTTTAGTTGGGTTTTGCTGGAACAGCAACTTACAATTGAAGAAGCAATTGAAGTCTTCATCACTGTCAAAATCAAAACGAGAATATTCACAACTAGGACAGTCTGTCTTGGATGGAAATCCCAACTATAAAAAGAGAAGGATGAGATGAGAGGTGAAAACATTATGCACATATATTGTCAAATAAAGATTCTGGAGAATAATCTTAAAACAAATTAATGAATATGTAACATATTTTACTGACTGGAAAGTATTCTGCCTTCATCCAGTCATATCAGAGCGTGCTAGGAAAGAGGTTCAGAAAATAGCTGACTCAGTTTGAAAGCTTATTCTTTTTCCAAACATTCATATTTACATCTTATTACACTCTTAACATACCTTCACTAGATTAGTCATGCATGCCCGCAGATAATTTGGGATAATAGCCAACAATACAGGATCACGTGACAGGACTTCGTGCCGAAAAAGAGCACCCCATGTGATCTGAGTAGAAGAACGTAAGAACTAGGAAAATAAAAAATTAAAGAATCTATTAGATAGAGATTATATCATAAAACTAGAACACCTATATAATCTGCATCAGGGGTCCCCAACCAGAGCCTCAGAAAAGAAAGGGCAAAAGCCCAATATATTATAAATTGAATAAACCGACTAATGCAGCTGAATTTGAGTATGGTGGGTTTGGCTTAAGAAGCCTTTCTTCATCTCAGGCAGGAATAATGAATCCATTTTAAAATATCTGTAATTCATAAGGTCATCACAAATACATCCCATGTGTTTTAATTTAATTTTTACACTTAAATACTGGAAAGTACTTCACTTCAATCCTATCTATTTACCTGACTGGGATGGGTTGTGAAAGCTAGAAATGACTCAAGGTATTTCCCCAAGTTGATAGGTATTTCTACATCAGAATCAGGGCCCTGTTAAGAGAAGAGAAGCAATGCAAACTTAGATCCTAACGTGGTTCAGATGACAAGGATTTTACCTGTTACCAGCAGAAAAGCTTCCTTCCTGCATGAAGCTTTCTGTGGACAGGAGACTCCTGTCTGGAGTGTTCCACCATACAATTAAGAGCAGCATTTTACTTTCCTGCTCACTTCCTTGATATTTAAAACAGAGAGAATAAATCTTAAGCGCAGGGGAAGATGCCAATACAGCTTTTTCCAACCTGATGCCTCCAGATGTGTTAAAATTGGAATTCTTAGAGGTGCTGGGATTGTCATAGGGAGCTGAGAAAATGCAGTATGGTTTTGACAGTTACCAGGTGGCTACCAATCATCGACACTGATTCCCAAATTGGGCAAAAGTAAGAAATACCTTTGGAAAACCAGGCTGATTGGTAAGAAGCACGAGGAGATAATTTTTGTCATTATCACTCACCACTAATGCACACAGTTGGCTGCCCAAGGAACATAATACTTGGCAAAGTCTCTTTAAGAAAACATATTGCTTTTCCACTAAATCTTCACCATCTGCAGTCCTAAAAAGTAAAGAAAAAAGCAAGAGTTATGCAGGTTCTACCACATAATTGAGAACCATTTACACATGAGATAACACTGCTTATAAAGTAATATGTAAAGTTTCCCTTCAAGTTGACTCTTCGTGATTTCACTGATACATTCATATATTTTGACAATAGTGATTTGCCATTACATTGTTCTAGGATATGTTTTTGACTTCTCAATCTATTCTATTCTCCTGATACTTCCTCCCAATAATAATCAGATCCAACCCTGCTTAGTTTCCATGCCCACATACACATTAATTAACTGGGGCCTGTTAACAAAATGGATTTTACTGGTGCGTAATTTGATATCTTCCAACCACAATTGTTGGAAGACCTAAAAACCCAGGTCAGGGACAGATCATCATGGAAAAAATCACTATCATTCAACAATTACTTGATGGCACATAACCACTCATGCATTTACAATACCAGAGAGTAGTACTTACTGGGCAGCAGAGAGAATATAGTGCATGGCAACATCCCCAAACAAAACCATTAAGGGCTTGCGATCTTCCAGTTTTCCCTATTTTAGAAAATACATAAAAAATTCATCATGTTATACAGAAACACTGGAAGTTTGTTAGCTAGTATATTATGCTGAATGTTTCTTCTCAGTGATTGTTCAAAGCAGAACATTTAATTCAATATTTCCCCTTTTCTTCATTTAAAATGTTAGCAACAGTTCATCAATAAATAACAGCAAATTAAATTGAAGCAGTAAAGTTCATCCAGCACTCAAAGGTTGGAAACAGAACATTAGCAATCATTTTGGAGAAATTCTCTTGAATTGCTAGCCTGTACTCTAGCTGCCAGAGGAATAGTCCAAAATACCAAATAGAAGGAAGTTCATAATAAATAAGAAAGGACTTTTACAGCAGGGGTCCTCAAACTTTTTAAACAGGGGGCCAGTTCATTGTCCCTCAGACTGTTGGGGGGCAGACTATAGTTTGGAAAAAAATAATGATTACGGAACAATGTAAAATCAAGTATAAAATGAAAAAAAAAATGAAACAAGAAAAATGAATTGGTTAATTATTTGAATGAGTTTTTAAGTGAAGAAAATATACATTTCCAGTGAATCCACGCATGTTTTGTTTGGGAATGCAACTGTTGGTTTTTCCACAAATAGTTTTTGAGTTGTGGGAAGATGGCAGAAGTTTTCCTCCCTCACTTGTTAAACGAGCATGTCCAATTTTACTTCAAATGCTTGCATATGTGAATGCATATCAGATGAATTTCCCCTTTCCTTGAAGTTGCACATTGAAAAGGTTGAGTAGTTCTATTACATCGGTCAGAAAGGCAAGGTGCCATTTCCATTCAGCATTTCTTGCAAGCATCTCATGACCCAAACTAGGTAACATCAGCGATGCCAGAAGAGAATGGGGTTTGTGGAATGGAGGAGGAGAAGAGAAGGAGAGCGGCTGTGGAGTTCTTGGTGCTCTCTGAGCTTGGTGGCTTTCTTGCAGATGTTTCATGACCCAAACTAGGTAACATCAGCAATGCCAGAAGAGAGGGGGTTTGTGGAGTGGAGAAGAAGAGGAGGGTGATGTGGGTTCTTTGGTCCTCTCTGAGCTTTGTGACTTTCTTGCAGACGTCTCATGACCCAAACTAGGTAACATCATCAGTTCACTTATTATCCCACTTTGGGTCCTGAAACATCTGCAAGAAAACCACCATCCTCAGAGACGCCCCCCCCCCCCAAGGACCCTTCATTTTAACCCTGAGCCAGAAATATTCTCCTTGATTGTCATTCCGGACCGTCTCAGGGCAGAAGAACCTACCTGACAAGACCTCATTCCTCTTTCCCAAAGGGCGCATCCTAACGCCCCCATCCTTCCTCCACCCTTTTCTGGACCCTAAAAGCCAATGAAGTTTCTCTCAACCATCAGCACCGGCACCCCCAGTTCCTCTGAGCTACTCCACCGCCTCTGGCTTTACCTACCTCTCGGGGCTTCACCTGGATGCGGCACCCCTCCCCCCGTTCATGGATCGGGATGGTCCTCCAAAGGCCGACTGCGTCCTCCCTCCCAGCGGCTCCCCCGACCTTTCATCGCCTCAGCTCCACACAACCCGTCGCAAACCCAAAATAACCTTCCAGAAGTAAATTCTCCTTCTTTCTGGTTCACCCCAGCCGCCCCTCACAAATACCTTGCACCTTGCCCGCTCCCCTCAGACCCATAACCCATAACTCCAGCAGCCCCACTCTGACCCTCAGAAGGGTCAAGCCCACTCACTCGGAGCCGTCGCCCTTGCCGCCGCCGGTGGCGCTTGGTCCTTCGGCGATGGTGGGGATGATGTTGAGGGCCGGCAGCACCAGTTTCCTCTTGGCCGGCATGGCGGCGCGGCAGCAGTGGCGGAGGCTGGGGCTCATGTTCCGTAGCGCCTAGCGAGGGACCCGCCTTAGAAGAAGCAGCAGCAGTGGCGTCATCATCGCCCGGCTTGGCTGCCCTAAGTGAGGCCGAGGCTGCAAGCGAGGCCTAAACCTCTCAGCCTGGCCCTGAGGTAAAAACGCGAAGAGGCGAGAGGAGAGGAAGGGGGCATGGCCAAAGTGCGGGCGTGCGCTTAGGCGCATGAGTTAGCAACTGGGAAAAAAAATCTCCTCCCACCAACTCACCATCCTGCCATTGGCTGGGGCTCTCGCTGCCATCCACCTACCCTCTCCTCACGATTGGACGGCTTGCTTAGGAGGTTGAGGTGGGCCAGATAAAAGGCACGGGGGGCCGAATACGGCCCACAGGCCGTAGTTTGAGGACCCCTGTTTTACAGTCTTCCACTTCACAATCTTGTCCTATATCTATGAATGTAGTGTATGCCCAAAACATGCTTATGAAGAAGATAGAAAAGAAAAAAATCACCTTTCTGCTGACTACAATCAGGAGGCACTCTGCTGCTCCTATTTGAAGCTCTGGCTCATTCAAAAGCAAGCACAGCATCTCCAGTAGCTTGCAATTATCTGCTGTGATATGATTCATAGCCACCCAGTCTATATAACCAGCCAGAGTATTGAGTGCTGCAATTCCTACTCGACAATTTGCTTGTGCCTGGAGGAAAACAATTGCAATTGAGAGTCCACAGAACTACACATCTATTAATATGTCATCTATTAACAGTCTTAATCCTATTACTAAAACACAGTGAAAGTATTAAGCGCATTTCCCTCACGTCAACTTTTAATGTTTTTGTTCCTGTGAAAGTACTGGGCTAATCTGAAAATATTATTTCCTTTAAATGCTGGAAATCAGGCTGGGCAACCCACAGATCCTGACCCTTCTTTTTGTTGCTTCTGGAAGCTATCTCTGACTGCTGAGAAATGTAATTATGATTTTCTGCTTTTCTGAAATGGGGAACACAGGAAACATTACTCTAAATCCCAAAACAGGCAAATCACTATTAAAACTATCTTCCCATATTCTACCACATTCACATTTATAGTGCACCACTCTCTTTGAAACCTTCAACATCCCTCCAAAGTGTCAATTGTGGCTCGTGGCTTCCCCAAATTGCCCATTCTGATCTATATGGGGAAATGCAGTGGGAGCAGTACCCAAACAAAGTTATGAACTCTGATAAACATTGTCCCTTATATTCTATCATATGTAGTAGGAGGGGATTTAATCAACAAAACATTGAAAAAAAACAACAAACAATAGCATTAATGGCAACAGATATTTGGAAAAGAATGACCATATTCTAAGCATCAGGACCATGAGAAATGTTTGTATTTCTTAACCCTGGTTTCACTTACTTTTGATTCTTGAGCTGCATCCATTTTCTGGAAAAGAAAAAAAGTGAATGGTTTATTGAAACATAGTTTGGTTCCTCAATATTACAGTACCTACCAATTCTCTTTTTATAGGAGACAGTCATACCAGTAGGATGTTTCTAAAGCTTTATTTCCATTTTTAGCAATCAAATGCATATTTAAATGAGTCAACAAGATTATTTATCTTTAGTCTTGAGGTTTAAACAGTAATTCTGTCAGAATCTGCAGTTCTACAATGTTAAGGATTACTTTACTCATTTTACATTAATAATGCAGTAATACACGAGGGAAGCAAATCCACAATTGGCAAGATAAACATATTTTTAAGAAAGAGTTCCATAAAGCCAACAACTGGTATAAATAATAAACAATCCAATTAAACATATTGTTCTTCTACAAAATGACAAACTGCTACGAGCAATCCATGAATGATAAACAAATAAAAATATTCAACAAGATGAATCTCGTTCTTATACACCCAGACTACTGTTTTAGAATAACAACTGAATTCGATTAGGACATATTCTGGATAATTGGTGCCTTATCCCCTTCTTTTACAATATATATATGATTAAGAAGACTTCACTATAAGAGAACCTGTACAATTTGTAATACGTAATCTGAAGAGGTTTCTGTTGCTCAGGTTCAAACATTGTTAATGCAGCACCATTAACAATCAACCCTTTCATTTCAAACATGCCAAGAATTAAGGCTGGTAGTCCCTTTTTGTACATAACGTCCAATTTTCAACATTAACTGGTTTATTACAGGATTTATTTTAAATCTATTTAAAATAAAAGCAATAAGCTACACATGAAAACATAGTCTCTGTTGATTTGTTATAATTCTTGAGTCTCTATAAATCAATTTACTTCAAAAGCCAGGGGATGCTTTCTGCCACAAGGATCAAATTCTTTTGACTCTACTTCACATAAGGAGCTAACTGGTATCAGTGATGTTCTCATTTTTTTTGTTATTCCCAACATCTGAGACTATGTAGTTCTTACTAACCAATGGGGGCCTCTTACCGCACATCTGTATTTATTAACATTTTGCTGTAGTGTATTTAGCAGGAAACTGAAAATTTTCTCCATATTTTGGGAAAGAGTTTGCTGAATATCCCGTCGTCGTTGGGCTGGCAATGTCTGGAAAGTAACCACGTCTTCTGCCAGGCGCAGAAGTATGAACATCACTAACTCTGTCTGGGTTTCCTAGAATGAAAAGCAAAGCAAAGCAAACCAAAAGGAAACAATTCTCATTACCATAGGAATAACATTTAGTTTTCAGAGGATGACTATGGATTATGCTGAAGGACCGGGCACATAACCAGATGCAATAACCTCAAGTACAATTATCTCCCAGAGAGGGTTGGAGCCTCCGTAGCGCTCACAGCACTCCCAACTTATACTATTGACTATCATTATTAAGAGATAATAAAAAATAATATTAGAAATGGATATAAATTTTACAAGATTGATGGTCTCACATGAGATCTGTATTTTTCATATTTTAGCTTTTAGAAATTTATTGTTTGACGTGACCTCACCCAAAATCATAAAATTGTACTCATGCCCTGTAAGTGTGGCCAATCTACAAAAACAAGTCCAAAAAAGGTAGAGTAATATCACTGTAGGACATCCTACCCCTTCTTCAGACAGCGTGTCCAGTTCCTTCAGCATATCAGGCCAATGCTGTGGCCATTCACGTTTAATCATCTCTACCACAATGCGAGAGAGAACATCCTTAATGTGACTTTCTTCTTCTAAAATATTCTGGGTACCCTGTTAATGAAACATTGAAAGATTACAAGATGGAAGACAGGACTATTATATTATTCAATACTCACAGACCTATCTTTAGAAATACAGTATAAATTTTTACAGAACCCTTTAAATTAAATCAAGTAAGCACACAATCCTAGTCCATTAGAGTTTGGAATAATTTAAGTAGGATAACTATAAAAACAATGTTTTGATTATTTCTATATTAAATGTGACAATTTATATCCAGAGAAATATAAAAGCCCAGTCTCATACTGTATTATCTATACCAAGGCTTTTCAACCTTTTCACCCATTGTACAATTTTTAGGTTATGGCAATATCTGAGTACCACCAGTCGCCTAGCAAGGTGTCAAAAACAAGATGACCAAAAAAAAAAAAAAAGGAAAAAAGTGATAAAGTACAGGTAGTCCTCGACTTAGTGACTGTTCGAAGTTACAATGGCACTGAGAAAAGTGTCCCCCAAGCCACAGCCGAGCAAGACACCTGCCTGCCTATCCAGCGGTGCTCTTCCTCCTGTCTGAGGTTTTCATTGTTTTGAGCATTTCTGTTGAGGATTGGCAGCGGGGTGGGGTGGGGGGGGGTGTTTGGTTTTTATTCCCCCCCATTTGCTGGGTGGTTGCAGCAGGTTTTGGTCACTTCACATGACCCTGGGACACTGTGACATTCATAAATATGAATCAGTTGCCAAGCATCTAAATGTAAATCACAAGACCCTGGAGATGCTGCAACATTCCAGCTGACTGGCGCTTCTTCTGGGCTCAGCAGAAGCACCAGGATCAGCGCTGAACTCCAGCTGGAAAGCAGCACTGATCCTGGCGCTTCCGCTGAGCCCTGACAGCTCTGCAGCTCCAGCCATCTCTCGCTCAGGTTTGTGCGGTGCTGCCACCGGTTCAGCTCATTCCCCTCCCCCACTACCACTTTTCTAGGATGGTAGTGTACCACCTGCCAGGTGCCAATGTACCACAGGTGGTACCCGTACCACTGGTTGAAAAGCCCTGGTCTATACAACAAACTGCTTTACTACATGAATGAACAATATCATAGAGACAAGTTTTATTCCTTGCTTTTATAGCTGACTAGTGCAGCTTTTCATCACGATATAAATACAATAGCACTTTCGTCCAGAAAAATAAATTATAGAGTCTATAACTAAGGAATGATTTAAACAATAACACCTTATTTTTGTGAAAAATACTGTACCATTAAAATAAAATTTAGCAGCTTACGTTCAAGAAGTAGCGAGACTTACATTGGATATTAGTGCCATGACATTGTTCTTCAAAAAGACTTTCTCAAGTCGACCCATAGTATTCCATCGAAATCTAACCCCCAAAAAACACAGACATCAAATCTCTGTTATGTTGATTATTAATAAGTAAACTTTCATAACATGGTAATATAAGAGAAATATTCTGTTCTCAAGTTGTCCTATCCAGCTCAACTTTCCCGTATAAAAGCAAAAGCAGTATAGCCTTTAAAAGAATTAAAGGCAGTTGCTATTTAACAACAATAACAAGCAAGCTGGAGGGTGGGTGAATATTACAGAGAAAGGTAGGGATTGTGTCCTATAGCAAGTGTGTGCAAGCTATTTCATTAACACCAAAATACTGAGTATCAATTCCTTCCATGAATTGCCACCAGGTCACCTTTGTTATAAACTATAAACTATTATAATGATATTATAACAATATGATTGCATCTATTGCTATATTATAAGATTGTTGCAAGTCTAACTTCAAGCTAAAAAACATCTGGGAAATTGCAATATTACACCACTTGGTGGAACTAAAAATTCTTACTTCACCACATGCTCCAAGATCTGAAGACCAAAATGCCTGACAATAGCAGTCTGGGATTTTTCTGCTAATTTCAACCCGCAAGGAACACAAACTGGACTTTTTTCTTTAAATTCTTCACAAAACTGAAAAGGAATAAGAATTTATTTTAAGCACACAAGTGTATAATTTGTCCACCAAGTTAATTACGAAAAGGCCAACCAAATTCTGAGATAAAATATTATTTGAAATAATTCCTATTATATTGTTTTGAAAACATGGTAGTTTATGGTATTATATTGCATACCAGCTGATACAACTTTCAGGATACTACCCCAAGGCCATGTGATCACCTTTTGCGACCTTCTGACAAGCAAAGTCAATGGGGAACCAGATTCACTTAACAACCAGGTTACTAGCTTATCAGCTTCAGCAATTCACTTAACAACTGTAGCGCTTAACAACTATAGCAAGGAAGGCCGTAAAGCGGGGCAAATCTCACTGAACAAATGTCTCGATTAACAACAGACACGTCGGGCTCAACTGTGGTCGTTAAGTCGAGGACCACCTGTAGTAGGAATGATTTAAAATAATAATTTTATCTCAGAATAAGCGGCCACGTGGACAAGGCATGGACAGCCGATCGATCGTTGACGGCCGGGCGGGAATGTGCGCCCAAGAAGCGTCGAGGGCCCGAAGGCATCAATAAAGCCGAAGAGGCAAAGGGAGTTTCCGTCTTCTCCATCCCGAAAGGGTGACCAGACGAGTAACAGTAAAAGGCGAGCAGGAAATGCCGCCGGCGGCCAAGCGCTTCCGTCCCAGCCTCCCCCACAGCGAGTTTACTTTCGGGCCGTTCGTTGTGTGCATGCTCGAAGGGGCGTTTCCGCCGCCGCCACGATACCTTGAGGGCCTCTAAACGGTAGCGCTGCGTAGAGGCCGGGTCCATCATCGCCGTCACCGCCTTCACCAGTTGCTCACAGAGCGTGTTCACGGGGTCCCACGACATTGTGCCTGGAAGCAAGAATCGATGGGGGGATGGGTGGGGGGGAAACAGGAGGAAGAAAGGTGCCGTTGCCCACGGCAACCAAGCACGGGGAAAGCCAAGAAGCAACACCGTGCCGGGTCCACGGAGAGAAAAGTCACAATGCGCATGTGCAGAAGATCAGCTGATCTTCAAAGAACGGCGGCCGGACAAGCTGGGCAACTCTATGGTACGCATATAGAGTTAGAAGAGTGAAATGCTTGGTTTTTCTTTATTGGAGGCGGGTTCTTTCAGATTTTTCTTTCTCCCCCCCCCCCCAAATGTTTGGTTTTTCCCTTTCTTCAGAGAAAGTCATTCCACAAAGGCCAATCTGCAACAGGGAATACTCACAAATGGGTGAAACGACTTTCAGCTTTAAAAAATTGACCTAAGCTTGACAGGGTTGAGTTTCAGATTTAGTTTCATGGGCGAATAGGGGCCGGATGGAGGAATAATTGTCCTCAACACTGTCCAGAAGTCATAAAACTCACGTTTCTTAAGCTTCTTAGGCTACCAAAAGGTCTGGTACCACCTTTTTTTGACTAAATCATTTTATGAAATGGTATTAGCTTTTGGTTAGTGTTGTGCTTCAGGGTTTAGTGACCCTAATTTAGACAACAGATTTCCTAACGTTTTTTTCTGGCAACTGTGATTGGCATCTTCAGGGGAAAGCGATCTGCTAGGCAGACCACAGGCAAACGAGCAGGAAGTGACTAGGTTGTTATCTTTATAGGCAGGTGTCTTGACTTATGACTGGCATACGTTTTTGTGATCTGCAGTTCCTTTCATCAACAACCTTTTCACCAACCTGTTTTCCCCTCCCTGACTTGCCCCAATTTGAATCCTACATCGGTCTCGCACTCTGTGCTTCTGATGAAGAGAGCTGCAGATCATTAAAACTTACGCTTTTTAACTAAATGGGCGGCTCAGTTAACAAGCTCTTCCGATTTTTTTGCCAACATAGACCAACATGGCTTTTGTCTCACATAGGGTAATGTGGGAAATCGGGGGGGGGCGGGAGAAAAACCCGAGAGAAGGCAAATAGTTTTCATACTCAGAAGAAAAATGGATCTGTCCCTAAAAGCATGAAAAGTCGAGCTGCATTCGAAGGAAAATACCTGTACGGGTATGTTTCTTTTTCAACTACGTTTCCCAAGGTGCCTTGTGTTTTGGGGCGGAAGTTAGAAACCGTACAGGGAGGGATTTTTATTTCTTTAATCTTTCAAGATGGCGGGAATGTAACTCAGGGAGTTTATAGCGGAATTCCCTTTTGGCCTCGGTTTAATCCTGGTTGGTGGCCGTCAGAGGAGAGCAATGGTTCGGGGGCAGGAGCGAGTGGTGGCTTTGGCGGATATGGACTGCTTCTACGTACAGGTGGAGCGACGCCTGGATCCCCGTCTGCATGGAAAGCCGTGTGTCGTGGTGCAGTATAAGACCTGGAAAGGTGGCGGGTAGGAAGCTCCTCTTCTTGTAGAGGGAACGAAATGAAGTGGTAGATAATTAAGGCGAAGGAATGACTCACTACAGAAAACAAACGATTGATGTCTTCTTCCGGCATTGTTAAAAGAATTGGAACTTAACTGGGACTTTAACATTGTTAAAAGACACTGGGACTTCGGGGAGACGGTTTTAGCCTCGTTCTACTCCGCCCCCCCCCCTCCAGTTTGGTGTGATGAGGGTACAAGCGACGGAGTGACCTTGCGCCTGTCATTCGCTCTCAGGCTTAGGAAGGAGGGCAGACTTTGCGAAATGTTGCCAAGAAAACTGCAGGGACTAGTCCACGATTCAAAAAGCTGATTCAAGACCACACACAAAAAAGTCTTCCTTATGCATTTTATTTACAACACGTAAATACTGTACATAAATAGTATTTTGCATTCAGTGTTTTGCTTTGCGTACATATCTAGATTAAATAATGTGGATTCATAAACCATAGAATGAAAAAAATGGATTTTACATGTATATATGGTCTTATTTCTGGACCTGCTTTGGTAGTTTCCTCATTTCAATATCGGATATCTCTCAGATTGGCTTCCTTAACATTTCTCTGGTCTTTTTCTTTTGTGTTTTACACATAGAACTCTAGAATCCTTAAATAGGATAATTTTTGCTCAGCCTTGGCCAAAATATGTATTTTTAACTTGGAAATAAAACTGCTAGCACTGTGGTATCTGCAGTGATTCAGCAGCTGTCAACTCCCATGGGCTCCTTAATTTCTCAGTATATTCTAAATGTTGAAGGCATGAATATTCCCTCAAAATGCCTAAAATATTCTATGATTTAAGAAGAAAATCCTCAGTTGTATTCAATCTGTAGGTGATATTGTAAGTTCTCTTATCTAATGCTAAACTGGAAAAATTTTGATCATTTTATCCTTCATGTAATGTCTAATATATTTTCCTTTCATGGAACTCAGCATAATTGCTGTGAGCTATGAAGCACGTGCTTTGGGGATTAAAAAAACCATGTGGGCTGCTGATGCCAAGAAATTGTGCCCAGATCTCCAGTTGGCTAGAGTACCAGAGGCCCGTGGCAAAGCAGATCTTACCAGGTAAACCTGGGGTTGATAGCCTTTTACAATTTCTCTTGTTTTTTTCCCTTAAATAATTGGAAAACCATCTGAAACAAAAAAAAATTACTCAGGATGATTTTTAATCACAGCTACTTTTTGGTGAATTTTCTGCTTTTGGAACTTATATTTGTTTTCCAAACAATTTAAAGAAATATGTTATGCTGCCTCTTAAAAAACTGGATGCAGTATTTCAGTCTATTCATCTTTAAAAAATATAATATGGTAACAGTATTTAGGACAGTGATGTAATAGTAGCACTAGGAATGAATTAATAGAATTTTTGCATGTATGTGTATGTGTGGGGGACAGGATTTTACCTCATTTTTTAAAATATTTAAAGCCTGAAACTTTGCATATTTCATTTTCTATTCATTTTATTACTTTCTGCTAAAGATCATAGAGCTATGATCATCAAGAATACTTTATGGCTGAATTTGGATATATAATTTCAGATGTTTTAAAGCCATACAAAAACAAAAGTGATTAAGGGGTTCTCATGTAAGTTATCAAACTCTACATGGTGCTATGAAAAAAATAATGCTACAGACCCAGAACTTTGATGGCTAGATTTTTATTAGGTTCCTGAGATGGAAAGGGTAGGATAAACAGAAATATATATAAAAAAAATGGTGTCTTTATGTAGATACAGAGAAGCCAGCATAGAAGTGATGGAAGTGATGTCACGCTTTGCTGTGATTGAACGTGCCAGCATTGATGAAGCTTATCTGGACTTAACTCAAACTATACAGGAAAGGCTGCAGAAGATGGATAAACCTATTTCAGTAGAGCAGTTGGGAACTACATATATTCAAGGATTCCCAAACAACCTTGAAGAAGAAGAAAATACGGACAACAAAGGTAATGTGTTTGTGTGTGTGTGTGTGAGGTGGGGGAACTCCATTATCCAATTATGCAAATTGAATAGCATTTGCAAGCAGATTGGATTCTCTTCCCCAACTGCATTCACTTGATCTTCTGTGATATTGCTATTAGGGATGAGTTGAGATTGTCACATTGAAGCTAGAAAAACTTTCAGTGCTACTTATTCTTTTTATCTAAACTAAAGTATAGGGAACCAGAGACTGGTTTCCCACATTTCTTGTTTACTTTTGGAACTAAAAGATTCATTCATGCAGGCTTTTCTCACTTAAAAGTTTAGCTCACTGTGATATGTTTGGGTTCCAGAAAAATCAAAATAGAATACCAACACAAAGGGCTCATTCTGTGTGCTGACTCTAGGACAGTAGTCCCTTTTATATATTTATACATTCTAGCAAGGCTTGTTTGGTCCAACACTGGGACTTTTCTCACATCTGTTTTTTTAGGAACCATGGTGTATGTTCCTCAAACTTTTATTATGATTTTTTACATGTTGTATAAACTGAAGTCTTCC
Source organism: Crotalus tigris (assembly GCF_016545835.1). Classification (NCBI taxonomy): domain Eukaryota; kingdom Metazoa; phylum Chordata; class Lepidosauria; order Squamata; family Viperidae; genus Crotalus; species Crotalus tigris. Next base: position 769,597 of record NW_024096651.1, on the reverse strand, counting down.
TGAGCAAACCTTTATGCTTTTTGGTCTGCTTTGAATGGATCTCACATGCTCCAGTCACCTAAATGCATTGTGTAAGGTTATATATATTATCACTGTACCATAGCATTATATAATGAATGACATTAGATGCTAAAAACAGCTTATTGGTATATTGATATGTGGTTCATTAATGAATATGGTTATAAATGATTAACAGTCTAGCGAGATGCTTGCTTTGAATCGGTTTGTGTTCCTTTTTAGAGGAGATAAGGCAACGTGGTGTGTGCCAGTGGCTCAAGTCATTGCCTTGTGGAGATCCCAGCAATCCAGAATTGCAGCTGACAGTAGGGGCATTGATTATGGAAGAAATGAGGGCTGCTGTGGAGTCTGTCACTGGATTTCAATGTTCTGTTGGAATTTCTCACAATAAGGTATGCTGCTTGTTTTCTAAGGTTGAACTCACTCAACATATACAAGTCTTCATTGGTCTATGTCAAAATCTGTATCCAATGAATGGAGGAAATATAAAAGAGAAAGAAGAAAGGAAGGCCTGGAAGCACTTGGGAAAGCTCTGCTGGATAATACTGAGGAGATGCTACGGTGGAGTAAAAATTATTTTGGGGTTATGTCCTAAAATATGCTTATAATGAGTCAGTTTCCAGATAAGTCTTATTTGCCTAACTGCTCTCAGCTGAGATATGTACCAAATAGAGTGGGTTGGATGCTCTTCCTCCACCTCTAGGAAGAGAAATAGTTGCTACAAGTCTAATCTCATGGGAAATGGTTTGTCCGTAACAAGGGAACAGACATAAAGTCCCACAATTTCAGGCCACCGTCCTTCTGCCCATTAGAAAAAACAATTACAGAGTGTAACCTGGCACGTATTTCATCCGTAATAAGTTATGACAGGCCTGTAGTTGCCACAAGGCCATAAAGTCTCAGCCAAAACAGTTGTGGCTTGAATGTTGAGATGTCCTAGACCAGGGGTAGGGAACCTTGGCTCTTTTATGACTTGTGGACTTCAATACCCAGAATTCCTGAACCAGCCATGGTGACTCAGGAATTCTGGGCGTTGAAGTCCACAAGTCATAAAAGAGCCAAGGTTCCCTCCCCCTGTCTTAGATCCAATACTGTCTTTCACCTTAGGGCAGGCAGCAGGGCATCCACAGATTTTCAAGTCTGTCCCAAGTTCAAAATCCAGGGAGGGAGGGAGGGAGATCGATCCTATTGATGAGCAGTTTCTCTTCTCTGACTGTATTGAGTACCCTCTTCTACTAGTATTTGATTCAGGGTTCAGTTATACTCCAGGTCAGCCTCTTCATCCATTGTCAAATCGAGGGTGAGGGAGATCTGATTTACTAACTTGGCATTTAGCAACAACATCTGTAGGCCAAAGGGTAAAAGCCAACATGATTACCACAGTCCATTTAGGTAACAAGAGGAGGAAGGAACTGGCACATGTTATCTCCTCTCTTTTCTTCATAACCCGACCTGTTATTTTCCCTGAAACACACTTCCATCTGCCCACCTAACTGGAGCCACCTATCCTTCCCCTTATATATTTGCAGGAATCTCATAAACTCTTATAACAAAAAATAATGCAGCTTATTCAACTCTGAAGTGGCTTCCCCCAGGAGGTGAACATTCTAAGTCTGCTACCTGCTCAGGCTTAGTCTTGCTCCACTTAACCTTCAAAGGCTTTCAGGACAAACTGGAATGAATACCCACCAAGTGGGGCAATTCTATCCTGGACCAAAAAGCAAGTAGCCCAAGTTGAAGCTAATGCATTAGTTTCCAGAATTCTATAGAAAGCTCTGCTTGTGAACAGATAATTCTTTCCAAGTTTGCTTTAAATGTTTTTGTAATTTTATAGATCCTGGTATTAAGAATAAACACAATTATATTGGGAATTTTGGCCATAGAATGAATTAAATGCAAATAACAGATAAGAATAAAAATGAGGGAAAACAGCGGAGAACTTATATTTTTGACCAGAAATTATTTTCTTTTGGTTAAATAAGTTAAATGTGTCATTGTATCCTTGAAATTTCACAATACAGTGACCCTCTATCTCTGTATAATTTTGAGTAGTTATATTTTGCCCTATGTCCTATATTTTGATTTCTTCTAAAATTTGAATTTGGGAAATTGAAAAGCCACTGTTGGTAAACTAGCCATTTGGTTCATTTCAGGTATTAGCAAAACTGGCCTGTGGCCTCAACAAACCAAATCGACAGACTCTGGTATCACAGGGGGCTGTTCCTCAACTCTTTAGCAAGATGCCAATCAGCAACATGTACGTAAAACTGAGGATATAGCCATGACTTTCCAAGTAATGCTTTTCTCCTGCATGTTACTGCTTGGGCATATTTGTGCTTGCTTCCTACTAGTATAGGCAGAAGCTACTTATTCATTACCGATTCTGTCAATATGCTTTAGCCATTCGTCAAATAGCGCAAATCCTACAGTCCTTCGCTCTTTGGGTGATTACCTGAATACTTTCGTTGGTTGGTACCCGGATCTAGTACTTTCCATTCTCCATCCAATTGGCTTCTTTTTCTCCTATAGTCGCAACCTTGGAGGCAAACTAGGTGCTTCTATTACTGAATGTCTCGGAGTGCAGTATATGGGAGAGCTGATCCAGTTCAGTGAATCACAGCTTCACACACATTTTGGAGAGAAGACTGGGCAAGTCCCTTTTTTGAAATTTTCGATTCTATGTATTTTCTTTTTGTGCTTATACAGTATAGGCTGTGTAGTACTTAACTTGGAAGGGAGTGTATAGAAAGTAGGCTAGTTCTGCTGAGAATCGAATCAGTGTGTTCTTATGTTTTCTTTTGCTTATTCACTTATTCCAAAGGAAAATAAGTGGGAAGCAATGAAAAACAAATGCAGTATTGTATGAAATATGTTCTATTTTGAAATGAGTTTTTAGTTAAAAAAAAATCAGCCAAATATGATAACAAATAAAACATAAGACTAGTTGATACAATGTGGGACTATTCTAACCCCTTGGAATGCTGTTTGGATTGACAAGTGGGATATTAAATGAATGAGTGCCAAACGAAATCTTCCTGTAATAGCTTTCCAGCTAATAACAACAATTTATTGGATTATATTCCCAACTTCCCTTCAGCCACAAGTATTGATTTCTTGGACTCATCTTTTTATGTTTTTACATGATATCTCCTGTTTTTACTTCACTGAGCTCAGCACAGAATTCATAGATGTCTAAGATACAACAAATATAAATGGGAATATGTCATAGTAATGTAAAACACATGGACAGAGGTGGATCTTTGGGTGGCCAGTGTTACTTTTGGTTTGTAATACTCCACAAAAAAAGAGTTTATGATTCGCAGTGTTTCAACAGTAGGAGAAACGGTAGATTTGTGGGTGTAAAAATGTAGGTACAGTACATATAATCTATTTGGATACTGAAAACTAAGTCCTATGTCAGAGACTCCTTGTTCCTTAATTCTGTATCTGCCTTTTTGAATCATTATTTTGCACCTAGTTGGTGAACTTTGGAATCTACTGAGCAAAATGTGGCTTTAATGGAAATATATAAATGGTACAACCTTCGTGACAAGGGCCTGTTCCAAAGGATTTTGGAATCCTTTATTTTAAATTGATGTAACTTCCAAATATTTTGGATAATTAAACAAATAGCAACATAAATCAACGATTAGTCGCAAACTTAGAAGAATTATTTACTTGAAGTTCTATGTATGATTTACAGATCCTGGTTATATGAACTGTGCAGAGGAATTGACTATGAGCCTGTGAAAGCTAGACAATTGCCAAAGTCCATTGGTTGCAGTAAGAATTTCCCTGGAAAAACAGCATTGGTTACTCAGAAGCAGGTAAAAATGTGCAGAGAGAATATCATGTGCTTTGGACTGGCAAGTCTTGAGCCAATTGGAATACATTTTGGCAAACTTTGTATAGACTTATTCATTCAGAATTCCAAAATAACTGCCCTTCATTATATTCCTTAATTCTAGCGCAAACTATATAGAAATATTCAGAGCCAACCAACTGCCTTCTCATTATTTGGAGTGTGTCCTATTATCCTCCCATTTTAGGGAGGCCCATAGTCAAATTAGTATTAAAGAGGTAGACATAGAATGTCAACTCAGAATAACAAATAGCTCTTCTACTACAGTAGTGCAGGGGTAAATATGATTTGCTGTTGGAGAATGGGGCATAAGATCTTCACCTTTACATCATTGCACTTAGATCTTCAACAATCAATAAAGAAGCTGTTGGAAAACTTCCTTTGAGAGTTCCATTAGTGGGAATACCCTATAGCTCTTATAATATATTGAAGCAATTTGGATTATAGATTTCTTGGACAATAAGCAGAAAGTCATTCTGCATTTTATTTTGGTATTTTTCCAACTGCATAGATTATATTGTATTGATTTTGTATTGTTGTCATGAATCTATGTATGCATAGATTCTGGTTTTGATTTTGAGGGTACAGGAATCTGAAAGTTCAAGAAAGGAAGATTTTCTTTTGATTTAAGTTAGCAGCATACTAACCATAGTCTTCAGATTGTAACTGTATTGTAATGCTTGTCTGAAGGTGCAGTATTGGCTCTTGCAGTTGGCCTTGGAGCTGGAAGAGAGATTGAATAAGGACAGAGACCAGGTAGGCATCATGTTATCTAACCTGTGTGTGTGTGTGTGTGTGTGTGTGTGTGTGTGTGTGTGTGTGTATAGAACAAGCATGGGAGAACAGCTTTTGCTATTGATGGGGTTTGTTTAATTCAGGGCTTTCTTACAAGTGTTCTGCTGCACAATTGACTACCATGATCTTGAGTAGAATTTCTGGTGATAAATGAATGGATGTCTGCTTTGAAGAGTGAAAATGGTGAAAAAATTCAGTGGAATGGGCAAGAGGAGAACAAAAACTTGGAAAAAAGAAATATGACCATCTAAAAAACATGTTGAGGCCATTTTTTTTTCTACAGTCTTTGTTCCATTGCATTAGCTCAGAGTTTCCTGTTTCTTAATTCATTGTCTATTTCTTAATTCAATTAATCCATTCATTAATGGCTGCATTCTACTGTCTTTTGGCCCAGATGGAAGAAAGGAAAATATGACTGAGTTGGGAGGAGCTACAGCTACAAACTGTAAAAGGACTACTGGGATAAAGTTAATCATTTTCTGTTGGCTATATCTTCAGTGATGAAAAATTTCAGGGGCTTCATATTTAACAAATATAACAAATAACTCTTGTTATGGTCTTTTATGGATCTATTTCCATCATTTATTTATTTCATTGATTTTTCCACAGAACAACCGGGTGGCTAAACAATTGAGTGTTGGCATCCATATGCAGGGTGGTAAACATACCAATTTAACACGCTGCTGTGCCTTATCCCAGTATGATGCTCAAAAAATTAGCAGAGATGCCTTTGCACTAATCCAGAACTGTAACACAGCAGCAGGCCAGCAAGCAACATGGTAAGAATTTTATTTCTTGAATTTAAGAATAAGCTACTTTGGAGGGGGAAAAAATGTTCCTATCCTTTCTGCTTAAGTTTTGTCATGTGCAATAAGATTAGGAAATGAAATATAATAGAATGAGATGAGTAGGAACTTTTTTGTTTGAAAAATAAGGGTTACCAAACATATACTGGCTCTTCAACCAAAACACATTAGAAGATTCTGTGCAAGATGTTGGCAAAGAAGCTGGTGGTATAGTGTGAGTAGCAAAGTTTGTGTTAAAAAATGGGACAGAGCAACATTTGGAATGCTAGTTATCAGTTAGAAGTCAGCTGTGCATCTTGCTTTTGTTTTGAACTAAAGAAAGAAAAGTCTTGAAAGGAAGTCCTAGAAGAAAGAGTAAACAGAAAGAATAATCTTGGGACAGATTCTTCTGTGCTTAGTGAATTCAAATTACTGGAAAATTATAATCCAATTTAGTTTTGAGAGTGGTTTTATTTTGAAATGTTTGATAATTTGCTTCTATCATTAGGTCTCCGCCTGTTACAATCCTTCAGCTCTGTGCAAGCAAGTTTTCTGAGGTTTCTGCAGTATTGTCTGTGGACATTACTTCCTTCCTGACTAATCATAGCCAATGCACTCAACACACCACCACCATTAAAGAAGGTATGAATGCAAAGTTCCTCGGAAGTCCCAAGAAGGAGACCAGCAAGAAGGCAGTTAATGCTATTCAAATGCTCTTTCAAAGGGCAGAAAAAAGAAAACAAGCCCAGGCTATCGCTGGGTGTTTTGTTCCTGACGTAAATGATACGACAGTACCACCAGCTACTGAGACCAAGAGTTGTCACATCAGCAACCAAGTTTCAGAAGGCTTAATGGAACTAAGCAACCCAAACATGATGCAGAAACAGCCCTTGATAGAGCAATCTTTGCTAGAGACCGCGTTGACCGGGGAAGGTTATGTAGCATCTTTAGAAATGAAAATGCTTCCTGATTCGTTTAAAGAAGAAAACGTGCAGACTGCTCCTGGACTTTCCCAAGAAGGAGCTGTTTGTTTGGCTGATCCTTCCTCAGTAGATGACTGCTTGCTGTGTGAGAAATGTAACCAAAAAGTGGCAGTGTGGGAGTTCACCGAACACTCAGATTACCACTTTGCTGTAGAACTGCAGAATTCTTTCTCGGGGTCTAGTTCCTTCAGATCCGTTGAATCTCTTGCTACTCCAGTGAAGGAGAAAAATAAATCAAGGGAACAGAGAACCACCAGTGCCAAACGGCCAAAGCAAGATGGAAGTAGGACTCTAGATTTCTTTTTTAAACCATTGCCACCATAGTTGCTGACTTGAGTAACTGGTGACTTAGAAAATGTACTTTTCCTAATAAACTAATCCTAATAAATTATTCCTTAAAATTTAATATTTTGGGGAGTTAATGAATGGGGATAAAAATCTGTAATCAAAGGTATGCTATCTGCAGGTCCTTCTGTTACTTTATGGACAAGATGACAGTGGACCGTATGGTGATGAGATTGTGTTCTGCTAATAGTTCTGTAGTTGTCCCTTGACTCGTTTTAAAATGGAGCTCTGTAAGAATTCATTTACTCATGTTGCGTCGTGTAGAAAATTTGCTTATTTCAGAAGTCTTGTATTCAGGTAGAGGTTCTAAGATCTAGATTACAGTCAAGATTACAAGGAGTGAAAATCATAAACCTCGATATTAGACAGCACTGAACTTTGGATTTGATTTTAAGACAGGAGAAAAATCCAGATTTCCCAGATGGTGGATTTCAACTTCTATCACTCTTCCCTGCTAGCTCTGCTAGCTGGATTGATAGCATTGGGGAGTCCAGAACCTTTGGAGAACAACAGCTCAGTGTTCAATCTCTTGCGGTTTTTTTTAATTTCGTAAGAACTTTTCCATATAATTTGAATGCTTCTTTTTCTAGAGTTGTGTAAAAAGCCTGTAATATAGTTTTCTATTTTTATTTGCTTGGTTCTAAGCCTTTCTCAGTAACAAAATTGTTTCTTTTGGGAGTAGGTTTATTAATGCTCTTTAGGTCAAGCATTCTTTATAGTAAATGAAACTATCTTATGCTAAGCCATAGGCCTTACATTTCCAAAATGCTAAACCATAATGTAAGTAGGATTTTTTTTTGTGCAACATGATGCACCATCTCAAGTGAAAAAAATATTTTATTTATTTATTTGAATTTATTAACTGCCCAACTCCAATGGCCTTTATTTTTGCAAGAAACCATTCTTCAAAGCCAAATAGTAAACAACAGCCCAATGAAGAGGGCATTAAGACCGCTCCCATCAACACTGACAGGGTAAGCTACTAGTATATAAAATCAGAACAAATCCAGTCCCTACTAGCACCGATGATATTACCTACTCTGGTAATGAAACGTCTGCAAGAAAACAACAAATTCAGAGAGTACCAAAGACTCCACAGTTCAGCCCTCAGCTACAAATATTCTGTTCTATCAGTATCAAGCACCTCAGAAAACATGCAGTTGGAAGAAATTTGCATGCAGGCACATTTCCACCAAGGAAAAGCAATTCTTGCACGAATGCCCTACAACAGCATAGTGCCCACTAGTGTCAAATACAAGCTTCTAATAAACTGCACATCTGGATGTAAAATACCGCAAGGAAGTGGACGAAAAATGATATGGCTCATGAACACAGATGCACATCTCAGACTAAACAGATACCAGCACACCATGGAAAACATCAAGGAACAACTAGAACACATCATTTCAGAGCATATTGAAGGGCTGACAACCACCATCAAGACTACTTCCCAGAGACACACCAGAAAAAGGAAAATGAAATTACCAACCAAACTACTCAAACCCTCGAATCAAAGAGGCACCAGAGTCCAAATGTGTGGTCAACATGTCCAGTCGCTCACTATTTACCACAGAACACAATATTCTACAGAAAGGCCTACGCTATAACATAGAAGATGCTATAACTAGAATTCTTTGCAGTATTAGAACGAGCATTTAAACTGCAGGATTTCTCAAAGAGACTCAAAAAAGCATCAGACAAGCTATCCTACCACAGAGCAGAAGATGATGAGAACAAAACTCTGAGAACAGAGCAGCCCTCAAACCACAATTATCCTGGACAAATCACAATATAGACAAAAAGCAAAAGTATTATAGAAGACAAAGTTACATCCCAGCGAACATTAGTCCAATACAAAAACTAGATAACTGGATCAAGAGAACTCTCAGCTACTTCACCATAAAAGGTCAAATCGCCAAAGAAGATCAGTGGCAAATAAAAAGTAGTAGACCCATCCTCCCATGCTTCTATGGATGCCCCAAAACACATAAGCCAGACATACCTCTCCACCCAATTCCATCATTACCAGGGACCTCAACCTACAACATCACCAAAGATTTGACAAAAAAGCTTGGACCTTTCACAAAGGGAAGCAAAAGTACGCATCTGCAGTGCCTCCAAAGAATTGAAGATATGACAATAGATGAAGATGAAATCATGGTTTTATTTGATGTCACAGCACTTTTTACATCCATAGACCCAGAATTGGCCAGAATTCTAGCCTCACTACACAGCACATCTGACCTAACAAAATACATCAAGACTGAGATATGCAGGACCATGGATTTTATCAACCTTTGCCTAGCCACAAACTGACAAATATATTAACATGTTATATATATTACAGTTTGGTAATGAAATCTACAAGAAAACAACTAGGCTCAGAAAGCACCAAGGACCCCACAGTTCAACCCTGAGCTACACATATTCTCTTCTATAATTACTCTTTTTAGTTATGAAAAGATTGCATAATGGGATATCATAATTTGCTACTGAATAAATAGTCTCATTATTTGGATCCAATCATTTGGAAGAAGCTATTTATAGCTTTTGCAGAATTTATTTTGATAACAGTTTAGAATACCTCTTGGCATTGAATGCAAGTTTTTGTTATATGGTTTATTTGGATCTGGATCTGTTACAGGTTTTGAAGGCATTCAGAAGAACTATAGGAATCATCTGTGGCTCCTAAACCAGTTATCCTTCTTTATAAGAAGTTGAAGGAAATTGATGAAGTTGATATTATTTACATGACCTTTGGAACTGCATAGTTAAATATCCTTATAACCCAGTGGAGAATTGCATTAAACATATAATTAAGTTCCTATAATCTTAAAATGAATATAGTACATTTAAATTTGCTTTATTTCTGCTAGATTAGAGGTTCCCAATCCCTGGTCCGTGGACTGATACCGGGCCGCACAAACAAGCAAAGTCCCATCTGTGGGATGCAGGTAGCACACAAAACCACGCCGCCTCTGGTCCATGGAAAAACCTTTCTCCATGGAACCGGTCCCTGGTGCCCAAAAGGTTGGGGACCTCAGTACTAGATGCCTCAAATAAAATTTAGTGAGGATTGGTTACAGTGTTCCTGCTGGTGGAGATGTAATTTAGGAATTGAAGCATTTTCCCGTATGATTTGCTCTTATCCTATTGTTTGTATTACAACTTTGGATTAATCATATTATGTTAAATTCACATATATTCTTCTTTGGCATATTCCAGTATTTGGAACCTAGCAAAAATTGTGAAAATTTTGGACATGAGAGTTGTTCGTTAAATGAATTTAGAGTAAGGAGAAATCTTTACCTGCCTTGCAAAAATGGATTGCTATATTTGAATTAATATTTTTTAAAAAGAGGGCAAAGAACAATGTCAAGCAATATTCTCAAAATTTCTTGAATTCTGTTTATGACATAATTTTCTGATCTTTTTGTGTATTACTTTATTACTCATTATGACTATGCTTATGAATTTTAGAATACATTGATCTTTTAATGTTGAATATGCATGTTTCTTTTTTGTTGTTGTTGATTAGTTTAGCAAAATAAAGTTATCAAAATAGCCTAAGATTTAAGTAACACATTTTTGTGTAATTTCCAAGAAAAAAACAAATGGAAATCTATAGCACTGTTCACATAACAAAATTAAGTTATATATGATTGGGTGTAAATGTAGAAAATATTTTCAAGAGATTATCCTTGTACCCAATGGTCTTTAGCAACCATTGACTAGTTTCTAATCTTCCATAGTTGGCTTGCAGCTCAAAAGAACCCTGGAAGAAGTGGATTGTTTATACCCATTTCAGTCTGTTTCCAAGATGGCGTTCATTGATCCCAAAAACGGAACCTGCAATTATGGGAATAACGCTAGGAAGATGATGATGATGATGATGCCACTCTTGTTTGCCAGGACAACCTTAATTACACTTTTTGATCATCTGGCCAAGCTGGGATGGAGGTGATGGCATCCAACCTTGTGCCCCTCAAATCTCTTGGTGGCTTTCCATACCACGCTGTTAGCTATGTCCTGAGCTGGCTCCATGGGCTAGGGGTTGGAGACATCATTTTTTTTAGTGGTTCTCCTTCCTCTGAGTCTGTTGGTATGGTTGTGCGGGGAAGATTGCTCCCAAAACCCTCCTGTGTGGGGTTCTTCAGGGTTCTACTGTCTCTTCCCTTTTAACATTTATATGAAACTGCTGGGTGAAGTTGTCTGCTAGCTTGGGGTTTGGTATCAATAGTATGTTAATAATACCAGATTATGTCTTTGGAACTTGGCTGGTCAAGTGACTTTATAGAGGTTCTGTCTTGGAGATTGTGCAGGTTTGAAGAGAAACCATCTTGACTCAATCCTATGAAAACTGAGTGGCTATGAGCATTTGGATTCTCCAGATTGGGGAGTACTCCATCTTTGACCTTATATAGTTGCACTTCCTGACTCAAGGATTGTGCACAGTCTTGGGGAGGGGGTGTTCCTGAATCACAACCCCTACTTGGAGAGCAGGTGGCAGCTGTGGTCCTGAAAGTCACAGCACAATTTCATCTGATGTGCCAGCTGGGCCCTTAGTAACCGGTGGGCTATTAAAACAGTCACTTATGCACTTGTTACCTCATGGTTCAGCTACTGCCATGGAGTCTACATGGGGCTGCCTTTGAAGATCAGCTGGAAGTACTCCAGAATGCAATGACACAGACATTGGCAGGCATACCTTAATATGCCCATGTATCACCTGTGCTTAAAAAGCTGCACTGGTTGCCAATTTGCTTCCAGAAACAATTCAGATTTCTGTTATTTATAAAGTTTACATAGCATAAAGCCTGGTTACTTGACCACCCGACTCCTATAACATCTATCTAGCTGATTTGAAACTATAGCAATGACACATCCAGTTCCCTTTGATAATATTGGGATCCCTGAAACTTGCTGTCTCTGTAGCAATACCTGGTTTCTGGAATGGGATCTCCTCCACCTTGAGATCCAGGCTGTTGTTTAAAAGGGCTAGAAGACCTGGCTCTTTGCTCAGGACTTTGGCCAGCGAAAGTGAAGGCATTTGTCTTTTTTTTTTTTTAAAATTTTGTATTGGTTATTATATTTTTCTTGTTTTAGTTATTGTGAGCCACCCAGAGTCTGTGTGTGTGTGTATTGTAAGTGAAGTTTTTAAATTGGAATTATATACTGCTTTGTAATACTGCTTCATTCTGTTGTAATTAAGAATAACAGGAACTAACCCAGTGTAGCTGATGTTACGCAACCATTGCAGCACCAACAAACGGGTTAAATAAAAATTCCTCTCACAATTAGAAATGTCAGTTATTAGAATAAAGAAACAAGATATATGATTAATGATATACTAGTCCAGTATTTATAAACTGGTCTTGAACTTTATTAGTCAAAGAATTTTTGCTTTTGTAAGTGACCTCAAGTATCACTAAATATAGTGTACTATTTATTCAAGGCATTGAAGCTATATCCCAAACTGTCAATATAAAATGCTTAGCACAATACTGTATTTGGTAATGCCAGATAAGCATATACTAGCTTGCAAACATGACTGTACAAACATCTGAAACTAACAAAGTCAGGGCAGGATAAGAACACTTTTTTTCAGAGCTAAAACTATTAAGGGACAGAGCAAATTACACTGCTCATTTAGAACAAACCACAGCTTTGTTTTCTCAATAAAGCATCTTTATTTTGTGCACTATACAGAGAGAGGAAAACATACCTCTCCTTTTAAGAAATCACAAACAGTGAATATGAAAGGCTTGGCACTGAGAACACACATAATAAAGGCAAGGGAATGGAGGAGACCAGGAAACGCCTGGACCTGAGGGTAGAAAAAGCACCTTGAATGTTTACATTTGCAATGGGTCAACTTAACCATCACTGTAAACTGCAGAGAAAGCATAAATTCCTACCACAGGACAAAGTCTCTCAGAAGATATCTAGAAAGCCAGTTTTTCAAAATGTTTGTATGTAATTAAGGGGAACTTCAAAAGAAAAACTGCTTGTCAACAAATAGCCATGATACTTAGCAACTTGTTTATTGGACTTTTGGGAGGATTTTCTTTTATCCAGGGAGATGAGTAAAGGCTTTTCTTAAAAGGCTATATTAAATAAAAACTATATATGCAAACTTAATAGTAACATGTTATATCTCAGGAGCAGTTGCTCTGAATAATCTAATCTCTGTACAACAGAGATGAAACGGCAGAATGGGGAATCATGTGGAAGGATAAAAAATTGTATGTTTTACTGGCCATGTTAGCTCGTTTATTCGAGTCTTTGATGTAACGGTGGTTAAAACATACAATAAAAATAACATCACAAACTTTAAAAATCTTAATAAAAAGTGAAGATATCTTTCAGTGTCTGAGACCATTCTATCTGATGGCCAATTCAGAAATTCAGCTGTACTTTCAATCTGTCATAGATGTAATCTTAGGTATAACGGTGATTTTCTGCAAAAGATACTAATAATACAAATTATACCAGATGGCAAAGCTGAATAAGAGAATTAGAATTGCAGTAGCATTCCCAATACTATGACAGCTAGAACAGCCTTTACTGGCATGACCATTGGAAATAAAGACTCTTGCCCCAAGAAATAGGCTGGACCTGGATTTCCATATCTCAGAAAAGTCAAGGACATTGAAAGATACAGCAGTCAAAATTGCCAGCCACGACTCACTCCGAGAAGCAAGCAACATAGGATCTGATGGTACAGTGGGGCACCTTGCTCTAAGACAGTGTTTCCCAAACTTGACAATTTTAAGGCATGTGGACTTCAACTCCCAGAATTCCACAGCCAGCGTTGAAGTTGAAGTCCTCATGCCTTAAAATTGTCAAGTTTGGGAAACACTGCTCTAAGAAGTTGCTTAGACGGGGCACCTGCTGAGGAACAAGTGGCTAACAAAGTGGCAGGGAAATCTGACAGCATTGAGAGTTGAGCTGTCATATCATATCGGGGCTATTTTAGAGCAGAGGATGGGCAACATGCGTCCCACACGTAGCTTTCCATTGCATCCCTAGCTCATGCTGGTGAAATTTGGTAGCAGAACCACTGATTTTCAGTGACATGTTTTTTAAAAAAAATTGGGATGAGTATTGCTGCATAAGGCCTCATAGAAATTATATGTATCCATTTACATAAAAGCCTCCACCACCACCCCCTCCCAAGTTTAGGCAGAACATTTCAACCCATCTACCCTGGCAATGTCACTGCATCACCTGCTATGGATTCTGCAGCTGTAGGAGTGTCCGTTTAAAAAACAACAACACTTCATGAAATTGTTACCTACCCCTGCATTAGAGGGATTTCTTCCTCCCATATTCCCCCCCCCTCCCTTTTTTAGGCTGGTAAAGATTTGCACACGAAGGTGGAGGGAGAAGAGAGGTTATTCATTACTGGATTAATGTGAAACCAACAATAATTTAAAATAATTAGAAACATCCTGAACCGTACTGTGGGCTCTAGTTCCTAATAATAATAATTCATCTGCCATAGAAAGCCTGCAAAACCAGGCACTAGGACAACACTAATGCCCTTCTGAATACAAACGAGTCCATCATTGTTGTCTCCCAGGTGGCAGCATCCCAAAATTACAGTCCAACTGACTATGGATTTGCCTCTCTCTGGAAATAACTTCCCCACAATGGTCAACAAAAGCAGGAGTTCCAACCTAGTCAAAAATGCAGCTGTTTGCTTGTCTATTCCAGAAAAAGCAGGAATAAGGAAGTAGCAGGTGATGCACAAACAACAAGCTTAACTTGCTCCAGGGAGGGCACTCAGTCCAAGAGGTAACTCTGGCTTCTGTAGTGCAGAAATTGATTAGCCAACAATGGCTCTGCGCAATGGCACGAAATCTTTCCCTTATTTGGAGCACTGAGAAATACTGGTGTGACTCAGAAGCTGACTGGATCAGGACACAGATTGTGTTCCAGGCCACTTTCTCCAGTGGTGATAGCCTGAATGGATGTGACATGTCCAATACCTTTGGTAACTCCTTCACGAAACAATAGTTTGGCTCCTATCTTCAAATATTCAGGATGCTTAATGAATCTGAAACGAACCACTGCCTTTTCTCCTGTTCGCAGTTTGTCCTGAACAAAAAGGAAAGTATATTAGAATTTTAAAAGTTCAATTACTTATCTTAGGGATTCCAGAAAACCATGGAAAGCAACTTAGCATACCCTCGGGTTTCTGAAGTTTGCAGTGGATTTAGCTGCGAAAAAATCCCTTTTGATAATAACAAGAAGAATCCCCCTTTATTTTGTAATACTCAAGGTTGCATATCTACTGTTCCCAACTTACATTTTCCACAAAATAGCCACTCCATAGGGTGGTTGCATTGAGAGAAAGTGACTGATCCAAAATCAGTTTTCATACCTAAGGAAGGATTAGAACTCAGGATTTCCTGGTTTCTAGTTCAACAAGGAGTACCTCAAGGGTAAGGCCTAAAGCGATTGTGACACAAGCGAGAAGACAATCAAGCAAATTCCCTTTCAGCAAGAAAAGGAAAACTTACCTTCCCGTGGATTTTTTCCACAATTGCTGTTTGCCGTACATTTCCAACATGCGCTGTTACTTGGAATCCTTTCCGGAAAGTTGTGGCATGGAACAGTAGAACAATTTCAGCTTCAAATACTGAACAAATAGTTGGGTTCATCTCTGGGCTGACCATCACCATGCCCTAAATGACAGCAAGATTGGGTAACTGAATTTTCTTGACAATGGTACTCAACTCTTCCAAACTGAAGCACAATAGATTACAATCTTTCCATAAAGAAATCCTCATTTATTGCCCCGAAAGCCAAAGAAAGAAGGAGGAGATAAGAATGTGTATACAAGATGATGGGCAGGGATGAGTGGGAAAGATCTAACAGCTGACTGCTTAGCGTTCAGTCTAATTATTTCTTTGTCCTTTTGAAACTCAAGGCAATCACCTTAATGCTATAGTTTCCAGTTTCCCCATCTCTTGAACTTAAATTTTATGGCATAAACTCAGAAGAGTTTATTATCTATAGAATTTTGGAATATCTTCAAAAGCAGACGGTCCAGAGGAACCCAGCCTGCTATATTTCCCAATATCCATAAGGCAGGACACTTTGTTTTCAGAAAAGTTACAGAGGAGAAGGTTTTTATAGCTAAAGACTCCAGAGAGAGATTAAGAAAGCGCTTACTTTGCGCAGCAGTGAGCGATCAAAGAGTCCAAGAGCTAGGGTAGCGGCCTGCCCAGCTCGAAGAACGCGACATGCTGAACGATTTCGTTGGATACTGCATACTTTCAGATGAAGGAACTTGCCATCATCTGTTGGACCAACAACCAAATTCTCTCCTTCTTTGCATATCCCACTAGCAAGGGCATAAAATGAAAATACTGTATTTAGCTCCCAGGAGGCAGGAAAAGCCTTCCTTTGTGTCTAATTGAGATAACCTTGAAGCAGTTTTTTTACTCTTGAAACAAGAAAAATATCAAAGAGAAAATTTGGATCTGATATTCCAAAGAATAAATATATATGTTATGTGCTCAAAGAACACAGGAATCCTTTAGGGAATACTTTTACTTTTTTACTGGAGTGCAATTTTATCTTCCTTGACTCATTCAGTTAAGAAAGAAAGAAAAGGAGAATAAATGCTACTTCCTGGTCCTTCCTACCCATCCTGGTTTTTCCTTACAAATTCCATAAGTACCAACCTTGACAGTGTTCCTCCAACAACTGTGCCTACATCTGGCACAGTGTAAATTTCATCCACCTATAGCAGAGAAAGAATGGAAGTTTCAAATATGTTGTGCAGGACTGTAGTATTTCAAAGCCAGAGTTAAACAGTTTGACCTTTTATTCTCAGACATAACAATACAAGTTCTTGTATAGGAATTCTAAGCCTATCCTTTAATATTGTCTTCCTTATACCCGTTACAAGCCTCAAGCATCCCAGTTCTCAGTGAACCAATTATATTCTGCAAACATTTCCTAGGTGCAACTCCTAAAAGAAATAACCTGGGAATCAATTCAATGATTGGTAGGACATTAACAATGAGATTAGATGAAGAATGGTATAGACCAGTGGTTCTCAACCTTTTTAATGCCGTGACCCCCAACCGGTCGTAAGTCGAGGACTACTCAACCGGTCGTAAGTCGAGGACTACTCAACTGGTGCAGCACCGTTTGCAGAATGGGACTTTTGGCGGGCTCAGCAGGGCAGAGACAGCCTGGACAATTCCTATTGGCTTTTGAAAGCCAATAGAATTAGACTCTATTCAAGAGAGTCTATTCTATTGGCTTTCAAAAGCCAATAGAATAAAAGGGAGTAGCACAGCTAAGGAAAAGGGGGGAAAAAATGGCGGACTGCGTTGTTTGGCGACCCCCGTGAAATGGTCATTTGACCCCAAATGGGTCCCGACCCACAGGTTGAGAACCACTGGTATAGACAAATAAAGGAGGAGGAGTCGTGGTGGCACAGTGGTTAGAATGCAGTATTGCAGGCCAACTCTGCTCACTGCCAGGAGTTCGATCCTTACCATCTCAGCCTTCTAAGGTAGGTAAAATGAGACTCAGATTGTTGAGGGGAAATATGCTGACATTGTAAACCTCTGAGAGTGTGCTGTAAAGCACAATGAAGCACTCTTATAAGTCTAAACTCTATTGCTATTGCTAAATAATAAATAGCATTAATCTGTCTTCGAATAAGAAAGTAATTATAATTGTTTGGTTTTATCATTTCTCTAAATCCAAGGATCAGAGAACACCCTGCCTTCACATACTACAGCTGGAGACTCTCAACTGAGAAGAGACTATTGTGTACCTGGAATTCAGTGAGCTGTTGCATCAGCTCTTCCTGTTCTTTGCTGTTTGTCAGAGGAGGAAGGATGTTGAGAAATACTCTCAGGAGATCCAGGTTCTCTCCAGAAACACTGGACAAGGTGAAGATGGGAGTGATACTGCAAACAAATGAGTGAAAGAAGCTGGTGATCCACGATATTGTGCATCGCTATTAGTACTGAATACAATAGGAATGAGATTGGCTTCCACATGTGTAAGTGGAATGTAAATAATTAGGGAACAACAATATCTGTATCCTATATTTTTTTTACAGAATCAAAACTTGGTACAGGTAGTCCTTAACTTACAACTGGGTACTTAATGACCAGTTAAGATGGACTTCAAAAAAGTTAATTGCTATCTGTCCTCAAAGTTATAACAGCAACACCACCCGTCATCACATGCATGCTCGCATTTCAGGTGTTTGGCAGCTGGTCTGCATTTTTGACTGACTGAAGGATCCTGAATTTTACAATCTTTTTTAGCATTTTCCAGCAAACCTACCCATTGGATAAGCTGGATTCAGATTTACGACCATGTAACTCATTTAACAACCATCGTAAAAATGTCAGGTAGTGACTCAACGTATTGTGATCATTAAGTCGAGGATTACTTGTATGCCCATATGCAAAGTAGTGCAGATGGTTAAAGGCATCCGAAGAATCCAATGTTTTCCCCAAAACAATGAAAAAGATCTTGAGTCTACATGACAGAAGTTCCTTTTCTTTCATACTTGGGTACAATATCACAATATAAAGGGGAGCTTGCATCACAATGGCAGAACACCCATTTCATCATCTGCTCTCCTCCAGTTCCCTAAGTCACTTCTGCCACAATTCATTTATTATGTGTAAGCTATCCTGCAATATAAAAATTATCACAAATAGTAAATACTATAAAATCAAAACAGTCCATTCAAAACAGAGAGTGGAGACATGAAACAAAAGAATATGGTCACTTAAACTTCACTTATTGCTCTTTGATACGGACCACTGCTAGTTCCACCAACCTGAGTTACTCACACCTTTCTTGCATCATTTTGAAAGTATGTTACTTTTAAACTGCATCCATCCATACTTGCTAATCATCTGCCCTCCCATTCAAACAGCCCATAATTCATACTTGGGAGATTGTGCAAACTGCTGTGCTGCTGTAACTGCATCATCATCAGACATTACTAGCAATGGAAGTTTGTTGCAGCCAGGCTGCTTCAGAATCCGTTCCAGCTGTTTCACTGTTCGCTCCACAGTGGCCTTTGAGCACAAGTCCACTTTGCTAATGACAATGAAGAAAGGCACCTTAAGGGCCATTGCCAAGCCTAGGTGCTCCCGTGTTGTACCAGCTGTAAGAAGTAGAAGATAGAGAAAATCAAATTAAAAAGGTAGGACATCAGTGCAGCTAAAACATATAATTCAATGCCATTTGTTTGAAACCAATAAAGTGTTTCTATGTTACTGTGGATGAATCTTGTTTTAAACTACTGGTACCGACTGGTTAACTGTTACATGCATTATGTCAAACCTTCTGAAACCCCAAGGAGAAATCCAACCAACCACTTACCAATTCCAGTATTGGCACTCACCACCAGCATAGCGAAATCTGGACAATAGCTTGTAAGCCCAAAAATGGTGGTTTTCAAATATTTGTGATGTCCAGCTAAGTCAATGAAGGTAATCATTTTGGAAGAGCTCTCACAGATTTCTTCAGCTGTGCGTGAATCACTATAGTTCACCACCTAAGAGGCAGAAAATGCAGGTAATTGAGCTCTTATAAAAGGCCAAGTAAAAATTCATATCCAGAGATATAAAATGATAAACTCGACGTACAAATACTCGTACCTCTCCCTTACTGTTGAAACCAAGAATTTCAAAGCTAATGCTAGATGTTCTTCCTGACTGGATCTCATGCAAGTGTCGGAAGAGATTGAGACGCGCTCGGCCTCGCCCATTATCCAGTTCCCCTTGTGTCAAGACACCTAATAAAGTTGATTTGCCTGAATCCACATTTCCAAGCACAGCCACACGCAGATCTAGAAACTTAAGGAAAATTGAGGATCTATTTTAAATTGTTAGAAAGATGAACAAGTTAGGCTTGACTACCTTGCATATTAATGTCTTAGGATACCCAATTCACAAACAAAGTTTGTATAATTCTGAGGTATTTACAACAACAAACTAATTCCCAAGCATTTGGCATTTACTACTTTGCATTGTAAAATATGCACAAGATAAGAAACTGGGTTTCAAAGTTTAACTATCTCAGCTTTCGCAGACGACTTGGTGGTTACTTTGTCTCAACCTACCTATTCTGTAGTAAATTTATTACAACTGATTTATCAATATGGACGGGTTTCGGGTTTTAAAATTAATAACAATAAGACTAAAATATTATCTAAAAATATGATTAATTTGGACAAGCAGATTTTGGTTAATCTGACAGACTTTGAAGTTGTTGATAAGATAAAATATTTGGGGGTTACCTTATCTGTTTCTAATGGAAAATTGTATAAAAACAATTATGAAAGGCTGTGGGTCAGGGTACAAAAAGATTTGAAAAATTGGGAGAAGTTACAGTTATCTCTTATGGGAAGAATTGCAGTGATTAAAATGAATGTCCTGCCAAAGTTTCTCTTTTTATTTCAAATGTTACCTATTTTAAAAAATGAGGTTAATTTAAATGAATGGCAGAAAGGTATTAACAAATTTATTTGGGCAGGGAAAAAACCAAGGGTAAAGCTTAAAATTATGCAAGACTTCCGTGAGAGAGGTGGACTCAAGGTACCGAATTTGAAATTATATTATGATGCTGTGGCTTTAACATTAATTAGTGATTGGGTTAATTTAACAAATGTAGAAATACTCCATTTGGAGGGTTGGGATTTACTTTTTGGATGGCATGCCTATCTAATTTTTAATAAAAAAGTGGACCGGGTTTTTAAATCTCATATTATAAGGATTTCTTTACTCCGGGTTTGGAGGAAATATTATAAAAGTGATTTTAAAATACCATTATGGGCTATACCTTGGCATGCGATAGAGGGGATAAGGAGAGGAGTTAAGATGGATAGGGTTTCTTATACACAACTACTTAGATGGGATGGTCAAAATTGGCAGTTAAAATCTTTGGAAGATTTAGCATATGAAAATATCACCTACTCATGGTTTCAGTATAGACAAATAGTGGATAGATGGAAGATGGATCGTAATATGGGCTTGCTTAGAGAAGATGAAAACCTTGTTAAACAAGTAAAAGATCAAAGGCGAACCCATATTAGGAGAATCTATGGGGTTCTAGTAGAACTGGATTCAGAATCAGAACTAATTAAAGATTGTATGATTAAATGGGCACAAAATTTTGATGAACCAGTTCTACTAGATACCTGGGAAACTATTTGGGTGAGGAATGTTAAATTTACACAAGCCCAGAACTTAAGGGAGAATTTTTATAAAATGTTTTATAGATGGCACCTTGATCCAAAAAAAATGTCTCTTATGTATCCTGACTTACAGCCTAAATGTTGGAGATGTGGTTGTTTGGATGCTACTTATTATCATATTTGGTGGTCGTGTAAAAACATAAAAGCCTTTTGGATCAAGATATGGTGGAATATTCAAAGAATTTTTAGAAAGAGGGTAAAATTTACCCCACAATTGTTTTTGTTAGGTATCGTTACTGATTGTGATGCTAAGGAAGTTATATTGATGTTAAATTTGATTACAGCCGCAAGGCTGCTAGTAGGGCAATATTGGAAGAAGGAATCCTTGCCTACCTTACAAGAGTGGTTTTTTAAAGTTTCTTATTTGGCGGAAATGGCAAAGATTTCGACTTTCTTAAAGGAGCAATCGCAAGAGAAATTCTTTGCGGTATGGGAAAAATGGATAAATTTTATACAATATAAATTGGATATAAAAATATCATTTAGCTTTTCAATAACTTGTATATAAATTTTAATATTTTATAGATTGTATTTTTATATATATATATATATCTTTTCTTCTTTCTTTTTTGTTATTATCTCTTTTTCTTTTCAGTACTTTTTCTTTTTAACACTTATGGTTTTTTTACATATATTTTATTGTTAATTACTTTATAAGTTGTTTATGTAAGGTATTTAGATATATTTATGATTTATACTTTTTCAATTTTTTAAAGATTTTTAAAATTTTTAATTAAGCCTATACTCAGCTCTGGGAAGATCAGGGGGGATGGAGAGGGAGGGTTGGGGTGGGTGGGTTAGGGTTGTTTTTTTTTTTGTTTTTTGCTTTTTGTAAAAATTTTTAAAAAAATTTTCAATTAAAAAAAAAAGTTTAACTATCCCTAGCAAATCATTCTTATCAATTACAGATCTTCAAACTCTAAATGAATATAGCAATCTAGAATGAAATATCTTCAGCTTTTCTCTCATGATGTTTAAATCAGGTTGATTTTTACCTGTTGGTTATCTGGGACCTTTCGGACAAGAACCTCTGTTATCTTCCTGGGAATGTCACTGTCATAATCCACTTCTCGTTCTCGAAGCACAGTGATGTCAGCTCCCACTCTGCAAAGGGCAAAACAGAACACTGTTGGGGGTTAGAGAAACATCTGCAAAGCATTCCCCAGGAGGACAAATATCTGGTTACCTTAGAATGCTGCTCAGAAAAGCATCTCACAATTAAGCAATGGTAAGTAAAATGTGTCTATTTTCTAAATGAGCTGATTTTTATTCATATGAATATGCATCCTTGTCAATTTTGGGAGGCTCCACTCCCCTGAAATATTTTTGCATAGATGTCAAACGAGTTTCCTCATTTTAAGATCTGTAATAAATTGGCTTTATCTAGATCACCACATATGACAAATTTTCCACTAATTACATGTTGCTCATAGCAGTACAGAGAGATAAAACTTTACCTAAATGAGGCTGAAGCTGGAGGGGGGAGGGAATGACAGCTATAGTAAAGCTACATAGCTCTCATTAGTACTAAATCTAATTAAGGTAAATGCTAATTGTATTTCCACTGCCAAATGAATGAATGGACACACTCCAGCCCTAACCCTCCCTTTTTGACACCCAGCACATGGTCATGATTGTTGATCACATGACTTCCTGCCATCTTGAGAGGACAAACTCATGAACTACAGAGACAGTTGCCTACAATAGATAGTGTCAAGAAATTGCCAAACTCTGCCCTGCCTATATATCTATAGTGACCCTGTTCATTTACAGCACCCCTCCCAATGGTAGGATTCAGCCAGTTCACACCAGTTTGGCAGAACCAGTAGCTAATTTTTTGTTGCCCAGGACAGACTTCCGGAAGCGGTATCCACACAGAGAACCAGTTGTTCACATATTTGAATCCCACCACTGACCCTTCCCCTCCTCCCAAATATGACTTATTATGGCCTTTGCCCATCAAAAGGTTGCCCAATCCCAGTTGAGTGTAATGGCCCATAATAAAATACGCATAGCCACACACAAATGTTTTACAACTGAAACAATTAGTAGGTACTGTACCCATGTGGTGGTACTGTGAGAAAAATCTCTTGCTGAAACCATTTCCTCTGTTGGCTATTAGCTGAATTTCCAACATTAAGTCTACCTTAGAAGAGCAAAATAAGAGAGCACACCATTGGCTAACTCTGGTCAAGAAGCAGGACAGATGCACATACTTCTCGGCCATCCGCCGTAGCGTTTTAAGAGAGGCGTGCATTTCTTCTTCAGACAGTCCAACAAGCAGCCCATTGTCCTCGACACCAATCTGGTACACAGCCTCACCACGGCCTTCTTGTAGTCGCCACTTCATTTGCGTTACTAGATGTTCAAAGCGGTATTGAGACGGATTAACTAACTTCAGCTGTCCAAAGAAAGAAGTAATTATAATCAGCAATTAAGGTGGTCTGATGGGGCTGAACATTTTTTTCAGTATTTTCTCCACAATATTGAACAAAGAAAGTTCAGTGGCGAAGAAGACTAATAATTTTTCAAAGGCACTCTAAAATAATTGAATAAAAAGTTCCTTTTTGTATAAATTTAAGAATGTATACAGGGTTCAGTATTCAAATGTGAAATAGCCAACATATCTATAAATAATGTTTTGGCAAAAATCATTTTTATTTTTCTGTTATTTATCTTTCTCTCTCTTCCTAGACATGGAACTTACAGAATTATTTGGCTTAGAACTCTTAAATGGCTTGCATGAGAGACTCACCTTGTATTCTATGTTCCCATCTTCTGCCTACATACAAGAAGAAGAGATCTTAAATTAATGGCTAATGCAGTGTTCAAAATTTCATATACAAAACCAGACATCTCTTTTGACAACTAAATATAGTTGCCAGAGACCAATGACAGAGCCAGTTTAAATTATAGTACTGGTAATTAAATCAAGTCACTTAACACTGTGGTTCTTTCATCTTTATACAAATGATGAAGTTGCACTGAATTTATTTATTCAATTCAAACATAATTAACAAAATATTTAATCTTAAAAAATGCAAAAATACAAAATACAAACTAAGAAAGAAAAGAAAAATATAAAATCTATAAGAAGATATTTACATTTTATACATATCCGTTGTTACTGGTGTACTATTGAATTCATTACTATATGACCAATACAAAATATTATTCAAAGACATCACAAAATCTCTGCCATAGTATCACATATTGCATCCTTTGATTATTAGAAAATACTGTTTCAAAAACATATAAATCATACATTACTGAAAACTATTCTTTGATATCCAGAATAATATCACTTTTTCAATTTCTCCATATAATTCCCCTTAGCCACTCCCAGGCATGAAAATTATTATGTATCATTCAGTACAGTTCAAAGTACCATTTGTTTTACCTGCACCTAAAGCAATTTATGGACTAACATAAATGCCACAAAAATTCAACAAGGATCTTAATAAAATGTTTCTATCAACTGTAATAAATCAAACCATGCAGAAAGCTTCAGATACCATTATCTCATAAATGAATGATAGGCAAGTTTTAAATAGACACCTGACTCTCACTCTGTCTTCATGAATCTCTTCCAAAGGTTCAATTTTCAAATATCTTTTGGTGTCCTGTTCTGACATCATTCACTAGACATTTTCTTTGGAAATAAATACCATAACTGACATGCAATACAGCTTGTACACTGGTTTTGTTGAATATTGGTTTTTATATCTTTTCTGTGGATTATGTTATTTTTTATATGCTCCTATAAGTTTTTATATATCTTAATACTGTATTTTTTGCTTTTTGTATTGCTTTTAATTGTTGTAAGCCACCCTGAGTTCACGCATTTCAGATGGGCAACTAAATAAATAAAACTAATTTGTTTCAGGCATTAAACACAAATTAACAAGTGTCACTAAAAAGTTTGGATTGGTAATTGATGTTTTATTAAATATTACTGAAGAATATCATAAACAGGAAAATTGTAGAACTGACGAGAGATCAACAATTCTACACTCTGTTCATCAACAATCACATTTTTGCACTAACATACTTTATTTGGCCCTGACCCAAAGGTGTTCTGCTATACACTGTCAAACAACTCTAGCAAATAACTAATGTTCCTTATGACCTGAGCTTAATGTTAAGTGAGAAAGTAATAGTCAATGTGAACTATGTCATGGCAGATCTAAGGAACAATAGTTCCTCTGAACTTCCTTAACAAGTTATGCTGATATTTTTCCAGAAGCTATTTCTATCTGGTTGTTAATAGTGAGCAGGTAAGATTACTCATAAAACTCATAGTAAGAAAGACTATAATCTTTCTCTAAAAACAGGTATGGGACATTGATTCATATCCTGCTGGTCTTGAATCAGGAGAGGGAATTTAGGAATTTAAAGGGAACCATTGTAAATCAGATCAACAATAACATAAAATGTATCTACTCTAATTTAATTTCTTCCTAAAATAATTAACTATTTTAGATCCAGCATCATTCTCTCTCAAGCAAACTTTCCTTCCTATATCTTAAGTTCTTTACATGGAAAGAACTACTGTTTTCAAGCTCAGTCTAACTATGGTGTAAAAATAGCAAAGAATATCCTGCAATTAGACCAGCGGTTCTCAACCTGTGGGTCGTGACCCCATTTGGGGTCGAACGACCCTTTCACGGGGGTCGCCAAACAACGCAGTCCGCCATTTTTCCCCCCTTTTCCTTAGCTGTGCTACTTCCTTTTATTTTATTGGCTTTTGAAAGCCAATAGAATAGACTCTCTTGAATAGAGTCTAATTCTATTGGCTTTCAAAAGCCAATAGGAATTGTCCAGGCTGTCTCTGCCCTGCTGAGCCCGCCAAAAGTTCCATTCTGCAAACGGTGCTGCAAGTTGTCTGCAGCGAAGGCGAGCTGTCTGGAAGTTTCCACCCCTCCCTGCTGAGCAACTACTAAAAATGTAAGTAAAAGAGGGCCAGGGGTGGGAGGTGGGAGGCCAGTGGGCGCAGGGAGGGTTGCTGGTGCGCGTGGGGCCCGGCGGGTGCCTTACCTCCCTTGGGCTGGGCCAGCTGGTGGCCCAGCCGGTGGTCGCCCTGCACCATCGCTGCCCCTTGCCAGCTACGCCTCGGCTGGCGCAGAGGGTGGCACCACGCATGCCTGGTGCTCCCGGGCAGAGAAAGTCCTCGACTTACGACCGGTTGGGTAGTCCCCGACTTAAGACCAGTTGGGGGTCACGGCATTAAAAAGGTTGAGAACCACTGAATTAGAGCTCCCACTTTGGAGATTAGACTAAATACACAATTTATTTACATAGCAGAGTTTATTAATATGGCATTGTTCTGCAATGTATATAAACACAGACACATCCAAATTCATGGAAGAAATTATGCCTATAATACACATTAGCAGTTTTGAAGGAGCACTAATTATCCACTGGGTTGCTGTGGAAGTGAGGAAGGAGAAACAGGTTTGGGCATGCCCCAGCAATACTTCATGCTGTTAACTGAGGACAGAAAAATAGTACTGCAACACTGAAAACTTAGGGGACAGTGTAAAGAATAATTCTTATCTTGTACTGGAAGAACTCAGTGTTGTAAAATATGAAGCAAAAAATGTGAATAAAAGTAGTTATTTTCATGTCTTAGATCACATCGAAAGTAAAAAACTGATATAATTACTGGCAAATCACCAAGAGAAACAGGAATAAAAAGTGAAATCACACTGCACATTCACATAAACTTTATATAAATAACAAAAAGTAGGCTTAGCAGGATGGGCCTAGGATTATATTGAGTTTATTCATCCTTTCATTAAATTCCATTTTCTACTTTCATATACTAATGCCAAGTTTGCTAATTTGACTTTTTATATGGCCAACTACCAAAGTGTGCCAAATTTTTACAGTATTTTTTTTAAAAAGGCTACTTAAATTTAAAAATTAAAAGCATCCTCATTTAAGACCCTGTTCAGAATATGTTTCAAGATCTTTAAAACCTGGGAAAGAGTCTTCTGTTCAATTTGATAGTCCCAATTTGCCACCAAATGAGTCAAGGAAAACAATAGGTAAATAATTGCAAATTATCTCAATGAAAGAAGTATTACCAGTACTTTTTATCTTACTCAGAAACGTATTCTGAGATCTTAAATTTGTCTGTATCATACAAAATTAGATTGCAGGGAACCACAACACTTATAACTTTTCTAGACATTCATATGCATGTCCTTTATAAACAAATTCAGAAAATCATCTCCATACTGGTTACCATAAATGTATTATAGTCTCTAGTTATATTGAGATGTTTATGTATTGTTTTCTAGTGAATCAGTCTATTCAAACATGTAGTTTAATATCAGCTACACCAGTCTTTACCATTAACAGAGGGTTGGTTTTGAAGGTGAGGGCGGGCTAGAAAATTAGGATAAGGAACTAGTCCTTGCTATCCCACTATCTGGTAAAGAGCTCACTGTTCAGAGTCAAAGATTTACAAATATATATGCCAGTAATCTCAACTGAAATTATTCTAGAACCTAAACTTCAATTTAGAAGCTTTTTCATTGCTTCCACATTTGATTGGCTGGCTACATACATATCAAGAAGCAAGCACAAATGTAGAAATTTAACTGCAATTTTAGTGAATCAGCATCAGAAAAGGAGAATGAAGCGACTTTCCGAGGAAACAACTGAATCACTTTTGCCTCCTCTGTTCAAAATCTCGGCCCCAAAACGTACGATTCTCCCTCAAATCGAAGCCAAGCTCAGAGTGCCCGCGATATTTACTAGCGCGAGGTCGGCGGCAGAGCTGTCAAGAGGGAAGAGTTCTTAGCCACATCAGTCAAAGGAACCCGAATGGAATCGCAGAGGGTGTGTGACAAGGAAGACAGAAACGAAACTCAGCGGTACTTTAACTACAAGAGCGCTTTCCCCCCAAAGAGGCTGCTCTCTTGGGATACATCGGTTCTTCCCCTAAACACAAAATAAGCTCTTTACTTTTTTCCAGCAATCCCCTTAACGCCGGGAGCTACAGTCCCATTGACTTCCAACTATCAGCATCTTCGTCCTAGGCAGAATCTTGGAAGACTAGCACCCTCCGCTTCGTGCCCGAAAATGTTCCCGCCGCCCCAACTTCGGGCTCAGCAGGGTCTCCCGCTCACCTCCGGAGGAAGGTAGGGGGGGTTGTTGGCCTTGCCACCTCGGTATCTCCCGTTCTTCTTCCTCCCCTTGGAAGAACCGCCGCCGCCGCGGCCTCGCAGGGCACCCCCATTCCCTCCCCCCACGGGCCGGCAGCACCCCCCAAACAGCTCGGACACCCGCGAGTCCATCCTGGGCCAGCTGGCAGACCCACGGCAGGACCTCCGCCGCTGCGGACGCCTCTAAGCCCGGGACTGGGCTTTTGACGGCTACCCTCCACTCTGGCGCTTGGCGTCAGAAAGAAGCGCAGGGCACCACGGGAAACAGTACCCCAGCGGCAACACAATTGGACTACAACTTCCAGCGTCCTCTTTTCCGTGGAAGGCATCGCTTTTCCGACAACTACAGAGGCGAATAAGATGGGTGCGAGAGCCCTCTCTTTGCAGAAGGCGAGTCGAATTAGTGTCGGCAAAACAACGGGGAGCCTGGTAACATTGCAAATTGCATAAAATGCATACGCTTTCGGGCCGTCAGACTCCTAATTTTTTTTTTTTTTGCTTCCAATAATTTCTCTGAACAGAACGCAGGACTACAACATCAAGCAACCTCGGGGGCGATTAAATCAATTTAGGATTTTTTTTTTTTGTAGCGTCTCGAACAAAAATATCCCAATAAAATACTTCTGTCTGCTTCAGCTTTATTACCGCAGGAGCATCATCCTAAGACATCCTTCAGCTTTGGGATCCTAAGAAAAGTGTGATTTAGTATACTAATATAGCCATTTTTCAGACAGAATTAGGTCACAATTTACATTAAAACAAAATTTTGTATTGCAAAATGCAAGATAAAATGTTAGGGACATAATATTTGCTTTCTGCATTTGAATTCTAACACTGAATTCAAGTTATTTTAAAAAATACTAATTTACATAGGAGATGAGAATAAAATTTTATCACCTTTTAAATTACAGGCACATACACACTCACCTGTAACTTCACAATTTATATCAAATACATATGCTGAATTGTTAAAGAGGGTTAGTTATCACACATTTCAAATGGCTACAGTTTTATCTATCATTTTATTTTTTAAACTGATTCTTACTATCATATCTTCGAACATCACAAAAGCAGACTTTCAACAGAAACATAATTTCACAAAATTTAAATAGGGAAAAAAATCCTTTTTTAAATACAATTTCCAGAGGAATAATGTTTTTCATTTTATATTCTGTTTTGAATTATGATGTGACTGTGCCATATAATAAATGTTATAATTGCCTTGTTAGCTAGCAGTAATACATTAAAAATGTGCTGTTGTACTGTTTATAATGTGTACAGTAGTCATTTCAGTCACAAACTAATAAGATTAAGTTCACAGATTTAATTCCCCAGTTTAAACAAAACAAAGCACATATGTTTTAGCCTAGGCATAATTTAATTATAAAAGCAGTTAAACTATAGATTTTTTCATGTAATCAGAACAGATGCTTCTCCCACTTCAAATTAGTGGGTTATTTTATTTACAAATACAATCACAGCCGCTTGTAACACCCTCAATACGAGATTGCTGTTAGGTCTTGGCAACATGTTGCATCGTTTGGAATGAATTGCCCTGGGTAGGAAACACATTGCATCAGATTCAGCTGACTATATACAAACTCTACATGATTAATTTATTATGAAAATAAAGTAGAAATACTGAAAGCATTATTCAGATTGACAGGGAAACTCAAGTTCAACTGTCACCTGGGTTTTCATCGCAACCACACTATCATTTTAAAAATACACAATGTTTTTTAATTTTCTGCCCAGAACTTGTTGGAAGTTTGTCATCATAATGAAGTGATGGGAAAGATATTCCAAGATTCTCCTATCCCAATATATTTTAAACTAACGAATAATGGTATACCTCTCAAAATATTTATCACAATGGTTAGTCATAAGTAGCTATTAAGAGTTAAACCAGGAGATCCTGCATTTATTTACGATTATTAACTTTCATTTGGGCGCGATAAAATGGGAAGATTTAAGTTAAATGGGGACTTGTAACGGAGGCAAATTCGCTTTTTGTATTTTCCCGGAAGAGGAGGAAGTCTGGTCACCTTACTTTCGGCAAATATTTGAAGTCTAAATTTAGCAATGAAGGCAAACTCGTTTCTTCGACTAAGTTACGCTTTTTGAGCCTCGGGCCACAGGTAAAGTTTAAAAGTTCGTTTGGGAGCGGGGATAATCTAGGCAGTTCTTCTGAGGATCATGCAAATAGCTGCCCTTAGCCTAAAGTGACCCGTGTAGCATCTATATTTTAATCACACCATAAAGTCAGGCATCAAGACAGGCCTGGCAAGCAAGACTGGCCAGCGTGACCATTTCAGAAAAAGCCGCAGAAACATACAATCTCTAGCTAGCCCATTCAGGCAAGGGCGTTCAACTTACCCGAGACAAAGATGGCGCCAGGAGAATCGGCCAGCGCTCCAATGACGTATAGGCGACATTCCCATGATGCTCCGTGAAGGCGGCCATTCAAACCGGAGTAAAGGTGAGGTACAGAAGATGGCCGCGCCGATAGCAACGCCACGAGAAGGTAAGGCTGCAGCGCCACCCGGGTGCGGTTTTTCCCCCCTTTCAAGGCGTCTTGGGGGGGGGGGCTTGGAC
The DNA here is from genome assembly GCF_016545835.1 of Crotalus tigris. NCBI lineage: Eukaryota > Metazoa > Chordata > Lepidosauria > Squamata > Viperidae > Crotalus > Crotalus tigris. The sequence goes on along the minus strand of NW_024096651.1, from coordinate 738,779 downwards.
AAGGCTTCCCTTCCGCTCCTCGGGCCTTTTTCTTTCGTTCTTGGGCAAGCAGATGGGCAGCCACACACGATGTTTACCTCCTCTCCTCTCCTCTCCTCTCTTGCAGCCGACCCGCTGAAGCCCGCCGAGACCAGCCTAAAGCTCCGCGAGGCCGCCACCGTGTCTGTGACTGTGGCGCTGACGACTCAGCCGGCGGCTCCGGCTCCTGGGAGCGCCTTCTCGTTGTCCGTCGTCTTTCCCGGCTCGGTCACCTGCGAAGGATGCTTCCGTTTCACCTGCGAGCTTTTAAAGCACGTCCTATACCAGAGGCAGCAGCTGCCTTTGCCTTACGAGCAGCTCTCCTGCTTCTACCGGATGCAGCAGCTGTCGAAACCCGCTAGCCAGGTGAGACACGACTAGGCGGGAAACGATGGCTGCTGCTCCCTCGAGTGGACGGAAAGACGGGCTCCTCTGCTTTTGCTTGAGGCCAGCGGAAACCGGCATTAGGCCCGAATGATGGTTTGTGTTATGGGGAGTCTATTCTTTGCCGCTTTTCCTCTCGTGAGAAAAAAAAAATTCTCGGGGGCCAGCATAAACTTGGTAGTAAGAAGAGTGGAATTTCGCATTTTAAAAAATATGAGAGGAAGAAGGGGTGCTTTAATTTACAGCAACTGGCATGCAGCAGCTAGCCAACATTGATTGTTCTTGAAAAAGCTTAATGGCTTACAAAACAGCCTATCCAAATATCAGGGAGTACTGTGTGCCATAAGATAGGTGTTGCAATAGAGAAGACATGCTTACACGGTCCTAGTAAAAGGTACATTTTAAGAAGGATCCTGGAGCATAACCACCTTTCACATTTATGGAATAAGCAGGAAATACAGGTAGTCCTCAACCTACATCCACTATTGAGCCCAGCATTTTTGTTGTTAGGTGAGACATTTGTTAAGTGATTTTTGCCCCATTTTATGACCTTCCTTGCCACAATTGTTAAGTGGATTATCATTGCAGCTGATAAGTTAGTAACACGGTTGTTAAGTGAATCTGGCTTCCTCATTAACTTAGCTTGTCAGAAGGTTGCAAAAGGGAATCACATGACCTGGGACACTGCAATCGTTATAAATATCAATCAATTGCCAAGTGTCTGAAATTTAATCACATGACCATGGGGATGCTGTAATTGTTGTATGAGTGAAAAACTGTCATAAGTCTATTTTTTCAGTGCCGCTGTAACTTTGAACAATTATTAAATGAACTGTTGTTAGTTGAAGACTCTCTGTTTTGGAGATAGCCATTCCTACAAAAAAACAATCCTGCAGTATGTTCCTGGAAGTTCACTGGAAGCTAGTGCAGATGTTATATTTAGTAGAAATGTTACATAATTAAGCTTAGGCATGTGAATAATTACTGACACTGCTGCATTCTGGATCAATTGTAACTTATGAATGATCTTCAAATGTAGCTCCTCGTAGGTGCATTATGAGAATCCAAATGTAAGGTAGTTAAAGCATAAATGGTAGTGAGAAGGCTTTCTACTACTGTTTTCCCAGCTATCTAGGAAAGGATGCAATTGCTGCAAGTGATAGAACTTTAGAAGGGCCTTCCTAGCTATGATAGCCACCTGGTGTTTGAGGAGGAGCCAAGAGTCTACGAGGATGCCCAAATTGTATACCATCTTGGTCTACTCAGAATGCTACTGCATTCAAAGCCAAAGATGACGGCTCCCCAACTCTGAGAGGTCCCAAACCTATAACCACTCAGTTTTGCCAGGATTAAGCCTGAATCTATTCCTTCCCATCTGGCCTTCAGACCCTGAGGAAGCATCCTGACAGCTTCATTTGGGTGGCTTGAATTAGGATGTATAACTGGGTATCATTATCCTACTGATGATACCAATCTTGTACAGCTGGAGGACTTCAGTCAGTGGCCTTGTGTTGATGTTAAATACAAGCAAGATGACAACTGAATAAATATGCATGTATCTCTCCATTTATCATAGCAGTAGATACCTTTTTTTATAATAAGCTGGAATGGGGTTCTAAATAATATGTGAATACTTTGCTTTGAAATAAAGTGTTTCCTTATTCCTTTTATGCTAAATTATGCATCTCTTAAATCCCCTAATTTCATAGGAAAAAGACATGGTCAAGAAGGTTTATCTGAAAGATCAGGACAACAAAAAGTGCCAGCAAGTGTTGAATGATCTTGAAGGTGTTTTCCAGCACTTGGAAATCATGTTCAGTTTGACACTGGTCCCACGAGTTCTTATTTTGCTTGGAGGTACAGCTGTTAACCCCAGAGAGCTCTATGAAATCAACTTACAAGATATATCCATGAGTGGCACCGAAGAGAGTTTGTCAACCTCAACCTGTGTTCGCAAGCTATTCCGTTCTCTTTTCATGGCAGATGTGTTCAGTGAGCTTCAGGCTATTCCCACTATGAGTGTCATTGTTATGGTTCAAGGGCATCGCAACTGTGGTATTGACTGGTTTAGACCCAAACTAAATTACAAAGTGCCAACTCGAGGAAGGAAATTGACTGTTAACTTATCATGCAGTCATGGAAATAGTACAGCCCTTCCCACCTGTGAAGAAATAAATTCTGTCTGGGATGATTATATATGGTTCCAAGCTCCAGTAACAATCAAAGGCTTTAATTATTTTTCTTGATAAATATTTAAGGAAAAGTTCTTAACTAGCTATGTTAATCTTGTGTTTCTTACATTGCAAAGAACAATTCCCCTGTTTAAATTTTCTCTTCTTTCAGAAGTAATGTTAAACTCTGCAGTACAGAGGTGAAAACGTACATATGTCTATGATGACAGAAAGTACTTCTGGAGAACTGATTCAGTGTCTTGCCAAAGCCTTATGGACCCATTAACCTGTATTCTGTGCTGCAGATTTTACTATAAAAGGATACTTGAAAATACCTGTGCCAGTATATACCTGATTCAATACTGAATTTCCAGTGGAATATGTGCATCTATGCAAATTTGATGTATTCCAGTTTTTTTTTCCAGAAATACAATGAAAGCTACATAAATTGCTACTTTTTTCAATAGTGAAAATTGTCTAAAGATTGACTGTAGTTCAGGACAGCATAGTTGAACACCCCTCTGGAGGAATAATGGCTATTTGAAATTGATATTCTCTACAGCAGATGTATGATACTTTTAGGTACATTTCTATTTCAAGCAGCAATTCAGACTGATGTTCTCTAAATTGACAGGTGTGATTACAATTACATGCTTATCTAAGAATGTGTGAATGATCTCCAGTGGTTTTTTTTTTTAATCATACTTTTGGAATACTACTCTGTCTCTGATTTTTATTAGTAGAGCGTAACATTTTAAAATTACTCGTTATGGAAATAGAAGTTGTGTTTAATTGTTCCTATAAATTCATTTTAAGATTGTAAAATTTGATTTTGATTTCCTGTTCAGTTGGATTTACCAATACTGTCAGAAGTAATAAGTTAGATGAAAAAGAAATCTTACTCCCCTATTAGCTATTGCACATACTTGGATTGTATGAAGACAGATGAATATTGGGCAAGCATTATGAGACCACATCTAGTCTCATTCTGAAAGAAGCCTGATGAAGGAAGACAGGTGGGACAATACAGTAACTCTGAAAATGGATATGTTTCTTAACCAGTTGTTCTGAGGCACAAAAAGATGTAAGGGGCTTTTGGAGGCAGTCTTAAATGTTTTCATGCCAAAGTTTAAATCTGGGACAGATATAGCAATGGCCAAGCACTCTCTGAGGCTGTGGTATTTATATAACCACTCTGCTTAAAGTGTTTTATTATATCTACACTATAACGGATTGTCTTCCTTTGTGTCATTGTATACTATACTGTTAAGAGGACCAATCTGAAGACAATTATTGTATATTCAAATACTTCTGTGCTTAGAAACAATATGCTGTAGAGAAAATAACCATATCTAAAAAATGAAATTCAACTTTTTTTCCAAGTATTAATCAATTTGGAAAACTATATAAAATGATCTGTTTAATTATCTGATTGTGAAAGTGTTGCTTCATTGAACTATAAAAATACCCGTCCTATTTCAGTTTGTATAAAGAAGTAAATCTGAACATGAACCACTACTTTGTAGAAACCTTGCTTTAATGTCGGTATTGTCCTTTTTTAAATCTTATATGACTGTAACTGCTTCACACAGAAGAAGAAAATCTAATTCTTTCATACTTAAACATTAACCATATTTTGCTGGAAGTAATTCAAGCTGCTCAGAAGCTTGCCAAGTTTGGTTGATAAAGCATTTTCTGAAAAATGCTACATGGTTTAATTCAGATGTTCCACCTTCTTCACAAATTGTCTGATGTCTTGAGCCAAGAGCTCTGGTTCCTCAAAGGCAGCAAAGTGCCCTCCCCGGGGCATGTAGGTATAGGTGACAATGTTCTTAAATTTCTTCTTTGCCCAAGAGCGTGGGCAATGAAGAAGTTCATTTGGGAAGGCAGCAATGCCAGTTGGAACATAAATGGCAATCCTGTGGTAGAAAAAAGAACATAGCTAAGAGTCCATTCATTAACAGATGCTATTTTTTCTTAGTCACATTGGTGTCAGTATAGGTCCAAGATGATTGGGAGAATCTAACTATTTTCATATATAGCCAAATTATTAATTTTTTTATCCTATTTTAAATTAACAATCTGCTCAATAGTAGCCTTTGTTTTTTAGAAATTTAGACTTAACATTTACTTCCTATAGAATTAAACTCTAGGCATTCATCACCACAGGTTTCATGTGGGCAAAGGAATTTTGATTATGGCCTTCACATCTAAAACCAGCAAATTTCAGATTTACATCTAATTTAGTTTCAAAATCAGAACACTTTCTTCCTTCTTACTTGGCATCAGGAGTAGTATTTGGATCCTTGGAGAGATTCTCTTTATAAAAACGCATTGAAGGCACAATGGAGGAAGTCACCCAATAAATCATTATATTTGTCAGAAGTTCATCCAGAGTGTATTTTCTAGAAGGGGCATCACATTTTATTAGTAGAGCTTAAATGCATGTTAGTGTAGGTCACAAGTTTAGAGCAAAGAGTAAATAATTGACCAGCAACTATTGGCTGATGCTAAGAGATTTCACAGGATTAAATACTTAGGATTAAATACTTGCAACTCATCTGATATAACTTGCAACTGTTCATATTTCAGCAATATTCTCTAAATCATTCTAACCCAGCAGTCATATATTTGCAATTTTTCTTTCTTTTAACATAGTTGTTATAGATATCTTACCTTTCCAAATTCCCATCTTCCATGTTGAGGAATGATTTATCTGTCCATGTGGAAAATTTCTCTAGGATGTATGCAGCAAGACCTACAGGGGAGTCATTCAGGCCACACCCTAAGTGAGAAAAGTAGCATGTTTACTTTCACATTACTTGCTTGCGTTGGCGCTAGAAACTCTACTGTACTAAGAAGATTTGTGAGCAAGAATTAGATTTTAACCAATTCTCATTTTGACATCACTATGGTACCTTTATTCTTTTTATAAGTATGAAACTAACTTGACTGAAAATACTATCTTCGCCAGTATTAGAAATATTGAGTGTTGGGTTGCTGCTAAATACTGCATGCTGATTCTCAAAGCATCCACACACACTTTTTTCCTATGGAAGTAGATATTTGAATAGCATCTTCTGTGGTTTAGTTATAGGTCTGAAATTGCTTTTGACTTCCACTGTCTGGAGGTAACATGAACATACACAATGCAATCTGTAATGCTGTCGACACTACTAACATCGGATATTCTTGCTTTGACAACAGATGGAAATGTAGCATTTTACTCTTTTGCTTTTAGAGTTAGTTGATGCTGGGAGGGGGAATGTGGACGAGAGTCCAGTTAGTCATAACAATAATAATCCAACCTTGGGAATCCAAGGTTATTGCGCCCAGAGTTGATAAAGATTTGGCGGGGTGGAGAGCTGGGGAGAAAGTGCGCTTCAAGCTAATTGGGGAATGTGATTTATGACTGTTAATTGGAGGAGGGAATTGTGCTTTGTTACTTTGTGCTCAGGGGAGGGGAATTCAGTTTTTGGCTTTAACTATGTAGTACCGATACTTTGTTTCTCAAATAAAAGATTATTTAAGATAAATAATACCTCGAAGTTGTTTTGAAGAATTTCATCTGTCAGAACCATGACATTAAGCCAAAAACTATAATTTTTACCTAACTATCTTGGGGTCTCAAGTCCCAGTCCCTATCCCTAGAATTGAGGGATAGGCTGACAAAGATTCAGGGAAGATTTCAACATGGAGAAAGAAAGAACGCCTGAAACCAGCACCCCAGTGGTGGCTGCTATCCCAGAGGGGGGGAGTGCAAGCCAGTGCGCCGGTGGAGAAGGAACTTTTTTGCCCAAGCTGCGAGGGCAGCTGATTTGGTCATTGGAATGGACCTTACCCAATAGAGACTCCAGAAACCTCGAGACGGCCTTGCCACAATCAAGTGCTTCAAAGGCGGACGAGGTTGAGCTGCAAAGAGGGGATTCCCACACATTGCGTTCCCCAGATCTCTGAAGAACCACAAAATCAACTACCGCTGAAGACTCGGGTGAGTGGAAGTAACTGTCTGGAGCCCGTATCAATCAATGGAGAAGTTGGTGGAAAAATTTGAGGAGCTAGAGATGAAAAGTGGAGAACAGCTTTCCTGTTCCCCATATGCGCGCGATCACAATGATCGGAGAGGCGGCCACCAGCTCTGCCAAGGGGAATCCCCAGTCCCACCTGTGCAGATCAGGCAGCCTCCCTGTCCTCGAAGCCACCTACCATGGCCTCCAGCCACGCGGGGAGAGACAGCTCCTGTCGTCACCCCTCCAAAAGCCCAGATCGTTACTGACGAGATAAGAGCCCGAGCCGTCAACGGATCGACACGCTTAGTGGCCACCCAGCCTAAGACTCATACAGCAGTGGGGGATATCACAGCCTCCACAGGTGGGAGGCCAGCAATTGCTGGCAGTGCAGCAGCCAATCTAAGGGTGGCCGTAGCCACTGGGTGTGCAGGAGCCTTGCAACAACCAGGGGTGATGCAGCCACCAGGGGGTCAGCAACCTCTGGGACTACAGCAGTAGCAGTGGGGCTGGCCACTGCCTCCAAATGTGCAGCAACCGCTAAGGCCCGCAACCGAGGGGGTTCCAACAACAACCAGCCCTGGGACCACAGGGGGGCCTACAGCAACTGGGGATACCATAACCTCCTGCAGGCCAGCAGCAGTGGGGATGGCAGCAGCCCCTGCCCATGCAGCAACCACTGGGAGGCCCACAACAACTGGGGGTGCCATTACAGCAGCCACTGAGACTGGTGGGGGTCGTACAGCAACTGGGGATGCCACAGCCGCCAGCAATGCAGCAACAGCTGTGGGCGGTGGCAACAGCCCCTGGGTGTGCAACTGCTGAGAGGCTTGCAGCAACTGGGGATGCATCAGCCTCCATGGAGCCAGCAACAGTTGGGGGTGCAACATCCACAGTGGGGAGGCCAGCAACCATTGATGGCACCACCTCTTAGAGCAACCTTCGATAGAGACCCGGAGAAGCCGATCTTCTTTCTCAACCAGGTCCACTCTCACTTGAACCGCTGTGCCTATTTCTATCCGAATCTAGCTGCTGTGGTCAACATGGTTGCGTCCAGCTTGGAAGGAGAAGCATCTGAATGGCTGAAAAATTTATATAACGAACAAGCATCCAAGTTGGAGGACCCCCCCATCTGTTCCTCCTAGGACTGAAAGCAAGGTTTGAGGACCCATCCATTGCCCTCAAAACGGAGGAACAAGTCCACAAAATAAAATAAGCTGGCAGGCCTGCACTGGAATACGTATGAGAGTTTCGCAAATAGCTGGCCGAATAGAGAGGTGGCCCGAACAATCCCTAGTCCATCACTTCAAGGAGGGACTAGATGACCACATCTCCCAGGCCTGTATCTATCGAGCAGCCCCTGATCAGCTGCAAGAATGGTACTAGGCAGCAGTAAGACTAGATGTTCAACTCGCCCGCTATAAGAAGCCACACTCACAAGAAGCCGAGTCGAGGCCAAATCAACCCAAACGACAGCCAACCCTCCGAAAGCCTCCAGATATTCCCTACCCAGTCATGTCTGACTCTTCATGCCCATCTCTATATCCTAGCCATAGGAGCTATTACTGTCCAAATATACTTCTGTGGTCATGTGGCTGGCATGACTATGTGTTGAGGTGCATGAAAAGCCATTACCTTACTACCGAAGTGGTATTTATTTATATATTTACATTTTCATGCTTTCAAAGTGCTGGGTTGGCAGGAACAGTAGCTCACCCTATCACATGGTACTTGGGTCTCAAACTGCCAATCTTCCGGTTGACAAGCCTAATGTCTTAACCACTAGGTAATTCCGGCCTCTTAAAATTCTATTGGAAATATAAAAATGAATGTGTCTTGATTTTTTTTACTTTTTGAAAAAATATTTTATGTTCCAAAATTTGTGGGTAGAACAACATGACTCTGAAACTTGTTGATTCATTGTTTCAGTTGGTGCTGCTTGTCTTCCTTAAAATGTTTTGTACATTAACTTCAGATTTGTTTTAGTTTATGTATGAGTTTTTGATCTTTCATAAAGAATTGCGTTTACTAACCTGCTGTATCTGGTTTGGTGGCCTGGAGATGCATATACCCAGATTCACGCAATAAATGATATATATGCTTAAAAAAAGGGAACATGCGCCGTGCATCTTCTCTGGTTAGGCCCACCAGCCATGGTACATAGGCTCCCAGTAGTAAGCTTACCATGGCTCCCAAACCATATTTTGATATAAAGATCATATTGACATGAAGTCCTTTTACAGATCTGAAATCAAGGAAAAGAAGGTCATCCTAAATATGTTTACTCAGTGGTAAATGAGATATATTAGTAAGAGTATACCTTGTTTCTCCAAAAATAAAACCCGGTCTTTTGGTTTTTTTTGCCTCCAAAAGAGGCACAAGATCTTATTTTCATCAGGGGCCTGTGTCTTTTCCACTCACCTCTGGCACTGACAGCCCCACTCAGCTGGCCCACTTCTTCTGTGGCCAAAAGAGCAGCTTCATTCTGCAGCTGAGAATGGAGTTTCGACCTTCATGTTACAGTCAAAAGCCTTTCCAGAAGGCCACTGCAGAGGAGAACCAAGCTACAGATTCAATCCATAGCTCAGTTCTTGGCTTCAGACGCCTTGCAGAACCAAGCTATGGATTGAGTCCATAGCTCGGTTCTCTGCTGCAGTGGCCTTCCAGAAAGGCCTGTGACTGTGAAATGCAGGCCTGGGGACAATGCAGTAGAAGTGGGCTGGCAAGGAGAGGCCTGGATGCAAGGTAAGTGTGTGTGGGGCACACGGGGCATCTCCACCCTCCCACCCCTGCCCTAGCTTGATTTTTAAGTGTGCACTTCCACCCCAAAACTAGGGCTTATTTTCAGGATAGGTCTTTCGAGGAAACACGGTATGTAGCACATTTAAAACAAAATCGGGAAGAATGTTAAGATGTTTGAGAACACTGATACAGGTAGTCCTCGACTTACAACAGTTACAACAGCACTGAAAAAAGTGATCTATGACCATTTTTCATACTTATGATCACTGTAGCATTTCCATGGTCACGTGATTTGCATTTGGATGCTTGACAACCGACTCACATTTATAATAGTTGCAGTGTCCCAGCATCATGTGATCTACTTTTGTGACCTTTTGACAAGCAAAGTCAATGGGAAAACGAGATTTACTTAACAACTGTGTTACTAATTTAACAATGGCCGTAATTCACTTAACTGAAGTAGCAAGAAAAGTCGTAAAATGGGGCAAAACTCATTTAACAAATTTCTCACTTAACAACATATATATTTTGGCTCAATTGTGGTTGTAAGTTGAGGACTACCTGTATTGACAAAGGATGTAAAAGGCAACTAAAATTATTGTTTTATTGTAACATCTGACATTTTTCAGTTGCTTCCTCTTAGTTAAACAATCTAGAAATTCTTCATGAGGAAAAAAAATGTTCTTCATGGGACTAGAATCCACAATCCACTTTTTAAAATTATTTGTTCTGATAATTTTAACAGAATATTTTTATAATATATGTTATCTTTCCAGGAATAGATTAAAGAGTCATGATATGGAAGAACAATTAGTACAGCTATATAATAATGATTGCAACTTTAATTTGCACAAGAAGGATTTTTAAATTAGAGCTCCTACTTTTCAGCAGCCTAACTAAACTAGATGATGAAAAATTGATAGTTATCTAATCTGGATAACATGGATATGATCACATTCCAGTTCCTGTCATGTACATTATGTAAAAACATATACAGATTCCAACCACTTACTTTGGCAGCATCTGTGCCATGTTCATGGTGATTTTGGAGCCCCAGTCTCCACCTTGCAAGTAATATTCCTCGAAACCCAGTCTCTGCATCAGCTTGTGAAAAATCCGAGCAGCAGCTAATGAGTTAAAACCTGTTAGTTGGGATAAACGCGATATTAAAAATGTGTTTGTCTTGAACTTAACATATAATCAGAAGAAGCCAAAGAGAATAAAATTCAGATCTGACATCAGAAAAGTCAATATTCAATAAGCATATGGGAAGCATTTCAAATTCACAGGATTCCTGAACACAGAAACTACTAAAAATGATTTTATTATGACATAGCTGAACCTCAGTGCACGGCTCAGTTTAATCTGTGGCATTAACATCGTTCTGCCACCTACCAGTAGTAGTCGTGTGACATGGATTTAGCAACCCCAGACACAAACTAGTACCGGTAGTTTGCCAATAGTCTGTGCCTTTTGCATTTCATTTCTGTTTTACCTCATTTTGATAATCTCTTCTCTTTCTTATACCTGAAAAAATAGTCTATCCAAACCAAGGCCACAATAAATCCACTAACTCTTAAAATGACATAAGACTGTATTGAAATACAGTTTGTATAGCCATAGAGTACCCAACATGTTAGAATAGAATAGAGCTGGAAGGGATTTTGGAGGTCCTCTAGTTCAGCCCCCTGCTTAAGCAGGACAACCTATACCATTTCAGACAAATGACTGTCTAGTAGTCTCTTCTTAAAAACCTCCAGTGATGGAACGCCCACAATTTCTGAAGGCAAGCTGTTCCACTGGTTAATTGTCCTCGCTGTTAGGAAGTTTCTCCCTAATTCCAGGTTGCTTCTCTCTTTGATCAGTTTCCAACCATTGTTTCTTGTCCTGCCCTCTGGTGCTTTGGAGAATAGTTTGATGCCCTCTTCTTAGTGGCAGCCCCTCAAAAACTGGAATACTGCTATCATGTCCCCCGTTTCTTCTTTTTAGACTAGCCAAATCCAAATCCTGCAGCCATTCTTCATATGTTTTAGTCTCCAGGCCTTTGATCATCTTAGTTAGTCTTCTCTGATTTTTTCCAAACTCTCAACATCTTTTTTTTTTTTATTGAAAATTTTTAAAATTTTTACAAATAAGGAAAAGAAAAGATAAAAAACAAAAAACAACCTTACCCAACCACCCCAACCCTCCCACTCCATCCCCCCAACCTTCCCAGAGCTGAATATAGGCTTAATTAAAATTTCTAAAAATCTTAAAAAGAGATTAAAAAAATATAAACCATAAATATATCTAAATACATTACATAAGCTTATAAGATAATTAACAATAATATATATGTAAAAAAAGCATAAATATTAAAAAAGAAAAATGCTTAAAAAGAAAAAGAATAAAAGAAAAAAAGAAGAAAAGATGTATATATAAGAAAAAAAAGAAGTAAAATAAGATAAAATAAAAATAAGAAATATAAGGAAAGAGAAGAAAAAAAAATACAATCTATAAAATATTAAGATTTATATATAAGTTATTGAAAAACTAAGTAATATTTTTTTATATCCAACTTATGTTGTATAAAATCTATCCATTTTTCCCATACCGCAAAAAACTTCTCTTGCGATTGATCCTTTAAAAAAGCCGAAATCTTTGCCATTTCCGCCAAATAAGAAACTTTAAAAAACCATTCTTGCAAGGTAGGCAAAGATTCCTTCTTCCAGTATTGCCCTACTAACAACCTTGCGGCTGTGATTAAATTTAACATCAGTATAACCTCCTTAGCATCACAATCAGTAACGATACCCAACAAAAACAATTGTGGGGTAAATTTTACCCTCCTTCTAAAAATTCTTTGAATATTCCACCATATCTTAATCCAAAAAGCTTTTATATTTTTACACGACCACCAAATATGATAATAAGTAGCATCCAAACAACCACATCTCCAACATTTAGGCTGTAAGTCAGGATACATACGAGACATTTTTTGTGGATCAAGGTGCCATCTATAAAACATTTTGTAAAAATTCTCCCTTAAGTTCTGGGCTTGTGTAAATTTAACATTCCTCACCCAGATGGTTTCCCAGGTATCTAGTAGAACTGGTTCACCAAAATTTTGTGCCCATTTAATCATACATTCTTTAATTAGTTCTGGTTCTGAATCCAGTTCTACTAGCACCCCATAGATTCTCTTAATATGAGTTCGCCTTTGGTCTTTTACTTGTTTAAAAAGATTTTCATCTTCTCTAAGCAAACCCATATTACAATCTATCTTCCATCTATCCACTATTTGTCTATACTGAAACCATGAATATGTAATATTTTCATGTGCTAAATCTTCCAAAGATTTTAACTGCCAATTTTTACCATCCCATCTGAGTAATTGTGCATAAGAAACACTATCCATCTTAACTCCTCTCCTTATCCCCTCTATCGCATGCCAAGGTATAGCCCATAATGGTATTTTAAAATCACTTTTATAATATTTCCTCCAAACCCGAAGTAAAGAAATCCTTATAATATGAGATTTAAAAACCCGGTCAACTTTTTTATTAAAAATTAAATAGGCATGCCATCCAAAAAGTAAATCCCAACCCTCCAAGTGGAGTATTTCTACATTTGTTAAATTAACCCAGTCACTAAGTAATGTTAAAGCCACAGCATCATAATACAATTTCAAATTCGGTACCTTGAGTCCACCTCTCTCACGAATATCTTGCATAATTTTAAGCTTTACTCTTGGTTTTTTCCCTGCCCAAATAAATTTATTGATACCTTTCTGCCATTCATTTAAGTTAACCTCATTCTTTAAGATAGGTATCATTTGAAATAAAAAGAGAAACTTTGGCAGGACATTCATTTTAATCACCGCAATTCTTCCCATAAGGGATAATTGCAACTTCTCCCAATTTTTCAAATCTCTTTGTACCCTGACCCACAACCTTTCATAATTATTTTTATACAATTTTACATTAGAAACAGATAAAGTGACCCCCAAATATTTTATCTTATCAACAACTTCAAAGTCTGTCAAGTTAACCAGAGTCTGCTTATCCAAATTAGTCATATTTTTGGGTAATATTTTAGTCTTATTATTATTAATTTTAAATCCCGAAACCCGTCCATATTGGTAAATCAATTGTAACAACTCTACTACAGAATAGGTAGGTTGAGACAAGGTAACCACCAAGTCATCTGCAAAAGCTCTTAGTTTATATTCTTTTTTATTAACTTCTATTCCTTTTATTTCCTGGGATTCTCGAATTTTAATCAGCAGAATTTCCAAAGTTAAAACAAACAGTAGTGATGACAATGGACATCCCTGTCTTGTCCCTTTTTCTATTGTGAAAACTTCTGACAAACCCCCGTTGACTATAAGTTGTGCCGTTTGTTTTTGATATATAGCACCAAGAGCTTGTAAAATTTTTTCTCCAAAATTCATGTCCTCAATTAATCTTAACATAAACTGCCAATTCAATTGGTCAAAAGCTTTTTCAGCATCTAAAAATATCAGTCCTGCAGAAACTTGGTTATTCTTATCTAAATATTCTAGTAAATTAATAATTTGTCTAACGTTATTCTTCATATACCTACCAATTATAAAATCCGTTTGGTCCTTATGTATAAGCTGGTGCAAAACCCTCATGAGCCTATTGGCTAAGATTTTTGCAAAAATCTTATAATCTACATTTAAAAGAGATATAGGTCTATAATTCTTTGGTAAAGTAAGATCTTGATCTTCTTTTGGAATTAAAGATATAAAGGCTCTGCCCCATGACGGAGGAGTCTCTAAACCCTGTAATATATTATTAAAAAGCTCACATAAGGTTGAATCATCTCTTCTAGCAAAGTTTTATAATAAATAGATGTCAGGCCATCTGTACCCGGTGCTTTACCTAATTTTAATTCCTTAATCACTGTCACAATTTCCTCACTAGTAATTAAACCATTAATTTCTTGTTTCTGATCTTCTGTTAATTTGGGGAAGTTGGCTTCACTTAAATAATTATTTATATCTAAAGTTTGTACGTTAGTACTCTTATATAGTTTTTGATAATAATCTAAAAAAGATTTCTTAATCAACTCCTTCTGATACACCAATTTACCATTATAATTTATTTTGTCTATAATTCTCTGTCTCTGTTTCTTTCTCAATTGGTAAGCCAACCATCTCCCTGGTTTGTTGGCATTACAAAATGTATTTTGTTTCATATACAATAAGTTAGTTGCGGTTTGATCAGCCATCAACATATTAAATTGTGTTTTGAGCAATTTTATAGATTCTTTAACCTTTTCATCTGTGGGATTTAGAATCAGAGATTTTTCTTTTAGTTTAATCTCATCTTCCTTACGTTTCTGAATCTGCTTTTGTCTCTGTGCACTATTCATTAGTATCAAAATCCCACGCATAAAGGCTTTACCTGCATCCCATACCATTGACATTGAAGTTCCTTTATGCATATTTAAAACAAAATAGTCCTTTAGATGTTCCTTTAATTTTTGAGTATTCTTTTCTTGTCTAAATAAATTCTCATTCACCCTCCACGATCTCCTCTCCTCTTTTTCATCAACCAACTCCATCCAAACTGGACTGTGATCCATCAACGTCCTAGGAAAAATTTTTACATTTACCCTAAAATATAAATCAGTTGTAATAAAAAAAGTCAATTCTTGAAAAGGATTGATGTCTATCTGAAAAGAAAGTAAAGTCTCTCTCCTCCTGGTTATGTTCACGCCAGTAGTCTCGCAGCTCCCAGTCCTCTTTCAAGTCAAAAAAAGCTTTGGGTAGTTTAGCCTGTTTAAAAAAAGTGGAAGATCCTTTTTTATCTCTTTGTATATCTAACACACCATTCCAGTCTCCCATTAATATCACAGATCTATAATCCAACAAAGTTAGTTTCTGATGCAACAATCTATAAAATTGTTCCTGTTGTTGGTTTGGTGCATACAGTCCCACTATAAGTATTTTCTTACCATATAAACCAACTTCAATCATAACATATCTCCCTTGAGGATCAGATTCTACCAAGCAGGCTGATAAGTTTTGCTTAACATAAATGACTACACCCCCTTTTTTCCCAGGAGCAGAAGATACAAAATGAGATCCCAAACGAGAATTGACTAAATATTTTTGATCTTTAAGTAAAATATGTGTTTCTTGCAAACAAATAATATCATTATTATGTTGCTTTAAGTAGTGAAAGATTTTCTTTCTCTTTTGCGGGGAATTGAGGCCGTTAGCATTCCAAGTCAGGAGCTTTACCATCTCCCTTAACCAGAAGCCTGGAGAAGACTGCCTGAAGGTCTGCCATTGAAGAATGTGTTGCAGAACTCTTGGGTCTTGCTCCTCCCACCGGCAACGAAGCACTTTCTTGGAGAGATTCTTTAACTTCTTTCTTTTGTTGTTCCTTTTCCTTGCGTCTATGTGCTGCACGGGTCATTCTTTGCTCTTTGATCTCTGTTTGTCACAACCATTCCGTCTATAACTTTCCAGCAACCATCACACCTAATCCTTCAGACTGCTGTTCCGCCTCTTTAGCATGCAGAACTTTCTGCATCATGGATGACGATGAGCCTGCTCCCAGGACCGAAGTATAAAACTCCTTTGCTTTAGTGACTGTGTTAAGTCTATAAAGCGTCCCCGCATGGCTCAAAACAATACCCATCGGAATCTCCCATCTGAATGGCATCATTCTTGTTTTAAGTTCATTAGCTAAAAAAGCAAAGTCTTTTCTATTTCTTAAAATTTTAGATGGGATCTCCTTTAAAATGATAACATCTTGAGCAGCAATCTGGAACCTCTTATTATAAAAAGCTTGTATGATTTCATTGCGCAGAGATCTCTTTGCAAAATAAATCACCACATCTCTTGGTAAGTTCTTCTGTTTTGCGACCCAGGAGTTAACTCTGTAAATTTTTTCCATTTCTCTACGTAATCCATCTTTCTCCCTATTCAAAACGACGGCAAGGTCATTAACCACAATCTCTATCAAATCTTGATTCATATCCTCTTTCAAACCCCTGATTCTTAGGGCATATTCCATTTCCCTGTACTGAGACATAGCAATATCATCTTGTGATATTTCCATCTTTTTTTCCATACCTTCAAATTTATCTTCCAGGATATCAACTTTGTCTGCGACCTCTTCCACTCTAAAATCAAGCTTCTCAACCACAGAGGCCAATCCTGATAGAGCCATAACTATATCTTGCCTCAAAATAGTGTTATTCTGCTCTAAAAGGTTCTTCATTTCTCCTCTAATTTGAGTTTTGTTCTGATCTAAAAGCTCCTTCATTTCCCCTCTAATTTCAGATTTGTTCTGATCTAGAAGCTCCTTCATTTCCTCTCTGATTTGGGATACAGCATTTCCCATTATATCTTTCATATCTTGTACAGATAATACTGGCAAAGGAGGAGAAGATGGTGGTGTAGCTTTAGGTTGTTGTACTGGTAAGATTGCAGGAGAAGAAGCCACCTTAGGAACTGTAGGAACTGCTTGCCTCTTTGAAGCCATTTTTTAAAAAGGTCTTGTTCCCTCTTTCTTCCTTCTTAAAAACTTTAAAACTTTAAAACCACAAAACCACTTTCAGAAAAAGGTTTAGAAAGTTTAAAAGAGAAAGAACTATATAGTCCATTACATTCCGTTGAACTCGCTTCTTTCCGGAAAAAAAAAAGCACTTTCAAATCGCCATTTTACTTTCACTCTCCAGACCAACAAAGAACAAAAGAAAAAGAAATCAACATAGACTAAAAAGCAAATGAAACTCAATAAGTAAAATCCTTTATCCGGCTCTGTCCGCTTTAAAAATCACTCACCCGATCATTTTAGGCGCGGAGATGGTAGCGGCGTTTCACTTTGTTTCCGAAGAAACAAAAACAGCTGGGAGGCGGAGGCAACACGAACTCTGAGGGAGCTCTCTTTTCACCCCCCAAAAAGAAAAGTCCTGGGGGGTTTAAGAGGCTCTACCTCTATTCGTGTACTTCTCTACCCCCTCCCTTTGCCCGGGAGGGGGATTTCGAGCCGCGGGACAGCTGGTATCCGCTGTACTCCGCGGTTCTGACACCGTCCCAGGAGGACGGCTTCTCAACATCTTTTTTTGTGATATGGTGACCAAAATTGTTGCAGTATTTCAGGCGTGGTCTTATTAAGGTTTTTTAAAACGGTACTAATATGTCGCATGATCTGGATTCTATGCTTCTGTTTATACAATCCAGGATTATATTGGCTTTTTTGGCTGCTGCTGGTCACTGCTGGCTCATAGTCAAGTGATTGTCAACTAGGACTCCAAGGTCTCTCAGCCAGGTCTTGCCCAATCTGTATTTGTACCTTTGATTTTTCCTGCCTAAATGTAAAACTTTGCTTTTCTCCACATTGAAACTCATTTTGTTGGATAGGGCCCATTGTTCAAGTCTGTCAAGATCTTTTTGGATCCCGAGCTTATCTTCTGGGGTGTTGGCTATTCCTGCCAGTTTATTGTCATCTGCAAATTTGATGTATTCCCCTTCTATTCCCTCGTCTAAGTCATTTATGAAAATATTAAAGAGTACTGGGCCGAAGATGGAGCCTTATGTTACCCCACTGTTTACTTTTCTCCATGTGGATGTAGTTCCATTGAGGACTACTCGTTGAGTACGGTTTGCCAGCCATCAACAGATCCAGCTGATGGTGTTGTTGTCTTTCCTACCTTTTTTTAGCTTACTAAGGTTGTAGTCTACTTTGTCAAATGCCTTACTAAAATCTAAGTATACTATGTCCACAGCGTTTCTTTGGTCTACTGATTTAGTCACTTTATCAAAGAGTGAAATAAGATTGGTTTGGCATGATCTGTTTTTGACAAACCCATGCTGGCTACTGATTATAACTTTATTTGCTTAATATTATTCCATGTTCCTCTATAAAGAAAAAAATATCACTATTATTTAATTATAATAAATTAAAACTGTTTGCTAGGAAAATAACTTACCCTGATGGTGGGGAGGCTCAGAAAAGCCATAGCCCGGGATGGATGGACAAATGATCTCAAAGACTACATCTTCACTGTTTGAAACACGACTGGATGGATTAATAAGCAAAGGAATGATCTTGTAAAATTCATAAAAGGAGCCAGGCCAGCCATGCACCATCAGCAAAGGTCTGACAATTTGGTCTTCTGAGATATGAGATGGTTTCACATGAATGAAATGAACTTCTATCCCTGTTGGAAATTCAATACAATTAACAGTGAGTGCTAAATGAGAGGCAGTTTGGTGCAGTGGTGAAAGAAACTGGGAGACCATGAGTTCTAGTCCTGCCTTAGGCACAAAGCCAGGTGGGTATCCTTAGGCCAGTCACTATCTCTCAGCCTAGGAAGAAAGAAATGGCAAACCACTTCTGAAAAATCTTGGCAAGAAAAATGCAGGGACCTTTTCCAAGCAGTCTCTAAGAATTGGACATGACTGAATGGAACAACAACACCCCATCCCCCACCCCTGCTACTGTATAACAGAGGAAGTTTAATGTGAAATTCAAAAACAGGCAGAACCAGAGATATTTGTTCCATTATAGGAGAGCTATATATAAAGTTCAGTGGGAAAGAATTTACCTTCAATAGTAGTTTTATAATGTGGGTACTGGTTAAGGATTTTAACTTGTTTCTGCCAGTCAAACTGATTTCTCCAATAGGAGACCACTTTCTGCAAATAGTTTGAGTTGAAACCATAATGAAAGGCAGCTCCCTCTAGTGGTGGTGTATAGCGAGTCTGGTCAAGCCTTCGGTACAAATCCTAGAAAGAGAGACAGAGAGAATTTCTTATGGAGATGAAACTATATTAGATATTTTAAAAGCATGTTGTTGCTGGAGAAGGCAGCCTAAAAAGACAGCTATTTGTATTTTACTTGAACTCATGCAGTTCTGGACAGAACTGTAGTTGCATGATATTCTACATAGTAGCTAGTGGGATGCATAAGTATGCATACATTATACAATCTATAATGAACTTCTGACATATTTGACATGCCAAATTTAACACAGTTATTATATAGTGTGAGGTAAATGATGTACAATAATATATAAGGGCAGACACAAGGAATGTTCATAGTTAAGTTGCAGTCTACCATTATGGGACTGAAGCCCTGTCTTTATTTTTTCCCCAGCAAATAAAGGGAGTTGGGAGGGTCAATTCTGCACTTGCAGCCCCCATCTTGACTCCTCTAATCTTCCATGTGGATCACTCTGGCAGTGTAGTTAATTTTCAAAGTCTCTTAAGTTCGCTCATGTTCCTTCATACCTGGATTTCTTTCTCAGAGGTTTTCACTTGGAATGGTCTAATCATTTGATTTTCTTGACTTCTTGATGGTTTTTCACCTAAACCCCACCATCCATCTCCTATTTCTAGGGTCTTCATCCTGCGCCTCGTCAAGAGCCAGTAAATCAGGAGGCTTCCACCTCCTATAACACAAGATGCTGTGATCACATTTTGCTGAGATGTGTCAAAAGACCTACAAAATAATCAAAATAATGTGAGGTAGAAGCTGAAAGGAACTCTGATGAAAGAAGAAAAATGACATTTGCAGCCAGCCCCTGCAGATAAAACGATGAGCTTGTGAAAAAAGATTTCCCCAGAATTTAAAATATAAATGAGTTTCAAGATAACAGATCATTGAGATAGCATAGATTATATCTGGACAGGGGTGTCAGAGAATGGATCAAAAGAGGCAGGATGATAGCCACAATCATGAGATCAAAGCTCTATACTTTTTATATATCTTGCATTGAACACGTTAGCAAAGGGATGGGACTTCAGTCTTGTGGCCACTGTGTTTTTAACCCTTCCTTAAAGACATCGCTGCATCTTCATACAATTCTGCCACCCTTTCATGCTGATGCTTGCTACACAACAGAAATGGCGAACCCAGTTTCCATCAGTAAGGTAAGCAGTGGCACCTGAAATAAAAATTGGGGAGCAGAGAACATACAATGGGTAAAGTGTATACGTCTTGTTTGTTTTTTTCATGGACAGGCAAGTTTGTCCCTGATTTATTTATCAACTTCCCTAGAAAAACAAAAAACAACTGGTTGTCTAGAAGCCTACAGATTCAATGACTGAAGAGCTTGACCATACTGAGTCTCAGCTCAAGCCACAGAAATATATCAGTATTTCTCAAACGTTGATGACTTGTCGATATGTGGACTGACACCCTTCAACAGATATTAATTTTTATCTGGGTGGAACTTCAAACTGTATTGGGTGTGGAAGCTAGCTGAGTAAAAAGACTTGAAAACTTGTAGCGATTTGCAATACTGTAGTTAGGTTATTAAAGATATCGGCTTTCAAGCTTTGGATTTTTCACCCCTCATGAAACATAGCTACTATGGCTTTTTCAAATATTTAGTAATAAAGGGTGAAGACTATCAGTGGAAAAAAATCATGTAAATTTCCAAAAACAACAGCACAATCCTTTATAGAGAATGAGCAATAGCTACACATTGGGTGTGGTGTGGGGAGAAGATTATCTACCTGAAAAAGAACCTTAACTAAATGAATGATCTATTAAAGCCAAATAAACAGTGCACATTTCATTTTTGAAAACCTTACTCCAGTGTCTTCTTCAAGGTCTCTTCAAACAACTATTAACTTGGCACATGATTTTGGGTTATATATTTACTTTTTTTGCAATAGAAAAAGCCTGAAACTGCCCTTTGCCCTGGGATTGGTGGCATATGAAGAAAAAAACAGAGAAATTATTTTAGTTTCCATCCAAGCAGAGACATAATAATAGCATATCATCTATATAGTGTTTAAGAATTTAAAATGCTTCTCCTTCTCATTTTTAAACTTCATTCTAAGGTGCTACTATTATTCCCAAATGTTAATTGAATACAGGAAAGACAGTGACTTATGTAAGATCATTTAGTGATTTATTTAACATTATTTAGTGCTTTCCTGGCACAGAGAAGGAAACTTCTATTTTCTGTAATGTAGCTGGAAATATTTCATGTAGGTTCAACAGGTTCGGGAGCCTCCTAATCTCTGGAGAGAGATTGTTACCACAGGGGTTATAGCAGAAAAGCCACCACTGCTAGCCAGCTAACATTTCTTGGTTGTTGGAACCCAGAGTATACCCAACCTGCCAAACTGGATTGTATAGATAAAAACAATTTGGAGAAAACAATCCCTCAGGTAACTGAGTCCCAAAGCCACAAAGGGTTTTGAAAGTGACAAACAACCCCTTGAATTGCACCGGAAAACACACTATTAACCGATGCAACTCACGTAGCAGTTGTGTCAAACATCCCACACCTTTTACTACCTAGACAACTGCACTGTGCACCACTTGAAACTTCAAGAGCAATCTCATGTAAAGCATGTTGCTGTGGATTATATAAAAGAATATCTCCAAAGAATTTAGCTGTTCAGAGTCCTTATGTGGTTAATTCAGCACCAAGGAATTTTAGGAATGTTAATTCGAAACAGACTTCAAGTTCACTTCCTCAATATTTTGCAAAGGGAAAACTACAGTATGGTTCTTCCATTTTATCCTCAGGACAAAATGTACTTTCTTTCGTTCCATGCATATATGTATGTTTCCTTATGTCAAGAGGATTTCTCCACCATTTTTTTCTATGCATATTTACATAAGAGGCAAGAATTAAAATATACATCTACAGCCTGAGGATGCAAGCACTGCAACTTCCTTGCTCCATAATAAAATCTTATCGCTTTTATAGCACCCATTTCTGTCCACAACAGCTAGGAGTGGCTGCCTTGATATTGAAGGTCTGCCCTCCCCTCCAGCAGCAGTATGATCGGTGCTTCTTCACCACCCAACTGGCTTCTTTGGTACAAATCCAGACAAATGTAAACTGCCTGTCACTCAAATGCTGCCTTCTCCCTAGTTTGCTTGCTGCTTTTTACACTCACCGGACAGTCTGCAGAAACTCCTGCCACATGTCTGCAACTAAGAAGAGCCACGGATAAATTCAATTTAGCTTGTGCTGGATTGAAATAATTCTGGATACTTCCTGTTTCAACTGACCTTTGGTATGTGAGCTGAAGGATATAGACTATGAAGTTAACATAGTCTTTTAGTGCCACCTACCGTCTAAAACCTGTTTCCATGGTTGCTTGTGAAGACACATATCTTGGATCCTATGATTGATTACTCATTTATTTTTCAAAGAACTTGGGCTGTATTTCTCAAAGCAACCACAAAAACAGGACGTTGGATTAGATTTAAGGCAACTTAGGTTCAAGTTTACCCTCAACTATGGAAATTCATTGAATAGCTTTGGGCAGATCACCATCATTCAACTTACCCTAGCCAATATTTTGTTTTGGGAAAAAATGAAGGAAGAAGTCTTGATGAATGCCATTCATTTTGTTTTTTCTGGAGTAAAAGCAATATATAAATTTAGCAAATAGATCAATTATCCTTCTCATTCTTCGCTTTTGTACACCACCCAGAGTTGTGTGGTGGTTTTTTTTTTTTTTTTTTTGAGACTGTTGGGGGCAATAAGCTGACTCTGTAACCCCTTAGAAAGGACTGTGAAATGGTATATAAGTCTAAGTGCTATTGCTATTGCTGCATGACGGGGTGAGCTCTTGTTACTTTCCTCAGCTCCTGCCCACGTAGCAGTTTGAAAGCACGTAATGGCGAGTAGATAAATACCACTTGGGTGGGAAGGTAGCAGCGTTCTGTGAGCTTCGGTTTGTATAGTCATGCTGGCCTCATGGCCACAGAAGTGTTTTCGGATAACACTGGCTCCCTTGGCTAAGAAACAAAGATGAGCACCATCCCTTAGAGCAGTGGTTCTCAACCTTCCTAATGTCGCGTTCCTCATGTTGTGGTGACCCCCAATCCCCCATCCAGCTGGCCGGGGGGTATCAAAAACTTGATCAAAAAAAAGGAAAAAATGGGAAAGTATAGGTAGTCCTTGACTTAGAACAACCTAGCTTAGTGACTGTTAGAAGTTACAACAGCACTGAAAAAGCGAATTATGATCATTTTTCACACTTATGATTGTTGCAGCATCCCCAGGGTCATGTGATTTACATTCGGATGCTTGACAATTGATTCATACTTATAATATTCACAGTGTCCCAGGGTCACGTGATCAATGGCCGGGGGCGTGGCCAGCTGATCACTCAGATTGCAGAGTGCCTGTGGGGGGGAATCTGTGGGTCTCTGGAATGGGACTGGGGTGCCTTCCTTCCCTCCCCTTGTCCCTTCCTTCCTTCTTTTCTTCCTTTCCTTCACGTCCTTCTTAGTCTCTTCCTCCTTCCCTCCCTCTCTCCCCTTGTCCCTTCCTTCCTTCCCTCTTTGTCCCTTCCTTCCCTCCCTTCCATTGTTCCTTCCTTCCTTCCCTCTCTCATTGTTCCTTACTTCCCTCCCTCTTCGTCCCTTCCTTCCTCCCCCCCTCCGTGCCCAGGAAGGGACAAGGGGACGGGGATAGGCTGCCAGTGTGGCTGGGGGCTTTGCTGCCGGCAAACCTGCCTGTGCACAGGCAGAGACAGAGGAGAGCTCCGCCCAGCTCACTTGCTCAGCTTCACCGAAAGACATGCCGCTTGCTAAGTTAGCAGAAGCTCCAGGATCAGCACCGGGCTACAGCTGATTCGTGCTTCTCCTAAATTAGCAAGCAGCATGTTTTCTAGCAAAGCTCAAGCAAGTTTGCTGGGCAGGAGCCAAGGAGAGCAGCTACAGCTGCAGAAGCACAGATCAGCTGTAGAGGCTCACCCCAATCCTGGACAAGAGGGAAGGAAGGACAAGGGACAAGGGGAAAGAGGGAGGGAAGGAGGGACAAAGAGGGAGGCAAAAGGAAGGGACAAGGGGAAGAGGGAGGGAAGGAGGGACAAAGAGGGAGGCGAAGGAAAGGAAGTTCCAGCCAGCAGAGGCTTGGCAGCCCGGCTGCCGAGGAACAGAAAAGCGCAAAGCCAAGGAGAAGAAGGTAGCGGTTTCCTCCCAAAGGGGGCTCCTTTTCTCCACCCCTTCCCTGGGTTTGTGGGGAATTTCTCATCACCAACGCTGACAGGTGCTCCTTCGAGCCCACCACAAGCTTTCTCGCCCCCTTTGCTTCTCCCCCCCCCACTTTCATGAGGATTATGGTGCCCTTGGGAAGCCGATCGTGCTTTGAAGCTTAGGAGAGGAGGAGGAGTCCCTTCCTCCTTCCCTTCCTCTCCCTGTCAAGCCCCGGCGGGCTCAACATGAACAGGCGGCGGAGGAGATGAGGATGGGCAGGGTGGTAAAGGAGACCGGCGGCCGTCGCCAGACCTCCCGGCTGACAAGCGCAAGTTCGGGGGTCGCCAACTGACGGGCATAGGAGTTGGGTGCTGCGGCGGCCTCCCCTTCGCTGACCTGCGTGCACGAGAAGAAGTCAATCCGGTTGCTGCACAATGAGTCTCTGGGGAGGGCGGGGTCTTGTTCTGCGCCTGCGCTCTTCGTGCGCCCCCTGCAGGGCACATTTGGTAGAGTTCGTGCAGACTGCCTCCAAGCAGCATATTTTCCACAAACAAGTGAGGTGGAGCAGAGGGGGGAGGGGAGAGAAGGTGGTTGACAAGCCCTGCCTAAGACCATCGTAAATATGTATTTTCTGATGGTCTTAGGCGACCCCTGTGAAAGGCTCATGCGACCCCCAAAAGGGTCGTGACCCACAGGTTGAGAACCGCTGCCCTAGAGTCATACACCTTTATCTTTACTCTTATTTTAGCAAAACATGAACTGAGACCATCAATAATCTCTACATATCTTCTAGAATGTTCCCTTTCTGCCCCTCTGCATTGACACAGAGGTTGAAGGGGTGAGTGGAAATGGGTGTAGTGGTGTGAGGGAAGTTGGTTTCTAAGGTAGCAACTCTCTTGATGCTTACAACTCTCTAATCTCTGGTTTGCAGTTGGCATCTTATAATAGGCTTGAACATCTAAAGCAGCAGAGTAAAATCTTTAGGTGGTAAGGATGAAAAATAGTGCTTGCTGGGTCTTTCCGATAAATATTTTCCTTGGAGAACAGTTTCTAGTATTCTTCTCTGTCTGTTGCTATATACTGTACACTTCTCTTGTGCCTGGTTTACTTAATTTTCTAAATTACAGTGTGCTAGATATTGCAACCTTTCTTCCAAAAGGAGTTGCCTCAAACCTCTCACCATCTTCCTTACCCATGCCTTTATCATTCTTAACAATAAGGCTGCTCACATTCAAAAGGCACATTGTAATTTGTTTTAAAATTATCTAAAAGGGCAAAGTAGAAGGTTTTCATCTGGATAAGTTACCGGGGTAGGCAAGTGTTCATCGGAGTCCTCTTTAATTGTCAAGCAGGAAAAGACAAACTCAAATGAGCTGGAAGGTTAATGTAGGCTGGTCTGCCTAAGCAAATAGAGCATCAGGAGGACAACAGCTGCAGTGGGCTTCTTCCCAGAAACGGGGTGGACATCCCTAGAAAACATCTGTGCTTGTTTAATCCTCTGTTCCTTTGTGTTTTGGTTTAGAATACTTCTACGATTTTGTAGCCCCCATTTGGCCCCTGAGGTTCTGGAGCTTCGTGGTGGGATATTAACACTTTCTAGTACCCAGCACATTGCTGAAAGGCTGTTGAGGTCTACGGCATGACAGGACCATTAGAGTCTTGCCTTTCAATCATCCCTGCTGTATGTTCAGATGCATCTTCCAACAGAAAGTATCGACACACAACAGCTATGTAACAATAATAACAAGGATATTGAGAAGAAGAGTTCCACATGCTACAGAGAGGATGAGAATTTGCAGCATTAGAAAGGGAAAACCAGAACTCTTTTTAATTAGCCAGTAAGAAGTGGGTATGCTCAGTAGCTATAGGACGTGAAATAACTTGGGAGGGAGGGGAAGCTAACTGGGTTGGAAATGCCCTACTGCTATTATTTGTTGCAGATCTGTTTTGTGATTACAGTCTTCTCCAATCTGAAGCCTCTAAAAATGCTGGATGTCAGTCCATCAGATGGTACATCTCTGACCCCCATAGAAGGCTTTAGGTTTGGGAAAGGTTATATATATATATCACATCTTGAGAATCAGATGCTGGTTGTTTTTAGGTTCTTTACTGATCTCAGCATTGTCAGTCTTTTTTTAAAAAAAAATTACACTACCATTACTCAATAGATGCTTTTCCACCTTGCACCTGGCTGCTGCAGCTTTGCCTGCAGGGCAGCAGTATAACAACATCCTGAAATCACTGTTTCACAGATCAGAGCAAAGAAAAGGAAACAGTCAATGTATAGTTAATCCTAAAATCCATGAAAGGCCTTGAGGCTGGTCAGCTATTAGCTCCTTCTGCTATCAGAAGCTCAGCTGGATGTCTGAAAACCCCCCACTAAGAGAAGACTTTTGCTGGAATAACAAGCAGTTTACAATATGTGTAAGGGCCTAGCATATAGTTAATCATCGGACAATTTATCCAAGTGCAACCAGGGCTAAGACCGTGATGCAAAAATTATTTCAGTGACACCTGCCCCCTGCAGGGCAAATGGAAATTAAATCATACAGGAAATATCAGACAGTATTATAATTTCTGCTTGAAGTTCTGACTTGCCTCTTCTGAGATCCAGAAGGCAGTGAGCGCAACAGGGGAAAATATAGCTGAATGAAATTAATTTGGAGATCTTCTAAAGATTCCTTCCTCCCCTTCCTTGAAACAAAGTAATAAAACTAAGAGCAGTGACGCTGGAGATAAAAGCAACAGGGATACTAGTAACTAGGATATATCGAGAAAGTTTCATTGCTGATTTGATGAGCTAAGGAAGTTTCCTACAAATGGGCTAAAAACATGTTTGAGTGGTTCGGAGAAGCTTTCCCACATACTTCAATGGTTGTCCCTAGCTCTTCCTGGTTTAGAACTAGGGGGAAAACCAGTTGCAATTGAACGTAACCAGTTAAAGAGATGGAAGTCTTTATTTTTTGCAATTGATTGGAAAAGAGCCGTGGTGGCACGGTGGTTAAAAGGTAGTGTTGTTGTTAGTTGCAAAGTCGTGTCTGACCCATCATGGACAACGTTTCTCCGGGCCTTCCCGTCCTCTACCATTTTCTGGAGTCCATTTAAACTCATGTCTACTGCTTCAGTGACTCCATCCAGCCATCTCATTCTCTGTCGTCCCTTTCTTCTATTGCCCTCAATCTTTCTCAGCATTAGGCTCTTCTCCAGTGAGTCCTTCCTTCTCATTAGGTGGCCAAAGTACTTGAGTTTCAGCCTCAGGATCCGGCCTTCTAAAGAGCAGTCAGGGTTGATCTCCTCTAGGACTGACCGGTTTGATTGCCTTGCAGTCCAGAGGACTCGCAGGAATCTTCTCCAGCACCATAGTTCAAAGGCCTCAATTCTTTGGCGCTCAGCCTTTCTTATGGTCCAACTTTCACAGCCATACATTGCAACTGGGAAAACCATGGCCTTAACTATATGTACTTTTGTTGGCAATAAAAGGTAGTACTCAGGCTAATTCTGTTGACTGCCAGCAATTTGATTCTCGCTGGCTCAAGGTTGACTCAGCTTTCCATCCTTCCGAGGTTGATAAAATGAGGATCCAGATTGTTTGGGGCAATATGCTGACTCTGTAAGTCGCTTAGAGAGGGCTGGATAGCACTGTGAAGTGCTATATAAGTCTAAGTGCTATTGCTAAAAGCAGATCACGAGTTGCTTTGTAAGAAAAACAGATATTTTCCTAGCATCCTTCACCTAGTGTTTAAGTTCACCATTGTCTATGTGTGTGCAACTTGTAAAGGTGAAAGAGCTACTCTGGTACTTCTAAAGATAATTGGAAGCCATAAAGGAATAGCTGGCATGCTCATCAGCTGTTTATTGATTAGTGGCAACATAGACTGGCACTGTTGTGAGACTATAGAGATCTTGAAGCTGCTTGGCAGACTTTGTTTTGGGACAGAGGTGGCTGAGAACAACTAGGAGACAGTGATGGTGACATTTGACAGCAGTGAATTTGCGGTTCAAAAAATGCTGTTGAGTTGCATGCAGCCTGTGGCCTACCTGTAGGCCAGCCTGGTCTAGGACAAGATCTTCCAAATAACAGCTCATCACTGGCATCCTTCAGTTTCGAGAGACTATAGTATCATGCTCTGGAAAGAGGTCCTAAGGCAGCATCTGGTGTGGCTAAAAAGGCCAATTCGAGAATGGCAGTCCCTTCCACACTGAGGGCAGATACAATCCGTCCCTTGTCCAGCCCCAGATTTTGCTGGTTTTGGGACTGCCTCTTTGTCTCAGCCTGCCGCACAAGTGTCTCTTTGAATTGGAGAAGGCCATGCTGCAACTTTAGCCTCCAGGCTGAACGATCAGAGGTCAAGGATTCCCAGCTGTTAATGTCCAGCTATGACAGCTATGATGGCTACTACAGGTAAACTTTGACTTACAACAGTTCACTTAGTGACTGTTCAAAGTTACAACAGCACTGAAAAAAGTGACCTGACCATTTTCATATTTATGCCCACTGTAGCAGCATTGATCAGAATTCAGACACTTGGCAATTGACTCATATTTATGACAGTTGCAGTGTCCCGGGGTCATGTTATCCCCTTTTGCAACCTTCTGACAAGCGAAGTTAATGGGGAAGCCAGACTCAACAACCGTCTTACTAACTTTAACAACGGCAGCGATTCACTTAACAACTGTGGCAAGATAATCATATAATGGAGCAAATCTCACTTAACAACTGTCTTGCTTAGCAACAGAAGTTTGGCCTCAATTCTGGTCATGTTGAGGAACACCTGTGCAGATGTTTCAAATTTCACCCATCTCTTTATTAACGTATCTTGTATATTAAAGCCACCACTTTGCTTTGCATTCAGATTTTCCAGATTCACCAATTTCTTCTTCTCACACCCAGCTCTTTCTTATCATCCCTTCCTCAATTTATTTCTTCCCTAATAACTTTTCTCTGTTACCATCATGAGCTTCCGCTCATCACTTTATTTACAGCCGCCCCAAAAATTCCCACATGATCGTAACATGCTACTTTTAGCAGGTGGAAGTCATAATCGGCAGAAAGAATCGTGAAAAAAGGCCATTGTGAGACTATGTTGGGTTGGTATACGAGTAAGCCAAACATCATAATGATATGAATATTTCTACAGGAAGTCCTTGATCTACAGCAGTTCATTTAGTAACTGTTCAAAGTTGCAACAGCACTGAAAAAAAGTGATTTAATGACTATTTTTCACACTTACCGCCTTTGTAGCAGCCCCATGGTCATGTGATCAAAATTTAGATGCTTGGCAACTGGTTCATACTTATGACAGTTGCTGTGTCCAAGGTCAAGTGATCCCCTTTTGCAACCTTCTCACAAGCAAAGTCAATGGGGAAGCTAGTAACTAGGTTATTAGCTTATCAACTGCAGTGATTCACTTAACAAGTGTTGAGCAAGAAAGTTTGTAAAATGGGGCAAAACTCACTTAGCAAATGTGTCAGTTAACAACAGAAATTTTGGGCTCAATTATGGTTGTAAGTCGAGGACTACCTGCATAGGTATTCCCCCTGTGTATGCTTGCCAGGTGCCAAATGTCCCGTTTCTATATTGATACACCAATAAGAATTTTTACGTCAATAGAATTTTAGTACTCACAAGTAAAGAGTTCTGCTTACAAAAAATATTTCTCAGCTGAGCTGGAGGATCCAGGGCTAGAAAACCCTACTAAATAAGAAGTGTTATTGCCCTATTACATCTCTACTTCTGCTACTCAAGGGTTATTTGGTATGAGTCCAAATGGAAAGGACAAGTTGATGAATTGTCACAAGGTCTGAAGAATTGCATAAATGTGTCTGGCTATCCAGCTAGAAAAGCAAACTGGCAGGCTTTATGGTCTCAAGAGGAAATATAGGATATTAGATTCTAAGACAAAAGAGCTTTTTCCAGTTCACAGATGCTCCTTTCTGGTGTGCAAGAGTATCTGCACAAGGATGATTTCATGTAGTCCAGACAGATATTGCCAAACTATATTGTCAGAATGTAGGAATATTAACATGTGTTATCTACTAAATTGGCTTTGGAAGCCATCTAATTCAGTTCTGGCTCCACTGGCCTTCTCCCATTGTCCAGATGTATTCGGATTGCAACTCTCAAAATCCCAGTCAGCATGTCCTTTGGAAAGTCTTTAAAACAAACTTTTGGTTAAGAACCACACCTTCACAACTACGGTAAGCAGCTATGCCTGATGTCTGTAATGTCTACAAGGATAGTTTAAGGCAATTGAAGAATTTAATTTTTCTCTCTGGCCCCATCCCATTCCTCCTTCAAAGAAAATCTGTTTAAGCATATCCAAGTATCATTTTATATTATCATTTTTTTCCCTGTTAAAGTCTAGAAAGCGGTTCATGCAATGTTACACAGGTCTATTTAGAAGACTGTCTCAGTGTCTCCAATGATACTTATTCCTAGATAAGTCAACATGAAGGCCATGAGTTATAAAAATAATCATGCTAGATCAGGCTCCAGGGACCAATCAGATGCATTCAAAAGCATCAAGGAAACAGTCAGAAGATTTGGGACAAAAGAAGAGATGGGAAATAACTCTCTATATCAGACCAATCAGTTTAACATCAATACCTGGGAAGATCCTAGAAAAGATAATTAAAAAAAAAACAGATCTGCAAACAACTAGAAGCAAACAAGTTATAACTAGTAGCCAGCACGGGTTTGTTAAAAGCAGATCATGCCAAACCAATCTTATTTCATTCTTCGATAAAGTGACTAAACTAATAGACCAGCGAAATACTGTGGAGGTAGTATACTTAGGCTTCAGTAAGACATTTGATAAATAGTAGACCACAACCTACTCCTTGGTAAGCTAGAAAAAGCTGGAATAGACAACATCACTACTAGATGGATCTGCAGCTGGCTGACAACCCATACTCAGCGAGTAGTCCTCAACAGCACTACATCCACATGGAGAGAAGTAAGCAGTGGGGTACCACAAGGTTCGTTTTAGGCCCAGTACAATATCTTCATCAATGACTTAGATGAGAGAATTGAAGGGAAACTCATCAAATTTGCAGATGACGCCAAACTGGCAGGAGTAGCCAATACCCCAGAAGACAAACTCAGGATCTAAAAAGATCTTGACAAACTTGAACAATGGGCCTTATCCAACAAAATGAGTTTCAGTGTGGAGAAAAGCAAAGTTTTACATTTAGGCAGGAAAAATCAAAGGTACAAGTACAGATTGGGCAAGACCTGGCTGAGGGACCTTGGAGTCCTAGTTGACGATCACTTAACCATGAGCCAGCAGTGAGCAGCAGCAGCCAAAAAAGCCAGTAAAATCCTGGGTTGTGATGAAAGTTAGCCCAGAGAAGAAATATTAAAAAGGGCAGAAAAATATATTTTTCCTCAAAAGGACTTGTTAAAACCAAACCTGGCCCCAAATCTATCTCTCTGCCCCAAGCAAGACTTTAGCCCTATACAAATGCAGATGTAAAACCATCAGAAAGTTGGAGCCAGAGCAATCAAGAAGACAAAAGAGAAGATCTGCATACCCCACCCAAACTCTAGGAATCAGCCCCATCACCTGGGAAGCAGGATATGATAATAGAATTAAACCACAGATATCAAGGCCTAGACAAATACTCAGAAACAGCCTCAAGGTTCATGCCACAGGAACAGGAACTTCTAAACAAAAGGCTGGGGGGGGGTATAAAACCTACTGCCCATGTGCTCAATCTCGCTCTCTCTCTTCTCCTTCTCTCCTCTGCACTTTCCTGAAGAACCATCTTTCTGCAATAAACTGTAACCTTCTTCCCAAAGCAGTCGCCATGTTTGCTTATTTATTCCCGGCTTGGATGAACCAGGATGAAGACTTTACTTCTAACAATTTGGCGACCCAGATGGGACTCCAAGCTAACCTCTCCAATGAACTGAGACTGGTAAGCCCCATCTTGCTGGCAGCAGACCCCCTTGTGTCTGTGGATGGGTTTCCCAGGCCTTGCCCATGTGGAGCTAGGGTTGTAAAGGGAGTTTTGAGAGTTTGAGCTCAAGGGCTGCTTTGGAAAGAAGATGAAGGTGAGTACCTCTAAATTTTAAGTTTAAAGCCCAGGGGAACAAAGAAAATGTGTGTATTTCTGTTTGTGTGAGTGAGAAGACTTTTTTCCCCAATCACAGTTGGATTTTGCTCCTTCTGGTTTTTCCTAGCCGCAGAAAGGATCTGTTTAATTGGCAGAACCTGGACAGCATGGGGGTTGGCCAGAGCACAGAACCTTTTGTTAGGGAAAAGGGAGAGACTGTGAAAATGAAATGGAATGAGTGAATGAAAGAATTGGATTTGGGCAACTAGCTGGTAAGGCCCTGTAAGCAAAGCAAAGTTAGGAAAGAATTCTCACAAGGAGACTTCGACTGTGTTAGGAAAGAAGTCTCACAAGGAGACTTCGACTGTGTTAGGAAAGAAGTCTCACAAGGAGACTTCGACTGTGTAGTGTATGAAAGAAAAATAGACTGCTTAGGGCCTTGCTGGGAAACCAATTTGGCTAAATAAAGGTACTTAAAAGGGAAAATAAGAAATAGTGATTCTCTCTCTCTCTCTCTCTTCTCTATGCAACCACGTGGTATGTTTAAAATATGTGCCTTCCCTAACTTGAGTTATCTGAAATTTATGGTGGGAATAACTAGGATGTGTAAAACTAAGACTTCTGTTCTCTTGTCTTTGTGTATATATGTTTGTCAAAGTCTGTGCGTGAGAGGTAAATATGACTGTTAACTGTTTCAAATCCAAAGGAAAAAGAATTTTAAATTCTGCTAGAAATTCTGCTTAAAATAAGCCACAAAAAGGAAAAACCTCACTCTGTTTGTCTGGCCAACAAACAGAGTGAAGAAAAAAGAATTGTGTTTGTTTGTTTGTTTTCCTTTCTCTCTGTGTACGCTCAAGAACAGCCTTAAGTTACCAGGAGGGATTGCTTTAAGTTTATCTGTTGGAAAAATTTCACTTGCATTTACTGTATGTTTTATCTATCCTTTTCCTGAAAAATATGTGTCTATCTACAAGAGCCTTTTGAAGCTCAAGTCTGCTTGTGTGGGGAAATAATTTTCCTAAGTTACTTTTCATATCCTAAAACTTACTGGTGAAACTACTATGAAACTTTTCTGAAACAAATAAGCATTTTCCAATTTCTAAAATAATGTTATCTATTTTAGAATAAATGTTCTCCTACTTCTGGAAAGTTGCAACCTTAAAATATTAGGCTTTTAAAATTATTTGGAGTTTTCAGCATTCTCAAACTGTCTGCAAGCTACCCCCCTTCCAATTCTTTTCCTGCCCTTTGTTCTCCATACCTTTTGTCTGCCTCTCCTGGTAGAGTCCACCCAGAAAGCGGGGGGAGACCTTGTTCTTGTATCTTTCAGCCCTGAAACCCTCTCCCAAGCCTTTGGAAGCAGAACACACAGACCCAGATGCTGCCTCCATCCATTTGAGCCATGGAATTGGGTTTTGAATCCAGCCATCCACTAAAAAAGCCACCATGCAATCTGAGTGGAAAATCTTCCCAAGTCCTACCATTTACCCAGATGCCTGTGAGAGCTGCAGAAGGAAGGTGGTGCCATGTGAAGCCTCAGAAGAGAAAATTAGACTATGGGGGGAGGGTGGAAACTCATTGTAAACTTTTATTTCTTGCCCCATTTGTATTGTAACAAGCCAGTTGAATGTATTAGTGGAGAGATGGCACTTGGGAATATGTGGCAGAACAAGTACTGAACACCTTGGACTTCTATCTGGTGGGAGGGAAAACTTTTCCAGAATGTTTGTATTGCCTGTTTTGTAGAAATAGCTGCATATGCACACATACACCATTCACACCATTCAGAGTCTATCCCTTCCACCTACCTTTAGTAAAGTTCCTCAGGCTGATTTTTGCTCTATTGCACCAAAGCTTTGTGGGACCAACTCCCAACAGATAACAAGGGGGAGGGAACTAGGCCCCCTCAGGTGATTTGCAATTCATATGCCCTGACTAAGGAAGCAACAGGAAAAATCCCAAACTTCAGCCCTGAATATCTTGCACTGTTGGGCTCAGATTGGGATTCCTAGAGCTCATTATGTGCAATTTAAAGAAAAATTTAATAGCCTGGCATATTGGCTAACCTCAATTGGACATTACAAACCTGGATGCACTGAATTAAGAGCTAAGGCAGGAAACAACCCTTGAAATTGGGCAGCCAGTGGTCATGTACTAAGGAGAACCATGGCTGTGAAGAATTTTGGGACGTATGCAAACCTGACTGGAAGCTAAAGGTGATATCCAACATTTGAAAATCATTGGCACAGAATATTGGACACTATAAATTTCTTTTCCACCTAACAAAATTTTGCCCTGACTTTTAGAACTTTATGGGTGCAAGCTCCCCTTTTGGGAGCCACTAAAGGGATCTTTTTTCTGCTGCCTCCATTAATGTCTTCTTCTTCTTATTATTTTGCTTAATAGTTTAAAAGCTTGTCTACTAAGTTTCCCTGACCAGATCAATTTTAATGTTGTGCCAATAAGTGTGTCATACATTTACACACTTAAGGCACAAAGCGGGGATTGATGAAAGTTAGCCCAGAGAAGAAATATTAAAAAGGGCAGAAAAATATATTTTTCCTCAAAAGGACTTGTTAAAACCAAACCTGGCCCCAAATCTATCTCTCTGCCCCAAGCAAGACTTTAGCCCTATACAAATGCAAATGTAAAACCATCAGAAAGTTGGAGCCAGAGCAATCAAGAAGAGAAGATCTGCATACCCTACCCAAACTCTAGGAATCAGCCCCATCACCTGGGAAGCAGGATATGATAATAGAATTAAGCCACAGATATCAAGGCCTAGACAAACACTCAGAAACAGCCTCAAGGTTCATGCCACAGGAACAGGAACTTCCAAACAAAAGGCTGGGGGGGGGTATAAAACCTACTGCCCATGTGCTCAATCTCGCTCTCCCTCTTCTCCTTCTCTCCTCTGCACTTTCCTGAAGAACCATCTTTCTGCCATAAACTGTAACCTTCTTCCCAAAGCAGTCGCCATGTTTGCTTATTTATTCCCGGCTTGGATGAACCAGGATGAAGACTTTACTTCTAACAGTTGTATAAACAGAAGCATAGAATCAAGATCATGCAACATATTAGTACCGCTTTAAAAAACCCTAGTAAGACCACACCTGGAATACTGCAGCCAATTTTGGTCACCATATCACAAAAAAGATGTTGAGAGTTTGGAAAAAATTCAGAGAAGAGCAGCTAAGATGATCAAACATATGAAGAATTAAAACATATGAAGAATGGCTGCAGGATTTGGGTTTGGGTAGTTTAAAGAAAAGAAGAAATAGGGGAGACATGATAGCAATATTTCAGTATTTGAGGGACTGCCACAAAGAAGAGGGGGTCACATTATTCACCAAAGCACCAGAGGGCAGGACAAGAAACAATGGTTGGAAACTGGTCAAAGAGAGAAGCAACCTAGAACTAAGGAGAAACTTCCTGACAGTGAGGACAATTAACCAGTGGAACAGCTTGCCCCCAGAAATCGTGGGCGCTCCATCATCGAAGATTTTTAAGAAGAGGCTAGACAGTCACTTGTCTGAGATGGTATAGGTTCTCCTGCTTGAGCAGGGGGCTGGACTAGAAGACCTCCAAGGTCCCTTCCAGCTCTATTCTATTCTATTTTCAAGCAGAAGCAGTGCTTGCTGCCAGTCCTGACTTTGAGAGGAAAGTTGCTACAAAGGAAATTCAAAAGGACAATAAAGCAGCTCACAAAATATAAATGGGAGAAATGAGGACTAAAATGAGGTCAAAAGAGCCCTGGTGGCACAGTGGTTAGAATGCAGTACTGCAGGCTAATTGTGTCCATTTCCAGGAATTTGATCCTGACTGGCTCAAGGTTGACTCAGCCTTCCATCTTTCCGGTAAAATGAGGTCCCAGATTATTGGAGGCAATATGCTGACTCTGTAAACCACTTAGAGAGGGATGTAAAGCACTATGAAGCAATATATAAATCCAAGTGCTATAACTATTGCTAAATACTAATAAATAGTACCTGCTAGATCAGTGGTTCTCAACCTTTCTAATGCCGTGACCCCATAATACAGTTCCCCATGTTGTGGTGACCCCCAAGTGGGTGTGGCCACCAATAAGAGGGAGTAGGACAGCTGGGGAAAAGGGAAAAAAATGGCGGACACCGTGGTTTGGCGACCCCCGTGAAATGGTCGTTCGACCCCAAATGGGGTCCTGACCCACAGGTTGAGAACCATTGTGCTAGATAAAGAGGTACAGTACTCAAAGAGTGTGTGGCCCATGAAAGAAGGTACTCAAATTATGATAACAACCAGTCAATTAAGCAATTATCACTTTTTGATCCCATTATGCCCACAAAATATGGCCTCACTTTCCATAATGGTGAAGGTGGTCCTATGGAAAACAAGCATATAGCACCATCTATGACACTGGTCCTTGCCTTTATATATGACCAATGGAAGAAACTGAGGTGAAATATCAATCCCCCAGCCCTGCAATAACCCTGCAGCTAATCGCCTTAGGAATTCTTTTCTGAAAATTAGCCCATCTGGGCTTTGCAAATACCTTCTCCTCCCCCCCCCTTTTTTTTGCAACAGAACGGTGTTACAAAAACAAATTGCTTCTTTGCATAGCTATCTCGAAATAATTAGAACAAATAAAAGGAATGAGTGGGTCTTTAGTATGGATCGTGCTCTGGTGAAAGAAGGTAGAAGAAGCCTGCGTAGAGAGAGAGATCCATAAGAAATCCCCCCCCCCGTCCCCCCCATCCTTTTCACATGCCTGGTAAAGCAAAGCCTTTGTCTTATTCAGCTGACTTTAATCATAAAATGATTAACTATGACTTTAATTGCCAGGGACCGTGTGATGCTGGGAGGATACTATTTCACCAAGATGGTCCCTCATTGTTAGGGGTTTCCTTGGCAAGAGAACAATTTTTCTTATGACTGTTGTAGAATGAAACTTGAAGCATAGTTCTTTGGTAAGGGAAGAGACGTTCTTACACATATGCAAAGGAAGCTGGGTTTTTTTCCTTCCAATCCCATGGATTCCTGTTTCTATTTAAAATAATGGAGATCAGCTTGTGGATATCTTTTCACTTGACCCCCAGAAGCTCCTCTTTGGAAGCAGATGAGATTATCTGGTCCATTCATCAGTGATTTTTGTACACAGTGAATAATGTTTGTTAGTCTAGGGCACATCTTCTTCCTATCTCTAATATCAACAACTTCTACACTTCATTTTAAGAGGTCATTATAAACAGGACATGATCAGTTCATGTGGAGACGTGTAACCACTTGTTCCAAGAAAACAGCCTTCGGGCAAAGATCCTATGTAGTCTTGGAGCACTTGCCAAGCAAAAATAAACAGGCAAGCCACCACTCCCAATTTAGGACTGCACTGTACCTATCTCTTCTTGAATGTTTTACTTTCTGCTTTTAGTCCAGGCAGGACAGTAATCAGAAGCATTCATAAATCAATGTGGGTCCAAAACTGATAATGGGCCACCTATTTCCTTTTTACTGCCTTTTCTTTTTCTTATCTTAGCACAATCAATTTCATAATAGCTTGTGAAATTCTCTTTCTTTTTTTAGCCTAAAATGGGCACTGGTTTCCCTTTTATTTTCTCTGGGATTGCTTCTATGTCTCTCCGTAAAGTACAGCCAGTAGTAGTCCCCAAATGGTTCGAAATGATCTTCCTTGCTTTGTTCCCTTCTCATAGTTGATGTAGCTCCACAGTGGCCTGTCCTAATGTGTGCAGTATTAAAGAAATCGACAGTATGATAGAAAGTCACGTGTATTATGCATATTATCCCCAGTACATTGGGTGACATGGGTAGGAGGGAAAACAAAGCTGTGTGAATCCCGTTTTTTTTCTTTTTATTTATAATAAGGACAGAACAAGTTTGGTGACTTACTCTGAAAAAGTACCATTTTTCTGCAAAAAATATGCCTATTTCAATCTTCTTGTTCTTTTTAAAGCATAATTCTTAATCTGATTTATAATAGCCTTATATACTTTTGTAGCACATTCATTAGATGCTCTTCTTAATAACAAGATATATACCAAGAGTAAAAAAGAGATAACATTATTTCTCAGCATCTTGAGATGCCTTCACCTATTTAATATGTAGACTAGGTGTTGTAGTTGAGCTGTCAGTCAGTGAACTATTTAATGAGCCAGACACCACTGCGCTCATAGTTTTGATGATCTTCCATCATCTAAAGGACCCACAACCTTTTTCTTTTCCAAATTCGACTTTTAAGATTTCAGTATTTGCAAGTTGACACTAGCTGGAGCCTGGCAATCCGGCTATTTGTGCAATTGCATTTTCACAGAGTAGTACTAACCCTGTAAGTGAACTAGTTGCATTTCAGAGCCAGAGCTGAAGGAATACAATTTCAAATAATACAGTTTGATTTGTTTGCACAAGTTACAATTAGAAACTGAGCAATTAACCTAGCTATGTTAACAAATACTCAATTATAATTAGATTTATAATTTAAATGTCTTCTTATGGATTATGTAAAATGTTCCCTTAGTTTTGTTAATATTTTACTATTCATTGGGTTACAGTCATAGTATGAATGAGTAACATTTCAATAACATAACCAGTATTTTAACAAATGGAGCTATTCAGAACTTTTTAATAAATACCTAATTATATTCATACTATACCCAGAAAATAAAAGCCTTTGGAATTAACAAATTCCATTTACCATCATTCAGTTAACTAGATGATATTATTTTGCCATAAATTAAGAATTACACTCTAAATAAACTTATGCACAGCCTTTGGTCTTCAAGTTTTCTTGAAAACTTCTAGACAACATGGAGCTCAGATGGTTGTTCTTATTTAAGGTGATCAGAATGCTACAGAAGACAGCAAGTTGGCAGACTCGGCTTGCCGAGCTTGCTGTTCCTGCCCAACAGATCACAATTATCTCATCCAATAAATACTTGCCATCCCCTCAGCTTTGTGCCAAAATAAATATTATTTCCACTGTGAGGAAATTAAAAAAAAAAAAAGGAAGTACATTGCATGTCTCTTTTCTGTTTATCATGATGGCATATCTCCTTAATGGTCATTGCCATTTGGACTTCTTTTATGAATTATGCCATCTCTGCTATGGCATGACATTGGGAGATGTTAGATGGGATGAGCCAAGCACACTTTCCAATAGCTGTGCAGATTACCCCTCTGTTATGAACTTTGCTTGCAGCAAATCTTGAATATGGTGTTTGCCAAAAAATCTTATGACTGCAGCAAGAAGAAACTGGGACATAGAACAGTGGTAAATGCTCCCTGATGGCATCAACTTATTAGTAGGCATCTGAATCTAATTTCATGTTGCAGCTTCTCCTTTGGGAGAACTTTAAAACCATTCTACACTTCATGCAAAATGAAACAAGAACTATGGGCTGTGCCTAGGCAGCCCTATACAAAATGTATACACGTGTGTTGCGTGAGGAAAAACCCTTCCTTTACTATACATAAACCATGTTTTATGCTTTGGAGTATCCAACATAATCTCTCCCACATATGAGAGGGAGGGCCAGACTATGTCAGGATAGAGTTCTAATAATTATAATTACTATATATTATAATTCTGCCCAGAATTGCATATATTTATCTGTCAAATTATGTTTGTAAGGTAGCCTTGTTGTTGTTAATTGTGAAGTCGTGTCCGACCCATCACGACTGATAAATAACTGCATTCACTTAAGAACACTTTTTGGTCTCATTTCCTTCTGGATTAAAATACACACTTGTCAGGTACAATTAGCTGATTTTCTACATCTTTAACAATTAGTGGAAGCAAATGAGATTTGTTTAAGGAAATGGCGTATTTAAAAATAACAGATTCATTATAAGAAATGAACATGAGTAGGATCCAGTTCAATTTTGGGAGCAAGAGGGCAGTATTTACTAAGGGTTTTTTTTCTTGCCAAATTCTTTCCAAGTGCATATTGCCCTGCTCTGAATTCCCAGAAAGCTGTTGTCTCAATTGTCCTTTTTAAACCCTTTAACTTACCACATTTTCATTATCCCAATGAAACATTCAGTCCATATAAATTGTCTCTCTAATACTCTGCACATCTGTTCTTAGTACACAGGGAATTAGAAATGGCTCCTTCTGGCTATCCAGATGTGTTTTAAAAGGTCAATGACCCGAAGAAAGAAGCTAGGAAGATGAAGCAGTTAATAAGAAAGAAAAGAAAAAGAGATTAATTCCTCAACTTAAAAAGAGCAAACCACTTCACTTTCTCTCTCTCTCCCCCCCCCCACACTACATCAGTAAATCACTGTTTGGAACAATGGAAAATAAAAGAAATGTCTTTTCCAGCTTATTATCAATGAATTCCTTGAAAGGTTCCAAAGAAAAAGGTTTAAATTACAAGCTGGAACCTCCTGGATGCCATCTTCCCCTAAAAGCAGGACATAAATGCAAAGGAATGTTTAAAAAGAAGGATTTAAAAGAGGACAGAGCCAGCTAGTCTTCCAGCAGGGTTGCCACTGGCTCAAGCTACCAATTTAATGGATTTAGTATAATGATTGTAAAAGTATGACCAGAAATCTCATCGTATCTGAAATAGACCCAATGTGCTCTTCCAAGAAGGTGCGCTATAGGAAACAAACTTTCCTATTCAAATCTTTTAGAAGTATTTTGTGAAAGTGGAATTGTCAAATCTCTCTGGCGGATGTTTTGATTAAGGTATTTCTACCCCACTATTATTTAGCTCCTTAATAATTTTGAAATGATACATTAATTGCCCTTGTTGCAGTTATTTTAATGTGTGGAAAAGTCTGGAGAGATGACCAGCAAGCCCTGAAGCTAAAGGAGGGCACATTCCCTATTCCTCATCTTTGGCTTTATTCTCTCAGCAATTTCAGAAAAACAAAGACTGGTTACCATGAAGGTAAGAAGCAAAAGTCCACCTGCCCAGTTGACCAATGTGAGGATACCAAGTATGAGCTGTAGAGAAACAAAAAGCTAGAGGGCTGGGCAAAGGATGCATTCTCACCAAGGAGAAAATCTCTCACATTTCAAAACTTGCTTTTACAAGCCAATTTTATTAGATCTCAGCTGAGCTGAAATTAATCCCTATAAAGAAAGTAGTAAAAAAATATATAGTATCCAGAATTAAACTGGAAAGAAGGATCAGCAAGAACCTTGGATGGATCTGGATTATGCCTATGTAGAGTCATTCTGTTTCTGGATGCTGGAAGGCCCCTAGTTGTCAAAGGAACTAGGGGAGAGGAAGCAGAAGAGATACCTGGAATACTGCTGGAAGAGAAAGAATAACAAATCTGAGCATGGATAAAAGCCTTTATTAAGGATTACTCTGTGACAATAAGGGCAGCAAAATGCAATTATTTTCCCACCCTTGTCATATATGCAGATAGCTGGCTGGTGGTTCTACTTAAAATGATTTGGTACCTCCATGGTAGGGAAGGTTCAGAAGAACATTTGTAGCCTGTTATCAATATTATTTGAGATATCTATTGAATAAAGTTGTTTGGATCCAGTCTGAGTTGGACTCTGGCTGTGGAGGTTCTGGTTCAGTTACTGGGAAGAGTTCAAGATGGTTAGCCCCTTGATACTTTCTGAGCTCAGTTGTTTGTTTTCAGATATTTCATTACCCAACTAGGTAACATCTGTAGATAAACAACTCTCAGAGAGGACAAAAAATCTTCCCAATTTAACCATGAGCTACATATAGTCTCTTCTCATTCTTTTGCAATATATTCTGCACAGATCTTCCATAGATTACTAAGAGAATCATCTCTGAAGATTATTCAGAAGCTGCAACCAATCCAAACTGCAGCAGCATGGAGAATTAGGGGCATACCATTGCACCACT
The DNA here is from genome assembly GCF_016545835.1 of Crotalus tigris. NCBI lineage: Eukaryota > Metazoa > Chordata > Lepidosauria > Squamata > Viperidae > Crotalus > Crotalus tigris. The sequence goes on along the minus strand of NW_024096651.1, from coordinate 696,639 downwards.
GGTTTCTAGTAGGTTTCCAAGTGCAATTCATGTGCTGGTTGCCACCTATAAAGCCCTTATACACAGGACAGGCTTACTTTCTCTGTCCATCCTATGAGATCTGAAAGGATGGGCATTCCTACTTAGGAATCAAGGATCGCACTGAGAATATTTGACAGTGCCAATGGAGGACAGAAACCATGATTATCTCATGAGCCCTTCACACATGCAACTGATATAAGGACTGCCACATTAAGGCAAATGGAATACAATTGGCGAAGGAGTGAACTTCATATTAGTAGCTCTTTAAGTGCACACAAAATTATTGAGCCAAGGAATTGCTTCAGATGTTTGATTCCCTTGCCTGAAGTGACACTCCCCAAATATATTACAAAATCCATATCCATATTTTCTAGTTACTGTAGTCATCCCTAAACATTTGAAAGGTGCCAAGTTGGAAAAGAGTGCATTTTACTTTTGAAGGCTGAACTCTTATCCTGGCAATCTTCTTGTAGCACAGTCCGAGATCTTTGTGCAATCTTGCTCCCTTTCCAGATTTTCTTGCAGGCAAGATCTTAGACATTTAGTATTATGTGGTTTTAATATAACCTTTCACCGATTGGTTAAAAATCTGAAAAATGAAGCAAGCAGGGTTCACCCACCTTTAACTGTGCAAAAAGGGTTTTTTACTTCAAAGATAAACCATCCTTTTCCAACTAAATACCAGATGTTAAACTGGTATAACTGCTTTTGGCAGAAGAGTAAAAGGAGCCATTAATTGTTTCCACACTGTGAAAACAGTTATTCTGGTGTTTGCAAATACAAGTTGCAGAACACCCAGGTCAATCAGAAATGGCTATAGAATTTTTTCTGGATCGTTTTGAAAGGTAAATGAATAACTTATATTATGCTGGTAAGTACCTAACACCCACCATCTTCTTAAAATAAAGCTTCTTGTCATCAGTGCACTTCCTATGAGATACTAAAGTAGGTATACTGTGGTTTTATAATTACATTTATACCAGTGTTTTCTACCACACGATTTCAGGAAGGTGAATACAATTGTTCAACGGAAAACTGTTCAAAAGGAATTACTATCTTAACTACTTAGTTGGATGGACACATTCTGCCCCCTTAATTCCGCTGCAGTACCACGTGGGGTTTATATTTGCATGACATACAATGTTAAAAAGTTTAGTTAACAAAGATGCATGTGCTTTCATTTTGTTTTCTGTTGTTTGCTGCATTTTAATCAAGGTTTGAGATTTGCTGAATTGTAGAGTTTTTCTTTAGAGCAATGTTTCCCAACTTCAGCAATTTTCAGATGTGTGGACTTCAACGCCCACAGGTGTTTGGGGTGATGTTGGCTGGAGACTTCTGAGAGCTGAAATCCACCCATCTTAAAGTTGCCTAGTTGAGAAACACTGCTCTAGAAGGAATTTTAGGTTCATTTCTTTTCATGCTGCACCAGATTTCAAATAAAATGACCAACAGGGTCATTTATTCAACTTCCCATAATATATGATAAGCTGGTATACCAAATAATTTACAAGGTCTTGCTTTCTTGGGGATTCTGGGAATGAAAGACCAAGTCACATCCTAAAAGTTCCCAGTTAGGGAAAAGTAATCCCACCATGTCAATAAATGAGCCAAATTTTAGCAACAGTAATATGCATCAATCCTTATTGATTGAAGTATTTATAACAAATTTCTTGGGTTCCTTTTGGCCAGAAAAAAACAAATATTTTCTCAGCTCAGGAGGTAAAAAGTACTATTTTTCTGCCTCCGGGAAAATACATCATAGTCTATGTCTGTTAACATATTACCGTTTCATCCTGATGGCTCAAGAGAAAAAGGGAAGTAAAGATGCAAGTTAAAGCACTGCAGTTTCCGAATGGGATGACTTAAAAGCAGATACCTTACTGGCACTCTTTAAAATCAAAACAGATGGGTGATCCTTCTTTTATTAACAGCAGCCTCTGGGCCAAGGGCAAAACAAAATCCTGTAGAGAACAGTCATTAAAAAAGAACATTAGCAAAAATTATTTCTCAACACAATATAAAACACAACAGGGGAGCCTATTACTTCATCTATAATGTATTTCCCAAGAGGCACAAACTTTGTGTTCTGCTGTAGCTTAACAAGGATATAAATCCATTAGCTGTTAAACATTTTTTTTAGACCTTAGAGTGTTGAGCATTATAAGCTAATTGACAGGATTGTTTGTGTAATCTGAATTAAATGTATATGTCTCCAGCCCCCTAACTGTATCAAGTTTGGTGGTATTTGTTACTTACATAAAATAGAAGATAATTCAATGGTAGTGGTGGCTTAGCCTTAGGACATATGTAGTGAGAACACAACATTCTGATCTCTGCTTAAGATAACCTTTATTGCCATTTTTTTACTGTGTGCACAATGGCACACATCAAAAATGAAATTTAGTTGCCTCCCCTCAAAGTGAAACACATACATGACACACACCTAAACATACTATATACAACATATGTATAGATCCACACCCCTACATATACATAGCAAATAAATATTAAATACTGTCCATCTTCAATATATAACGGAAGGAGGAAGCTTGAGAGTTCACAAGGTTAATTCTGTATGGAATGAAACTATGGCTGAATCTGGATGTTCTGCTACAGATACCACAAAGCCTCCTCCCAGAAGGTAACAAGCTTAGAAGTTTAAGGAATTCTTGGTAAGATGCTTATTTTCAATCAAGCCTATGTTTACAGGTTTTTACTTTTATCTCTACTTCATAGCAAAAATAAACTGAAGGTGCTCAAACTAGAGTGGAAATGCAAATTGAGATTTTTTCTGTTTGGATAGATGTTAGCTGCTGTAAATGATAGGATTTTAAAGAAGGTAAAAAGTTGTAAGAGATAGTAGCCTAAGAAGAGTTTAATTTTCAGGTGCTCTAATTATCTGGTGGTTGCATGTCCCAATGATATTTTTCTTGGATGTTTAGTTCTTACATGATTTCTTTGAATCAGAAATTATATTCAGGCTTCACTAAGTACCACAGAATTTTAGGGGTATCAGGTAGATGGTTATAGACATTAACATGAAAAGGACAGATTAAAAATCTGTAATGATATGCAGAATAACACAAGGCTCTTGGGGCAAAATAGTTTTTGAAGTATTTGTTACAAGAGAAAAAATTCAGCATAAAGCGAAATATGTTAGAGGCAAACTTATGAATATGTTTATGTTGTTATTTGGTATGATCTTCCACCTGGATATACCAAGCAAACAAAGTGAGCAAAGTATGTTGCTAACCTTGGATTCAGCTATGTAGTACTTTTAAAGCTGACCTGAATGTCCTTTTTTTTCCTTGGCTGTCACGATTCGTCTTCTCAGGTAGGTCCACCATCATCCAATGGTTATCTTGGGTCATTCCTTATTGCTCCCATTCAAATCAGTGGAGTGTGCTGCCAAAAAACAGTTTTCACAGCAAAATCAGCTGTTTGTCACAGAAGAAAAAGATTGCCCTGCCATTCAGCCCGCCATTTTAGGAGGACTCCTCCCAGTGTATTAATTAGCAGCAGAGAAGTATTGCATCAAAGGAGTTCCAAATAACATCTTCCAAATCACTTTGAAGCATGCCTGCTTTATATTTAATACTTTCTAAATCATGGGCAGCATGTGTAAGTACTGGCTGATGTGAAGCAACCAGTATTTTGTGAAGTGTTCTTATCCAAACATTTGAACTTCCCAAATATATCTGGTTAGTGATTCTGTTTTATATTCATTACTCGCACGAAACATTTATTTTTTAAAAAAAATTATCTCACCTTTATTGCTTTGTAAGTAACTTACGGTAGTGAACACCCTCCTAATTTCAAATGCATGGCATCATTGTAATATTTCCTTTATTTCCAGATATGCCAGCAAATAATGAAAAGACAAAATATAAGGCTTTAGCTACATTTCCAAAAGCCTTGTATACAGATGTCAGAGTCCCTTCCAAATTTACTTCTTTGTCATTTCTATTGAGATTAAAGGGAAGAATCCAGTAAATGAAATAAAATATTGCTTGTGTCCTTATCCTGCCTGTTTTCTTGTCTGAGTTCCTGAAATCACCCCAACTACTAAGTCTGCCAAATTCATATTCATGCTAAACAAACTGTCCTGATACAAAGTATGATGATAACAATAGACTAATTTGTCACCTATGGTGGCACACTTAGGAACCTCCACAAACATTCATGCAACATAAATTGCTATCAAATAATATGTAGAATAAGTTTAGCTTTTTCTCATGGCAGCTAAGACATAATATATGGGAATCTATAAGGCTTCTTCAATATTATGCCTGGAAAATTAAACTTTTTAGTAAACTGCAACCGTACAGTTTAAATGGAAGGAGGATTAGATAGTTCATCAACAAAGTCACAACTCTTACTACCTAGAAATTGTGGTGTAGTCAAGTTTATTCCAATATCACAATCTCACCACCTAGTTGGATTTATAACACTGTAGGCAAGATCCTCCAACTGTTGCTTTTTAGCTAGGTTTTATTAACCTTTTCAACGTTTTTCACTGCCTTGAATTATTTGTAAAATAAGAAAGGCAGGATATAAATATTTTCCCCCATAGTATGTCTTACTGTATTGTACTTACAAGTATTGCTGGCCCAATTGATAAAAGAAAGCTCAGGACCGTATTGGTTGGAAACATGCAGATAGACAGTGGCTAAAATGATGATCATGATGAAGTCTTACTAGCATTTCTGGGGAGCACTGTGGGAATTAAATCAGTAATATAATTAAGATGTTTAGTGCAAAGCAACTTATGTGAGAACAAATTTGTCCAAGTTCTCTCAAGTTTGGAAATTCAAGCTATGTACATAGAAAAAGATTATTTATGTTGCATGTCTATTTTTAGGAGGAAATAGCAAGGAGTTTCTTTTGGGTAGTGCATCCCCTGGCCAACAAAACCTGTTAAAATCAAAAGCGTTCCTGTGTCCAGAGTTTCTTCTTATGCATTATTCGGGAAGTAGATTTCAAAATGTGAGTGACACTCTTTATCTACTGCATTAGAAAGATTACATTTTTACGCTTTCCCAAACAATTCAAGCCCGGCAGCATCATGATTTTTATCACTTAAAAGCGGAATAAGGTAAAATGAATTAAGAGCCACCAAACCATCCTGTTTCCCTTTCTGGAACGGAAGGAGGAAGGAAAAAAATTGCATCAACTCCTGCAGCAAATTACACACACGAAAAGCCTCCTCCAGACGGGGAAATTCAAAGATCCGCCGAGGGTTAAAAAAAAAAAAAAAAAAAAAAAAAAGGTTTCAACGCATCCCTGTACGTACGCAAAGAGGAACGAGAGAGACTCAGATCTCGCGATAATCGGGAGAAACGCGGCGCCCGGGAGACCGTTGCTTGGCAACGAGACGCGGGTAGCCGGGCTTGTAGGTAGTCTCCAGCCCCGCCGCCATGGATGCTGAGACGCTGCCTTACGCGCTGGACCTCGTGGCCAGCAGCGGGATATGCTTGAGCCCAGAGAAACGGGCCGCCTTGAGGAACTCCCTGCTGCTGGTGCGCAGGGACTACCGTTTCGAGCAGGTCCGCCTCTGGGGCCGCATCCAAGGCACCCGAGGAGCGTACTATATCGCCGAGGGCCTGGGACCAGACAGGGCTGGGATCAGAAGCCGCCTCTACAGGTGGGCGGCCGCGGCTGGGAAACCCGTATGCCTGCCTACCACTAGAGCAGGGGATCTGGTGAGGAGGGTAGGCTGCCCTAGACTTCCCGCGCTTGAACAGGGTACAGGTAGTCCTTGATCTAGGACCACAACTGAGCCCAAACTTCATATTGCTAAGTGAGAAATTTGTTAAGTGAGTTTTGCCTCATTTCGTGACCTTTCTTGCCACATTTGCTAAGTGAATCACTGCAGTTGTTAAATTAGTAACGCTGTTGTTCAGTGAATCTGGCTTTCCCATTGACTTGCCTTGTCAGAAAGTCACAAAAACATCTGAATGAAAAATCACGTGCCCATTGGGGGTGCAGCAAGGGTCCTAAGTGTGAAAAATGATCATAAGTCACTGTTTTCAGTGCAGTTGTAACTTGGAATAGTTACTAAATAAACTGTTGTAAGTCTATGACTACCTGTACTGGTTTTCTGAGAGGTGGATTCCTTGATAGGAGAAGCAGGACCTGTTGAATTTCTTGCATTCTGGTTACCCAACAGGCAGAGGAGCTTTGTCAGGTGGAGAGAATGTTGCCAAGTACAGGTAACCTAGGCTTGCAACAGTTCATTTAGTGACTGTTTGAAGTTACAACAGCACTGAAAAAAGTGATTTATGATCATTTTTCACACTTATGACTGTTGCAGCATCCCCATGGTCATGTGATCAAAATTCAGATGCTTGGCTGTCTCAGATATATGAGGGTTGCAGTGTCCAAGGGTCATGTGAGAACCTTTTGCCACCTTCTGACAAGCAAATTCAATAGGGAAACCAGATTCACTTAACAAGCATGCTACTAACTTAACAATTCCAGTGATTCACTTACAAACGGTGAAGAAAGTTTGTAAAATGGGGCAAAATTCACTTAACAGATGTCCCACTTAGCAACAGAAATTTTAGGCTCAGTTGTGCTCGTAAGTCGAGGACTGTCTGTAGCTGAAAAGGAACAATAGCAATCAGTATGCTTCTGGAGCTTCTGCTGTCCTAAAGAGCTCAAAGTAGTGGACAAAAAATAACATAAAAATAAAAATATGATTAAAAAAGGAACTATTAACAACTTAGTTTTCTTTTTTAATGATGTTTACATGCAAAACCCAACTTCTCTTCAGGGACAGGATTTTCATTTGCAGTTTTTATTATTGACCCTGGAAGAATTAGGATCATTTTACAAATAATCAAACTATTTAAAAAAATCTATTAATGTGGGCTCAGTAGAACAATATAATTCACTCTGCAATGTGAAATGAAAATACAGGTTTCTCTGCCCAGGAATTGGATTCTGACAATTGCTTTAAAAAAATAAAATCCATGATCAGGGATGATTTATTTATTAAGACTAGCCAAATATGAACAAAATTGTAACAATCATAATTTGTCATCAGTTCATCTTTTAAGCAGACAAAATATAAGGGGTGTGCAAATCTTCCCAGAATGGTGTTTTGCAATGGGTGGGAATGCATACAAAGAAACACTCTGTTCGTATCTTTTTTCCCAGGTTAAATGGATGCTTTGTAAGTTACCACATGTGCATACTTGCATAATCATTTCATGTTACTTTTTTCCTTCAAAGAATTTAGTCAGGTCTAAAAGGTACTATAAGAAAGGAAGTGAGGCAGAAGATGGGGAGAGAGAGGCTTACATAATATTGAAATCTTAAGGTCTGTACAGTCAATCTTGGAACAGAAGAAAAGCTATGGGAAATGACTGATTTTCTATGATTTTCCTATATTTAAATATTCAGTACTTTATTCTTATGAAAGAACCTTTGTGGATTATAAAAAGAACAAAAATAAATAGCTGTGTTGATTTTAGTAAAATAAGATTGATTTTGTTAAGGTATTATATAAATAAAGGCAAATAAAAGCTTCATTGAATTGGTAGGGACATAGACTTGAAGGGTGTTTAACATAAAATTAATGTTTTGGTATGTTCTTTTCAGTGTTATGGTTTTGTTTTTAATGATTTTATATAATTATTGAATATGATTGAGACACACACATTAATAGATAAATCAAATGTTTATACAGGAATTTCAATATTCAGAGCACATATTTATACTAAGAAATTGTAATCCCTACAACTACCATAAGGTCTAATATAATATCCCATAATTCACTCCATCTGGCAAATGAAAAGGAGTGGGGGCTGAGAGAATGGCTACCTACTTGATTCATGGCATCATTGCAGTTGAAATTGGGATTGTTTGACTTAAAATTCAATCTGTGAGCCATTCATGCTGTTCCAAGTCGTTTCTGATGTTCTATCCTGTCTTACTCCCCACAGCAACTCTGCTTGTCAGCTGTTCCTTTGACAATTTAATGAGATTTTTGATAGACCCCATAAATATCTATAAAGAAGTTTCTGATTTGTTTTTCTTGTTTAATGATACTAAACCCATTTGATTTTTTTTTGTTGGGTGGATAGCTTGAATGGTGTGGATTGGAGCCTTCTGCCACCCCCCTCAGAAGAAATTATTGCAATGACTGCAGGATTAAAGGGACGTTTCCAAGGGGATCCGTCTTACGAGTATGAATCCTCTGAGAAAAAAGAAGAAGGTGAAAGACCATATGAAGAAGAAATTGGAGTAAGTCAAGGAGTGATGTTTTGATCTTTGTACATAATTATTTATGAATATTCTGTATCATTTGTATGTTTTTTTTAAAAAAAATATTTGTTATAATATTCTTTTCATCATGCTTATTTACTTTTGGTGCATTTCTATCTCATTCTTTGTCTAACCTGATTAGAGAATGTGGGATTCCCATTAACCTTTCAGATATTTGTCAAACATTCTTTGCCTTAAGAATGAACTACAGTATTTAAGAATGCAGTATACGTTTTACATTTATTTTGCTATAGATGAAATGTTATTTTTGAACTTGGTTTCAATGACACTGAGACAGGAATCAACATCCTGTAAATTAAACTAGTACCATAGGCTTAGGCAAAGATTTAATTTTCCATCCATTCTTTTTTCTCTTAGTGATCTTAAGGCAGGAGTACAGTGAAGTCCAATGGTCACATTAAAGCTTGGGGTGACTCCAGAGCTTTTTTTTTTAAAAAAAAAAGGAAAAAAAGGGGAAAAAATGGAGAGAAAATCCAGAGAAACTATATATAGCCGTAATAGTCTTTTGCCTATCCTCCTTCCCCACTTCCAATGTTTAAAAATATTAAATTTAAAAATGGACATTCTCTTGATCCTTTCCTTCAAATCCCAAAGGAAGAAAACTTGTCTGTAAATTAGAGGTTCTGTCCTGCTAACCATTTGTTTCTTTCCTTCCACTCTCAAAAACCAACACATGTACAAAGAAATTTTAAAAAACAGCAAATGTGTTAATTGGCTGTGGGAAGTTCAAGATATGTCTTCCATAACTGAATCCTTGGGTGCTGCTGGCCTTAAAAGAACTGATTATATAAAAATCTAGTTGACTGAGAAGATAGTTCTGTCTGCTGTTTCCTCTTTATTTTTCATATTCTTTATCTAGTTACAGATAAAGAGCAGGCATTGGTAGGCACACTCAGAATTTGGGTATTTTAGACTCTCACCCACACATTTGCCAGAAGCAATTTTGCAGAATAGCGTAACAAACAAACAAGAAAAGACTGTGTTCTCAATGATGTCCTTTTTTTAGAGGAAGAAAAAGATTTGTAGGCAGAACATGACCCCCTTTGCCCAAAATGGAAAAAAATCCTTTATTTGTATCATTTCTAAATTGTTAAAGATTTATTATAACGATAGTTGGTTTATTATCATGGTTGGCACATAGTCAGCCAGTGGTTTAGACTGGATTTCTTTTTGTCTTATTGACAATTGTTAAGTCTGAGGTTGTTGTTATTCAGATGGTTCACATGTATTGTGAGCTTCATAGTGATGAAACCACAAATAGCTATCTGCTATTTTGGCTAATTATTTGGGATAAAATTGCACAAAAATAAAATTACTAAAATAACGGGAACAAATACATTTGTTCTTGTTTTTTTCCATTGTTAGCAATTTCATGTTGATGTTTACTCCAGAATGACTAATACTAGGCAAATGGGTGTTGTCCACAAAACTTGAGAATTACGTTTCTGACTAGATGAATAGCTATTCTTACAAATAGAAGAATGGAGATCAAAATATGCAATTATTTTGTTCTGGACTGAGTAATCTCTGGCCTATGTAGGTTTCTACATGGAAATTCTACAATTCACTACTGTAGATTCTTTTTCTCTCCAGGTAGAAGATTTTCACCTCAGATTAGCAGCAGAGACAATATTTTCTTCAGAATACTCAAAAGGAGAGACTTTTGAGTGCTGAGCAGGGAAAATGAGATGCTTATTTTTGCAGCAGTAATGAAAGAATAATTCCTTATTGATTTTCTTTGCATAGGGAAAAGAGTTCTGAATATGATTGCTTTAAGAGATGGGAGACTACAAGAGGTTTTAAACTCATATTTAGCCCTACATCATTTGGCAGAGTAGAATTCGGCATTTTTCCCTTCAGCTAGATTTTCTTCCCCACCCTGAGTTATTCTTAATAGTCACAAAGCTATTAATCAGATATGAGAAAACATGTTGAAATGACTGAATGTGAATGGAAACTTGATACTTTCAATACAAACACGTTCAAGCTGACTTTAGTTATAGATTTTTTTCTAAGGCTTAATTTTTTTCTGATGAATAATGGATAACTAAGTACAAATCCTAAGATCCTTTTTCACTGAGCTTACAGTTTACATAATATGGATGGAAAAGCATTGAAGAAAAATACAGAATATGAGGTATACAATATATTACCTTTAGTCTGAATATTAATTTCTCAGTACTTTCCAAGGATTGTTATAAAACACAACACATTACATTTACTCATGTTATAATTAAGGTCCACATAATTCAGACCAAATCTACATTATATTTAATTGGGATAATAGAAAAACTATTTTAATGGCTGTGTCTAAAATAAAGCTTCTTTCATTCTCCCCTGAAATACTCAGAAATGAGTAAAGTTAGGAAAAAAATTAGCCTGCAATCTTGATTTGATTTCTCTTTTTAAAAAAATATTTTGGTTAATATTGTATTCTACATTTGTATTTGATATAAAAGGAAAATAATTTTTAAATGTAAAATGACTGAATTTTTATATTTGCCTTAGAACTCCTTAGTGCAGAGTATAAATGCAAGTTATCTATTTTTTGCATCAATCAATATCATAAATTCCTGATGTAGAATTTACTTCATTTTTGTCTACTTTTCTATTAAAATAGCATTAACAATTACTCAGCATGCAAATCGGCTCTGAAGTCGGGGGTCATCTTATACACTGAGTCGTCTTATACGCCAGAAATTACAGTAGTTTCCGGCGTATAAGATGACTTTCTAAGCATGCAAATCGGCTCCGAAGTCGGGGTTCGTCTTATACGCTGAGTTGGGTTATACGCCAGAAAATACGGTAAGTTACATTCATCAGATAAAATCAACATCAGTTTAAACCAAGGCCAACAGAGTTAACCAGGTCTTTGATGAATGTGGACTTCTGAGATATCCTTTCTCCTATTCCTGCTAAGTTTGCTTCTGTTGGTCCCTACTTTCTCTACATTTTAAAAAACCTAGTCAGGTTCCTTTAGGAAATTGATCTTTTATATAGCCTGATCCTAAGCCTACAAGTTGTCCTTGACTTACGACCACAGTTGAGTCCAAATTTCTGTTGCTAAGGAAAACAGTTGTTAAGTGAATTTTGACTCATTTTACAATCTTTCTTGCCACAGCTGTTAATTGAATCACTGCAGTTGTTAAAGTTAGTAACACAGTTATTAAGTGAATCTGGCTTCCACATTGACTTTGTTTGGCAGAAGGTCGCAAAAGGTGATCACATGACCCCGGGACGCTTCAACCATCATAAATATGAACAAGTTGCTAAGCATCCCAATTTTGATGGAGATGCTGTGACGGTCGTAAGTGCGAAAAATGGTCATAAGTCACTTTTTTCAGACTTCAAATGATCACTAAGCGAATGATTGTGAGTTGAGGACTGCTTGTATTTATTATAATTAGCAATTTGTATCTGAAAATGTATCCGTAGTCCACAAAATTTTTATAATGAGGATATCACGTTCTCCTTATAAGTGGCCCTAATGAGTTATCTATTTGAATAATAATGGACAAATTAAAGTTTCTGCAGACATCCCGTGTTGACTAGACACAACTTTAAAATAGTATTGTGAAGAGTTTACTAGTTTTGTGTCTGGATTTGAAATCTCAGTTTCGCTCATGATTTTTATTAGGTGATATTCCACCTTCCCATTTCAGTTTTCTATTTGTAGAATGAGATTTAAATTATCCCTGTCTATTAGATGTAAGGATTAAAAAATAATGAAAAGACTCTGATAATTTGCAGAGCTAGGCACTAAGAGTGATAAATAAAAATGACTTGTATGTTTTATAGCAGTTGTAATTAATTCCCTTTGGGAGATGATTATGGGAATTTGTTTCTGCTATCTACAGCTCATAGACACAGTGAACATCAATTTATTGCATAGATGAAATGATACTGGCAGACAATATTTTGGCAAATAATAGCATAAGAACTTTGCAGAATACCAATATGTTCATTAATGGGCTATAGGTGACCTTGGAATACCACTTCATTACTGTTTGTATTGAAAGACTGTTTCTAGTCTCATTGAATATTTGTATTGCTTATTGTGGAAACACAACTAAGTACTATTTGTAATCTCATGGAATACTTTTGTCCATAATACTCCATAATTGTATTTTCCTTTCCATTTGTAATATATGTAAGGTATTTAAGAAGGAACAAAGTCACTTCCTGTTCATTAATGTTTTTGCAATGAAAACATCTTAAATGCAGTAAATATGTTTGAATATATCTACCTCTAAGTTCATTAAGAGGGAGATATACTCATTTTTAAAAAGAGTTAATATGATTGTTCTAAGTATTTTTTTCATAACCTAAGAATAATAATAACAATAATGTATTAAATTTTTATGCTGTCTGACTTCCAGTGACTCTAGGCAGTTTTCATACTTATTAGACTGAAGAAATATTATTCTGTCCCAAGTCTCATTCTTATGAAATATAGCAAATAGATTTTAATGTTTGCTTTTACTTATAGCCCTTGATCAAGGAGGAGATCCGTCTGGTAGCCACAATACATCAGATAGATCAAGAAGTTGGTATTGTTCCACGGGGCGCTTATGTAAAATCTCCACTTGGACCTGTGCATGTGAACAGGAGCTTTGAAGGTAAATCTGTGTGAGGACACTTCCATTGTCTTTGAACTCTAAAATGACTATAATCACATATGTTGGGTTTTTAAAATTTTGTTCAACAGTCAGTCACAACTCATATATGACAGACATACCCGTGCACATGGCAGATACACAAGTTATGTATTGTGCATATAAGGAAGCAGGATGTGTGTAAAACACACATAAAAATGTCATGTTTTCAGAATAGGAAAGGATAAGTTATTGCTGCTACTCAGTTTTTTTTATGTACATAGAGCATAATGGAAATAGAAATGTTAGCATTTAGAGTTTCTCCACATCGTTCTTCACTTTCAGTGCACAAGAGCAAAGTGGAAAGATATGAATATCAAGCCATGCAGTTAGTTTCCAACTTCTGCTTCATGGTTTATAAGTTCATGTCTAACATGTTTATTGGTTTGAAATCTTGGTGGCTGTTGTTGTATGGAACCCTCATGAGGAAAGGGCACTTTTTTCTTTAAACCACATTGACCTTTCTCATTTAACAGTTTGGAGGCATGCAGTACTCTTTTCTCTTGTTCTTGCAAAATGCACACACACACACACACACACACACACACACACACACACACACTCAGGCTTTTTTTTTAACCAGCTCAGTTGCAGTGTCTGTGTATTGTGCAAATAAACAAAAAAAAATGAAAAGATCTAGATAGAAGCTCCTCTTTCACCCCAGTGTTGTAAGCTACTGTGAAGAAAAGAGGGAAAAAAGGGACATGCAGTCTGAACTCCTTGTTTATTATCTGGCAACAGTAGCCATAAAATAAGGGGGAAAAGGCACCCTTCTCCAAGTTCACGTTTTTGCTCAAGACATTCTAGCTATTCTAAGAAGTGCTATTACCATGCTGACTAGGTTACAGTAGCGTACTGGGAAACTCTGAATTCTCTTGTATACGAGAGTGTAAAGCAGGGGTATGCATACAGCTCTTTTCAGATATTTTGTGTTACGTAGCTCCAGCTGATGAGAAGAAACATGGAATTTGTCCCAAACATCTGGAGGGCAGTAAGTTCCCTCTCTCTACAGAATATAGTCTTATATGTCATTAGCATATCCTATGCTAATGAGTACTGTTTTCCATCTAACAACATACAGGCTTAGCTGGATGTTCACATTTGCTGAGCTGACATAAACTTAGCAGGGAAATATGTGTCTTCTCCTCTCAGTTCTTTTATGACATGGGTTAGCAGGGCCTCTTCTTAACTTTTACGGGTGGAGATTAGGGCTGCGGAGTGATATCATTAATAAGTCAGGATGGCTTTTTAGCAGAAGAACTTGGGAATTTCTTTATTTTTAGTGATTATATTCCTATTTTACAGTTAATATAGTTTTCATATTTTCCCATGTCAAAAGGGTGGGAAGCTGTCCATGTTGAGTTTTCACAGCCGGAGAGATCTCTGAGCCGCAGAAATGTCCTCTGAGTTTAGGTATTGCAACATTTTGTGTATGCTTCAGAATTCTGTTGGACTTTACCACTGAAAGAGTTTCTTTGATCAATTTCAAATTCTTAGTGTGAATAAAATTACTTAAAACGTCTCACCACCCATTTCTAATTATTTGTCCACTTACATAAATAATACCATCAGTGCCTCAGGTATTGTGGAAAAAATAAGAGGGAGAAGCCTTATGTATACAAGCCTTAAGTTGTACAAGTAAAGCAATCAATTAATTAATCAATCAAATAAAATGCCTAAATATTTCATAGGTCAATTAAGAAAATGAACTTGCTGTAAGTTTGAAGAATGGAAATACATTACTAAAAGAGACTACTGAGGAGTGCTGATTTCCTTTTTTCACTTTCATCAATAGGTTTGTCCCTGACAGAAGCAAAAAAGTTAAGCTCCTATTTTCATTTTACTGAGCCTGTAAAATTGAAGAATAAAACTCTGCTGGAAAAAGCTGACTTGGATCCAGCAATTGACTTTTTGGATTCTCTTGAACACGATATCCCTAAAGGTAGGAAAAAGTATTATCCCAAATGCAAACTGGAAAAGACAGTGGTTGGCACTTGGGGCCTAGTAAAGAAGAGATATTTGCCTTTTGTTGTGTAAAAGAAATAATGATTATTTCATATGTTTCACTCAATGTGTTTTAGCCATTTAGCTTTTTGGATTAACCTGCAATTCTCTTATCCTTAAACTGAAATTGGAGAGGAATGCATAAGACAATACAGGTACATATAACTAAATTTATTTTTTGACTTAGGCTGAATTGAGTGGGAATTTGTGTGTAATATTCCCATTTTTAAAATTTATTCCTCTCTCAGTATATGAATTTACTTTGAAGAGGCACGACTGTCTTTCATTACAGCAATTCTCAAAATAAAAAACAAAATCAAATAATATATTTTATGCTATACAAAATTTTATAGAAGAGCCCACATGCCTTACGGAAGAGTATCTTTGAATTGTTAAAACAGCTTGGTGTGGCAGCTTCAGAAGATTCAGTAGTTGTCTTAATATTTATCTGTATGCACATTGACACTTTTACTAGAAAAGTTTCAGAAATTGCTGAGCCTTTTATAGGTCACATCTGTTTTAGCACTTTAAGGAAAGGTGCTATATAGTGCTAGTATATTTTGTTAAACACCGCTTTCAAATACTTTCACCTCCCTGTATACTTTTTTCCTAAATAAAATAACTAAACAATAACCAGTAAATCAGATTCCACAGACAAAAATAGGTAACACATGCAAGAACTAAAATGCTGCACCAGTGTTCATTAAAGATGTAAAAAATAATCACAAAATCATTTTTAAACAAAAAGAAATAATTTGATGAAATGAAAACCATCAGAAAATAGAGGGGCTTATATTGTCATCCCCCTTTATGGATTACTGCCTTGTCGTGGCGAAGGGGCTTGCGTAACTCAATAAAGCTATAAGCTATGCCGTGCAGGGCCACCCAAGACGGACAGGTTATAGCAGAGAGTTCTGACAAAATGTGATCCACTGGAGAAGGAAATGGCAAACCACTCCAGTATCTTTGCCATGAAAACCCCATGGACAGTACTAAAAGGCAAAAAGATATGACGCTGGAAGATGAGCCCCCCAGGTCGGAAGGTATCCAATATGCTACTGGGGAAGAGCAGAGGCTAGTACTAGTAGCGCCAGAAAGAATGAAGCGACTGGGCCAAAGCCGAAAGGACGCTCAGCTGTGGATATATCTGGTGGTGAAAGGAAAGTCCGATGCTGTAAAGATTTTTTCTCCATAGGAACCTAGAATGTAAGATCCATGAATCAAGGCAAGCTAGACGTAGTCAAAAAAGAGATGACAAGACTGAACATCGACATCTTAGGAATCAGCGAACTAAAATGGACAGGGATGGGTGAATTTAACTCAGATGACCATCAGGTATATACTGTGGGCAAGAATCCCTCAGAAGAAATGGAGTAGCCTTCATAGTCAATAAAAGAATAGGAAAAGCAATACTGGGATACAATCCCCAAAATGACAGAATGATCTCAATTCGAATCCAAGGCAAACCATTCAAAATCACAATAGTCCAAATCTATGCCCCAACCACTGGTGCTGAAGAGGATGAAATTGACCAGTTTTATGAAGCCCTACAGCACCTTATAGAATTAACACCCAAAAATGATGTCCTTATCATCATGGGGGATTGGAATGCTAAGGTAGGAAGCCAAAAGACAACCGGAATAACAGGCAAGTTTGGCCTTGGAGTACAAAATGAAGCAGGGCACAGGCTAATAGAATTTTGTCAAGAGAATACGATGGTCATAACAAACACTCTTTTCCAACAACCCAAGAGACGGCTCTACACATGGACCTCACCAGACGGTCAACATAGAAATCAGATTGACTATGTGCTCTGCAGCCAAAGATGGAGAAGCTGTATACAGTCAGTAAAAACAAGACCAGGAGCTGACTGTTGCTCAGATCATGAGCTTCTCGTTGCAAAATTTAGGCTTAAATTGAAAAAAGTAGGGAAAAGCACTAGGCCACTCAGGTATGAACTAAATCATATTCCTGATGAATATACAGTAGAGGTGACAAATAGATTTAAGGAATTAGATCTGATAGACAGAGTGCCTGAAGAACTATGGATGGAAGTTCGCAACATTGTACAAGAAGTAGCAACTAAAACCATCTCAAAGAAAAAGAAATGCAAGAAAGCAAATGTCTGAGGAAGCTTTGCAAATAGCTGAGGAAAGAAGGGAAGTGAAAGGCAAGGGAGAAAGAGAAAGATACCCCCAATTGAATGCAGAATTCCAGAGAATAGCTAGAAGAGATAAGAATGCCTTCTTAAATGAACAGTGCAAAGAAATAGAAGAAAACAACAGAATAGGGAGGACCAGAGATCTCTTCAAGAAAATTGGAGATATGAAGGGAACGTTTCATGCAAAGATGGGCATGATAAAGGACCAAAATGGCAGAGACCTAACAGAGGCAGAAGATATTAAGAAGAGATGGCAAAACTACACAGAAGAACTATACAAGAATGAGCTTAACGTCCCAGATAACCACAATGAGATGGTCACTGACCTCGAACCAGACATCCTAGAATGTGAAGTGAAATGGGCCTTAGAAAATCTGAGCAACAACAAAGCTAGTGGAGGTGACAGTATTCCAGCTGAGCTATTCAAAATCTTAAAAGACGATGCAGTACAAGTGCTACACTCAATTTGCCAGCAAATTTGGAAAACTCAACAGTGGCCACAGGATTGGAAAAGGTCAGTTTACATTCCAATTCCAAAGAAAGGCAATGCCAAAGAATGTTCAAACTATCGCACCATTGCACTCATTTCACATGCTAGTAAAGTTATGCTTAAAATCCTACAAGCTAGACTCCAGCAGTATGTGGATCGAGAACTATCAGAAGTACAGGCAAGATTTCGAAGAGGCAGAAGAACTAGAGATCAAATTGCCAACATACGCTGGATCATGGAGAAAGCTAGGGAGTTCCAGAAAAACATCTACTTCTGCTTCATTGACTATGCTAAAGCCTTTGATTGTGTGGATCACAACAAATTGTGGCAAGTTCTTAAAGAGATGGAGTACCAGACCATCTCATTTGTCTCTTGAGAAACTTATATGCGGGTCAAGAAGCAACAGTGAGAACTGGACACGGAACCACTGATTGGTTCAAAATTGGAAAAGGAGTCCGGCAAGGCTGTATACTGTCACCCTGCCTATTTAACTTATATGCAGAGCACATCAGGAGAAAGGCAGAGCTAGATGAATCAAAAGTTGGAATTAAGATTGCCGGGAGAAATATCAACAACCTAAGATATGCAGATGATACCACTCTAATGGCAGAAAGTGAAGAGGAAATAAAGAGCCTCTTGATGCGGGTAAAGAAGGAGAGTGCAAAAGTTGGCTTGAAACTCAACATTAAGAAAACCAAAATCATGGCATCCGGCCCTCTCAATTCCTGGCAAATAGATGGGGAAGAAATAGAGGTAGTGACAGATTTTATTTTTCTGGGTTCTAAGATCACCTCAGATGGGGACTGCAGCCAAGAAATTAAAAGACGCTTGCTCCTGGGGAGGAAAGCTATGGCAAATCTAGACAGCATACTAAAAAGCAGAGACATCACCCTGCCAACAAAAGTGCGTATAGTCCAGGCCATGGTTTTCCCAGTTGCAATGTATGGCTGTGAAAGTTGGACCATAAGAAAGGATGAGCGCCAAAGAATTGAGGCCTTTGAACTATGGTGCTGGAGAAGACTCCTGCGAGTCCCTTGGACTGCAAGGCGTTCAAACCGGTCAGTCCTAGAAGAGATCAACCCCGACTGCTCTTTAGAAGGCCAGATCCTGAAGTTGAAACTCAAATACTTTGGCCACCTAATGAGAAGGAAGGACTCACTGGAGAAGGCCTAATGCTGGGAAAGATTGAGGGCAATAGAAGAAGGGGACGACAGAGAATGAGATGGCTGGATGGAGTCACTGAAGCAGTAGGTGTGAACTTAAATGGACTCCAGAAGATGGTAGAGGACAGGAAGACCTGGAGGAACGTTGTCCATGGGGTCGCGATGGGTCGGACACGACTTCGCAATTAACAACAACAACAACAACATATTGTCATCAAATAATAATTTGTAACTTGAAAGCTGTGTCCAAAAAGTACAGGTAATCTTCAACTTATGACCACAACTGAGCCCAAAATTTATGTTGCCAAATGAGACATTTGTTAAT
Organism: Crotalus tigris; assembly: GCF_016545835.1. NCBI lineage: Eukaryota > Metazoa > Chordata > Lepidosauria > Squamata > Viperidae > Crotalus > Crotalus tigris. The sequence goes on along the minus strand of NW_024096651.1, from coordinate 677,528 downwards.
TTAGTTTTGCCCCATTTTACAACCTTTTTGCTACAGTTGTTAAGTGAATTACTGCGGTTGTTAAGTTAGGCATATGGTTGTTAAGTGAATCTCTCTTTCTCATTTGACTTTGCTTGTCAGAAGGTCACAAAAGGTGATTACATGACCCCAGAGCACTGCAACGGTCATAAATATGAGTTAGTTGCCAAGCGTCTGAATTTTGATCATTTGACTCTAGGGATGTTGCAATGCTAATAAGCGTGAAAAATGGTCATAAGTCCCTTTTTTCAGTGCCGTTGTAACTTTGAATAGTCACTAAATGAACTGTTGTAAGTCGAGGACTGTCTGTATATGTTATGTGTAGTAGTGTGCAAAAATATACACGTTGAAAAATCACATGTACCGTAAGCTTAGGAGAATTAGATACAGTACCAATTTTATACAAAACTGGAGAGAATCTACTTCAGAATTGAATTAACTTGAACTGCACATTCCTTTTTTTATATAATAACAAAATAAATGATCAGTGCTGTGAGTTTTTAAACAAAAGCCATACAAAGCCTGTCACATCTTTTCATTGGGTAGTTTTGTCTGCTTCATGTGTCAGCACCCTGAGCTGTTTAAACTCTTACGTTTCCTCCTAATTAGGAAGGGTTTGTAGCAGCCGGTGTCCTGCTGTGTGAGATAAGACTACCAGTGATAGAGGAGCTTTTATGAGCATTTTACATGCCCCTTCCATCCAATATTGCTTTGTCTTATCTAAATGTGGTCTTGTTAACTCTAACCTTCTATCTTGAGGTTTGGTTCAAACTTTTCCTTGATGAACTATTGCACTTAGCTACATAGTCGACAATCTGCAGCAGTCTGAGCAATGGAGAATTGTGACCATACACTTGCTATGGTATACAAAAATTGTAGTTCCTACTGCAAGGCAATGAAAATCCATGGTTATTTAACCAATGCCACTCCGTGTGCTTCCTTGACTATATTTAATAAGATGTTAAAGCAAGATGCTCATAGATTTGAATTATGAGGTTTAGGGTAGGGATTTGATTTTGTAGCAAAGATTTTTTCCTTGTCTCTGATTTTTTGTTTCATTCTTTTTAGTTGGCAGCTGTATTACATTTAGCAAACTTATGTCATTTCAAAGTTTGTTTAAAACAATTGTTTTTATTTCAGGTTGTTTGTTTACGAGCTGAAATTGGTAAATTGGAATTAGGGATAATTTTAAATTTTAAAATACTTTAAGAGATAGATTTTTGCCTTTAGATATTATTGCAAAAAAGTAGAAAGAGAAATAAAAGTTATCATAGTGAATCATTGTCTCTTTTAAAAGATTTAGACCAGGGGTCCCCAATCCCTGGTCCATGGACCGTCACCAGGCTGTGGCATGCCAGAAATCGGGCCACGCAAACAAGTGAAGCTCTATCCGTGGGATACAGACAGTATGAGAAACCATGCCCCCTTTGATCTATGGAAAAACCTCTCTTAACGGAACCAGCTCCTGGTGTCCAAAAGGTTGGGGGCTGCTAATTTAGACATTTCCCTACCATTTTTGACCAGAGCCATTCTTTTTAATATCACAAACTTGTCTGTCTCATGAGGAGGGATTATTATAATGAATTATGTAATGTAACATAATGTAATGTAATATAATACCATATGATATGATATATGATAGATAGGATAAATAGTACTACTGCCAGATGGATTTGCAGTTGGCTGACCAACTGTAGCATATGGTCCTCAATGGAACTACATCTATATGGAAGGAAGTGTGGAGTACCTCAAGGTTCTGTCTTGAAACCAATAATTTTCAAGATCTTCATAAATGACCTAGATGAGGGGATTGAAGGGGCAATCATCAAATCTGCAGGTGACACCAAACTAGCTAGAATTGCTAATCCTTTGGAAGACAGACTGAAGGTTCAGAAGGATCTTGACAGACTTGAGCATTGGGCCCTATCCAAGAAGAAGTTCATTGATGAGAAAAAAACCCTTACTTTCCTCACCACTGAACTGCATCTTTGGAAAATAGACTTAAGATTCAGAAGGATTTTGATAGACTTGGGCATTGGACTGTATCCAACAAGATGCAGTTCAGTGATGAGAAAAGTAAGTTTGTGCACTTAGGCAGGAAAAACCAAATGCATAGAATAGGCAGTACCTGTCCCAACAATAATAACTGTAAGAGGGATCTAGGTGTCCTAGTGCACCACCACGTAAGTATGAGCCAGCTGTGTGCTGCAGCTGCCAGAAAAGTCAATGCGGTCCTAGGCTGCATCAACAGATACAGCATCAGGAACATGAGAAGTGATAGAACCACTCTATACTATATTAGAAGACCATACATGGAATACTGCAACCAGTTCTGGTCACCATGATACAAAAAAGATGCTGGGGCCCCAGAAAGAGTGCAGAGAAGAGCAACAAAGATGATCGGGATCTGGAAGCTAAACCGAAAGATGAACGGCTAAGGCAATTAGATATGTTTAGCCTAACAAAGCATCTGACAAGAAGACAAGAAGCAATGGGCGGAAGTTAGAGATACAGCTTGGAACTAAGGAGAAATTTCCTGACAGTGAGAACAATTAGTTAATGGAACAGCTTGACTTCCGGAGTTGTGGATGCTCCATTTCTGGTGGTTTTAAGAAAGGATTGGACAACCATTTGTCCAGGATGGAATAAAGACTTCTGCCTAGGGCAGGAGGTTGGACTAGAAGACCTCTGAAGTCCCTGCCAGTTCTATAATTCTACAAAAATCTAATCTAATCTAATCTAATCTAATCCTTCCATCCAGTATAAAGTCTATCATGTTTAAGTTTATTTGTTTGTTCATATCTTGTGACATAACAGAGGAATTGCACTTTACATGACCCAGCCATTGTTTACTTGATGATGAACTATACAGATTTTGGAAGCAAAATGCTGGAGTCAGAAAGAAAAATATTCCCACATCAATCTTTATGACTTTAAGCAAAGCTTCCATCGTTGATACTGCTTTGTACAGATGATGCTATTAAATAGCATGGGTTTTGTAAAATTATATAGGGTAACTCGCAGTCAACATTCATTCATGTTATCATAAATGCATAGCCAAAGATATATTCAAATTGATGGGGAAAGAACCATATTTATTTTTGAAAAAAAATGGGAAATTGTGTGAAAGCGAATTTTTCTTCTCTATATTTTCCTCAGAGAAAACATTTTCAGGAAGGTCTAGGAAAAAAATGGCAGAGAAATGATCATGGAATGGTGGCTTCTGTGTCTGGGAGAATGTAAACATGTCTCACTACAGAGCTATGAAATCTGAAATATGAGAAGCAGATTCAGCAAACGTAGGCTTCCTATGGATGTTTTGTTTCTCAAATGTAGCAGATGTGAGAATCACTTCACAATGCTAAACATATGGTGTAATTTTGTACTGTACAAATTGCTGACCTGGGTTTTGTCTACAGTTAAGTTGGCATGCTTTTAGAATTAGTCTCAGGATATAGATCTTCCTAAGATACATGTGGCAGTAGTTCAATACAGTACTATATTTTAATAATAGTCCCTTTGAACTATATATGACTTGTGCATATGCCAGCTCTTTCCAAACTAGGGAAAGATGATGAACATACTGTAGCTCATTACTAGAACTTAATTCTGGTTTCAGATTGGCATTGCTCTTTTTTCCAGGCTTCTGAGAATTAGCTGAATTGTATAATATTGGACTACCGATAGGAGGGGCCAAGTCCTTTCTGTTAGGAAGTGTATTTCTGTGGGAGCTCAGGAAGAGGGTCTTTCCATCACAGTGCCTGCCCTTTGAAACATCATTCCCCCCAGAAATTATATTGACTCCAACCTTATTGGCCTTTTGTAAGGCCATAAAGGCATGGGCGTGGAGATCAGAATATGTGGCAATGGCTGTGTTGGTTTATCATTAGTACTTTTGTTTTTTTTTTAACATTGGCTGTTAAATCTGTTCTTTTTTATTATTATTTAACATTTTTTTCATGCTTATAGCTGCCCAAAAGAATAAATGTGAGGTAGGTGGCTATAGAAATTGAGAAAATAATAAATAGATAAATAAATTTACATTCATGTATCTAGCGATGAATGGACTGTTGGTGGATTTTCTTCAAATATTTACAAAGCCTTTCTGATACTGTTTTTCTGGATCCTGCAAAAGCCACAAGTGCTGGGAGGACTGAGGCTGAGAAACATGAACCTGCTTTATCTCTAAGCATTAGCACAGCTAATTAATTCCCCTTCAAAGCCCCCCCTCCTAGAGTGATTAATCCCCTATCAAGCTCTGTCTCCAGCCATTCAGGAGGCCTAAGTCTGCCAAGGTATTTACAGCCCCCTAGCCAGCAAGCAGACGGCAAGGCAGCTTGTTATCGGGATTGGATGGAAGTGGTTCCAAGACAAATGGCCGCCTATCTCCCAAGTGGCCTTGCAAAACCCAACAAAGTGCTGTGCTGTGCTGGCCACCTACTTTCCTCGTCCTCCTCTCTCTGCTAACGTTTCACAGATGTGACCCGAGCCTTCCCCCTTCATAGTTTAACACTAAGCAGCACCTCCACAATCCAGTGAAAGAGCCAAAGCACTTTACTTTTGAGCCTGCCAAAAGCCACACGGGGACAAGACCCTTTCAAGTTGTTTTATGAAACTAAAAGGTCTGTAATGGATGAGGGCAAAATAATTGTGTTGGGGAAATAATAGAACTGGGAAGGGGATGAAGCTGTAAAGATGGAGTGGAATAGGGTCAGAGCAAAATCGAATCTGGTGCATTTGTCAGTAGAGAAGGGCAGCGTTCAGAATCTGTACTTTAAAAACTTGGAAATGGTACAACACTAAACAAAAAAGAAAAATCCATGAAGCAGTGCCAGGACCCAAGGATATGAGTTGCTGAAGTAGCAAACTCATTTGACGGTTTAGAAAATAAATTATTCCCCAGACTGGTGGGATATAATAATCTGGCTGCTGGCCAAGATAGCAGGTAAATGGATTTTGTCTTTCCTTTTCCTCTGTCTAAACTTTGGGCTGTTTAAACTTTGGGCTGCTATACCAACCAACTCCGGTAGGGGGCACTGTGGTGCCAGGCTCAATAGCACTGCAGGAAGAAACCCTAATGAAGTAACATGAGAAAGTTTTGGACTCTTTAGTGAGGTGAAGACAGAGGAACCAGACTGTGTGTGGTATATATTGACCTCTTGAACTATGGATATGGAGAGGAGACTGTCAGCTCTGCTGGAGCTCACACAATTTTCAAAAAAGCGTATTGGCCTTTTCAGTAGATTTCTTAGTATCAACAGTTTATCTGTTCAAATCAGGATCTCCCATGATTTTTCTTATCAAAGGCCTCACACTCATCCTCTTCCTGCCAAGAAACTGTGTCTGTACTGACATTTTGCTATTCTACACTGATCATAGGGTGTTCCCTGGAAGTGTGATTTTTTTTGGTCTGGAATCAGTCCTTATGGAACACAGTAATATGAACAGAACCAGTTAGAATTACTGTTTTTTGTTTTTCTAACCACCTATATTTTTCCTGAACTATTGAATATTTGAGGACACAGATATGGTATTATTTTAGCATTTCAAGAATATAGCTGCAGATTATTTTTCATATTTTAATTAAAGGGATTTAACCGACCCTCTGCCAGATATATACCGGGATTCCTGATTCACATTTTTTTTTCTTTCAGTGTTGTTATACAATTGGAGTGTCTCTTCAAACATTAGGTAAATCTAACATTTGCCATTGTTTCTGATTCAGATTGATGTTATAAGCAGATGTGCTAAAAACGACTCCATCATTCAACTGGAGATGATGGACATTTGGGGGGGCACAGGTTGATCACCTCTGTATAAAAGAATCTATTGTGATGTTAGCTTGATTATTTAAAATATATCAAGTACGTTTGTCAGCTGATTTCTGTGTGATCTCATTTATTTATTAAAGTAGTTTATTATTTATTATTATACCACCTAACAGAGATAATAACTAACATTGAAAAATGCAGATGGAGAAAACTATATGGGATGTAATTCAAAGGAAAGCATTAATATGATTCAGTGGATTGTTTTTATATGGAAGGCATTCCAAGACCAATTTCATCCATGTGTTTTGTTGAGCATGACAAACAAAAATAGGATTCACTCATTGCTCCAAACCAGAATTTTTAAAACCACAACACGACTTAATGCAATAAATGGACATAGTTATTGAATGGTCTTGCTTTTAGTCTTGGCAGTATATTCCCAACATTTCAAGAACAGACATAACAGGACTGCTGTGGAAATTAATATTCTGGGAGTAAATCATATCTGAAACTCATTTTTACAATTTATTATATATTCTGATATGATGTAATAGAAATGAAAGAACGAATACCTTATCGGACAGATTTAGAGATTCTTTAAAAGCAAAAGGCTACCACAATATTTGGTGTAATAAAGGAGAGATTAAAGTCAAGTTTATGTACATGATATAAAATAGAGAACTAAAATGAAATTCCCATTAAATTTCCAAGCAACAGGCTGCCATAAAATGGACAGATATTTTTTTACCAGCATTCTAAACAGATAATTTTCAGATTTTTTTTTCTTAGCAGGAGCACATCATGCAATCCTACTATTGCTGGTAGTTTATACCTAATTTAAATAGATTAGTTCTCTGTTTTTAGATGACATAGATAGCTGTGATTTATTTAAAATGGGAAGAAAAAATTTCCATTCATTTTCTTACAGTTGAAAGTAATACAGTGAAGCCTATTTATTGCTGTTTATTCATGTTTTGGGAAAAAAAGCAGATAAGGGATGAAAAGAACAAGAATTTCAAATGCTCGGGGGTTAGCAACTTATGGCTCAAAGACTGGATCTGTATTGCCACCCTAAATCATCTGGCTCATACTTCCAAAAAGAAACAGCATATCTACCTGATCCATGGTGGTCCTAAAAAAGAATTCAAGTTTGTAGTTCTATCTCAGGCCTGATATAGACCTGCATTATTTTAATAAATTGTAATGATTTGGTTCATGTTAGAAGTATGTATACACTGTAAATATATTTATGTATTTTATAAGATACCTTTGTTTACTAAGATCTCTTCCTTCCCAGTCTTGTGATTGGGAACAAAAGCATTTCTGTTCCCAATCACAAGGTTGTGCCAAGATGTTGTGGATCATGTCCTCATTATCCTCTTTGGTTACACCTCCCTTTTTCCCCCTAAGAAGAATCTCGATGGTTTCTCCCTCAAAATCCTTCCAAGTGCAAATGTATTCACTTGAGAGAGAGAGGGAGAAAAACGCCTATCATTTATTCACAGACATGGCCTCTGGCCCCTATGCAGAAGAAGATTGCAATCCCTGCTTTGTATAGATCAGGGGTCTGCAATCTTGACAATCAGGGGTCTGCAATCTTGACAACTTCAAGACTTGTGGACTTCAGCTCCCAGAATTCTGGGAGCTGAAGTCCACAAGTCTTAAAGTTGTCAAGGTTGCAGACCCCTGGTATAGATGACATTAGCAGAATCTCTACATACAGAATGACTCCATCACGACTGATCTTTAGAAATGCCTTAAAAACAAACCTTTTCAGAAGGGTATTAATTCAGAACCTATTATCAATATACCTATTATTTTCTGTTATAGTAATTTATGATATGATTTCTGTATTTCCTTATTATTAATATATTTATTTTGGTTTATTGTATATGTGGATCCATTTAGAAATTGAGGACATATTAAGTAGTATGCCCTAATGTGAGACTTAGATTCAAACGAATGGTAGAGAAGCTTAGATGTCTTTAATTAGCTGCAAGATTTAGCATATGAAAAGTAGAAAGGTGGAAAATGATCCAAGTTAGTCAATGATCTTTGTAGAATATTCATTTTTTATTGGATAATAAACAGATGGTTTGATGAGGTAAAATATTTACCAGACTGATTCATTCTTAGAGTATCTTACTTTATTTTGGGATAGATAGGCTGTTCAGAACAGTCTTTTAATCATAATGGAACTCCTAATTACTATTTTTCTTACGCCAAAACCAATAATCAAATCAAGACATGAGGTGGCTATAACTTTTGTAAAAGATAAATATTTTAATTTGATTTAAGAAATGCCAAAGTACAAAAAGCTCTCTATTGTCGCTGTTCTATTCATTGTTGTGAAAGTAAAGAATATCTAAAAAGCAGAAAGATCATAATGCTGAAACACGGTAAGTCATTGTTTCTTTGATCATCTGATGAGTCTTCTAACAAAGGGTACAAATTTGAAAAATTTACTTTAGTTTGGAAACTAGCAGTAATGTTTAAAAGTGGCCCAATTTCATTTGATGTAATGAATGTGGCAAAAGACTATTTCCATTTTATTCTGCATGATCAATAGGATTTGAAGAACTGGGAAGATGATATATTAATCCAGGGCTTTTCAGGTAGATGCTACGTGCTACCTAGCATGTTCCAAAGATGTTTCTATAGCAACTGCCTTTGCTATCTCTATTAAAATCCTGCAGAAGTATATAACCAAAAAGGAAGGTTCCATGTAATTTAAGGGCCCTCAGAACTTAAGACAGAAATCTTAGTGATTACTTGGAAACTTTTTGTCCTGAATTCCTTTTAAAAATAATATACTTGGACATGAACAGAAGAATTAATAGACTAGAATCTGTACTATTTTATTAGTACAGACTGCTCTAAGACTAAAAAACGTATGTCTTTTAATGTTGTTATGTTTTTTTTCTCCTGAATTAGATAAACAGTGACAAAATTGTAATGCATGGTTCATTTTGGTAATTTGTAAGTCATGACCCTTAAAGGGCTTGCAAAATATGCACAACTAGGCTGTATTCATTATCTAAAAACTTACATGATAGGATGAGATAAGGCTCAGAGCTAAGCTCCAGACTGAATAAACTTTAGCAAGAAATATTGGGAAATAAACTACTTTTGCCATAATTATTACTGTCATTTAAATGGGGGAAATATGGTTTTAGTCAGCTTCCATCTTGACAATAAAAGCATGAGTGTTTTTGTAGCTCCTTTCTCTTTTCTGATATTAACAATGGAAGCTGGAGAGGCATGTTCTGCTTAGCTGGTGAAGTTCAGTACCTATCAAGTCCCTCCTCTAAAAGTGCTACATCTCAGAACTGCATTTTCAAGGGAAAAACAAAATAACACTTTGGTGAGTACAAGGATAGGTACTGACTATGATTTATCACTTCCCAAGGACAAGTACAGTTTGTTCCCTGGGAATAATTTAGAGAAAAGTTCACAGTAGATCTTCATAGAATAAAAAAAAAAAAGGTATTAGATGAATGCTTTCCTATCATGGCAGTTAGGAGGCTAAAATAATTGTCCAAGAACAACTCTTGAAAGCATTTTATAGATTGGTACTAATTTATTCAGTGGTTCACGGTGATATTCACACTGACTATAAAATAGATTTAGGTAGCCTAAAGAAGTATCATAGACAATGCGATTTTTGCTGTTATATGAAATAACTTTTAAGAATGAGATATTAAATTAAGCTTTTCGTTTCTTCACTGACAATTCAGTGTAAAAATAAATTCAGACATGTTTTGAAAGGCACAAACAATTGTAAGTATATGATATTATTTATCAGATTTATATAGCTACCCGTCTCCTGTGACTCTGGGTGGCATACAATAAGACAGCCAATTATATTTGTATATAAATAAGAGTGAAGGGAATGGACCAGCATCCTACACACAATGTTAACAGTTTTGTGGGCTTGCCTTTTTCCTGGGATCTCCAAATGTACTGGAAGACCATAGTTTTCAGGGATTTTCTGAATGCCAATAGATCAGAGCTAATCTCTCCCATGGGAGAATGATGTTCCAAAGAGCATCATATTAAACACCATTAAATGGACAGTATGGGTTGCCCTTCCAGTTAAATCTGTGCAACGTGCATAAGCTTTGGGAAAACTATAATACTACAATTATATTGTATTGATACTATATTTAATACTATAATGGTATCCATCGAGCCTTGGTGGCATAGTGGTTAGAATGCAGTATTGCAGGCTAATTCTGCCAACTGCCAATAGTTCGATTCTGATCGGCTCAAGGTTAGCTCAGCCTTCTGTCCCTCTGAGGTCGATAAAATGAAGGCCCAGATTGTTGGAAGCAATATGCTGACTCTATAAACCTCTTAGAGATGGCTGTAAAGCACTACAAAGTGGTATATAAGTCTAAGTATTATTGCTATTGCTATGCTAAATATATAGGGAAAGATACAAACAGTATAAAATCTAAATGGAACTTTACACATGAGTACAACAGAAATAAATTAGTACAGTTCTGTTGACATTCTAACTTCAGGGAAGTGATGACCAATAAAAGATATAAATGTTTATGAACTTAGCCAATTTCATATCCATCATAAATGTGTGTTAGTATAATTCTGCTACTGTCTTAATTGTAATAACTTCTGAGTCAGGTGTTCTTGCTTTTATTATCCTGATACTACCTTTGGGGACTGTTAAATTTTACTAAATGATGACTTACTTGCTTTTCTACTAGGCACCACATTAAAATATAAACATTGAAATACATCCAAAGCAGCAGTGTTATAGAAGAATGAATTTGAAGTGGATTAGCTCTCTGTTGTTTCAAGAGCTTCTCAGTTGAACTTTAGTTTTTTAAATAATCTCCATAACTAGCTTACAGTAGATGTTTCAGGCCAGAGACCCAGGCAGACGTGAGGGTGAGATATGAATTTGGTGGCAGACTAGACAAAAAGCAAAACCAGAGAGGGAGGTAGATGGCTTCTGATAGATGGTCCAACTAAAAGGCAGGGGTTGGCTGAACAAAAAAGCATTCCAAGCAATGTCTTGTTTGGAAAATTGTAGGCACCTCTCTAGTATCCCCACCCATATTTGGCAGGATGAAGACTGTAGCCTGCTCCAGAGGGGAAATCGGAAGTTCACAATCTTCATCCAAAGGATAATTTTCCCAGGCTTTTTCCTCCCACACCTCTTTTCTTTTTTGGAGCTTAGACTGGCCAATTTTTTAAAAAATGGAGACAACACTTGGTTTAGGTAGCTCTGCCAAGTGCAGCTTGAAAAGCAAATTTTCTTTATCATTTAAAAAATGTTTAAAAAGTAACTCTGCAAAGCTTTTTTCATGAATATATTATACACTTGATCTTCAGCATAGCTGACATAATGCAGCTGGGGTGTCCTGTCAGCTACTCAAAGATTTGTCTACTTGTCTGCTTCCCTCTATCCACTGAAGATAAAAACCTCAATACTGACAGTTGAGGCGGGAAGTGCCCATTTTACTTATAAACATGTTAGACTTGTCCAATTAACTAAAGCTAGTAATTAAAAGAGGTTAGCAGCATTGCCACAGTACAAGGAAAGCAAATTTGTTGTGGTGGTTAAGGCCTCAGGCTAAAAACTGGGAGATTGAATTCTGGTTTCACCTTAGGCACAAAGCAAGCTGGGTGATCTTGGGCCAGTCACTCTCTCTCATCCCTATTGGATCTAGTAGGATGGACAGATGTTCTTAGGAAAAGGCAGGCCTGCAACTAGCCAGGTCCTTTAAAGGTAATAACCAGCACTTGGAATTGCACCCAGAAGAAAACTGGAAGCCAGTTCAGTTTTTGCAATAGAGGTGTAACATGGGTGAACCATGGGGCACCTAATACTATGTGTGCTGCCGCATTCTGGACCAGTTACAATTTCTGAGCGGTCTTCAAGGGCAGCCCATATAAAACACATTGCAATGATCCAATTGGGAGGTGACTAAGGCATGAGTGACCATGAGCGGAGCCTCCCAGTCCAGGAAAAGGCACAATTGGCATAGAAGACCTGCAATTCAGTGCACCAGTGCAATCCCATCCATAGTCAAATATGACAAGTCACAAGACCCTGGGAGACCAAAATCCCAGAGCCATTCCATCTTGTCACGATTGAGCCAAAGACAGTTTATCAGTGGTTTCATGTAGAATGTTAGGAGAGGGGGGAGACCCAAGCTCTGAGGCACCCCACACTGCAGGGGCTTATGGCTTGACCTGCCCTTCCCCACTCATACCGCCTGGAACCAGTCACAGAGAACTCCCATTCCCAACCCCCAGAGAACTCCCATTCCCAACCCCCAGAACTGATGCAGAAGGTTATTGTTGTTGATATTAAAAACGGCTGAAATAATTCAACATGTTTTAAAGGATTTTCTCTCGCTTCATCTGAGAATTTCTGCGTATTGAAGAAACTATAATATGAATGGTATAATACTTTATTCTACATGTGATAAATAAATTTGGCATTTGGATGGCTTACATATCATATACTGAAACAAAACTGTTGGATCAAAGAACAGCAAAAACAGTCCTTTATACTAGAATATTCTAAGTGGCAAAAAACATTGGATTTGAGCAAGACTTACAGTCTTCATAGAACACCGAATATTTGTTTTCTTTGCAGTCATGATTTATCATTGTTTTGAAGTGGTTTTTTTTCTTTTAATGCTTCTTATCAGTTGCTTCTTGATTATGGTTAGATACTGGCAGATAGATACTAGATACTAGAAAGCATCATGGCAGCTCTCTTTAAAAATACCTATGAAAATTACCTTTCTTTGTAGACAATTTGAATTTAAATTGAATGACTGATTTTTTAAAGGAAACTTTAAAGAAACTCTAGCTCCTTACTTGATAAAATACTTAGTTAAAATTTCATTAAATTCTGCCTTGAACTTGATTATGTGAATTTTTATGTTGATTATAACAAAAAAGATAGGCTTAGTATTGGATTAGGTGAAGCTTTGAGTTTGCTGCTTAAAGTTTAACAAAGGAGAAACAGTGGATCTGACATTTGTTTGGCAGGAAACGGGTAAAAAAGCTGTGCTTGTTATATACAGTAGTTTTCTTCTTATAAAGGAAGCAGCTGCTCTATTCACCAGCTGTAATTTGTGAATGGCCTTTAATGGCAGTCCCAAAGAGGATATCCCAAGGAGAATATGTGGTGGAAATTAAATCGGACCGGGGGGGGGGGGAAGACACAGATCATTATTATAGGTTGAATTGGAGGGACAGGTCAGCTCAACTTTCAGAAAATAATAGTGTGTGTCACTGAAGTATTCAAAAGAGTACCATTGAGTAAATTATTATCTTAACACCAGAGTTACTGTATAGGGATCAGTATAATTTATGTATTCAGTGTTCTGGTATCTAATATAGGTTCTTGAACACTCATTTTAATACGGAATTCAGAAAGCACAAAGAAATTGCCACAAGAATAGTACTGTAACCTCTCTGTATTAAGATATCTATAATTATTTTTCTAGGAACTACCTGGACATTTCCATCTGTGAATATTTCTATTTATTTAATACTTATTGGAATTCTCCAATCTTTTCAAGTTTCTTTGGATGAAGCAAATCCACTGTAATACTCCTTTTTCACTCCCATGGTTCTCTGGTTATTAGTTCAGAACACATTGATCAGTCTAGGTTTGAATTATACTTTAATATTCTTGGCATCACCAAAGCAAAATTAACATTGAAACTAATCCCTTTCCTACCTTAATACCGGTACTCCTTTTCTTCAAAGTTGGAATCACATAAAACACCAAGGAAAACGAATTGTTCTGTAAACTAATGGAGGCTTTGTGACTCTCTCTGCCGTTTCTTTTTCTTACTTTTGTGTACTTGCTTTTCAGGAAGTAAAGCACTAATTTTATCCTTAGAAAACAATACCTCATCACAATTTAAAAAAGTATGACATTCAATACATATGTATTCTTGCTTTAGGGGGAAAAGAGCATTGTCTCTTCCTTGCCCCTTGCTACAAATTTAAGAAGGGATTGCCTGCCATTATTAGAAAAGGAGAAGATAATTAATTTTGTATAATGAAACAAGTGCAAAATATCCACAAAGAAGCAAATTATTCCTGCTCAGGTAGGGGACCTTTGTAAATATTACTAGATTTATTTTAGGAGCTAGCTAGAACCTTGGCTCTTTTATGACTTGTGGACTTCAATACCTAGAATTCCTGAACCAGCCATGCTGACTCAGGAATTCTGGGAGTTGAAGTCCACAAGTCATAATAGAGCCAAGGTTGCCTACCCCTGAGCTAGACGAACATTACTGTTCATGGTATAGTCTGCATATACACAATACATATTGTTTTTAAAACCTTAAATCTGATAGATAGAAAGAACTGCATGAAAGTTAAGATGACTCACAGGAATGTTGTATTTTTTCATTTCCAATATGTGAATAACACATAGGAATAATGGTGAGATGTTGCATTTTTTACAGGAAAGATTACTGCAGTTTCAGAAGAAATTACTGTGCATAGATTGTGTGGAACAATTTATGTGTTTGCTGCTCCTAATTCCTCTATTGGTGATTTTCTGTTAAGAATCTGTGATCTCACTGAATATGGTGATATTTGTAAACTGTTGGTCATGAAGATAATTTTATATTGAAGCAGAGATGTTAAGAAACTGGATAGCTGAATATTTATTTCAGAATTCTTGATGGATGTAATAATTAGTTATCCTGGACCAAAAAGAGGCTTATTATGATACTAATATAACAGCTCTTCAGAAAGTACCAAAATGGCACACTGAAAAATTAAAACATTAATACAGCCTTAAAACTGCTACTTAACGGTTTTAAAAGGCTAAATGAAAAAGATTTCCATGCCAATATTCAGGTGGAAGAGTATTCTGTAGGATAGGGACTGTCATGGAAAAGGCATGATTCCTAGAATAAGGCGGCAATGGTTAAGGGAAGGAACTAGGAGTGTGGCTACCGTATCTGATCTATTAGGATGGGTAGATCTCCTTAGAAAGAGGCAGTCTCTCAGATAACCTGGCCCTGGGCCATATAGGGCTTTAAAGATAATCAGCATTTTGAATTGCACACAGAAGGAAATTGGGAACTAGTGCAGCTTGCACAACAGAAGTGTTACATGGATAAACCTAGCACTGCCTTCACCACCACCACCTTCTGGATCAGTTGAAACTTCTTCGCAGTCTTCAAGGCAGATCCAGCTGGAATGCACTGCAGTAATCCAAATGGGAAGTGAGCCAGGCATTAGTGACCATGAGCAGCTCAGTGCTTAGAACACTGAGTCAGAAGATCATTGAGAGGTCGATAGTTCAGCAGTTCAAAACCTGAGAGCGAGCTATGTGACTGAATGAGCCGGTCAATTTGTCCCAGCTCCTGCCCTGCCCAGCAGCTGGAAAGCACACACGGGCAAGTAGATAAATAGGTACTTCAGAGAGAAAATATCTGGGACATGAAAGGAGCCTCCTCAGGTGTCCTCTGGCCACCGGCTAATCCTTTCAACCTGGAAGCATCTTGATAGGTGCTTCCGACATGAACATAATAGTACTATGAACAAGGTCTCCTGGTATGAAAGACAAATTGTGCAAAGGCCCCCCTCCATTGCAGATACTACCTATTCCTTGAACAAGAGCTGTGATTGTAGGACAACAAATTGCAGAGCAACTCAGCTGGGAGGAATGCTACACTGTCCAGAGTCAGAGATAAAATATCATCTGGGCCCAGGGAGCCAAAAACTCAGAAACACTTTGTCTTGCCAACGTTGAGTCGAAACCAGTTCCTCTCCATTTAAAATCAATATCAAAACTTTCTAAATTTGCTAGAATTTTTTTTACTTATTTTCTGCTTACTAAATTACTAAATTATTTGATCCTATTTTGTGTTGCGTCAACAACTTTTGTCTTGTAATTACTTCTAGTAAAATTTAACACATTTGTTTTTCTATAGGGTCCTGGAGCATCCAGGTAGAGAGAGGAAGCAGAGTAGTAGTGCTACGAAGTCTACTCTGGCCTGGACTCACATTCTACCATATTCCTAATACTAAACAGCATGGTTATATCTATTTTGGCAACGGAGAGAAGAACATAGACTTACCCTTCATGTTGTAAAGATCACAAACATATAAAATTAAGGAAGCTATCTCCTAATGTTGTAATTATTTTGTACTTATGTCTATATTTTTGATTTAATAAATCAGTGTGAAATCAGTCTACTTTCTTGTGATTCATATTTTAAAAATATGTTTAGTTAGCACTCTTTTTGAGAGTAGTTGAGTTGTTCCACACCCATCTGCATTATTCAGGTGACCCCGGGGGCACAGATAAATCTCCAAGTGGCCTCAACAACTCTCAGAAAGAGTGCCAATGACCAGATGACTGCAAGGAATATAAATTCTTCCATCCTCCACCATTCAATCAGAACTGAAGAAGTTTCTTGGAGGAGAAACAAAACATCTTCAAGGGAAAACTAAGAAAGTCCGGTTGCCTTTTGAAAAAGCATCTTTTGGACAACCATGACCTGGATGACTGAGAATCTCCATAGACATTTACAATAGGACATGCACACACAACAAATCAAACATATGAATATAGAGTTGGGGGTGGGAAAGTATACTAGGCAGGGGTATATGCAAAAAGAATCTGGGAGTGCTGCAGAATAGTTACAAAAAAAATCAAATGCAATGCTTGGCTGCATCACAAAAGTATAGAGTCAAAATAGATTTGTCAGACCACACTGAAGATATTGCATCCAATGTTTGATGTGCACTTTAGGAATGACAAAGTAATATCCCCATTGTACAGTAACCAGATAGTAAAGGAACTGTAAGGAAGGAAAATCTTAGATGGGATGAAAAACAATGACTTAAATTACAAGGAAGCAGATTATGGTTGGACGGGAAAACTTAACGTTATGCTACTCAACAATAGACTACCTTAGGAGACTGGACATTTTCTGGAGTTATTTAAACATTGGTGATTCTTGTACTGTGTAGGAATCTGGACTATATGATTTTTTAAAATAACCCTTCCAAATCTTATATGTGTCAATGTTCCAACTAACAGACCCAAACAAATCAGAACTGCGAGGCTTAAAGCTTCCTCAAAGAACATGTTTATTGGATACATATAGGCACAGTCAAAAGTGAAACCAACTCTTAAAATTCCCCCCAGGAATTCAATGTAACTAAATATAACACTTTCCTCTCCTCTATTATGCAACTGATCACACTTCCCAATGAAAGCAATTGGCGGGCTCCGTGACACTTCTTCTCTCCACCTTCCAGCACCTGTGGGAATGACCTTGGTTCTCATGGGACCGCTCCATGTTTAGTCTAGCAATACTTCCGCTTTCCTCCCCCCCCAACCTGTGTGGCAACTGAGAACGACAAAGATGGCTTTAGCCAGGTTCGTTTCAGAAGTTGACAATATGACTGTATTATTCAGCAATTAGTTTAAGGTAGTGTAGGATGCAAAATGTACAGGCTATTGAAATCCAACTGAAAAAATGACAAAAAATTCATCTCAGGAGTTTAATCGAAATATATACAAAAATGAGATATGCCTCCATAGAGGTAACAAATTGATTGTTCAACTAGCCTTCCCAGGCTCCAGCAAATAACATTACCATCTGCAACCATTTTGTTTCTTCCAGACTCTACAAAACATTTATGATGCACACAGGATGGTCTGAATGATCGTCATCTACTGTCAACTCAAGCTGCACTCTCCTTCAGTGGTTAAAACGAAGGGGCTTTGATCCATAAGTAATATTATCTTTAAGTATTGGATGTGATATAGGCATGGGAACTTTGCACCATTTTCTCCCCTTCTTGTAAATGGGTCTCACAGCCTTGATAGGATATCTGGTATGGTACCTGTGAAGAGAAGCAGAAAACCATGCCATGAATAAAACTGGCAATCACAAAACATGTTTGAAATGCAATAAATAGTTACAAATAACATCTTCATTTTACTTTATTAGCACAAGTGACAACTAGGGCCCCATCTGCCTCAATGAAATGATTAAGCACCTTAATTGTGGGCTGTACTTCCTCGGTTACAATAGCGGGAGTAATTAATTAAAATGCTTCTGCCCAGTGCTGCTTTAGATTTGTAGGAGTCAGGCAAGACATAAGAAACTCTGTTCCATTTTTAGGTATTGTTTTGAAATTCAGTCAATGGCCATTAACTTCTCATTCATTCTTTCCATTTCATTATTTCAAAATAAAATCAGGCACATGCTGGTTCTTCAGCAAAGTCCATTTCTGACTGTCTATATCTGTATATCAGGTTATTTCAATGCATTGGCTAATTTCAATCTTTTTATTTCTATTTCAGCCTTTTGAAACGATATCAAGTTATCTGGTGAATCTTTGCTGTGTTCACAAGACAGGCACAAGGGAGCTCTATTAAGATGAGAAGGATCTGAATTGCCAAAGGAATTAATGTCTATTTCGTTAAAAAAAAACTAGGTTAGGTTTTCTTAATGCAGGAGAATAAGAATTGGCAGGACCACTCATTTTCACACATTCCGATAAGGAAGTGTAGTGATTTTTTTTTTTAAAAAATGATCTTTATTGTTTGTAATATAAAAAATATATAGAAAGAAAAAAGAAAAAAAATAGAAACTAAACAAAGGAGAGAAAAGAAAAAAAGGAAATGAGTTAAGATGCTTGTTAAATAGGATTCAAACACATTTTTCCTATGAGAACTCCTAACACAAATGAAGAAGCTAAGGTAAGTAGTTTGGTTATATCCACTAGCTTCTGAAGGCAAGATTAACCAGAAATATGGCGATTTAGAATCATCACAGCGTTTTGCCCTCAAGGGTTTTTTTTCCTGCAGAATTCTCAATTCAGTTTAACAAAACTCTCTTTATAAATGCAATAATGCAGACAAGGAAGTGATCAATAAAATTGCACATATGCCTCTCTGATGAGCAATAATATGGATGCATGAAATGTTAAGTGCTTTTGATGGAGCTGTGTAAAACTGATTTGCTCTTTGCCCATTTAGGATGTGCAAAATGGTAATAAATCCCAGCAGTCTCAAGCGGTTTTGAACATATAAAAATGTTCCCATCGCTTCAACACTTTTCAAAATGAGATGCCAAAGAAGGTTTTGCTCTTTGGTGCAGAAATAAAGCTGTCAAGTGAATAAACTGAAAGCTGAATGAAGTTGTAAGCACACTGCAATAGCTATGAGTTCAGAAATTAAAAAACAGACATCAAGGAATTGAAGAAATAATACTTCTCATCTTGAAAATATTGGTAAAGATTGATTTTTATTAGCATAATACATTAACACGAATGAACTCATGTTTCATTCCAGATATAAAAAAGAGAAGACTATTGAGAATCATTTGGAAAAAACAGTTGGAGTTAATAATAGTAAATGGCTCAATGCATTTCATTAGAGAGCCAGCCTGGAATAGCAGTTAAGGCATCAGGCTAGGAACCAGAAGACTGTAAATTGTAGTCCTGTCTTAGGCCCAAAGTCAATGGGTGACCTTGGGCCAGTCAATCCTCTCAGCCCTAGGAAGAAAACAATGGCAAACCGCTTCTGAAATCTTGCCAGGAAAACTGCGGGGACTCGTGCAGTCACCAGAAACTAACCCAAAGATATCCCCCCACCAAAATATTTCATTACACAGGACAAATCAAAGGTTAAAATTTCTTTATAATTTAAACTTCATGGAGAAACTAACTTTACAGGAAGAGTAGAAAAAAAACTTCACTGCAATGCATCATAACTTGCCAAGCTAATTTTATAGATATTTAATGTGACGCTGTGAAATATGGAAGATATGCCAATTCCAGTAGGGCTGTCTAAATTGTATTGTGTAGAATGTAGTTATAAACTTTGCTTTGTCTCCATCTGCTTTACTAAGATGAGAACTGAACTCCCCCTTCCTCTGCAAAACCTGACCTACTATCTTGCAGAAAGTGAGCTGAACCAAGCTTGCTTATGAAAATGGGCAAAATTTCAGAACAGCAGTCAAGTCTGGACTGAAATCTGAAGATCAGATAAGAACAGAGACGAACATGCTGGATGCTACCTTAGGCTTAGTAAAGTAAAATGTAATAGATAAAAAGTGAAGTATTAAAGCATATAAATCAAGTCCAGATCTCTTCCTTATAGTCTTATTGTTCTATACCAGCCATTAATGTCTTAAAAATTTGTATGAGGAACAATTCACTTACGGTTGTTTAGATTCCAATGTAATATTCAATAGCCACATCATGGCCTTTGTAGTAAAAATAAGACATATTAAATCTTTCATTATTTTGAGGTGAAACATCCTCTACATAAGCTTTCCGTATTATAGTTTCATATAAGACCGTGAATTTGTAATGCATATCAGATTAACTTCCTATTACAGCATATACACACACGTTACAATGTTATTTTATATGACGTAATTTACCAGGTGCTGATCTTCTCCAAACAGTCTAGACATAATTTTACTGCAGCTTTGGGAAACAGATGTTGGCGATGATATGACATATATTAAAATCTAAAAATTATACTGGGATGACAACAGATAAAGTTCTTAAATTAGAAGAACTAATCCTAGAATAGTGGAAGGATGGTCCAGAAAAACTTCTGCACAGTAAATATGGGGCACTGGCAGAGAGAGACAGGGTGGCTGGAAAAAGGGACAGGCAAGAAAATTCTGAACTTGGGATGAATGTGGTGCTGCTTTGATGCACAACCCTTTTCTCTTTGTATATCCTATAATGTTCAGTTGGAGTCCAGTGTTTTCTTGGACTGGATTAGGCTTTCAATGAGAATTTATGTTATGATTTGATAAAGGACAGTATTTTATTTATTAAATTTGTATGCCAGCCATCTCACTGTCGCAAGCAACTGAGTGGTTTGCAAACATCATAAAAAACAAAGGTATAAAACATTAAATATTAAACTGAATCAAAGTAAGTTAAAAAAAAACCAACCCAGAATCCTATGGTGGAGGTGGAATTTGCCTCCTCACATACCAACCACCTCCAACATGGAACACCCAATCAGGGCCTGATGCTGATCAGCAGGACCAGGTAACGGGAATCTTTTACACCAGGAAGGGGCTCCTTACAGTCTTCCAAGGGTTGCAGGAGATAAGGTGTTTTCTTTTGGTGAAAAATTAATGAATGAAAATGGGAGCAGGAGGTTCCTGGGAAGCAAACCAATCCTGCTGCCACCCTGAACCCATTTTGGGGGAGGGGTTTCCACAATATTTTGTGGAGCAATTAAGGACTATAAGAGATGTACCTACCATTCCAAGACAAGCAGCCCCCATTTAACCTCCACTTGTTCAGTGACTGATCAACAATTACAATAGTGCTGAATGAGGAGCAGTTATGAGGGGTGCCTGTAGTTGCGGCTATGCAGCATCTCTGTAGTCACGTGATTGCAATATGGGCATTTGGCCTGTTGAGCCAGTGGGAGGTTGCAGATAGCAATCACATGATCCTGCGATGCTGTGGGGACGCTGCAAATGCACTGGGATTCACTGAACAGTGGCAACTGGGATTGCTTAAATTGCTGTTACAAGTCAGTGCAGTCGTGTGATGTACCTCACAACTGTGTTGCTTAATGACACTTCCTATTCCCAATTACTATTGTTATTTACTATTGGTAATTGGTAATTATTTGGTGGGGCGCAATGGCTTAGTGCAGGCTTAGAGCCATGCTGGCTCAGGAATTCTGGGAGTTGAAGTCCACGAGTCATAAAAGAGCCAAGGTTGCCTACCCCTGACTTAGTGGTTAAAGATACTGAGCTTGTCAGCTGGAAAGCTGACAGCCCGTGTTTGAGATCTGAGGGCCACACGATGGGGTGAGCTCCCGTTACTTGCCCCAGTTCCTGCCCACCTAGCTATTCGAAAGCATGCAAATGGGTTAGGGCAGGGGTAGGCAACCTTGGCTCTTTTATGACTCGTGGACTTCAACTCCCAGAATTCCTGAGCCAGCATGGCTCAGCTTGGAAACCTCTCCCTTCCTTCAGCATGGCTGGCTCAGGAATTCTGGGAATTGAAGTCCACGAGTCATAAAAGAGTTAAGGCTCCCTACCCCTGGGTTAGGGTTAGATAAATAGGTACCACTTCGGTGGGAAGGTAACAGTGTTCCATGCGCCTCGCTGTATAGTCATGCCCACCATATGACCATGTAGGAGTCTTCGGACAATGCTGGCTCCGTCTAAGAAACAGAGATGTGCACTGCCCCCTAGAGTCGGATCTGACTGGACAGGGGAAACCTTTACCTATACATTTATTTAGTAATTACTAATAGTAATTGGTAATTAATAACTGATAAGTGAAAACTATCTGCATTGAGTTCCTCTAAATCTTGGAAAGCAGTCCCTAATTTCCCCCCCCCCCCAGTAATTTCAGGCCCTTGTATAATAGTTGATATATTTAATATTTTTTGAATAATACCTCTCCCCCCCAAAATCCAAAAAAATATTTAAAAATATGAAAATTCATGCAAAAATTTGAAATTTAGCCAATTTGCTGTCAAACTTTAGTGGTGTGATTTTGGGATTCTGGGGCCAAAGTGTGTTGAGACAAGGTTTCATGCAGCCATCATCTCATCTGCTACCAGCGGAGAGAGCCAGAACTCTACACCTTCATCAAGGCAGGGCACTGAGCCAAGATATTCAAAGGGTTACTTGTCTCTTTGCTTATGGGAATAATGAGAAGAATTTCTAGGGGAAATGAGCACAGAGAACGGCCTTCAGGTTAAGGCAAAGATTTAATTATTACACGTAAAGCAAAATTTCCCATGAAGTCACGCACTCTGTATGCTTGACCTGTCCTTCAATTTGGGAAAGTTTCAGAACAAAATTCTTATTTTCATCCTGTTCAGGGGAGGGCAATGTTCAGCATTTTGAAAGCTTGTGGTGAGAGAAAATAGCCAGCATGGCACTGGGTTTTGTGTTCAGCTATTACTGGTGCGAACTGGATTAAAATATTTACTTGGCCATGAATCTGTTCGGGTGATCCTGTTTAATTGCCAACTCTGTGCATAATATCCTTCCTACATGAGGGAAGGGCTCTGTCCAGTCATCTTGCAGAAAAGCTGGGAAATCAAAATTAGTACTATAGTAACAATAACATGTATTAAGAACCCACAGTGGAAACAGTTTTTCAGTTCTGGTATTTTTCAGAGAGAATTGCAATCTATTTTCACAAAGGCTGTATTAATCATATTCTGTAATATTTTTAGACCACTATTTCCTGCAACCATTACCAGCGTTTCAGTTTAGCAATGCTTTTCTCACTTAAAAAAGAAGAAATGGAAGAAGAAATATATACTGGGAATAATGTATTCCTCATACATAATATAGTTCCTAAACTATATAAAATGCATCTTGCCATTGTTTTTAAATGAGAGGCCATGAAATGTTAGCTTTCTGGTTCACACAGTTTTACCATGTCAATAACCTAGGTCAGGGATCTTCAACCTTGGCAACTTTTAAGACTTGTGGACTTCAACTCCCAGAATTCCTCAGCCAGCAAACTTTTGCTGGCTGAGGAATTCTGGGAGTTGCAAGTCCACAAGTCTTAAAGTTGCCAAGGCTGAGGACCCCTGACCTAGGTGCTTTCCCTCCCACTAGATATATTGTGCATGTGAGAACAGAGAGCACAAAGGGGGATATTTAAACAAAATCATAGCAAAGTTGGAAACAAACTTCCAAACGTGGGTCCTGTGTCTTAAAGCCCATTGCTTCTTCTGAAGCTGCTCTGAATATAGGATGTGGCTGTTTGAGTAGCGTGTTACAATTTAACCCCTAAGAGCTGTGAAAAGAAATGTTTAAAAAGCATCCACTTCTCTGCATTACTGGCTGTTCCAGAAATCAATGTGGGAGGCACAGGTGGGGGGTAGGCACATAGCCAAATCCACAACCTTCTTGTCCTGGTTGAGATATGGCAAGCGTCCAAAAATGCAACATTTTCTCTCTGCAGCCAACAGAGACAAAATCCCAACGAACTGGAGAAAGCGTTCCTAAAAATGCCTCAGCAAAGGCAACTCTGCCCTACTGGTCCCTACTTACTGTTCCAAAAACTTTGCATGCCATTAATGTTCTGTCACTTTCAAATACAATTCCTTGTTTTGTCCTTGTTATCAAATTCATTCCACCTAGCACTCTTTTCCATTCTTTCCCACCCACCAGGTTTGGAAGCTCTAGACCGGGAAAGCAAAGGAAAGACAGACACATGGCAGCTACCAAAATTAAATCTCTCTTTAGGAACTATACAGCAGTTTGTTAAATTGCTTGGCTTAAACCAGGAGTCTTCAAACTTGGCTCTTTTACGACTTGTGGACTTCAACTCCCAGAATTCCTTTGCTGGCTGAGGAATTCTGGGAGTGGAAGTCCACAAGTCGTAAAAGGGCCAAGTTTGAAGACCCCTGGCTTAAACTCCATTTCTGTTTCATGGAGAAAAGGACGTAATTCATCACTGCTGCCTTCATCTACTAGGCTGAATTCAGACCAGTGGAGTTCTGCTAGAGTTAATAAATCATCCTGTGAAAGTCCAAGAGAAGATTTGATAAAAACAATCCTATGGAGTAGTAGGTATCCTGTTTCTTTTTTACTTTTTAAATAGGATCTGTACATATACAGATATTGTCTACACGCATAAAACATGTTGCTAAAATATATATCCTTGCAAAAATATAAAGAACATCCAGAAAATAAAAATAACAGAAGCACTTCTAAAATACAATCCACAGAAAAAGGGACTGAACTATGACCACATTCCTGGAAAAGGACAAGGATGCAACCTCAAAAAAGTTTCTGATTTTTCCTGTGGCATTTGGTAACCCCATGGCTTGCAAATACTGTCTCTTCATAAAGTGCTTTGACATCTCCATGGGAACAAAAAACAAGGTCATAAATAAGGGATTAGCTCCTCTGAACAGACAGCAAAGCAAAAAAAAAAAAAAAAAAAAAAAAAAAAAAGGCAACAGGAGGTTTAAGTTTCCCCAATAAGGAGCTAGGTGTGAAAGCAGGATGGAGGGGAGAAAAAAGACTGGAAGACTGGAAGAGAGAAGGCACAAAATTTAGGTAAACTACGAAGTGTAGACAAAGAATAAAGGTACTAAAATAAAAAGGAGACAGAGAATGAGTGCCTCCTTCATGTTCCTTTTGCCACCCACTGATGCTAACAAGCTAGCTTATCTATTCTGTAGCTCGCATCAGTAATTGCCAAATGATTAAAAATGGATAACCGATATGAAAATTAAAGGGGGTTGGGAATGGAAAAAAAATGAAAGCATGAAGACGTAAAAAGAGCCAGCTGGTTAGTCTTGATATATGGTTTACTTTTTACAAAAACTACCAAGATTCATTATATGTAGGTAAATGTACACATGTAGGATCAGTGGGTTCTGAAACCCATATATTAGAAATACTTCTACTCCAATTAGAGGGATATTATATCCCACAAACTGGATCATGGATGTATTTCTTGTCATCACCCCTTTAGGCTCAGATACTTATCCTCTCTATTGGCAAAAACAGCCCACTGGGATCTGAATCACAGATTGTCTTATTCCCTCCTGGGCTCCAATGTACATACTGTAAAAACAGAACTGCTAAGTTTATAATTAATGCAGTTGAACTAAGATCCAGATACCCCGAGCAAATTGGGGTTCCCTGTAAAGGTGATGCATTTTTTTGGGTTGCTGACTCTTGTATCACCACATCCGCATTTTATCATTGTACTTTATCTTTTTAATCCCAGAAACAGATCACGTATCTTTGTTTTCTTTTATAGATATGGTCGTTAAGACTGATCAATTAATAAAACTATACTAAACTATACAGGAGAAAGCTAGGGAGTTCCAAAAAAACATCTACTTCTGCTTCATTGACTATGCTAAAGCCTTTGATTGTGTGGATCACAACAAATTGTGGCAAGTTCTTAAAGAGATGGGAATACCAGACCATCTTATTTGCCTCTTGAGAAACCTGTATGTGGATCAAGAAGCAACAGTGAGAACTGGACACGGAACCACTGATTGGTTCAAAATTGGAAAAGGAGTCCGGCAAGGCTGCATATTGTCGCCCTGCCTATTTAACTTATATGCAGAGCACATCATGAGAAAGGCAGGGCTAGATGAAACAAAAGTTGGAATTAAGATTGCCGGGAGAAATATCAACAACTTAAGATATGCAGATGATACCACTCTAATGGCAGAAAGTGAAGAGGAACTAAAGAGCCTCTTGATGCGGGTGAAGAAGGAGAGTGCAAAAGTTGGCTTGAAACTCAACATTAAGAAAACCAAAATCATGGCATCCGGCCCTCTCAATTCCTGGCAAATAGATGGGGAAGAAATGGAGGTAGTGACAGATTTTATTTTTCTGGGCTCCAAGATCACCTCAGATGGGGACTGCAGCCAAGAAATTAAAAGACGCTTGCTCCTGGGGAGGAAAGCTATGGCAAATCTAGACAGCATACTAAAAAGCAGAGACATCACCCTGCCAACAAAAGTGCGTATAGTCCAGGCCATGGTTTTCCCAGTTGCAATGTATGGCTGTGAAAGTTGGACCATAAGAAAGGCTGAGCGCAAAAGAATTGAGGCCTTTGAACTATGGTGCTGGAGAAGACTCCTGCGAGTCCCTTGGACTGCAAGGCGTTCAAACCGGTCAGTCCTAGAAGAGATCAACCCCGACTGCTCTTTAGAAGGCCAGATCCTGAAGTTGAAACTCAAATACTTTGGCCACCTAATGAGAAGAAAGGACTCACTGGAGAAGGGCCTAATGCTGGGAAAGATTGAGGGCAATAGAAGAAGGGGATGACAGAGAATGAGATGGCTGGATGGAGTCACTGAAGCAGTAGGTGTGAACTTAAATGGACTCCAGAAGATGGTAGAGGACAGGAAGACCTGGAGGAACATTGTCCATGGGGTCGCGATGGGTTGGACACGACTTCGCAATTAACAACAACAACAACAAACTATACAGAGAGTCCTTGACTTATCACCATTTATTTAGCGGCTGTTCAAAGTTACAAATTGAAAAAAAGTGACTTATGACTGTTTTTCACACTTAACGACCATTGCAGCATCCCCGTGATCATGTGATAAAAATTCGGGTGCTTGGAACTGCATACATTTGTGACACCTGTGCTGTCCTGGGGTCATTTGACCACCATTTATAATCTTCCCAGCTGGCTTCCGACAAGTAAAGTCAATGGGGGAAGCCAGATCTGCTTAATGACCGAATGATCTGCTCAACAACTGTCTTGTTTAGTAATGGAAATTTTGGGCTCAGTTGTGGTAGGCTGAGCACTACCTATACCAGGGGTAGGCAACATTGGCTCTTTTGTGACTTGTGGAAGTTGAAGTTGAAGTCCACGAGTCATAAAAGAGCCAAGGTTGCCTACCCCTGACCTATACTGTTTTTTTCGGTCCACTTCTAAGGTTTCCAAAGATTTCCCTCCCTCTCACCCACTTATCAGAACACCTGACCTGTTGAGGATTTGCTTAGGTTTGGGAACAACACCTTCAGGAAATTTAGGTTTATGATCTGGCAGCAAACCTAAAAATGGGGATGGGTAGGAGGGGAGAGAGAAAGGAAGAAAATTAAACAATTTCCTAAATATACATCCAATTCTAGTATATGTTATGTTACAAACTCAAATTCATTTCCAATAAATGGAAATCTTGTATCTTGTTTATCTTCAAAGCATAAAAATCAGCTGCAAATGATTATTTAAAGGGTCTAAAATTATACTGGTTAGTGGGATGATCTCATTGTAGCAATCTGATTTTACACAGAATCTTGCAATACATGCTACAATCCATCAGATTTCTAGCCTCAATTTATTATCAAAATGTGGCTGACTTTTATTTCCATGAGAGTTCCTTATCTGGTCATACAGCTATATGTAACTTTTTGACTCATTATATCTTGCACAATGGGCTAAGACCAAAGAGATCAGAGCAGGAACTGCTCTGCCTCAATTTGCTTTGTAACACTAGGGCTAACAGGATTAACAGGATCTCTTGAATAGGGTCTATATTATCGATCCATTTGCTGATGTACCTTGCTATGGATTACCAAACGCATCATATAGAACAATGACTGTAAAGTTCTATCACAGTTTAACCATAAACAATAGAATTGGAGCTCTACTGCTGGGATGTTTGCAAGGAGATGAAGCAGTAAAAGCAGGGTAAGTAAATAGCATTGAGAATGTTTTAGAGCAGACATATCAAACTCACGACGGCAACGTATCGGGACAGTTTTGCCATTGTTGGCAATGGGATGGGTGCGGCTTCTGCGTGACGCGTCTGGTCCACGGGCCGGCAGTTTGACACCCCTGTTTTAGAGCAACTAAGATTCATTTTTCCCAGCTGAGTCCCATTCACACAAAAGAGAAACAAGTAGATACCTGCTCGGTGAGCCATTTGCACGCACACTTTAATCTTTTTGTGCTCTTCTTTACAAAGGCCTGTGATGTTACGAGGTATCATCCTTCCTGTAGAGTTTATGAACTGACTTAGCAGTAAGACATCCTAAGGAAGCAAAAGAAACTAATTCAGAAGTACCAATATCAGTTAAGCTTGCAAGCGATGGGGACCCAAAAGCTTCTGAAAAGCATTATGAAATTAACCATTTGACCGTTTCTGCACAAACGATACATGCATCCCTATCAGATATTTTGCTCTGTTCCTTATGCTAAAATTATTCCCTGATGGTTCTTAGAAATACAAAGGATGATACATGAAGCCATGAACAGTCAAAAGTGTGAGGGTTTTGCTAGGAACAAGATCTTCAGTTGTTACTGTATTATTTCTGTCTTAATAACATTCTCTTGAATTGTATGCCTAGTACACAGAATTTGACAACTGCATATCATAAATGGATTCTCCATGCCCTTACTACAGCTAAAAGACTGATATTGCAATGTTAGAAAGATAAATACAGTATATTCAATGGATTGAATATCTGCTTACACTTGCTATTTATGAGTGGATTACCTACAGACGTAGACTTTGTATGGATAAATATAATAAAATCTGAGACTCATTTATAAAAAATACAGCAGGTAAAAAAGCACAATCATTATCTAAATGTATTAGAAGTGAATATATTTGCCTGTGCATTAGATAATTATACGTAGACTTATAATTGTTTACTACTGTAATGATATATTATACTCTATATTTTATTTTTTTCTGATGTATTTTTTCACTTATTTTTTAAGCACTTGTTATGACAGAATAACAGAATAAGAGAGTTGGAAGGGACCTTGGAGGTCTTCTAGTCCATCCCTCTGCTTAGGCAGGAAAACCTATACCATTTTAGACAAATGGTTGTCTAGTCTCTTCTTAAAAATTTGGAGCATTTACAATTTCTGAAGGCAGGTTGTTCCACTGATTAACTGCTTCATCAGGAAATTTCTTAGTTCTAAGTTGCTTCTCTCCTTGATTAATTTCCATTCATTGCTTCTTGTCCTGAGAATAGGCTGAATTCTTCTTTATAGCAATCCCTTAGATACTGGAACACTGCTATCATGTCACTCCTAGTCCTTCTTTTCATTAAATTAGACATACCAATTCCACCAGTCATTCTTCATATGTTTTAGCCTCCAGTCTCCTAATCATCTTTGTTGCTCTTCTCTGTGTTCTTTCTAGAGTCTTAACATCTTTTTTCATTGTGACGACCAAAACAGGATACGGTATTCCAAGTGTGGCCTTACCAAGGCATTATAAAGTGGTATTAACACTTCACGTGATCTTGATTCTATCCCTATGTTAACACTTTTTTGTGGGGTTTTTTTTTTGTTGTACATATCTTTGTGTTTTGTTTCTTTTTCTGTTTTATCTTTATAGAAATAAAATTTATTAAAAAAAGAACTTGAGAATGCTCTAATTTTCTAGATACTTTTAATTTTTTCTCAACTAATAAAAATATCATTTTATTTAGAGCTTTTCTTCTTGGAATGCATTCCAGGGCATTCGACTAACATTCTCAGGCAATGATTATAAGGCAAAACAAGCCACAAGAAGTATTTCTAGATGTTCTTGGGTGAAAGTATAACTAGAATATTTAAGGTTACTAAATCACTGTTACAAAGTTATACAGAACTAAGACAAAACAAGTCATGGAGTAATCTAACGCTAAAGTTAAAAAAACACATTAGCAAAAACATGAAAACTGTTGTATACTGTTCTAAGATTGTTCTACATTGTACCTAAGGAATATAAAATTCAACCATAGTGGCCACCTGTCTGGAAATGCACTTATTGCATAGGCTTGTCAAGATTATGGAGTTTGCAATCAAGCAGCCAGAATTTAGAAAAATTACAAGCAGAATTATTAACAATGTAAACTATTTCACAGAACAAATTAATTTACTCAGCTGAAAATAACTTTTGAGCAATGCTAAATCTCCTTTTTCTGCCTCAGATGAACTAATATTTGAAATTCCAGAATTATAGTACACGTGGATTATACTACTAGGAGAGCTCCCAGATTGTGTACCAGGTCTGTCTGGGGTGGTGCAACTCCATCCAGAACCAAGGATGATAAACCTACAAATCCTGAGGCTCCATGAACTCACAGCCACTTCATCTTACCAGAGTTCAGCTGAAGCCTGTTGTCCCCCATCCAAACCCCTCCAGCCTCCAGGCATTCTAAGAGGGCAGCTACAGCATCTCTTGGATCACTAGGGATGGAGATGTAAAATTGGGTGTCACTGGCATATTGATGATACCCTCAGCCCATGGTGTTGAATGACCTCACCCAGCAATTTCATGTGATGTTAAAAAGGAATGGAAGAGAGTATTGAGCCCTGTGGCATTCCACAAAGCATCTCTTGCTCCCTATCAATACCAACTGGGACCGGCATTGAAGAAAGGAGCTGAACCAGTGCAAGACTTCATCACCCAGCCCCAGCTCCTACGACTGGTCCAAAACAATACCATGGTTGCTGGTATCGAAAGCTGCCAAGAGGTCAAGAAGAGCAAGGATACCCCATCCCGTTCCCATCTATAAGTATGACCAATGCAGTTTCTGTTCCATAATCAGGACTGAAACCTGGCTGAAAGGGGTCCAGATAGTTTCGTTTCAGTCAGGACTCTCTGAAGCTCTGGCATAACCACTTTTCCCACCATCTCCTCTAAAAAGGGGAGGTGGGAAACTGGATGGAAATTACCTAGGCAGGTGGGATCTAGTGAATGTTTCTTAAAGAAGCAACAGACCAAGGCTTCCATAAATTGTCCTGTGAATACCCCCTCCTGCAGGGATGTATTAATTACTGCCTGCCCCCCCCCCGTCATTCTCATGGACGCTTCTACCAATCAGAAGGGACAAAGATCTAATCCATAAATTCTTACACTAATAGCTCCGAGGAGCCAGTCTACTTCCTCAGGTCCAACAGATTCAAATTGCTCCCAGATAATTGGGTGAGTCCACTCCCTGGGATCTCCAATGGACTGCTCCATGTTTGGATTCCAACTGAGAACAAATCTGAGTAATTTATCCATCAGGTACTCAACAAATTCCTCCGCACAGCCCTATAAGTGTTCGTCAGATCCCTTCCAAAGGAGGGACCGAATGACCTTAAACAGAATTCAACATCCAGGGCTCCAAAGACATTTGCTTCAGATATTTTATGGAAGTTGTTGGGATGAACCAGAAGAAGCAAATTTTCAGTTGCCTAAGAGCATCTCCTACAACATACTGAAAATGCTACATCTATTCTATTCCAGTTTATTGCATGTAGCACTCACCTGCTGAAAAGAAATGTAACGTATTTAACATTTTAAATAGAGAGAATAATAATAAGGGAAAGATGCTGTTTCTTAGCCCCATTATATGAGAGTGCTTGTTTCCAGATTCAATTTGACCCAATATGAGCATTAGCCCATGTGTTCCTCAATTCTAAATGTCACTTTAAAACAAAACAATAAGATTCCACCCTCTTCAGGCCTGCAGGCTGCCTTAAACCATTTGCTGCTTGTTAACAAAAGCCTCAAGTCTTCTGTGCACGATAAATGCACAGATTATTATATGCAAAAGCTTATTATATGCAAAAGATGGAAAGACTGGACACTACCCACAATGGAGGAATGGATAGTGAGGATGATGGAATTTGCTAAGATGCTCAAACTGACCCCTTTGATCAGAGAAAAAACATATTTATTTATTGTTGACTGGAAACGCTTACAGACTTTTTGCATGAAACATAAAAAATGAATTTATGACTTTGAAAATCAGATTACAGAAAAAAGAATGCTATGTTGTAACTATAGCATAAGAGGTAAATGCACATTTATACTTATAACTGCTGTAAAGAAAATCAGAAGCTACTTTTTATTATTTTCCTTCCTTTGCACTTTTTTACTTTGTCCTTCTTCTTTCCTCTCTTATCTTTATTCTATATGAGTTTGTTAATTTTTTATCTTTTTTTTTTTAATGCATAAACAGGCCCCAAGTCCAACAATGTAGTGTTGCTCATTCAGAGTTCATCTCTGCTGCAAGGCAGTGCGAAGATACAGTGTTTTAGGGTAACAGAGAAACAAGTGCAAAAGGGTTAAAAGAAAAGAGTATTCTGGCAGAGATTAGCACTGCCGTCATGTTCCATGAAATTAACACTGTGTGCTAATGGGCAGCCAAGACTACAACTGCAGCTTTGCTTTAATCACTGGGCAGCTCCTGGGAGAGGCTGAACTCAGATTCCCACCCCTGTAATCTGTAGGATCTGACGAAAACAACTTGGATTGAATTAATTTGGAACTCAGAAGCAAAGACTGGAGTTCGGTCTCCATTCTCCACTGCCAAAGAGAGATGACATTTACTCATGGTCAGACTAATTGTGTTCCAAGCAAGAGAAGAGGAAATAAAGCTTTGCCTTCATCTGGACAGAGTATTTGATTTTTCCTGCTAGATAAACAAAATCCATCATGACCAATGTATTCTCTGGAAGCAGAAATCTGGCTGGAATGGTGGGCAGGACCAATACCCAAGGCCACCTGGATTCCTGACAACTGCTAATAATTTGACTAAATGACCTTTGGGATTTGTTTATACAACCAGCACACTCTCATCCCATGCTATTATTTTGGGTTGCACAAAATCTGCTGCTTATTGTTAGCTCTCTTTTAGCAATTCTAACCAACTCTGTTTCAAACAAAGCCATATTAAAAAAAAAAGCTGAACATAATTAAGTAACTAAGATATTATTAAACTTAAAAACTGTAATAAAAACAAAGTTCCCTTTATCTTCAAAACACAATGAACTTCTTTTAATCTTTCAACTCCATAAACTTTTCAAATAATCTGAAGTCTCTTGGTCTGCTGTTATGTGGAAAAAAAGATGAATTGGTAAGTTTTTAATTGCAGGACCGAGCAGAGGATGAGTTCAATGCCAAGTTCCAAATGGAAAAATCACTTGGTCTTGCTTTCAGAAGCTCTGTTTCAAGCGCCCATGCACAGGGTTTCACTCACATTTCCCAAAGGGGGAAGGAGAAAACAGCTGAAGTAGAGGCATACTGGGAAAG
The DNA here is from genome assembly GCF_016545835.1 of Crotalus tigris. Lineage (NCBI taxonomy): Eukaryota > Metazoa > Chordata > Lepidosauria > Squamata > Viperidae > Crotalus > Crotalus tigris. The sequence goes on along the minus strand of NW_024096651.1, from coordinate 644,222 downwards.
TAACTGATAGTATCAGAGAGGGATTAGGGATTCTAGGGAAGCGGTTTTCCTTGTGCATGTGCAGGCTAGATTAAGCCAGAAAATCACAAGCTCCCTGTCCTTGCATTAAAGCACTTTAATAACAATTTCCAATGATGCAACAACTATTATGGCTCATTCTTCCCCAAAGAAGGAGGTATGTGTTCCGTTAAAAAAAACTAACCAAAACGATTATGGAATCCTTATTTCAAAGTATTCAAATCTCCAGTGCTAGGTGAACAGTGCCCCAGAGAAAGAGAGTCTTGTAAGAAATGTTTTCTGCCCATAATTGTTCCAAAGTTCAGGATTTTAAAACTGGTCAATATGTGACTATTTATGATCTTTCGAAGTCAGATTTTATTTTGCAGTCAGATGTTGTATCCCAGTCTCCTAGTTTGCTATTTTTTTTTAAGTGCAATATAGCTGGGTGGGGGACAAATGTTGCAAAATTGGATGTGTCAGCCAAACAATTTATTATAAATATGAGGAGTTTCTGATGTACATTTGTATGGAGTTAAAAGCATAGCTGCAAATTCTCTTTCCTCCTATTTCATGGGCATAATCTATTCTCTTTTGGAATAAGACTTGATGTTAGGACAGCTTGATGCTCGTTAGCGCAGTAATTGTGCTTCCCCATGCACTGTAAAAAGTTGCATTGCCAATTTGAGGCTGCAGAATCGTTGGATGGATTATAAGCTAAATAAAATGACACTGCATATTTGAAAAAAAAAATTAGATTTATATCCAGCCTTCCTTAAATAATACTGCTAAAACTATTTAGTAACTTCCCTTGACGTGCCTTTTAATCAACCAGGGACACAGCTGTCTAGTTTGGATTATGTGTCAATTTTTTTTTTTCATCCAATCCATGATTAATATGGGTTTCAACATTATTTTGAATGCTGAATGTTGTATTTTACTGTTGAGAATTTTAACTACAGCTGGAAAGATATTGTCTAAATTCAAGGCTTGCTCACTGGAAAATAAAAGGGTAGACCTACAACACTGATTTCTTTTATTTATCTTGGAATCCTTATTGTTTACTTATCAGAAATCGCCAGAAATAGTAGACCTCTGATACTAATTAGGACTTGGTTTTCTTAAATGTGCAATTAGTCACAAAATCAATGATTTCATGAAATCATGACAGAATGCTTGTTACATGCATAAGTTATATTACATTCAACAACATAGCTGGTCAGCAATGTGAAAATAAAGTGAGCTCTAACAATCTGTAGAACTACAGATTCTAGTTCTACTGTGTATATAAATGATCACCAATGTTCCTAAGAAGAATAAATGGCTATTATTCCTTGGTCTTTCTAGGTAGGATTGGGGTAGATTTCAGTCATAAGTCCCTGAGAATCAGTTAGTGTAACTAAACTTTAGAAATTTCCTAGATTCCCATCCAAGAAGATAAAAACCTTTTCCTGTCATATCACGTGAAGTTGTCGTATTTATGAAAGAGATCATTTTGCTAGGCAGCAAACTTCAGTAGAAAGGTAACTTATACATGCTTATGTATGCAAAATACAGTTAGATTCATCTTAACATTGTGCATACTATATGTACACATTACAATCACATTCTTTACTGCAGGGGTGTCAAACTGGCAGCCCGTAGGCCGGATGCGTTATGGGCAGGCCACGCCTACCCTTGCTCCACAAAGGCCAAAAAGTCATGATACATCATGTGATGCGATCGAGTTTGACACCCGTGCTTTACTACAATTCTCTCCCTCTGAAAAATTCCTGCCAACTACCACGATTATAATTTGCTTGCTAATTTTCTTTTTCTTCTCTATTCTTTTCCTTTAGTGTGATGCCTCTAAGAATGTAAATTATTGTTTTCAACTAAAAACAATGTTCTAGGCATTAGGTTTTGCTGGTATGTAATTTAGCAATAACAAAGTCTACTCATGTAATTTTGCTTCTCAGAAATCCTGGCATTTTGTGCAAAGAAGAGTTGACCTCTAAGTCAGTTGATTATTTCATTAGACAATACCAGGCATACAATTATGAGAATGATCTAGATAGAAATAAGTTGATTTAACTATATTTTATCCTCAGCAGGAGGATGTCAGCATGGCTATATTTTAGCAAGTATTAGAATAAAAACTCACCATATAATCGTACTTGTGTTTCAAGTCCCAGCGACAAATAGGACAGTTTCCAAAAGGATTTGGAGGAGTTGGGCTTTTGACATCTTCTATAATTTTGCCTTCGATCTAAGATATTAAGAAAAGGGAAATTTTGAGTCCATGGTTCAAAAACTGCTGCTTGATTTCCTACATTACTTTATTCAGCACATACAACATCAATATATCAAACTGCAGAAAAGGATAATTAGACTTAGCTGCTAGCAACTTACATTTCAGAGAATGAACTTGAAAAAAGGGAAAAAATACTTTGAATTTTAAGTAGCACTTTGCAAGAACCACAATATTCTGCAATATTAAAAAAACTCCCTATTAGGAGGATCCTGTCTTACAAAGGGGATTCTTTCTTTCTTTCCTTTCTTTCTTTCTTTCTTTCTTTCTTTCTTTCTTTCTTTCTTTCTTTCTTTCTTTCTTTCTTTCTTTCTTTCTTTCTACCTACCTACCTACCTACCTACCTACCTACCTACCTACCTACCTACCTACCTATTCTTCCAAAAAGCAATAGAGCCCACAGTCCTAGCTAATCATGCTCAAAGATGTAACTTATCTCATAATTGCTTCTTGAATGACTAGGATATTGCACACTTCCCAAAGCCGTCCCACTAACCTTAAAGTGGCTAAAGTTACGGGAATTCATAACACTTTCTTTGCGGAAGTATTTTAACAAAAAACTTATTTGCCCAAAGGCATTTTCTGTCAACTAGGTTCCTTCCTAAAAGAAAGTCTGAGGACCTTCTTGGAAATGTTTAAAGGCAGAAGTTGGATTTAAGACCCAAATGCTAAAGCTAAGTGCTGGATGGGAAGGCAATGCACTTTTTGCACAAAAGGGTTTGCCTTTGTTTTCAACTTGACATTTATGATACTAAAAAGAGAAGCAAGCTAGCCAGGAAAACATTTTCAGTTTACACTTATAAACCAGGAGAGAAATAAAAACCAACATTTGCAAAGCAAATTTAAGTTTATCTACATTATGTTCTTAAAATCACAGAATATTCTTTTTCTCGTGAGTACATTCACCCACCAAAGCACACAAGGGAATTTTCAGTGAACCACCTCTAAATTATATAATTCTTGAAGAGACCATGAAAATGTCACTATTTAGTATTAAAGGGCAATAGTACATTTTTTTGTAGTCTTGTGAGTATTCACAACGAAACTAAAAGCATCTTAGAGAGAAAGAATATTCTGTGCTTCATAATCAAAGTATTTTGCCTTGCTATCTTCTAAGTACCCTTTGTGGTAAGAGATCCTTGCTTTCAAGGAAAAAAAAAAGATCTGCGCCACAACAGTACATTTGCAGCACTTCAAAATCTCTATGTCTTCCACAGAATTCCCTGTATCCTAATAAGCTATCAATGTAGGAAACAGTATAACAAGCTACATAGACATGTCTATGAAATCTCCTGGAGTTGGGTTTGACTCAAGACAGCTTTTATTTTCACCTTACTATGTTTTAAAATGTAATTATTAGCTCTTTCTTTTTAACAGACAGCTAGGAAAAAAAAAGATCCCTGCTCCAATTTAATAATATCAATAAAGTAATCTAAAAGGCTCTTCTCATCTCAGCTCTTTCCTTTTCAGAAGTTTTTATAGAGGATCCTGGAAGTTCATAGTCTTTTTCCAGATCTGCAGGCATACCCTACCCTGTAAGAAATCGTGGTTTTTACTGAAGTAACCAGGGATTATAATATTACACCCTGAAAACATATTCAGAAGGTTAATATAAAGAGTTAGGTAAGCTTTGTTCAAAATCATACTGAGATTTAAATGCATATTGATTATTTGTTGAAAGTTACTGTTCCGTTTTTTGGTTGAAAGTTGATGGTTTATAAAAGCTAATATTTGTAATTCAGAAAATATAGCAAACTTACCGTTGTGGTGTTCCCTTCAATAGTTTCTACAACTGCAAACACAAAAATGTGAAGAAAATGTTAGATATATTTAAATCCAGTAAAGAAACTGGGATCATGAAGAGCACTTTTACAATTCCTGTGACCTAGTAATAAATACAGTATTAGAATGGAAATGATGTTTGAGGAAGTTAATATGAAATTCAATACTCAGCATTCATCCAAATATTTTCTCTAATATCACTCCACAAAACTATCAGAGAGGGAGAAAGGGCAATTAAAACAAATTCAGTTTATATGAAAGGGAAAAAAAATCTGTCCTGTTTTCCAGATAATTGAAACATTATACATACAGTAATCCTCAGCAATAATTATGTGAGAATAACCTGAACCTATTAGCATACTAAGTATTTTCATGCTGAAAATAATAGGTAGCATGTAATCTTCTAAATCAGAGGTCCCCAACCTTTTGGGCACCAGGGACTGGTTATGTGGAGAGAGGTTTTTCCATGGACTGGAGGGGGCGTGGTTTTGTGTGCTGCCTGCATCCTGGGGATGGGGATTTCCTTGTTTATGCGGATTGGTTGCTGGCATGGTGTGGCCTGGTACTGGTCCATGGTCTGGGGGTCTCCTATTGTAAATGTTTTGCCATTCTGGGGAATGTGGAGATGATCCTCTACTGAATGGAGAAACTTGATATTCTGAGAGAAATAAACAAGCCAAAAAGTGACGATGGCACAAGTGATGGAAGAGTCAACACAATGTAGTCTCCTGTCAAAGCTTCTTATCACTATGGCTATGGTGATAAATGATCTTCTTTTATGATACATATTCACAAATAATGAAAATACAATCATTTATAGCCACTTAATTTGGAAATGGCTATTTAGTCACCTACAAAAGTGGGAAAATATTTATTTTGTCCTAGTCAATGAATGAATTTCAAATCCTGACGTCCAATACATGAAAAAGATGTGTGGTTAAGTATAAACCATTTTATGTGTGCTTGTTTTGTTCTTGCCTAATAATTTCAAACACTCAGAGTGTGTATTCCTGTCTCCTTTAGAAAAAGTAACACCTCAATTTCAGGCATGTATCTTTGGAAAATCTCACTCTCCGCCCCAACTGCTGGTGGTCATTTCCTTGTCTGTTTCATGGCGGAAAAGAATTAAAGCTATTCTCTCTGGAGTAAAAGGGAACAGTGAACCTTTTACTGTAACCGGTGCTTTCCTTAGGTGCTGATGGCAGGGATTTCCTCTTGCCCTTGTTTTCAGCTAGGCTGGCGTCAGTCATTTTCCCTAACAGATTCTTTTCTCCATTAAGTTTTATCCACAAGGCTAGTTCTACACTGACTGAAGGTCCGTGATGCTCTCTGAACTTAATTTTTTTCTTGCAGACATTTTATTTCCCAAAATAGTGTAGGGTTTTTTTGAATGCAGCAATTATACTTTGTGATGTGAGTAGTATCAGTTAAGAGTCTGTGAACCAGAAGATGTAGTAGTAAGTTTACTAAAGAGGGGTGGGGAAAAGATGGAGTAATTTCAGGATGTGAAAATATTGTTGAGAAGTAGCACTGCTAAAAGATACAAAAATGTCTGAACATAAGAGTGAACTCCTGCCCACTTGGTTATACGGAAGTGAGAGGTTGACATGTTGGAGAAACACACATATTGACTATAGGGAGAATAGAATGCTTAAGAAATTGTATGATAAAGCACAGATTGGGTAGAAAATGAATGGATTCTGCAATAAGTCCATTAAGATGGTTTTGATCACATGAAGAACATGAATGAGAATTCAATGGTAAAACAAAGGAGGATTAAATGGGTTGAGAAGAAATGGGGCATGGGGTAAATTATTGCTAATTAGTCTTGATGAGATCCTCAATCAAAACAAAACAACAAAATAAAAATGGGAGAAAGAAAATATATGAAACGTGTGGACATGATAGAAGCAAAGGTAGCTCAGTTAAATAGAAATATATGGATAAGCACAGAGAATAGTGTTATAAGATTTTGGTTTCTTTCTTTCTTTTTTCTGTTCTTGTCAATCCAAAAGAACGTTAGAAATAAACTGTGTAAATGAGCTTAAGGCTCTTACTATTCACAGGGAAACTCTCTGAAATCAAAATGAAATGAATCAAATGTGATATTGGAGGAGTTGCCATGAAAAAGACAGAATCTGGAAATATACCAAACCCCATTAGCTATGGAGCAAAATAAATAAAATCTATCAATGCCCTCACATGAGAGATGCAGCTTAAACCCCCCCCCCAATCTTTAGAGAAGACCTGGGCATTTTATGGCCTGCAGGCCACATAGAGCCCTTTGGCTGTCCCTGTCCAGCTCACATTGCTGGTGTCATTGGCATGGGTGGGGGCACTGATGGCAGGGCATCAGCAGGGAGTGAGGCAGTATCAGTGGCTCCCCACAATTGCCTCAATTTTTCATATGTCTCCTTGGAAAAATTAATTGCCCACCCCTGCTCTACGGCAGTCAAGCTATGCTATTTTCCAAAGCGCCTGAAGGCAGGACAAGAAGCAACGGGTGGAAACTAACCAAAGATAGAAGCAACCTAGAACTAAGGAGAAACTTCCTGACAGTTAGAACAATTAACCAGTGGAACAACCTGCCTCCAGAAGCAGTGAATGCTCCAACACTGGAAGTTTTTAAGAAGAAACTGGACAACCATTTGTCCAAAATGGTATAGGGTTTCCTGCCTGAGCAGGGGGTTGGACTAGATGACCTCTAAGGTCCCTTCCAACTTTATCATTATTATTATTATAATATCAGGATTCCTGCACAGATTACAGACCTACTGCACTCTTATACAGAAAAACTAAAGTCATACAGTGTAACATGATAATATTGTGGGGAAAAAACACACAAAGAACACTAGTATTTCTCTAAAATGCTTAACAGAAAGAAATGAAACATATTCAATCAATGGAAAATATGTGGAATGAGAAAGTGGGAAAAGCACATTCTTACGCCGATTCAGACCATGAGCGTATTTACCCCAGTGTGTCTGTCAATGCGACTTTCCTGGTTTCCAATAAGTTTTTTTTCCCAGCCTTAACCTGGAGAAGCAGGGATTAACTTTATATATATAAGCATAGGGTCTATTTTTAAACATCCTCCCCTCCCTTAAGAAAATCCTTAACAAAAAAATTGGGAAACCTGAAGATTTATCAGAATTTTAACTGAACATCTAGACATGCTTCTTGACTTTTTTCTCTCAAGACCCCTTCCAACTTTTAAAAATTAGAGAGAATGCCAAAAGAGTTTTGTTTGTATGGCTTATATTTATGGACATTTACCGTCTTAAAAGTTAATATTGATGCATATGTTGCTGAGGCATTTCTCACATTATTTGATGGGGCTTTAATATTATTTTTCAACATTGTCTAGCAAATAATTTTGATTACTTGGACCCCTGAAAGGCTCTTGGATCCTTTCAGTGGACCCAATGAATCCTAGGACCACATTTGAAATAACACTGATCTAGACATTTGATACTATTTTAAGGTTACTAATTCCACGTTCTTATTACAGCAGCTTTTCCCAGCTTATATGTGCTGGTCCCCCCCCCCCAACAATCCACATCATGAGGGCCAATCCAATGTCAGAATGCTGCAAAAGGTGATGACATGATCCTGGGACACTGCAATTGTCATAAACATGAGTCAACTGCCAAGCATCTGAATTCTGATCAGGTGACCATGGGGATGCTGCAACGGTTGTAAGTGTGAAAAATGGTCACAAGTTACTTTAATGACTTTCTTCAAACAGTCATTAAATGAACTGTTGTAGGTCGAGGACCATCTGTACTTCCAGTGCATTTTGCTACAAGAGTGAATTCTCCGACCATACAGACCACAGAGAAGGAGGAGAAAGAGATGGTGGATACCCCATCTCTATGTATAGAGGCATAGAAATTTTACATATTTGGGTACTTGGTAGTATTGAGTCCGCTCTTGCCTTTCTACCTTGCGCTACCCATACATCCCAGGGATTACGAGTACGTGCACCGACCCATCCATCCCCGGACTCTGAGCGGAAGACTGTAAAAACTGCACAGAAACGGCACTTCTCTTCAGCCGGTTGCCAGACATCGCCTTGGAGGAAGGCGCCCAAGATGCACAACGACTCTGTCCTCGGCCAGCGCTGGACCCCGGGCGTTGGTTTGAAGCCTTACGTGTGGAAAGGACACATCTGGCACTCACCCTGCCGGAGTCCGCGAAACGGAGGCCGGGTCCAGGCGTTTCCCAAGAAGCGAGGCAGAAGCGCTGTAAACCGAGAGAGCAGGCCCACTGCGGGAGCCGCCATCTTTGAAGTGCTGAGGCGCTTCCTCTTCCGCTTTCAGAGTTTCAGAGCAAGACGGTATCCGACTCCGCCCCACCCGGAACTCTCCCGGTTTAGAAAAGCGCTGCCCGGTGTCTCTCTCGCAACCGGCGGGAAGCTTGCCCTGGGATTTGAAGTACGTTTGTGGAAGCTTAGCCTTTTCCAATACGGCAGACAAGGATCTCATCCACGAAATGCATTTGATCTAACGATGAGTTATGAAATCCTGGGTTTCTGCGTGTTAAAGAACCCCACTGTTTCCCCTCCCCATTGGAAGGATGGGGCGCCTGCGGATTTCGCTTTCCGCGTGGATTTTGTGGCTTTCCGCGTGGATTTCTTATTTTGTAAATACGAGCTCTAAGTTAAGCACTGAAGTGCTGCTGTTTGTTAAGAATCAATGATTTTAATTCTTACACTGCTAATTTTGTGTTCTCAGACACAATTTTGAGGGATAGGAAAAAGCCACAGTTACCAGATATTTAGACTGGCAAAGAAGAACTCGGACTTTCTTGGCATCCATCACAAAAACGGCCAAAAATGTACTTGGGTCTACATGTAAAATTACTATTTCCAGTTTTGGCAATATTGATTTTTCAATTGCAATATTTTTCCAACAAATCTGTATAGTATTTTCAAGTACGCTGTAGTAATAATACAATGCGGTTTTCAAATTTTACCATAGAAACATGACCAATTGTGATCTACAGACTTAAGTGATCATAGATTTGAAATGGCTGAATCAAACCTTATTGCTAGAATTGGGAAATAATCAAATCTAGACTGTTGAATCTGTCAATAGATGAGGGAAAGAAAAAAATTTACAAGGTCACAATACATGAAAGTTTGAATAACTATTGCTGGAAAAGTCACAACCTCTAAAAAAAATACCTCAAAAGCCAGGAAATACTTTATTTTAATGCTATGCTTACTTGACAGGAGGTCAAAAAAGAAGACATATTTCCCTTTGCTGGACATTTGGTAACCCTAGAAAGGCTGAAAATACTACATAAGGGCTCATTCAACATGCCCCTAAAAGCAATTTGTGAGTGCCTTGCTAACAATTGTTCCAGGACAGGTCCTTGTGATTCTGATTTCCCTCTCCAGCCTTGTGGCAGAAGCTGCTTCAATGTAATTATCTTGCTCTTGTGATTAATCTCCATAGCAATCTATGAAAGGAGTATACTATAAGCAGGAGGGAACTGCATTAGTGGAATCAGCAAAATTGTGGATGAAGTGGGCTTTGCTTTCCCAACACCCACTTTGTTCCCCATTTAATTTTTCTTGTATAACCTAGGAAATAAATGGAAAGTAGTCTAATGGTCATCTGGATTTTTGCAGTCCAATTCTGATAGCATTAAAGTTTAGATACAAAGTTGAATATCTGAATATCTATCCCTGTTTGCTTTTTGAAAACTACCTTTTGTAACGTTTTAAATATATATTTGATCAGAAACAATATTAGGACAATTTGGAAATGTATATACAGACATGGATCTTACTCCATCTGTCTACAATTCTTTAACAATTATTTTGACTCTTGGCCTTAGTTTTCTAACTATATACTGAAGTCAGGATAGATGCATCTGCAGTCTAGTAAGAAATGTAATTTCTAAAGATTCTCGTTTAGAGTTTGAAACAAAGGAATAATATCTCTTCATACAAGCAGCTTAAAATTTTATCTGCCTGAATCACGAAGCCAGTATTCTAGGAGTTGATATTAAAATATAGCTCTTTTCCTAGTAAACTGGAATAGTTGGAGTTTTTGAAAACAAGCACACTATTAGATTTCTATTAATAATAATAGAGCGGGCAACTAAATTTCATTTTTGATGTGTGCCATTGTGCCCACAGTAAAAAAAAATGACAATAAAGCTTATCTTATACGGGAGAATTTCTATACGCGGTAGCTAATAATAAATATTTAAGCTGAGCAAACAATTGTCCTTAGCTTCATCTGTACTTCAGGAAAGAAGGGAGAGATAATTCCTATTAGAGTAATGGAAAGAGAAAAGAAAAGCATGTCACGTAGAAAAGCATAAAATGGCAGGTGTTAATAGAAAAATTGCTGGCTTTGCTTATGAGCAGCTCTCGCCATCACCAATAGAACAACAATGATGATACTGTTTTTGGATAATTTGGATAATGAAGCAAGATGTACTCATTTGAATCAAGATGGAGAATAGAAAGGAAACAGCTCTCATCTAGATTTAGTTCCTATTGGAGAGCTGGGTTTGTATCTTGTAGTGTTTCCAGTAAATCTCGTTTTCCTGAAGACCTTTAGATGAAGTTGTGGGAGAACATACTCTCATGCTCCATTACTCAGCTTTTAATATTGCTCCATGTTGGATACCTCAGATTGCCTTCACACTTTCAAGAGTCCACAATTCTATCCTCCCTCTTATTCATCTAGGGGACTATCAGGTTTGTGTCTCTTGTTTTTTTCTGCAAGTAAGTGCATAGGCCTGCCTTTTCTCATCTTAGCTGAGGAAAAAGATTTTACTCTTCAAGTGTTGAGCATATTCTGCCCAGTATAGTTGCACGGTCCATTTGAAACTTTCCCTTAGGCTCCTTCCTTTCCTTTATACTCTAGAATGTTTGTTTTCTCTTATGTAAAACCAAAGTTGCTTAAGGTCACAAGTATCATCTTGCAATTGACTCATGGCAGAGATTAGCTTGTATTGCAGTATGATAACAATTCATTGTCACCACTGTTGACAAGGCAAGTAGCTACTTATGAGCCTAGTTTAATACAGTTTTCATGGTTGTTGTTATACTTTCCTCTTAATAGCAATATAATTAAGAGCAATTGTGCATAGAATGTCACCTAATTAAATGCAAATTAACTGTTCTTGTAGCAAATTGGAACCAGAAGACAGCCTGAAACTTTATTTATTTTTTACTTATCTGATTGGAGTGGATTTTCTTTCATGATTGTTAAGTATAAGTAATTTAGTCCTCAGGCTAAAAACTCTATGCCAACTTGAGCAGAAAGCCCTTTAAAATGTAAGCTTATCATATTCAGATTCCCCCTTCCCAGTTCTGAATTTGGAAAGATTATATCTTTAATCTTCCCCTGAAGAAGAAAAGAAAGAATTCTTGAGCTATTCCTTGTACATTGGAAGGAAGAAAAAAGGTGTGCAGTTTTCTACAGTTATTTCCATCAATCATGACTTGAAGGTACTGAGTCAGTAAAACTCTTGTTGTTTTTTAATAGGAACCTTAAGATGAATCCTGGAGAAATTCCATGACCCAACATTTTGGAAACGGGGGATACAGAACATGCCATATCCTAGTTTTTTCCCAAGACTTTTCAGGAGAGTTCACTTTTCTCTAATCATGTTTTGCTGAGAAAATTTGTTTTTGTAATATGAATGTTCAGGAAACCAGTTTTTATTTTGGTTAAGGAACTTTGGAATGGGAACAATGGCTCTTAAAAGTATAATGAGCTATAGCTTGAAGCTTTATTTTTTTATATATAAAAAAAGACACATTAACTAGGATAAATGGAAATCCAATACTTGAACGATCACAGATTCTCCTCTTCTGATCTAGATTATGGAAATCTATTGGCATTTTAACAAGAGAAATAAAAATAAAATCAATTAATTATAAGATATCCGAAAAGCTGTCATAGAAAAACAGGATAGAATTATTTTAGTTGGATGCAAGAAAAACAAGTCCTAATTATAAAAGCTGTCCACCAACTGAGAATTAATGGGAAGTAGTGGAGCCTCCTTTACTAGAGGTGTTTAAACTAAAATTGGATGACTATCTGTTGGGTAGGCTGTGCAAGGGATCCTTTTACTAGGCACAGGTTTGGACTAGATTATTATTTATTTTTAGAGTAGAATACAATAGAATAACAGAGTTGGAAGGGACCTCGAACATCTTATAGTCCAATTCCCTGCTCAGGTAGGAAACCCTATACCATTTCAAACAAATGATTGTCCAATCTCTTCTTAAAAACTTCCAGTGTTGGAGAATTCACAACTTCTGGAGGCAAGTTGTTCCACTGATTAATTAGTCTAACTGTGAGGAAATTTCTTCTTAGTTCTAGGTTGCTTCTCTCCTTGATTAGTTTCCATCGTTGCTTCTTGTCCTGTCTTCAGGCGCTTTGGAAAATAGCTTGACTCCCTCTTCTTTGTGGCAACCCCTGAGATATTGGAACACTGCTATCATGTCACCTGTAGTCCTTTTCTTTGTTAAACTAGACATACCCAATTCCAGCAGCTATTCTTTATATGTTTTGGTCTCCAGTCCCCTAATCATCTTTGTTGCTCTTCTGTGCACTCTTTCTAAACAAGTCTCAACATCTTTTTTTACGTTGTGGTGACTAAAATTGGATGCAGTATTCCAAGTGTGGCCTTACCAAGGCATTGTAAAGTGGTATTAACACTTTTTACGTGATCTTGATTCTATCCCTCTGTTAATGTAGTCTAAAACTGTGTTGGCTTTTTGGGCAGCTGCAGCACGCTGCTGGCTCATATTTAAGTGACTGTCCACTAAGACTCCGAGATCCCTCTCACAGTTACTACTATTGAGCAAGGTCCCACCTATATTGTACCTGTGCATTTGGTTTTTCTTGCCTAAATGTAGAACCTTACTTTTTTTTATGTTATTCAAATTTATTTGAGGCCCATTTCACTATCTAAATAACTAATAAGTGATGATTTCCCGTCAAATATTTGCATTCTGTGTTTTTATGATTCTAAGAAAATATCTGCTTTATATTTTTACGGGTCTGAGATTTCATAACTTTGCAAGGCATCAACTCAGAATCTTCTTGTCCCTGCAACCATCAATATCATGAATTGCATTCTTGGATTATCTCTCTTTCAAATAGTTTAATACATGTTATAAACCACACAGTGATTTGAATCAACTCTTTGGTTTCTTTTTGTTTCCCTTTCCAAAATTCTTGTTAGCTATGTCTGGGAAGATTCTCTGTCATCCAGATCATAGCTGTATCAAAATTGGTTTATATTTTGAAAAGGCAACTGGACTGATTTTGAAGGAAAAACAAAAATGTTTTGATTTTCTCAAAATCAATCTGGTTGCCTTTTCAAATACATCTTGTTAGCTATGAGAAATGCAGAAAGAGAACCTGTAATTAATGTGGGTCTCAGGAATCTCCCCAATAATGTGCTTTTTGAACTAGGAAAGATGATACGCTCAAATGATGAGCAGCTTCTGTATCAAGCTTGTATGCTGGCTGCAATGAAAAAAAAATCCACATACTGTATGTTTTCCATAAGAGCTTCTATAGGCTACTTTAGTTAAGCATTATAGCTTAAAAACTATTTTGGTGATCGAGAGTCAGGTCACTTCAAATTGCAAATCATTATTTAAACACTGCTCTGTAGCTTATTCAAGCTGAAGCATCATATGAATCAGCAGTTAAACCAAACTAATTAAACTTTTAAACTCTTCCACTTTTTAGTCTAACTCCAAGGCATCACATTTCTGATTCAAATCCAGGAAATTTCTAATGGAAATAACACACCCAAGGTTTTTAATCTTCTCATTCTAAACACTTGTATATTATGGGAAAGAGCTTTCGTAATAAACAATGAAATTTGACTTTTTTTCTATTCCTTTTTCTCTCTCTCTTTAATCTACCTGCCACACCAGCAAATATTCCTGCTTAGAGGCAGAAGAGGATCCTGGTTTTCTCTGTTTCCTTGATTTTAGATCATTAATAAATAAAATGAAAAGCACCACAAACCAATAATTTAGATAGAGAAAGAGAATTTTTTTCCTGTTTAGCAATTTAGCAATAAAGTTTAAGGAAAAATAAAGCACAACATGAGAGAGACTTAAGGCTCTACAGTCAGCTCCTAACCATTACAGCTGGAAATATATCCCTTCTGGTTCTGTATAGCAGGGCTTTTCAACCTTTTCACCCATTGTACCACTTTTAGGATATGGCAACATCCGAGTACCACCAGTCACCTAGCAAGGTGTCAAAAACTTGACCAAAAAAAAGGAAAAAAGTGATAAAAGTACAGGTAGTCCTGGACTTACAACAGTTTGCTTAGTGACTGTTCGAAGTTACAATGGCACTGAAAAAAGTGCCCCCCAAGCCACAGCTGAGTAAGACACCTGCTTGCCCACCCGACGGCGCTCTTCCTCCTGTCAGGTTTTCATTGTTGTGAGCATTTCTGTTGAGGATTGGCAGTGGAGGTGGGATGGGGATGTTTGGTTTTTATTCCCCCCGTCTGCTGGGTAGTTGCAGCAGGTTTTGGTCACTTCACATGACCCTGGACACTGTGACCGTCATAAATATGAATCAGTTGCCAAGCATCTGAATGTAAATCACAAGACCCTGGAGATGCTGCAACATTCCAGCTGATCGGCGCTTCTGAGCTCAGCAGAAGCGTCATGATCAGTGCTGCTTTCCACCTGGAGCCTCTCGCTGATCCTGGCGCTTCCACTGAGCCCTGACAGCCCTGCAGCTCCAGCCATCTCTCGCTCAGGCTTGTGCGGCGCTGCCACTGGTTCAACTCATTCCCCTCCCTCGCTACCATCTAGGATGGTCACGTACCACCTGCCAGGTGCCAATGTACCACAGGTGGTACCTGTACCACTGGTTGAAAAGCCCTGCTGTATAGTATGGCACGTATATTTATTTGCTAGATTTATAAGGCTGCCCAATTCAAACAAATGTGACTCTCCTGGAGAAGGGAAAAGAGTGACAAGAACAAATGGGATGGAAACTGAGTTAAGATGTGGCAAGAAAGTGCAGGAGATGAGTTTGAAAATCAGAAGGGAGAGAAGATGACTGGAACATAGTGAAGGCACCAATAGAAAGAAAGGAGTAAAAAACATTCCTCTTGTTGGTCTTTGGCCAACAAGATGCTTGTGCTCACCCTGTTCCTGCTGGACAAAAACGCTTCCTGGCTTTTGACAGCACAGGACGTGCTAGTAGGAAAGGAAGCCCATTTGACAGAACCAGTGAAGTTCCCAAAGTCTTTGGTGAAGCTCCTGGAGCGTCCGTAATTGCAGTTTGCAGCACATGGCTGTGTTACCAAAAATTCAAGAACAATGACTGCAAAGACTCCAGAGTTTGCACCAGAAACTCACTGGCCTAACAAGTTTTGAAAGTTCAGCCTTGTTGGTAATGTGCTGTTCCATTATTTCTCCCCAGCCCCTGGAACCCTAAGAGGGTGCTAATTAAGGAATGCACTGAGCAAAAGGCAGAGGGACCTTGCAATTTTCCTTCTTTCTCTGCTAAGAAAAGGAAAGGGACAGGCAGAGTTTTCAGACTGATTTAGTGTGCCTAGTTTTGCACAGAAAGAATGTTAGAACAGTGACCCCGATTATATATTTAGAATGTGTTACAGAAAATATTTGCTGCCAGTTTGATTTAGAAGAGTAGCTAAAGAGCACGCAATGAATATTCAGAGTGGAAAAATATAAATAACAGTGAATGATGATATACTGGATAAAGAAACAGGAGAATAGGTTCCAGGATGACAAAGTGAAGAAGACACACTTGAAAAACGTTTATATTTCCAGGGTTCCCTGCTTTTCCTACTGGATTTAATAATTTTTTATGGTAAATTAGTTATCGTAATTTTATTAGGGTTCTTTCAGACTAAATGTAAACAAGTGAGCTCCAGTGGGGAAAATAATTGAAGTTGCAACCAAGTTCAAGTTTGAAATCATTGTTTTCTGCTCAAGTGTACATTCAGAAAGGAAAAAAAAATGTTAGTGCAGATTTAAAGCCTGAAAATCATGCAATTTTCTTTTTCTTCACTGAATCCTCATTGTAACAAGAGAGACAGGAAGGAAAAATAATTGTAATTTTTGCTTCTGTTTGTTTTTTTAAATCAACCTCTGAGAGTGCAGTGATGACACGGTGATGTAAATTGGAAAGGGCCGGACCAAACATTTTCTTGCATAATCTGATTTGTTGTGGACATAATGTACCATTTGTTTGTTATTGGATGTCTATTCGGTGGTGGGGAAACTGCCAACATTTAACAAAATATTCTAGGCGCTTCAGTAGCCATAAAAACAATTTGGGAATAAAATATGTCCGGTGGGCTATGAACTGCCACATGATGCAAGAGGTCTTTTAAGTTAAATTTATTTTTATTACATGAGGTGTTGGTACTGTGTTATAATGCCTTGGTAAGACCATACTTGGAAAAGTGCATCCGGTTTTGGTCACCAAGATACAAAAAAGATGTTGAGATTTTAGAAAAAGTGCCGAGAAGAGAAACAAAGATGATTGGGAACTGGTGGATAAAACATACAATGAACGGGTTACAGGAACTGGGTTTATATAGTTCAGTGAAGAGAAGGATTATGAGTGATTTGATAGTAGTCTTCTAATATTTGAGGGGCTGCTACAGTGAAGTGAGGTCGACCTATTCTTCAAAGCAGCTGAGGGCCAGACAAGAAGTAATGGTTGGAAACTTATTAAAGAGCGATCCAACCTAGAACTAAGAAGAAATTTCCTAATAGTAAGAACAATTAATCATTGGAATGGCCTCCTTCAAAAATTGTGGGTGCTCTAAGCTTTATTTTTATGATTATTGTTATTATTAGTGATTATAATTGTTTAGTATTATATTAACTACTCTCATTTAATATTTGTACCCGGATGATAGTCTGCTTGCTAAAGCATTGAATTTTTGTTGGGGGCAACCCCACTACTGTATCTATCCCTACCCTTATTCCAATCCTATTCCCTAACCCCATCCAATATCCATACTGACCTTATCCTTTCCCTACCCTTATAAAACTTAATAAAAAATATCTATATAAAAATATCTATATATAAAAAAAATTGTGGGTGCTCCATCACTGGAGACTTTTAAGAAGACATTGGACAGCTATTTGTCCAGAATGGTATAGGGCAGGGGTAGTCAATCTTGGCTCTTTTATGACTTGTGGACTTCAACTCCCAGAATTCCCGAGCCAGCTGTGCTGGCTCAGGAATTCTGGGAGTTGAAGTCCACGAGTCATAAAAGAGCCAAAGTTGACTACCCCTGGTATAGGATCTCCTGCTTCAGCAGGAAGTTGGACTAGTAAGCCTCCAAGTCCCTTTCAACTCTGTTGTGCTATATTTACATGATGTCTCCTTACAGTATACACATATTGTAAACTATTCAGAGTCACTTGGTAGACTCTTAATTTATTAGCTAGTTGTTGTTTGACCATTTGGGGATATGTAGTATTTTCCATTTTGTGACTACGGTTCCACATTTGGCTTCAGCGTTGCAAGTTCAGATGGTACTCTGTTGTGTGCTAATATCATTGCCTCCATTTCAGACTCAGGGCAGATTTGCTCTGCAGCTTAAGGTGCTTGCTTTCCATGTTGCTCAGGCTGCTTCTTAAGCCAAACTTGGAAATCTCAGTTTATGTTG
This sequence comes from Crotalus tigris, assembly GCF_016545835.1. Lineage (NCBI taxonomy): Eukaryota > Metazoa > Chordata > Lepidosauria > Squamata > Viperidae > Crotalus > Crotalus tigris. The sequence continues at coordinate 626,476 of NW_024096651.1, read as the reverse complement.
CAGTGGATAGCAAGGGAGCTAGGCTTGTGGTAACTCCAAGCTCCAGCTAAAACTAGACCTGATTCGTAATTCCATTGCTTCTTACCCTTCCTGCCCATGTAGAAAAGATAAGCCTTGGGTCCTGTGTGCAGTGGTCTACTACTACTGTCTTTTCCTTTTAGGGATTTTGGCCTCCTCACTAGGAAGGATGGTTCTGCACGAGTAGCTGGCAAGCACACGGACATGCATGCAACTCCATTCATGCAAGCGGAGAGTACACATGAGCATGCACGTAGCTCCATTTGTGTGAGTGGAAGGCACACGTGCCCCCCACTTCAGTGGCCTGGTTCCAAACAGCTCATGGCCCAATAGTGGGCTGCAGTCTGGGGCTTGGGCACCCCTGCTAGGGAGAACCAAGGTTTTCTGATTTGGCCTACCTTGAAGGGCAGACAAAGTTGAAGACTGTGGCTGATAGGATGTACTGGGGAAGATTTTGAAGAGTGGATATGAAATTCATTTCCAATGGGCTGGGAGTGAGAGGAGGCAATGTCCTCTGTTTCTGCACTTGACAAGGAAGAAGTGACCATATTAGTGATAGCGAAGCAGAAAGTGCAGATCTATCCTCTGTTTCAGAATCCAGGTAATATTTGAAATGAGTTTCAGGATATGCATATGAAGTATAGAATAAATTTCTTTTTTTCCCTTCCACTTCATTTGACATATTTTGCAGTTATTGGGGATTTCATCCAGTAGATAAAACTCTAGAGAAAATGCTCTGTGCTTACTCTTCCTTTCATTTACTTCTAGCACCAGTGTGAGAAACTCAACGCATATTCTAACAGCAGAGAACCACAATACTGATTTTCTGCAGGGCTGTCCTATGACATTTCCAGCCAGATGGTTTTAATCTTCTGTTCAGGCCTTTGTGCTGTGTAGGAGGTCTTTGTTCATCTCCAGTGCCGCCAAGTTATTTCTCTTTTTTCCGTTTCCAATTCTGAATAGACGTGTGACTTAACTCCCCATTTTTTAATCAATTTGAGAAAAAAAATTGTTTTCAGTCTATTTTGAAAGATCCATTTTTATTTACTGTATTTAATAATGGGGCCAGCACTTTTCAGGCAAACCAGCTGGTGCTATAAAAAAATAATGTAGCAGTTAACTCTGGACCATTTAGTCTTTTTCTTCCAATTTTCTAAAACCATTGAACATTACGAGTTGCATTAATAATGGCTGTCTTTCCTGATTGTGTATTATCCTCTTTGCCAGCTCTAAATAGTTTGATTTCAGGTTCCCAGCCTGACTTGTGAGCCTGGAAGAGATCCAGTGTTAATTCCTCAATATCTTTTGGATTCTTGTAAATTGGACAGAGCAGGTGACTTTTTGGTGACCTCTCGGAGGGTAAAGCGCAGAGCAAAGAGAAAATTGGAAGGGAAATGATGTTTTTGAATCTTACAAACTCTTAATGGGTGGATGTGAGATTTCAATAAAGATTCAAGTTGGTTGAGTTAGAAATTATAGGTGAAGGTTCATGTTGACAGTTATATCGTCCAGAACAGTTTACTTCATTTCTAATCAATGTGTGTACACTTTATTCTGAATTACATATTTCTCAATGAATGCTTGTTGATACTGAGAGTCATTTCCATAACTCAGAAATCTGTGGTTTAAATGTGAAATCTGCTCTGATCTAGAGAACCCCTTGATTTTCTGCCATTTAGGAGACAAAGGCCTTTTCACGAGGTGGATTTAATTTATCCCAGAAGTACCATGAGAAGATATTTGAGAAATTGTTGGTGCAACAAGAGAAGGAAAAGGCAGATGATTGCTCAGACCTACCTAGTCATTCTCAGGAGGCTGTTTCACCACAATTAAGCAGTCTACCTGCTTAATTCTCAATTCTATTCTCCTTTCTAGCTCTGGCATTTGATATTTGGTTTACATAAATGCTCTGATTCAGCATCTGACACTGATTAGCCTGAAGTTTAATCTACATTGGATAGAGATAGAGCTGCTGGTGTGGAGAGATGAAACCAGTCTGTCTTAGTTGGATAGTACTTTTTACAGAGACTCAAGAGTTGTAGGCTAGAGGTATCCTTGATCTGCCTTTCCTATTGTTGGCTTGTTATGTAACCTCAGCCATTCAGTTCCTTTGCCCTTCTTAGCTTGGTACAACAGCATATCATTTCAGGAAGTTTTATGGTCCCGTGACCAAAATAGGTAAGAGCTGCATGGAATGGCATTGCTGATGGTATTGCTGCTCAGTATCTTTCTCTCCTCTCTCTTTTAATATCTAATTCAAACCATGTATGATGTGACATCATAGCACATTGTGCAATTTCCCCCACCCTGACATCTTATATCACTTATGGTTTCAATCTGAGTCTCTTATCTAAATTGGCCTTTTATTAGCAGAACAGTGTCCAGAGGAAGAAGCTTCATCCAGAGTATTCCGAAACAAAAATCTCAGCAGATCCTGCAAATAAAATGCTTAATTGTGGAGCTTTCAACATTTGAGTGGAACAAGCCATCTAATGGTCCTTTGGGATTGGGGTGGGTTATACATGTTGTTAAATAAATGACTGAATAAACAGTAATAACAAACAAGTCATTTTCATGGCTGCCTATTGTCACAATGACAGTGTGTAGACGTATAAAGCACTGGTAAACCTATAAGCATCTGGTGTAGCGTTGCTGTAAGTAAGTGAAGAGTGCTCGTGCTACTTTGTTAAATGCAGTAATCTGAATATTGTTCCTTTGTTGTTTTACCCCTAAGCTCACTGATCATAGCAAAGAAGAAAATACTTGAGAAAGTTTTCTTTAATAAGAGCAGATTAGAAAAACAAGATCAGTGTTGATCTGTAGCCTGACATTGATATTTACGTAGCTGGGCCAATTCATTACAATTGTACTTCATTAGTAGCTTGAGCTTGGGTTGTGTCTGTGTACAACTTGGGAAGTTGGAGCAAAGTGTGTCCAAAGCTTAGACTCTTGTCCACTCAGAAAGGTGAGGGTTTTTTTTTTTTTGGGTGTGTGGCTTTTGTATTCATTTAGTGAAAATCTAAACAAAGTCAAAAGTAAAGTGGTTGCAGAGAAATGCTGGATGAGTTTAAAAGTGGTGCTTTCGCAAATGGGCATTTCTCCAAAGTATAGGACAATCTTGAGTTTCCCTCTAGTGTTTGTGTTATTAACAGCATCCATCTTACTAAAGAATGGATATTTTTGAGGGTTTCTTTTGCGTATTGCTATAGATCTCAGAATCACTTTCTCTTGGTCTTAACTCTCTGTTCATAATAAAAAGAATTATAACCCATTTTGCAGCTACACAGGAGAATGAATGTCTGAATGCTTCCTACATTAAATGTATTAGTTATATGATTAACGAATTAGTTATATGATTATTTATATATTTATTAATACAATCTATGATGCTCTTAATTAGAAAAGAATCTGTCTCTTCTAAGTTAATAGACTTTCCTAACTGATATACTTTTTTTTGTACTAATATTGGAAAAATCTAGAATTAGTTTTGTTGTGGCTGTTTAGCCTTAGATACAGTAACAGTTTTTAGCTGATTTACAGCTGGTTTCTGGTGCTTTTGATCCAATCTTGTCCATCTTATTTATTTATATACTTAATAACATTGCTCTTGATCAACAAGATGGAAGCAATTTCTGATGAAATAAGCATTTGATAATGTTATATTTAATTTTACTGAAGTTGAAATAATCAAAAAAAGAAACAGAAGAAAAATAAATATCTAATAATATTATTCGTTTATTTCTAATGAGCTAAGGTTGCCAAAAGATTGTATATTTGTGTAGTAGATACATAGTTGTTTTATAAACTTTTTAAAGATGTTAAATAAAATCAGTTTATTTGTGTCCTATTTTGATGAAGTTTGTTCTAGAAAAACTTTTTGGTGCAAGGCAACTGAAACTTACATATTTTAAAACTTCAGTCAGCATTTGAGGATTCAGATTCACTTAAGTGTGCAAGTATCCTGAAACCCAACCAATCATAATAACATTGTCTTATTTCTTTATTATATTTATAAGACAGCCTGATTCTGTTGCAACTCTGAGTGGCATACGGGTACTCTGTTCTGACCCAGGCCATATAGGCAGATGCAGAAACCAATAAAGTCTTTTATTGCACTGCTAAATCATGACAGACTGCCCTCCAATGATGTTGGTAAACTTCCACTCCACTTCCCCCCCCCCCAAAATAGCCACCCACAGTCAATGTAACACAGTCCCACCAGCTGAGTCTAATAGTCACCAGAAAAAAGCTCCCAAGCAGGAAGAAAGGCAAAGTCCACAAACCTGGTGCAGAGGTTGCAAAACAAAGTCCGTAAGCCACAATCCAGAGCCAGAGTCCGCAAAACAAGGTATGCAAAAACATGAGTTGAAATCCATGCGTCAAGGTTTCCAAAAGTCAGGGGAGTGAGTTCTGAGACACACAGTTGTTCCCGCCTCTGGTTGAATCAGCTCAAGCTAGATGTACCTTGTGAGGAGGTGCAGGGTAGCCTCCTCTCAAACAGTCCTGCAGGCCTCCTCTGAGTTCCCTCCATTCCACTCTCTGTGCTCTTGGATTGGGTGGGGGAGGCAGCTGTTCCTCATCAGAGGGGATCTGTTGTCTCATCACCGCTGCCCATCTACAGCCAATCTTCTCCTTTGTTCATGAAGGCTACCTGTCCAGTCGATCACTTTCCACAATGCCGGAGGGGCCTGGGACAGCATCATCCTCAGTTGCTGGACTCTCCAGATGTTCCAGGGAGCATGCCATCCCGACTGGATGGTCCTAGTTCCAACTTTCCCTCCTCCAAACCAGGTTCTGACTTACAGTTGTTAGTTTAGTGACCGTTTGAAGTTACAACAGCACTGAAAAAAGTGACTTATGATTGTTTTTCACACTTGCAACCATTGCAGCTTCCCCATGGCTATCAAAATTCAGATGCTTAGCAATTGCCTCATATTTATGATAGTTGCGGTGTCCCAGAATCATGTGATCACCTTTTGCGACCTTCTGACAAGCAAAGCCAATGATTCACTTAACCACCGTGTTACTAACAATGTCAGTTAACAACTGCACTTAACTACTATGGCAAGCAAGATCATAAAATGGAACAAAACAACTATCTACTGTAGCTTAGCAATGGAAATGTTGGCCTCATTTATGGTTGTAAGTTGAAGACTACCTGTAATATATACTGCTCAAAAAAAATAAAGGGAACACATCCTATAAGAAATCCTATAGGATGTGTTCCCTTTATTTTTTTTTGAGCAGTATATTTAAACAATTTAAGATGCAAATAAAAGAATTGTAGGCACATGGGGAAAATGCTACCATCTCTAAAAAGCAAGCAGTAAGACCAAGGAGAACCAGGATGACTGCACTATCCTCTTCTGGTTCCACCAGAAGTAATGAATAAACATGACCAATGCTGTGTCAGAATTATATCCTGGCCTGAATCCAGACTGAAAGGAGTATCAATTTTCTTTAGAGCTCTCTGAAATTGCAGCCCAACTTTCTAGGGGCAGGTTAGAGACTGGACAAAAATTGTCTAGAACCACTACTTAGGAATAGCTTCTTGAGAAGGTGTGAACGCCTCTTTCACTGCAGCTAGTGCTACTCCCTCACTCAACAAAGCAGATACCTCCTGAGTGATCTTCATCAACCAATCTTTACTGGGAAGGTTTAGAAGAATGACTTCTTCAAAATCAGTTTTTGAATTCTTAATGGGTATCCACTGGATTTGACAGAAGCCAAAATCTTAAGGGAAATTACTCATCTAAACCACAAAAGGGATGGAGCGAATTTGGAGATAGAAAGAGATATTTAATTTTATTACTTACATCATTTCTGTTCAACTAATTTGTCAACTTCAGCAGTTGTGTTAAGGTGCTTTGTGACCTATCTAGCTAGTAGATCTAGACCAGATTTTAACTTTTATACAATTAGTAATGATCAGTGAATTAATTTCTTATACTTCCACCTGTTATTCAGCTCCACTACATTACATCCTCATGCTTCCCAGATGTATTTGTGTAACATAATTCTTCCTCAATTAATCTCTCTTAGCTGTGGCATGAGTGTTCCTTACTTTATTTGCTATTACCATTGAAAAAATTATTACAGTGTGTTCCAAAGCAACAAAATTACAGGAATGTTATTTCAGACAGCTTTCACAAATTGTAAGAAGTGTGTCCTCTTCATTCCCAGTTTTTTAAAAAATGTTTTCTATCACTATAATTAGTAGTTGTTGTCTTGCATGCAAAACACTCAGACTTTTTAAAGTCAGGATCTTATTTGAAACTAGATGAGCTTCCAAAATATTCTTGGCTAAGAATAAAAGCAGTACATTGCTATGATCTTCCTGCTAGAACTTTAGAAAGTGGGAATGAAAAGAGATAAATATCCCATTAAGTATCCTAACAAAGATAGCTTTAATTCTGCCCTGCACTCCAATGTTACTTGAGATGGTGTACATGGAAGGAAGTGAAACCTTGTCTGTAGAATTTACAGAACTTTGCATACACACACACAAAAAAAATACACTATGTATTGTTTTAGCATGGAAAAGCCAACTATATTAGTGTTATGTTATGTTATGTTATGTTATGTTTTATGTTATGTTAATTTATTTCAGTCTCCCAGCTCAACAAGTGATGCTGGATAGTGAACAAAATGGTTATTATTACTATTTTTTTAAAACAACAACAACAACAATTTAAAAGTTAGAATATACAGCATCCAAGAATACATCAGATACCATGATCACTAATCTAACTAAGAAACAGGGCTCTGGACTACCTGGGGCCCCAGGACTGACCACAGAGCCAGATCTTAAATGACTTACAAAAAGCCAGCAGAGTCAAGGCTGTTCTGATTTCAGGAGAGAGAATGTTTCATAAGGTGGGTGCTGTGGTGGAAAAGGTGTGTCTTTTAGGCTCCATCAACTAATATTCCTTAGTCAATTGGGCCTGAAGTTTACCCGCCCTGTCTGGCTGGATCAGATGGGTCAAAATAACTAACTCACCTCTCTGTGGACAGAAAAGTGACTTTACCAAGACTGGATAAACACAACTATCTCCTTTGTATTTTAAATTATACCCTGCATTCTCATTTTCCATGCAACAAGTATAATGTTGGCCTATTGTAGTTACATAGAGATTTGGATCTCTGCATTTTGAAAAGAGAGCCAGTTTGGTGTAATGGTTAAGGTACGGGCTAGACACCATGAATTCTACACCATGAATTCTAAAACATATAAGGAACAGTTGCTAGAATTGGGTATGTCAAGTTTAACGAAGAGAAGGACAAGGGGGGACATGATAGCAATATTCCAATATCTCAGAGGCTGCCATAAAGAAGAGGGAATCAAGCTATTTTCCAAAGCACCTGAAGGCAGGACAAGAAGCAACGGGTGGAAACGAATCAAGGAGAGAAGCAACCTAGAACCAAGGAGAAACTTCCTGACAGTGAGAACAATTAATCAGTGGAACAGCCTGCCTCCAGAAGCAGTAAATGCTCCAACACTGGAAGTTTTTAAGAAGAGACTGGATAACCATTTGTCCGAAATGGTATAGGGTTTCCTGCCTGAGCAGGGTGTTGGACTAGATGACCTCCAAGGTCCCTTCCAACTTTACTACTATTACTATTACTACTCCTTCCTTAGGCATGAAGTCAGATGGTGACCTTGGGCCAGTCAGTCCAAGGAAGTAGACAGTGGCAAAGTCAAATGTCTTTTCAAGGAAATGGTAGGGAATAGTCCAAGCAGTCACCAGGAGTCAACACTAATTTGAAGGCACGCGTGCGCGCATGCAGAGAGAGAGAGAGAGAGAGAGAGAGAGAGAGAGAGAGAGAGAGAGAGAGAGAGAGAGAGTTTTGTGGAAAGCTACTAGGAATAATAAAGCTTTGTCAGCCCCAGAATGAGGCAAGGCTCTAGAAGAATTATATTTGGCTCCAACATCCTACAATATAATTGCTGATTAATACTGATTTTAAGCACTTCTTAACTGCCTATTGACATAGGATAGATGGTAACCCTGGGCAGCAATAAAAAGAAGGGAGAGTGGGACGAGGACTGCCTTGGGCAGGGCTAACGGCCAAGATGAAGTCTGACAGGTCCACACAAGTGTGTTGCTCTTCCAGTTGGGAGTTTACCAGGTCTTGCCTGAGGTGGTCACTTCTACTTACTGGCAGAAATGAAAACCAGATACAGCCTTCCCAGCAGCTGCTGCCACTGCCAAAGCTTTGCATAACTCTTGCTCCCTTGTCCCTCCGTAGGGAGCTCTGTAAAATAAACAGATTCATTACATACGGATTTCCTCTTTCTCCCCTCTGGTTAAGCAAAGATCCTTTTAGAAACAGAAACAAACACACAGACTCAAAGGGGCACTACATTCACAAGCAAAAGAAGTGACGTGTAGGTAACTATGGAGCCATGAAAATATTCATAATGGTGTAGGAATGCAGGCAGGTATGAAAATGTTGAAGATTATCATTCTGGGCACATTGTGATATGCTTGTCTCTTAAAGAAAAAGTGGTTATAACTTCATTCCAGATGTTCTGCCAGAGTGCATTTGGCTCAGAGTCTCCAGTAACTGAACAGTTCGTCTTTTTCCTCTTTTGACCACTGAGCTTTATGGTTAGTGGATTCCCATCCTCTCTCTCTTTATTGTTACTCAACATAGAGCTCAACTGACAACACTGAAAAGAACACAGTCCAACACATCTGTCTATTTGCTAGTTTGTAAATAATCTCAGAATCCATAGAGATCTGCTCCCTATGGAGGACAAAATGGCAAAAGGGCATTTTCTTGGTTTGTTTGGTTCAGAGCAATGACATGATCACATAGATGAAAAAAGAAGTAATCAGTTCAACTGATGGATTCATAAAAAAGCAGAGAAGTAATATGACTGTGACAATGTTTATCTGTGTATGTGTGGTCTTAAAACAAATTGACATTGCTGCTTAGAATTCAGAGTTCACTCAGTGCTTTTGACACATTCTGGTTAACCAGGAACCCTAATTAGTTCCTGCCAGTTTTCTCCCTGTGAGTTTGTCCCATGATGAAGAGATGGTTTGGCCCCACTAGACCTCCTGGAAGAGGATGAGGTTGCAAGACCTTCCTGGGCAAAATCCAGAACTACAAGATTGTTTTTTACAATCTGTGGATGCTGAATATCAGTTTTGATGTTGATTCTCCATATCCAACAACCTTACAATTTTCAACTACAAGAAAGAAGTATTTACTGGAAACTGAAAAAAATTGATTGTGTTGCTTGATTGATATGAACAGATTAACTGATTAATTAAATGTGTAGAGAAAATGGTGGTTGAAATTATTCCATCTTTTTTATCTTAAAAGTAAGAAGCAGGGACACCTTTTATTATATTCTAACTCTCTCTCATATTATTTGATTATTCTTAAAATGTGTAAAAGAGTATTTGCAGTTGATAGGTTTGCTACAGCTAGCCATATTTAATATTCATCTATAAAATGGAAGAGGAGCATGATGGCTCAACGGTTAAGGACAATGAGCTTCAAAAGCTGATAGCCCTCGTTTGAGACCTGAGTGTTGGACAGTTGGGTGAGCTCCTGTTACTTGCCCCAGCTCCTGCCCACCTAGCAATTTGAAAGCATACGAATGCAAGTAGATAAATAGGCACCACGTTGGCGGGAAGGAAACAGCATTCTGTGCGCCTCAGCATATAGTCATACTGGCAACATGACCACGGAAATGCCTTCAACAATGCTGGCTCTCTTGGCTAAGAAACGGAGATGAGTGCCGTCCCCTAGAGTCAGAAACAACTGGATAGGAGAATTTTTTGCCTTTATCTTTATAAAACAAAAACATCTTTATGTTTTTAAGGATAATAATAATAATAATAACAATAATAATAATAATAATAATAATAATAATAATAATAATAATAATAATAATAAAGTTGGAAGGGACCTTGGAGGTCATCTAGTCCAACCCCCTGCTCAGGCAGGAAGCCCTATACCAGGGGTAGGCAACCTTGGCTCTTCCTGCCTCAGGAATTCTGGGAGTTGAAGTCCACGAGTCATAAAAGAGCCAAGGTTGCCTACCCCTGCCCTATACCATTTCAGACAAATGGCTGTCCAGTCTCTTCTTAAAAACTTCCAGTGTTGGAGCATTCACTGCTTCTGGAGGCAGGTTGTTCCACTGGTTAATTGTTCTGTCAGGAAGTTTCTCTTTAGTTCTAGGTTGCTTTTCTCCTTGCTTAAAAATTTCCACCCGTTGCTTCTTATCCTGCCTTCAGGCGTCTTGGAAAATAGCTTGACTCCCTCTTCTTTGTGGCAGCCCCTGAAATATTGGAACACAAGGATGTCCTAAAGCAGTGTCTCTTAACAACTGATAGCAGAGCAGCTGAAAGCTGTATGGTAATTGCATTTCAATGGTCCAAGAAAGCAGCATTCTCCAAGAGTCATGATGAAGGTGACTCTTTAGATGCATATGTCAGGAAGAAACAACTGACTTTTTCTTAACCACCACTTCTATAGATTTTCTGGGTATTATTTCTATTCTGAAACATAGAAGATTTGCATTATGAATAAATAAAACAACCAGGTCTCATTGCTGCAGATATATGGAAAATCCCATTACTAATCCAGTGTGAAAAGAGCAATTTATATCCTAATCGTTGATCTTCCCTTTAACAATTTACCATTTATACCACTATTTCTTATAGAGGATTTTGCCAGATTTTTCTGGAAGTCTGGCTATTTGATGGTTACCTTCTAGAGAGTGCATTCTAAAGCTGGGCACCACAGCTAAAATGCCAGCCTGGTCTCTGTGTCATCTGAAATTTGAAGTAACAAAAATGGAAGATTTGATGAAAATCACAAAATTCAATCAGAACACAGATGAAAAGAAGTCTGTTATGTAGTTGTTCTACACCAAACCATCACATATTTAAAGGTTATGTATTTTTAAAGGTGTGTGTGTGTGTGTGTGTGTGTGTGTGTCACACAGATGGTGGGAAGGGGATACATATATTTTGGTATATCGTCTATATTATATTTAGCATCAGTGTCATTTTGCTGGTAAGAGTTTCTTAATTCTCTTAATTTCTCTTAATTCTTTCTTTTGTTTCAATTGCATGAAATTTATTTTGTAAATTAATACATTTCCTACAGTTAGATTTCTATGCTTTCATTTTAGCCTTGTAATACTTCTTTCTCCATTATTAAATATTCACAAAAATACAATATGGAAATAAAAAATTAATGTTCATCCCAAGGTGTATTCTGAATGATGGGAGTGAGCCCTTTTGGCACAATGGTTAAAGTGCAGTATCAGAGGCAAACTCTGCACATTGCCAGGAGTTCGATCCTGATGGGGCTCAAGGTTGACTCAGCCTTCCATCCTTCCAGGTCAGTAAAATGAGGACCCAGATTGTTGGAGGCAATATGTAAATAATGCTTCTACATTGTAAACCACCCAGAGAGTGCTGTAAAGCACTATGGGGCGATATATAAGTCTAAATGATATTGCTATTGCTATTATGGACAAATGGATTTTTGTTTTACACAAACCTATGCTTGAAAAAAAAATATTGCATCCAATAAAGAATGATTTCCAATATTCAGCCTTCTATAGCATGGTCAGCATAAAGGCAGGCTCTAAAAATCATCAATATATTTTAAGAGACTAGCTTACCTAGTATCAGACTTGTGAGGTAGTTCAGAAAAGAAACACATCCAGATGTACTAGCTCTGTCTTTATTGTAATGTTACATTAACACAGTGTTTCTCAACCTTGACAATTTTAAGGCATGTGGACTTCAACTCCCAGAATTCCACAGCCAGCGTTGCTGGCTGTGGAATTCTGGGAGTTGAAGTCCACATGCCTTAAAATTGTCAAGGTTGAGAAACACTGCATTAACAGAATCTTGCTATTCTGAAAATACATCTTTTCCCTGTACCTTTACAGCCCAAGAAACTAGGGTTCCCTTCTGAGATATTTGGCATGCGCTGATTCCTTCTGTGGGCTCAGCTGCCTCTTACTGTATTCTTACCATTGTCTCGTCTGCGGCTGTTCTTCTTGTCTTCACGCTCACATACCATTACACTTAATAATCCAGGAAGTATTTGATTATTTCGTTAGCAAATTCCCTAGTTCGGCTTTATCAGTTTATTAACGATGCACAGAATATCCATTTTTTCTTGTATTGATTCTCAGGGAATCACCCTTGTCTCTTCTCTGCTATTATGCTATTTCATAATACCAGGACCTAGGTCATGCAGTAAAGTTAAAACAGTGGGCATATAAACCAAGGTCTCTCCACTTTTGTTTCTCTGTTGAGGAACTTTTTACTGGTCCTACTTCATGGGTTCTCCAGCTCTTGTATTCAAGGAGAAATAAGCACGAAGAGGGGTTGTTAACCTCTTTTCTTTACTAATTTCTCCAGGCATTAACTACTCTAGATGCCCATCAGTTAACACATAATATTGGGACACCTCTTCCAAATTCATGGGTGTATGTGCATGCTTTATCTCACTAAGTCACCTCCCATCAAATCTTACTTGAGTTTGGTCAATCGAAGTAGGACCATTCCTTCCAGATCACTCACCAATAATTGAAAATTTAGTATGTATCCAGGACCTCTGTTCTTACCTTTCTTCAGCTTTCAAATCTCTTGATTTGCTACTAAAACGCAGCTTTAAATCTTCGCAGGAAATTCTGATAATTGTCCAGTAAGAGATCATTGGCTTCAGTGAGGGGTGCAGCTTATTTGGCTGCCCTTCCGTCAGCAAGCTCAGAACAAAATATTACTTTGAAGCAATCTCGAGACAATTGTGCTGCCTGACTTGCCATAAATAATTTGCACTTAGTTGTGAAAGTCAGAAGCTGACCCTGTGCTCTTCTGAATTTCTTTGATAAGCTTTTATGAGCATGCAGAAATATAGGTTGGGCTGTTGACTGCTATACAAGACAAGCTTGGTCCCAAATGGTGTGTGAATTTTACCATGGCATTGTTATTTGTATATCCCTTTGCTCTTTGGAGCTTCAATAAGTTGTTCCGAGGATGAGGATGGCGGAGTGCCTCGTAGATCTGATGCGATCTCCGCAATCAAAGGCAAGGTTCAATGCCGATTTGTATAACGAATAATGAGGCTTTCAAAACTGAGGTAAGCTCAAAGAGATAGGCCAGGTCAGTAAATAGAAACCACAAGAATGACTAGAACGCTACCTATTGTTAGAGGATGATGACAGAATTTTGAAAGCCTGATGGAGATTCTGTCAACCTTTTCTTCTACTAAAGAGATTCAAGGCAGAGCAATTTTTAGTTTCTTTCTAACTCCAGTCTCTCTTTCCAGGCTAAGCTGATGTTTATATAAAACCCCTTGAATACCTTCTTCAACGCCATCTTCATAGTCGAAAAGGCTCAGAGCCTCCCTGAGAGAACCTGCTCCCAGTCTCTCACTAATGTCCTTTGCTGAGAATATGATTAGCTGAGTTTTCTATGTTTGTTTTGGATTGTGAGCTTCCTGGAGGCATTTACTCATTTCCTGGGAGAAAAAGAATACTGGGACAGATAGACTTTTGATCTCCTCCAGCAGAATTCTTCTGATGGTCTGAATCCTGATGTCAGAGTTGTGTTGCTTTTCTTCTCCATGTGTATTTATAGTTGCCTGTGACTACACAAGTAAACATACTACTAAAGCTAAAGTGCAACAGTGTGACTTGTGGGTGGACTATATATCATGCATTTTTCTGATAAAGGGTGCCTACTCTTGTGTGATGGTTTTCCTTCTCATTAATTCCAGTATCTCACAGCTTGTAAGGGATAAGGAGACTTGAAAGCTAGATACAAGCCAGCTTAGCTAAACTAGTAGTTAGTTAATTCTCAAGAAATTATTTCAGCCTGTTGAAGAATTGTGTCGATAAGTTTGCCTGGAAATTCAGGACTCCAGTAGTTTATATTATTTAGACATGTTTACTAGTGACTACTAAACTTTTAAAGTGGATCACATGATATTTTTGGTCCTAGATTGTGTGTATAATTATTTCAGTTAAATATTAATTATGGAGTTACAGTAATTTGTCACATGTCTCTTTGAAAATTAATGGCCAATTCTATTTTTGTAAACAAAATATTTTCTTTTTTTTAAATCCACCCCAGCTTAACACATAACAAAAACAGATGTGATAGTTTAGCATTGTGTCTGTAATGACTTTGTGGAAAATGAAGAAATATTTTTACATTTACAAGACATTCATTATGGAGTGAGGAAACCATCCATCAGTTGGAGGAGTGTGACGGGAATGGGGAGGATCTGACTTCAGGACTCTGTTTGTCTTCTTTAAGCTTTAAGGTTTCTCCTCTGGAGCCCATTTGACATCTCCCAAGTTTAAAATAAGATGAAATACAGAGTCATGTGGAAGAGGTGATCGGACAGAAATAGAGAGGAGGGAGAGAGAGACCTTGCCATGGGTCTACAATGAACTAAGCCTTGAGGTGGGAGACTAGCTGCTGAGCACCCACTCTCTATCCTGATTAGAGTAAGTTTCAAATGAGTCCAAACATTCCTCCTCTTCTTCCTGAAATTAAATGGTGGAAGCAACCTACTCTCCCTCTCCAGCTTGACTGAAGCCCAGAGGAAGTTGGCTTCCAAAACACCAAAGAGTAGGGAGGTGACAAATATATAAAGAGACAGAAGTGGCTGAATTGGAGGCTGGTTAGAAACCACAAAGGAAGGAGTGTGCCCTCACTTCCCAGTATGCACAAAACATTTCACACCCACTATTGGTCATTTGAGTGTACTTCAAACAGTCACATCATCATCATCAACTTGCTGTTTCTCAAGGTTCTTCTCTGAGACTAAACAATTCCAGATGAGTGGCTTATTTTGGCTACTGATTCCATGTTAAAAGATGCAGGAAGGCCAACAGGTTTTATTGTAGGTGGGCCTTCTTTGTGGTCCCTACATAGTCAAATGCACTTCTCTTTGAAGTTTAGGAGGGACCAACTTTACACCCTTTTGTTGTCTCAGGAAGAACCCTCTCTTCAGCATGGCTGCTGGAAGAATGTGTCTTTGGTGTTAGGACTTTGGCTTCTCCAGCTTTTTATGAGTCTGGGTTTCATGTGGTTTTCATTTATTTTATTATTTGTATGATATTTTGTAAACCACTTCAAGATGCATATACTGTGTCGCATGATTTAATGGAATAACTATGTTCAGTGCTTTTTTTCTAAAAAAAAAAAAAAAAAAGGTGCCGGAACTCACACATGTCATACAACCCGCCTTGCCTATCCTACAAGGTTCTTCCAAAAAAGGTTCTAGAACTCCGTTCTGGGCGTTCTATGACAAAAAAAGCCCTGACTATGTTAAAGAAATAAAATGCTTGCTGTTTGTGCACTTGATGTACAAACTTGATGTATCCTGATTCTAGATCCTGTCAAGAACAGGAAAGGCAGATCCTATCCCATGTAAGCAGCAAGCAGTTGTGCCGTGATCATGCTTTTCTTTTTTCTTTCCTGGGCAGTGAAAAGAAGTCTAATTTTAAATATCTAACTTCTTGGTTTTAAAAAAGATTTTAAAATACTACATATGCACGCGTACACATTCACATCTATACAAACAGGTGCAATTATATAAAAAAATGTAAACTAAAAGGAGTTCAGTTGTTTTTTTTTTTTTAAAAAAAAAACATTTGCTAGGGATTGGTGATTTTCTTCTTTACAGAACTGGCTGCAGGAAAAGGAAAACCCTGCAAGCAATAAATCAGGAAATGGATTTTTTTTTTTATGCATTCACAGTCAGCTGACCATTTTATCATTACCATGCCGTGTAAATTGGAAGTAACTTGGCAACTTTGGGATCAGTGTGGGGAGTGACTGCAAAATGTACCAATGAAACCAAGTCACAGTATTTTTGTCCAAGAAGACAAAACCATTGTTAACTCGCATTTTCTGATGCTGTACTAGCATTAAGGAACAACCAGAGAAATTAAAATATCTTTGTTTCATACTAGAATGACAGTGCCAGGACACCATCATTGGCCAGGCTTTCTGTCTGATAAGCAACCTTAGTGACACTGATAGGAGGTGAGCAGAAAAAAGCCTTTAATGAAAATCTCAAAATGCAGGCCATAATACAGATGAAGAGGAGGCTATTGTTTGATTATCCTATCTTAAATATCAAATATTTTAATAAAGGTTTTGCTTTGATATACAGGTAATCCTTGGCTTATGTCTACAACTGACCCCCAAATTTGTGTTGCTAAGTGAAACAGTTGTTAAGTAAACTTTGCCCCACTTTATGACTTTTCTGGCTGCAGTTGTTAAGTGAATCACTGCAGTTGTTATGTTAGTAACACGGTTGTTAAGTGAATCTGGCTTCCCCATGACTTTGTTTGTCAGAAGGTTGCAGAAGCTGATCATGTGACCCCCAAGGCACTGCAAACGTCATAAATGAGTCAGTTGCCAAGCATCTTAATTTTGATCAGAGGGCCGTGGAGATGCTGCAACTGTCATAAGTGTGAAAAAATGGTGAAAAGTAAATTTTTTCAGGGTTGTTGTAACTTTGAACGGTCACTAGATGAACTGTTGTAAGTTGTGGACATTTAACAGATATATTTCAGGACGTTTTCCACATTATATTTACCATTGGTATAACCCAGGGGTAGGCAACCACTCCCAGAATTCCTGAGCCAGGCATGCTGGATCAGGAATTCTGGGAGTTGAAGTCCACGAGTCATAAAAGAGCCTACCCCTGGTATAACCTTACCAGAGTTTCATATTTAAAATTAAAGCTTTTCTTTGGACGGTCAACTTGGATCCCACAATAATTTTTTCCTTTGCTGCAATTCTACTATATTGTAACTGAGCCAGCAATAAATCTACTTGGCTCCTGTATTCAGATGATGTTATGAGATCAGAGAGATCAGGATCTGGTTTTGATCTAGTGCAAAAATCTTGTGCAAAAATACCTTCAGTTGATAATTTCTGCTATATCCTGTTTCTATTGACAGCTTTCTAACAGATGACAAGGAGGATACTTGACAATATGAAATCACTATGCTATTTCCAGCTAGTTAATTGACATATTAATTCAGAGGAATGACTTTTTTGCTTTACAGTATATAATAATTATTCATATGTCAGGATAAAAAACATTTTTTATTGCTCATAATGCTACAAAACTGGTAGAACTCTATAAAGTAAATAATTGGGTTGGGTTAATTAAAATGTTCAAAGGCAGCAAGGATGTTGCAAGGATGTATGTACAGTGGTTTCCATAGGCATTTCTGCTGATTCATTTCAATGATTCAAAAGTTTATATTTGTTTTCTTGCAAATCCATACAGAATGGTCTAACAAGATAGAGGGCAGTCAAGTAACAGAGGTGCAATTTTCTGAATAGGATTTACAGTAATACGGTTATTGTTTAACCGTAAAAGACAAAGTTAAATTTTGAACTAAGTACAAAGAATCACATGTGAAACCAGATGATATATTATTGTTTTTTCCTTTCTTCCATTCCTTTGTTCCCATTTCAGTTACATTTCCTTATTTAATTCTCTAAAACCTTTTAAATTCTCTAAAACCTTTTCCAATTTAGCCTGCTTCCAGAAATTTGCTTCATTATAGAGAACGGCAGCAAACTAGAAGTAAATTGGGACATACCTCTGAACACCTAGTTGTCATCCAAATATTAGGACTACTATTGCTGGCAGTTACTGTGCATAGCTACTGATTATGTTAAGTTGTTTAGACTAGAAGCCAAAAACATGGAAACAGACAGTCCCTAAGATGCTTTTTCAATAGGCAACTGGACTTTATTTTTTCTTGAAGATGTTTTGCTTCTCATCCAAGAAGCTTCTTCTGTTCTGACAGAACTGAACAGTTCAATCAAGTCCAGTTGCCTTTTGAAAAAGCACCTTTGGGATAACCATGACCTGGATGACTGAGAATCTCCATATATATGGAAACAGACAAATTTTTAGAAAATGGTTTGGGGTTGATTGCTCATTGCCAACTTGCCATCTTCCTGGAAATCTCATACAGTATTATTTCTGCTCAAAGGTATCTGCAGCAAATCACAATGATAGTTAGTAATAGTAGTAAAGTTGGAAGGGACCTTGGAGGTCATCTAGTCCAACCCCCTGCTCGGGCAGGAAACCCTACACCATTTCGGACAAATGGCTGTCCAGTCTCTTCTTAAAAACTTCCAGTGTTGGAGCATTTACTGCTTCTGGAGGCAGGTTGTTCCACTGATTAATTGTTTTCACTGTCAGGAAGTTTCTCCCTAGTTCTAGGTTGCTTCTCTCCTTGATTAGTTTCCACCCGTTGCTTCTTGTCCTGCCTTCAGGTGCTTTGGAAAATAGCTTAATTCCCTCTTCTTTATGGCAGCCCCTGAGATATTGGAATATTGCTATCATGTCCCCCCTTGTCCTTCTCTTCGTTAAACTAGACATACCCAATTCTAGCAACCGTTCCTTATATGTTTAGCCTCCAGTCCCCTAATCATCTTTGTTGCTCTTCTCTGTACTCTTTCTAGAGTCTCAACATCTTTTTTACATCGTGGTGACCAAAACTGGATGCAGTATTCCAAGTGTGGCCTACCAAGGCATTGAAGAGTGGTATTAATACTTCACGTGATCTTGATTCTATCCCTCTGTTAATGCAGCCTAGCACTGTGTTGGCCTTTTTGGCAGCTGCAGCACACTGCTGGCTCATATTTAAGTGATTGTCTACTAGGACTCCGAGGTCCGTCTCACAGTTACTACTATTGAGCATGGTGCCACCTATGCTGTACTTGTGCATTTGGTTTTTCTTGCCTAAATGTAGAACCTTGCTTTTTTCACCATTGAATTTCATTTTGTTAGTTAGTGCCCAGTGTTCAAGTCTGTCCAGATCCTTTTGTATCTGGAGCCTGTCTTCTGGAGTGTTGGCTATTACTGCCAGCTTGGTGTCATCTGCAAATTTGATGAGTTCCCCATCTATCCCTTCATCCAAATCGTTGATGAAGATGTTGAAGAGTACTGGGCCCAGAACAGAGCCCTGGGGCACCCCACTACACACTTCCCTCCATATAGATGCAGGTCCATTGAGGACCACTCGCTGAGTACGGCCGGTCAGCCAGCTACGGATCCATCTGGTGGTGGTTCTGTCTACCCCACATTTTTTTATCTTGTCAAGTAGTAGGTTGTGATCTACTTTATCAAATGCCTTACTGAAGTCCAAGTAAATTATGTCCACAGCATTCCTCTGATCCACTAATTTTGTCACTTGGTCAAAGAATGCACTAAGATTTGTCTGGTATGATTTTTTTTTTTTTTGACAAAACCATGTTGGCTTTTAGATTTCATTTGCCTCTAGGTGTTTGGTGATTCGTTGATTGATTATCTTTTCCAGGATCTTCCCAGGTATTGAGGTCAGGCTGATAGGTCTGTAATTTCCTGGATCCATTTTTTTTCCTTTTTTGAGGATGGGAACTACATCAGCTCTTTTCCAGTCCTCTGGTAGTTCCCCTGTGTTCCAGGATCTTTGAAAAATATACAACATCAGTCTTCATGCTGTCATCATGCATGTGCTATGCTTAAATGCTTGCATTCAGCCATATGATGAACGTACATTAAGTTGTGGATCAACATCATCCATGTTTTATCATTGCCTACATCCACCTGTCCATCCAAGTTTAAAAAGAGCTGAAAGAGTACAGAGCTCAGGACCATTTCTAGTACTATGTAACTTCATCCTTTTTTTTCCATGACAGGTCGGTATACGTCAAAGCCAAACAGTGGACATTAATCACCCATTTCTTTTTATTCTCGTAATTACTGAAGCCCATATGAGAATGAGAATGCATTCTTCAAAATAAAGGTGCTGCTGCAGGCTAATGGTTTGTTTCAATTTTCCTATTTCATTTTTGTTTGTGTTAATTTAGAATTCTTAAAAATGAAACCCAAGGAAAATGGAGGTGTTATTGACAAGATTATCATTTATTTATCAGATCAGGAGAGATATCAGTTTGTATCATATTTCCCAGTTCTTCCATACATTCTCCGTAAATCATTTCAGTGCTGTCCTGGTGATTCACATTTGATGTGCTTGTTTTCTATTTAATGTTTTAATAGTTAAAATAGTGTTTAAACAAAAATAGGGCAGGGAGTGGAACCATATGAAGGATACAAAACTTTACGTAAAACTACAGCTACAGTTGTATTTCATCATAATTATTGCACTACTACGGGGATCTTGATCACTGAACTATGTTAAAAGGCCTTTCAAACAAGAATGTCCAAAACAGTGATGAATCAAAAAAAGTGATCTGTTTACCTTATTGCAAAGGAGGCAAGTTTCATCTTGATCACTTCAATGTATTGTCCATGTGGTCTACTTGATTATGCTGTCTACTGTTTTTTTTTTCCTGTTTGTCAGTGCAAATGGAAGTGCAGAGAATTACTTTATAAATTCTTGACAGATCTGATCTTTTTTCATGCCTGGTAATACAAGATAATGATGAATCATTTTAGTTCTGAGGGTGCCTAGAGCCAAGCTAATCACAGAAAGTAAACAGGAAAAAAGACAAGGTTTTATGACTATGTAGAGTGGGGAGGCAAGCTCCTTTTCCATCATCTCCAGCATCTTAACAATTAGAACAACTCTAAACAAAACCTAGCAGAATAAATGGAGGGAAAAAGTTCCAACTGCACACACCTTCAGAGAGGAGGCAGCTATATTGCTGGGACTGGGATGAAGAAAATGTGGAATTGACACCTATCTGGAAATTAATACTGTCATACGCATTTCTCGTGAGTGAAGAGAAATCTGGTTTCAGTATTTCCAGAACTAAATTTCCAAAGCTCAAGTCAGGAAGGAGTGTCTGTGGAGATTCTTAGTCACCCAGATCATAGTTGTTTTAGAGGTGCTTTTTCCTTCAAAAGGCAACTGGACTGTTTTGTTTTGGGTTTTTTTTTTTTTTGAGAAAGAAGAAGAAAACATCTTGCTTCTCATCCCAGAAGCTTCATCAGTTCTGATGGCGGGGGGATAGAAGGATAGGTTCTGATAGATGGTGATGGTGGGGGTGGGCGAATGGAAGGGTTATAACAACTGTCAGTACTTATTCTTTTATCTTCCTGCCATCAGAACTGATGAGGCTTCTTGGATGAGAAGTGAAATATTTTCTTCTTCTTCCTCAAGCCTGTTGAAGAAAAAAAATGCACCTTTGAGACAAGTCATGAAGGAATTACTCTAAGACTTCCATACAATTATAGTATTGACTTGTTCTGTACAGTTCCACTTCTAGGTGATTTTCTATGTCCACATTCTGTACTGTGCAAACAAAGTTTCATTTTTTACATTGTTCCCTTACCTGCAGGAGCCAGAAATCAAGACTGACTCAAAGGGAAAATAATAAAATTAAATTAAAAAAAAACAAGATTAATATTAGTTTGAGAAAATAAATAAATATTGTGCCAAACTGTTCAGATTCCCAGTCTTTATGTTTCTATTTCATTCTTGTTTATCTTGTCCATAACTATATATATATATTTCAGACTTATAAGCCCCAAATTATTGGGACTAACAAAAACATGGAAGGATGAAAATTGTAACTCAGAGATATCTGGTGGTCTATGCATTCTACGTGAATGAATATTTTAGTACTTAAAAGCAATAGCATCCCCGTGAAGATTATTTTCCCCCATATATAAATATTACCTGCTATAGATTGTTAAAGATTTTAAAGTGCTTGGACTTTTAGAATATAGCAAATATAACAGAAAGGATCTGAATGGTGACTACTGGTGTTTGTGACCACAGATTCCAGGAACAGCAATTCTTGGAAGATGTTCAAAAACAACTGGAGTCTGGACCCATTTGTCACGTCAGTCACAAGTACTAGTTGCTTTGTGGTTTGCTAAGCTTCTGTTTCAAATAAGGCTCTGGTGAACCAAAGGATGACATTGTAGTGGTATTAATTTTCCAGAAAAGGTCAGAGGATAGCATTAACAAATTACTTTTAAGTACATGAGTAGATGTGGAGTGGTGGGGTGGGGTGGGGGTGGGGAAGGGTCCTACTGTCAAGACATTCATGGTTGAATCATTGGAAAGAAGAAGTTGTCATTGGCAACAATGATTCCATTCAAATGATTCCTAGAAGTCTTTAAAAACTAATTTTCGGTAGCTAGTCTAACCATAAATGCTTTTAAGCATCCAGGAATGAGACAAAAATTGACTAGTCTCTCACCAAAATAGATTTCCCCATCCTGATGCTCTCCAGATGTTGCATTTCCAGTGAATCTGGAGGAGGATAGCTTTGGAAAAGCTGCATTAGTTCGGAACAGAATTACGGTATATAGTACAAAAAAAAAAAAATAAACAAGGTGTTTCTGGTGTACATGCTTTTTCCAACTCCAGCCCAATTAGGCTGCTTGGTCACATATATGCAAATGTTTTAAAGATGCAGATACCTGAAAGTATACTGTGTAGTTGCTATGGAAAATAATGCTGCAGAATCAATAAAGAATCAATACAATTTTGTCACTAAGGGTATTTTCATGCAAGGATTCTGCAAACAGTGTTCTTTCAGAAAACTCTTTAGAGGAGCTCCCCATTGAGGAAGTGTCCATTCCAAGATCTTGCAACCCCAGTGATCCAAATAACTGGGAAAATAGGAAAGGAATAGCCCTGTGTATTGGGAGAGAAGGGAGAAGAGGGGCATTTTCCTTTCCCAAAGTTTTATATTGATCCTTGGAAGTCTTGCAGTAGCAGTCCCCTTATCTTTCATGTTTGGCTGCAACTTTTGAAATCCAGTATAATTAATCATAAAAGTATATTTTAGAATTCCAGATCTTAGCAGTTGTTTGCAAAGATCTCCCTCCAAAATAGCTAATAAAGTCAAAGACCATTCCACAGTTTCTCTGCCATCTCTGTCTGCTCAATCACTATCAGAAGGCCTTGCTCATATGTTCTCATCATCTATCTAAGAAACTTGTCTGAGGAAACCAGTAGTGGTCTGACAGGAAGAATCACTTTGAATGAAAGACTGAATCAAATCCTCTGTCTTCTTCCCTTCTCCACCAGATGCTTTAATTTTCATTCTTTTAGATGTAATCACTGTGGTACTGTTGTTTGAATCATGCTCTATCTCTCAGACAACAAATTGGAATCATAACTTCATGGGACGTGTGGAATAAAGTCTCATATTTTAGCTTTATCTGCTCCACCTTGGGTATAAGACAATCTATTTGGAATTACCCCAAGTTTGGAAAATACATATCTGAAACACAGCTCTGATTTGATTGCAAAAGTCAAGGGTGTTTTTCTCCATTAAATTAATTTTTATGCAGGAAAAACAGGCTTCACCTCAGGAGTTTGATAGTCAGTCACGTATTAAATTTTAAGAGATTAGCTATGCAATCCTAAAATGGGTGGGGAAGAGAACTGTCGTAATTTTTCTACCACTTTGCCAGTTTGTTCTGGCCAGAGCCTCTGAAGAAGGAGATGTACTTTCCCCCCTTTTCCTCTGGATTGTTATTTTTTTAAACAAAAATTCTCTCATGTGGATTTTGTTAAGAGTAAAAAAAATCTGTGCCAGGTAAAAATCCACAGGAAATCTGAAGAACTTTGAATCTAGTGTTTCCAGAACCCCTTATTTTGGGATTTGTTTCATACTAGTGACAGGAAGAATTTGAATGTATTACATTAAATCTCTAGTTTATGAATAGCTAGCTTGGATCCTCATATAGTTGAATTCAAATTTAATTTTAAAAAGATTTTAAGTAATTCTTTTTAAAACAATATCTGGCTTCCTATTTAATATTTTACTTGTACATTGTTTCAGTGATGAATGTCAAGCTAACTAATAATCTAGAGAGGCTGGGAAGGCTATGGAAAACCTGTTTAATTTATGACCTTTTATGTCAAGCTTTGTCATGCAGCTTTGATAGAAAGAGGGTGCAATTCCAAAGATAAAGTTCAAGTGCTGTATGTTCTTTGACAGCTGACTTTTATTATGTTTTGCAAAACAACAATACACATTACTGTATATCACAGATGTGACTGATGTGTAAGCCTTTCTGGAGAACTGTGATGCGTATAAACACATTACTAACATTATTTCCAGCTTTGTTCAATGTTTTTCAGAGAAAACGGAAAAAGCATTTCGAAAGATCAGTATCAAGATATTATGCTGTATATTCGGCTACTTGTGCTAGATTGGGGATGGGAGTCCAACTCATCATTGCCAGGCTTAGCCTTATTTCATTTTATTTTCTTATGTATATGCCACCCATCTCGCCATCCGCTAATGTGTATTTTGTATTTTCAATAGTGTTTGGATCTTTGCCTCAACCTGATGTTCTTGTGAAACAAATACAGTAGAACAAGATTTGTCATCTAATCTCCTCCTGGCTAGTGCTATATAAATTTCATTTGTTTTACTGGAGGCAGATCTAAGCCAATTTGGGAAATTTGCCTATAGCCAGATACTGAATGCAAGTAATTGTTTTGAATTGTCTATCTACTAGGACAAGTAGATTCCAATGGCTGAGTACAAACTGGACCAGTAAAAAGCATGGAAATTTTCTATAAGCTCAATATTATTGCCATTTGTGAATTAAAATAAAGCAGTATTAAAATTCACCCAGTGGCCTCATTGGGATTCTGAAGTTTTTGAGAGAAGAGGGGAAAAAGATCTAAAAAACATGGGGAAAACATTGACAGTATTCTACCTTCTTCATTGGATTTGCAGCAACAGTAATGGGGTGAAGCCATCAAAAACATATGGTGGTGGAATGACTGTATCAGTATTACTCTTTAAAAGCTCTGTTTGGCTACAGACTTTGATTCCAATGCTTCCATGTGTCCTGGAACTCTGTGGCCTTATAAATTTAATAAATAAATAAAATGAAGTCACCCATGCCCCTAGAATCAATGTTTTGCGATGACATAACAATTTAAAGAGTACATTCATGAACCAAAGACATACCTGGCATATAGGTAGTACTAATTTGAAATTAGGAGGGTGCTGGGTAACTGGTGATGGACCTTTATAGTTGCAGCCATCGCAGTGCCCCCATGGTCACATGATTGTGATCCAGGAGTTTGGTGACCGGCCTGCAATTACGACATTGCAAAATCCCACAGTCATATGATCACCATTTGCAACCTTCACTGATGGTTTCTGACAAACAAAATCAATGTGGAAGTGGGCAGGAGGTCACAAGTGGCACTCAGGTGACCATGGGATGCTGCAACTAGGTGGGATTTGGCTAACAGTGGTAACAGACAACCGGAACTGCTATCGTAATTGGCATGATGATGGCCATCCTGCCTTATGATTGTTGCTTAGCAATTGAGTTCCTGGTCCCAATTACTATTGGTAAGGAAGGATTACCTATATTTACCCAGAGTTCTCCTCTGAAAGTCCTTGAAAGTCTTCCCCATCCTTATGTAAGCCCTGGGAATTTGGTTGCCTTGTAACCAAGTTCAGGTATTCATCTGAATGCATGAGGTTTGAAAGGAGACAATGAAAGTGGTGTGCAAGCTGTTCTTGGTCCTGCCCTTTGCTTTTATCCCTTCGTTCAAAAGGGAAGGTCTAAAGCAGTGGTTCTCAACTTGTGGGTCGGGACCCCATTTGGGGTCGAACGACCATTTCACAGGGGTTGCCAAACAACGCACTCCGCCATTTTTTCCCCCTTTTCCTTAGCTGTGCTACTCCCTTTTATTCTATTGGCTTTTGAAAGCCAATAGAATAGACTCTCTTGAATAGAGTCTAATTCTATTGGCTTTCACAAGCCAAAAGGAATTGTCCAGGCTGTCTCTGCCCTGCTGAGCCCGCCAAAAGTCCCATTCTGCAAACGGTGCTGCACCAGTTGAGTAGTCCTCGACTTACGACCGGTTGGGGGTTGCAGCATTAAAAAGGTTGAGAACCACTGGTCTAAAAGAACATTATGCTCACATTCACTTGAATGTAATACAATTCATGTATAATTTAGAACTTATATTAGGATAAAAGATCCTTTGGATCATGGTACCTAGGTTCAAGTGAATGTAATACATTTGTATTCAGACTTTCTTACCAAATATATAGAGGAAATCACCAGGCAATGACAGGGGAAAGAATAAGGGGAAAACTAATTATTATTGTTAAATTTAAAATTAATATTACATGACTTTAATACTGAGGGCTGAGGGCAACCTAACACTGTCACAGGGGTAGCTGTGTTCAGGGGCAGTCAACATCATGAGGACCCAACATATTGCTTTGGACATGTTTGTCCTGCAGTGAGATGCAAGTGAGAAAAGGCTTCATTGAGAAAGAAACTGACTGCTGACAACAGGAAAGCTGGGGGAGAGATCTGTTCAAATCTTTTTGGTTGCTCAGTAATCACTGTCTCAATAGTGATGAAGCCTGAATTAAGGAATTACTATGCCCTGAAACATTTTACCACTGGAAGAAGTGGTAAGAAAGTAGAGGGTGAAGGCATTAATTCAATGCTAGTCATACTTTTATCTATATATAAAATGAACACGACGAATAAAGGCAATCTCCCCCAAATGGTGATGGTTTGGTTCCTTCAGATTCATTCTACTCTCCTGTGTGGCTTGGCTAGACACTGCTATTTCCAAAAGCTGTCACAACGCAAATGAAATCTTACTTCTGCAGCCATAATAACTCTAAACTGGGTGAGTGGTTGACTCATGTCTGGAAACATACGCGAAAAATAGCCTTGTTCCGAGTCGGAACAAGCTGCATGTAAACGTGCTTCCAGGCCACACGCACCCTACATTTTGAATGGCAGAGAATGAGTTCTCGGAAGCAGAAGTTGGAACTTCCTCTGTTTCTGAGACAGATGAGAAAGTTGAATGTCAGTATATGATGAAAAGGATTTGCAGGGGTTTTCCACGAGTGAGCTGTGGATTACAAATCATAAGTTTGGGTAATCAGTGAGAGGTGAAAAAGAGTTGTGGGAAATAAGCCAGGCTAAAGAAAAAGCAAGAGACTAGTTGGAAAATGAAAGTGATCCGATTCTTTCTGTCCTTAGAACTATAAAAATAACTTGACAGGATATTTATGAAATATATACAAATAGCTGTGGAAAAAGCGTTGATTTGGGGTGGGGAGATATTTAGCAGTTTGGGGGAGTTTCAAGGTATAAGATGAAATGTTTGGAGGTTTGGGGGGGAGTGGAGAAAAATCAAACTCCTCTCCACAAAAAACAAAAAAAGTAGCCCCCTCTTAAACCCACAGCAATACAAATCAAAACCTTACAATAGACCTGTTAAGTCCTCGAAGCGATGGCGAATGAGGAAGACACATTTCTACAGAACAACTCTTTATTGTGCTTTTAGTCAAAACTCCAATAATGAGCAAAGGCATGCAGGCCTCCTTTTATACATCCCCAAACCCCAGACATAATGGCAACAGAGTCAGGCACTTTTCACGCTTTGCGCATGTGCGCAAGGTCGGCACCACTCAGTCTGGTCCCGGGCAGCTTCTGCAAAGCCCGGGAACCCTTGCAACGTCCCGAGCCTGCATTTGCAGGCTTAGGACACAACAAGACCCATTTATTCTAGCAGAGAAAGTAGACACTTTATAGCCATGGAATGTGCGAATGAAGGTAGGTCCTGAACAGATATTTTTCTGGGGTCTGGGAGAAAATAGCCAGAATTCCTAAACATTAGAAAAAAATAAATCTATAAAAGTCAGTAGGTATAAGGTAGAACAAACAATTACTACTACTTCCTTACCAGTTACAATGAAGTTTGAAAGCCAATGAAATACATTGTTGAAGATTCTATCTACTCTTTGCTATTCTGTCTTCAGAGTAACAAACACCATTTGTTGTTTCTGTTTTCATTGTGTTGAATCTTATAATATAGTTTGCCAGTAACTGAGTGCCTTCCTCTTCACAAAAGTAAAAAAGGCCTAATAGCCAGACTTTCTTCACAGTAGCAGTAAAACCCCATTATTTTCCAAATTCTTTTTACATACTTTTAGAGATACTCCACAAACTATGGACTTTCTACTTCACACAGGAAACCACTGTGCTGCTGTGATTGGCTGATTGTTTTGAAAGACAGAGAGACCCCTAAGTTTAGCCATCTCTGAAAACTCATTGTGGGTTTTTTCCCATGCCTTTTCTGGATAAGCCTTCTATGAGCTTGTCCAGACAAAGTTGGGATATGTTTAGACATATTCTTGCTTTGCCTGGTAAGCTTGATCATCATTTAAAAAATGATGTTGATATCCTCTTAGTTGCTTCTAATTCCTTGGGGAATTCCAGCCCACAGTTCAACTCTGGCATAGCCCTATCACTTATTTTAGTAGCAATAACTGTTCTTTATTAGGGCTTTTTTTAAAAAAAATCTGTATATGTATGTTCAAATAAAACAGAATTTTCTACCAGAGGTGGTTCTTAAAAATAGAAAGTTTGTAACTGCCCATTTTAATTAAAAATTAAATTATATATTTAGATGCATATACCTGACAAACTATATATTTAAACCAATGTCCCTTTCAAAAAAGGTATACCATTCCCAGCCTGATCTAAAAGCCCCCAAACTGAAAGCCTGGTTGAATGTTTTGGTGCTTATTTACTATAATAAAGGATTACATATTTTTGTTAGTGTAAATCACTTGGGAAGGAACGGTTACATAAACAGTAATATAATCATTTTTGTATTATTTATTGAATACTATCTTGTGACCTGAAAATTGTGAGTCCTTGGCCCAACTTTGTTTGGAAAGGAAAGGAGAAAAAAAATGCTCTCAGTGATGGCCTTTGCAATTTCTTTGCTCCACTTGAAGACTGTAATGGTCGAAATGGTTCTTATTTTATGGACAAAATGGGGTTTTCCTGAATATAATTATAGTGCTAAATTTTAAATTTTTTCAAAATCACAAAATTGATTTACTGCAGGCTCAGATTTTTTCTCCTTGTTTTGCTCCTTCAATGTCGTCGTCATCATTATCGTCATCATCATCATCATCATCATCATCATCATTTTAGCATTGTCTATCCATTCTAGGATGAAGGATTCTTCCTCATGTTTCCAACCAATACGGTCCTGAGCTTTTTTTTTTTTTTTTTGCCAATTGGGCCTGCAATACCGTATATGCCGGCGTATAAGACGACTTCCGGAAACGCTAAACTCAGCGCCAAAGATGGGGGTCGTCTTATACGCCGAGTCGTCTTATACGCCGAGTCGTCTTATACGCCGGAAATACTGGTATAAGACGACGTTCTAGGAATGCGGCTCGGCGATAAAGACGGGGGTCGTCTTATACGCCGGGTCGCCTAATACGCCGGCATATACGGTACTTGCTGATGTCGTCAAGCCATCTTGTTTTAGGTCTCTTTTGTGGATGCTTTTTATCAAGTGGGATCGATTCTACGACTGCCTTGGTCCACCTGCCATCAGTTCTTCTTGCTATGTAACCAGCCTATTTCCATTTCAATTCTTTTACTCTTTTGATGATATCATATACTTTTGTTTATTCTCTAATCCATGTGAAGGTCTTTCTATCTTGTCTTGTAATGCCGAGCATGTATCTTTTCACGGCTCTTTGTCCCACTTATAGCTTTTGTATTGATTCTTTCATATACCCACATGAAGAAAATTATGCCTACTAAATATGGCCTTCTTCTTGTAACCATACACACTTCATACCCTACTATAGTTTTTGCTGATCTGGTGATTTCTGGACATGTTCAAGTTTAATTTCTTAATTCTAAGATCATACTTTATGGAATTTTTAGGAATCAATATCCAAAAATACTTCTGGAGGGAAGACTTCTAGGTGAAGGAAAAACTGGCTCAGAGAGTTGACATATACCAAGTAGCATCTTGTGTGGAAGATACATGGAGAAAATGTCTATGGCATATCAGTCAGTGAAACTTTATGTATTATCCATTTGACTTGGCCCTTCAAAAGGAGAATAAAGTCCATCCAACTTGAAACATTGTCCTCACTTAATGCAATCCAGATATAGAATTGCATCTTACTGTTCCATATGTGTGTTTCTGCAGAACTCCGTTTGGATGGACTTACAGACGGGTGTTGTCATTTATCATCTTGGAACTTTTGTCAGCTTCAGTTATGATGATCAACCAGTGAAATTTTGGAAGAGGCCTTTTTGACTGCCACTCCTGAATTGTTTGTTTGTTAATAATAAAAGATCTATCCCATAATTTCCTTTCCTTCATCTATCCCCAATGAATACATTGAAAACAGCTAACAAAAACAGACCAATGTTCCTGCAAACAATTAAAATATAGCACTGTAAAAGAACATAGTATGCTAAAAAGGCAACACAACGCACAGAAATATATACACACAGAATGAGCCAGCAAGCAGGAAATCCAGAAGTTTGTTAAAAAGAATATCTTTCAGATGTTAACAAAACTTGGATTGATCCTAATCATTCCTTGAGTAATTAAGTAGACCAATCTTAGTTACCTCTAAGGATATAGTTCTAAGTGCACAATTTCACTAAAATACATTTAGCTGTAGTCACTGAGACCTATCAGCAAATAAATGAATCTGTGGCATGATTGTAAACCAGAATATTTCAGGAAACCAGACTGAGGAAGGATGCATCTAGGCTAACAAGCAGTATAATATCACATAGTCAAAATGAGGGTACAGTTCCCAAGATAGTGTTCTTCCCTGGATATAGAGCAAGACAAGTGCTATGTCTGCAACTGTACTGGGCATAAAGAATTTCTGAGGATGCTTTGTTATTGTGTATTTGTGAGATTTGCTATGGGATGGTCAAATAAGGATTCTCACGAGGGTTGATAGGGGAAGAAAAGTATATTGATAAGAACGATGCTTATGAAACAGTTGTATCTTTTCTCCCAAGTTTGAAAGATACCTTTTTAAACTTGTTTTGCTGATTATATTTTATATCTGATACAGGAAATAGGGGCAACTTGCTTCACTAGAGTCAATGTACAGAAGTAGGGTCTGTGTGGATGATGGTGGGAATATGAAGAGAAACTGGAAAGAAAGTCATGAGAGAAGCAGACATACAGCTCCTGTAGTTGACCAGCTTTTCTGGTTCTGAGGGAGGCCTTCTCCCAAACAATAGTTTGCTTGTGAATAAGGTCTGAGTATCATCAATTGATAGGAAAATTAACCACCAATTGCTGTCCCCAAATCTCTGTTTTGGTTTACCTTGGGCTTTGCTGGAGAAGCTGCTGAGAGCTGTGCAAATGAGTCTCATGCATGGTTTTTTTAAAGTTCAGGCCATAAACACATCACATCTCAATATCCCATTGGATAAAATCAGTATAATATCCTTAGTTTCCAGAAGAAGAGAAGTGCCTTAATGAAATTTGGCTCTTGAGCATAATAAAGGAGGAAAGGTGGCATACACGTCCTGCGGAGCGTTTGGTTTTGAATCCCAGTGGAATTATTGACCTCCTGGAAAACTTGCAATCCAGTCTTCCAGTTATGGCACTGCAAGCAGGTCGTGCAGATTAGCTGCAGAAGGAAAAGAAGCCAGTGGGAATAGGCCCCTTTCCTCTGGCCTTCTTCTCATTTAGTCAGTCAATGACAAGAAAATAGAATAGACTTCTTCACAGAAAGATGGATTATTTCTAAATTTTTGGAAGGCTAGGAAAAACATATCCTATAGCCTTCGAATGTAACACACTGTCCTCGATAAGAGAACTATACCCTTCTAATGTTTGCTCCATGCAACTCCCAGACAATTTCATCATTAGTCATGCTGAGGATGCTGGGAGTTGTAATTAATCCACATTTGGAGGACCAGTAATTCCCATTCCTGCATTTTCCTAATATGGATGGCAAGCTGGTACAATTATCAATTCACAGCCTTGTTTGCCTGTAGGTGGCCTCTAGATGGTTATATGTGTTTGTATTAGAAATATATATGTACCTTGAACAATAATTGTATTAAATAAATATACATGGTATTGCAACTATTTAATGTTAAAATGATATAATTTTTTTCTTTGTTATTTTTTTTTCACTAATTCTTTGCTGCTTGAGATCTAGAGGCTAGTGCGCCAGAATGCCCTCATCTGATACTTCATCTGCAACCAGGAACATCAGCATGTTTATAGTCTTTAGTCTTGATTTTGTATCAAGAATATTTTATTTTTTATTTACTTATTACATTTATATATATTGCCCATCTCACAGTCTGAAGTGATTCTGAGTGGCTTACAATGTAAAATGAGTAGCCTACAATGTGATAGAATAGAGTATTACAAGAATGTTGTCATGGACATTATTATCGGCACTGCATTTCAGAAGACTACTAACTAGAGTATCTTCTTCACTCTGCAGATGTGGTAAGAGCATAATTCCCATAATTCCCGATCAATAGGCTGCTTTTTTGCACTTTAACACAATGTGTCAGGGGACTCAAATACACTACAATATATCTGATCAAATATCCTGTTCATTGTTCTGTTCTCCAATAGCCAAAGGAATGGGCTTTTAAAATTTTCTTGCATAGTTAGGTGGAAAATGTGGTAATAGTCCTTGTGTGATTTTGTTTTTTAAAATGACATGAGCAGTGCTTATAAGCCAGTGGTATTTTACCCATAATATGAAAATCCATACTGCAGATTGGAAACAGGAACTTGACTAAAGCTACCCAACCAATTAAATAGTAAGTGGGAGAATTCTTGTTCTACGGCTCATGTTTTTAACGACTCTATTTGCCTTTCAGGTACTGCTTTGATTACTTAGAAGTAAAGGAAATAGGGCTATTTATCCATTCTGTGCTTAGAGCCTTGTTTGGGATATCATTTGCAGAAATAAAGAACTGTTACTGGCTGGGGACCTCGTAAATATAAAAAGAAGCAATTTAAAACAACCAAATTAATTCTATTTCTCAAATGGTGGGGCCAGGAGAACAATTAAATTCGATTTCATTTCTTTGACATCTGAAATGTAAATAAAATATATTATAGTAAGCATTCTCTCATCATACATTTAACTGCTTGTTTTTATATTGAGAATTACAATTGTGTAATATATCTCGGAGGCATAAAAATGGCAGGAATCTCTCTCTCTCCCCATGTGTGTATGTGTGTTTGTGTGTGAGTGCATGAATGTATGTATCCAGGCTTAATGAAGTTATGCACAATTTATCTTCAGAAAACATATAACCACAGAAAAGACCAGCTGTGTAATAACTAGGGGTGTGAAAAAATTGGTGACATGTTTCTGCTGGAGAGGAAAACAGATGAATATAAATGAAAGGACTCCAAAAGGCTCCTATTCAAGAGGGAATAGGAATGGGAATGCTAACATAGGAAGGAAATGAGGGCAGGGAACCCCTGATGAAGCAAGATCTTGGGCTGTTTGTTCAGAACAGGTCCTAGATCCTCAAAGTATCAACATTAATAGGACAATTTTACTGAATGGCATTTGGTCTCTCTTTGCTGATAAATTATCTCAGCAGAATCTAATACTGTAAATAACAAGATGTCTCTTTCTGCCTCTCTCTCATTTTGAATAAAAATTCCAGGAAGTTTAGATTGATCTGAAAGTCCACATTTGATAGCAAGAAAAAGGAAGGGATTTAATTTCACATTGGAAGATCATGGGCCTTGTTCTGTTCTTCCCAATGATCTTTTGCCAATCTGCTACTCTCCAAATTAATTAAATTAAATTAAATTAAACTCTCATCCTCCCAAACAATAATGACTAATGGAAAATGAAAGACACATACTGTACACTTTTCCCCCAAGAGTATACTTTTTTTATTAGTCGCTTGGAAAAAGATATACACGTGTTCTTCCTTGTTCTTAACTGTAGTGATTAAAACACTGTAAAAATAATTATTTTAAAAAATGACAAATTATATCATTTGTCATCTGGCAATTATCAGAGGAAACTATGATACCTCCACCTGAAAAATGCTATAAGATTTTTTTGACTTCAGGAAGGCTCCTTCTGGCTCCTTGTTTAGAAACATAATGTCATGGATTTTGTCAACCGCATACCATATGCCTCCGCTGGACTGGACCTATAGCTGCTTCCATTTTGCCTCAGGAGTGCATAAAGCACAAAATTTTGGCCTCCATTCACATCATATCAAGAGGATGGATGCTTCAGGTTTTCTTTTAAAAATGAGTCTTTTCCAAATGGTGCTTTCCAGAGGTGTGTGGAGACTATAACTCTGATCATTCCTGGCCAGCATTTATTGGGGTTGTGAGCTCTGTGGTTTTCTAAATTGGTTTGCTGTCCAGGCTTCACAGACTCCTCATGTATTTTATTTGGAACTTACTGAAGCACTACCATGGCCTCTCCTCCTCTGCCCAATAATTAATTCTTCCTCAAGTGCAAAAAACCCCACGTGCATAGCTTCCCCCTCTGCATACCAGTCAGGAAAGTGAGAGTTGAACCCTGTCTGACGTTCTTTAGGCCTTTTAGCAACTAAGGAGAGAACAAGCCCATCGGCAGCTGCAGTCAGAGAAAGGCCAGGGAAAACGCCCAAG
Organism: Crotalus tigris; assembly: GCF_016545835.1. Taxonomy (NCBI): domain Eukaryota; kingdom Metazoa; phylum Chordata; class Lepidosauria; order Squamata; family Viperidae; genus Crotalus; species Crotalus tigris. The sequence continues at coordinate 592,017 of NW_024096651.1, read as the reverse complement.
CCTGAGTTGGCAGCTGGTTCATGTGTGTGTGAAAAACTGCAGCTTGGGGAAGCTGGAGAGCAAATAGGCATTAAAGAGGTGGAGTGGGATGATGTCACTGTAGTTACTGAGTACCAACATTCAGACGGAGATCAAGGGAGAACGAAGAGCACGGTGTAAGTAGGAATGCTGCTTGCATCATTGCTTTGACCGGATATCCTCCAGCCCTTCTCAAATATGTGTGTAACAAAGATAAAATCTACTAATTTTTTACAAGTTAATTGACTCAGTGACTCTTGATGGGCTGACTAGATGACAGAGGATGACAAAAGACTGATGAATAAATCCAGGATATGATTCAGACTGATATATTGCAAAACAAATTTCAGCAAGCTCTAGTTATCAGCACACCGTTGGCGAACCATTTCAGGGATCTATGGGTGAATCATATTTTAATCTGTGATCTGCAGCAGCCACTGGCTCAGCTCATTTTTCATCAGGCCAAGCCCACTCCAGATGATGAGGCAAAATGCTGCTACTAGTTTTGTAATACTACAGTAAAGCTCAGATGTGAAATTTTCTGGCTCCATATAAAGGAGGTGGGAGGTGAAGGGGAGATCTCTTCCACATCAGGGTCCAAAAATACTGACCAAACTCTATAACCTTAATACGTAAAATCAAGAAAGAAGCTAGGGATGAAAAATGAAAGTATTCAGCACTGTCTGCTCTACAGAAGATCTACTGAAAAAAAAAACCCCACAGTTCATGCAACAATCTGTGGGGAAGAGGTTTCCTTGCTCAAACCTGCTGGATGATATAAAAAGATTATATAAAAACAATTACAAAATAATATAATTATAAAAGGAATATAAAAAGATTACAAGAATTCTGACAGAGGGATACAGTATGAGCCATGGTGGTGCAGTAGTTAGAGTACAGTATTGCAGGCTAATTCTGTTGACTGCCAGGAGTTTGATCCTGACCCGCTCAAGGTTGACTCAGCCTTTCATCCTTCCGAGGTCGGTAAAATGAGGACGCAGATTATTGGGGGCAATATGCTGACACTGTAAACCACTTAGAGAGGGATGTAAAGCACTGTGAAATGGTAGATAAATCTAAGTGCTATTGCTATATAATATCTTGGTTTCTAAAACAGTGAAAAAAATATTTTACAATTTAAAAAAATTGTAAACATCTCAGATAGAGAAAGCATACCAAAGCCCTCAACCTTTTATATGAAGATACTGTTAGTTTTCATTCATAGTTATAAACCACCTGAAGGTATACAAGGGTAATGGGCAGTATAGAAATTTTATAAATAAATAAGAAACGTTGGAATTTGTGCTCTAGCAGGACAAACAGGTCTAAATTTGCAATACTAAAATGCTGCTCTGTGAATATGAGCCGAGGTGGCGCAGCAGTTAGAGTGCAGTACTGCAGGCCATTTTAGCTGACTGTGTTCAGCAGGTCAGCGGTTCAAATCTCACTGGCTCAAGGTTGACTCAGCCTTCCATCCTTCCAGGGTAGGTAAAATGAGGACCCCAATTGTTGGGGGCAATGTAAATATATATATATATACATTGCTTACTGGTGTACACCGCTTAGAGAGTGCTTGCACTTAAAGCGGTATATAAGTCTCATAAATAAATAAATAAATAAATAAATAAATATTGAAAAGTGCTGGCTTGCCACAACATACAATGTGCTGGAGCTGGAGCTATTTAAATCCCTGGCAATAGTTGAGTTGTAATTATATGATTAGTATAATATCATGTGAAACATTTTATTTATTTATTTATTTATTATCCCCAAAATTAACTTCCACATTTCATGTTAAATATTTACTAGCTATTATCTAAAATAAATATATACTGTGCCAAACATTTGATAATTACAGATATGTAATTTCCATATTTGATTTGGATATTTGATATATTTGCAACATCTGCTAGCTGTCATGCAATGGTATGTAGAATCAGATTCTGTAGAGGAAGTACAACAATAATTGATAAATTAAAATTTTTTGAGATGCGTGCCAAAATGAATGCACCAGCAAGGCTAAACCATTCACATGCTGAGTTTTAAAGTAACATTTTACATTCAGAATTTTTGCCTTAAATCTGAAATTTTGCATTCAAAATCTTCATGTTAAAATGGAAAATGTTACATGGAAAATTTTATATCAATGTTTTATCTGAACACTTCAAAGGGTTAAAATACTATGGAGCTGGATTCACTTTGCAAATTGAAACAATGAACAGAAATTTAATATGTTGATGCTATTCAATCATCCTCAACAGGCAGGCAGTTTTCATCAATTATAATTCCATGGAGAATTGCTTTAGCTCTTGCAACTATAACTTCCAACCCAAGAATGACTTTTTTAGAAGTTCTGTCCTGTCATGATAATTTGAAGAAGGCACAATAAAACAACAGATCAGTTATTTTACTTTAGTGCTGTTTGCACTAATTTCTTCTTCGTAGTAACAAAGCCTACAGAGCTTGGGACCAGACACCCTTGGCAAGTGGGAAGCTTTCACTGCTTGTGTGCATTTTTGTAAACAGAAAAAGTTCAGCATTTAATTGGTTGATGGTTCTCTCCAACCTCTAGATCAACCTTCACCAACTAGATTCTGTGAGAAGTCACTAGGAGTACCATCAAAGATTGTGAATGAAAAGAAAATAAACTTCATTTTTTTAAACATTGTATGCTGTGTAATGCCAGCACCTGCAGTGATGGGATTTTTAAAGTCCCATGGATCACTGCTAGTCTGCTGGTATAATGTTGTAATATGTGGATTGTGTAGGTTAAAAGCGAAATGTATTGTGAGGTTTTCATATGATTGTGATTTTTATACAGTATTTCCCTGAAATCTGAAAATTATTTGAAGGATGAATGGTTGAAAAAAGCTTTTCTAGACTGCCAACATAAAAAAAAAGCCACGTTCACAGTCTTGATTGTTGGATAAATCTACAAAAAGTCATATAATTCTGAATCAATCTCAAATGGATTATAAAATGAATTTATGGGAAGTGGAAGGTGGAAAGACCTCTCATCATAAAAAGAAAGACAGAGTAGCTCCAGTTCAAGAGAAATTGTATTGCATTGCATTGCATTGCATTGCATTGTACTGAGCCTTCCCAATGCAACCAAGTGTGTTGCGCTACATCAGGTGTGGATGTAGCTGTCACTAGAGCTACAATAGTTTCACTATGCTGTATAATTAAAAATGGTTTAGGCTTCTAACTTTTCTTGTATGGTTAGCTACATTTTTTCAGTTCTTTGTGTATTATTTTTGTAGTAAGTGTGCAAATGAATGAATTTGCACTTTTTCAAAAACAGCAAAGTCCACATTTTGGACAGAGAGGACCACTGGTTTGAAAGAGGGGTCAAAGAGGCCATCTATGTCAAAACTGAATGGGCCTCTCTCAACAGAGGGGGAGGCATATGACATCATCTATCTCCAGTCTACAACATGGTCCTTTCAGCAGTTCCAAGAAGGCTCCACGCCCATTTGCACCACTCAGGACCCTGAGAACACAGATAAACATCCAAATGGCCTCAACGACTCTCTAAAAGAATGCAAATGACAAGCTGTTTGCAAGGAGTATAAATCCTTCCATTCCCCACCATCCAGTCAGAGCTGAAGAAGCTTCTTGGATGAGAAGTGAAACATCTTCAAAGAAAAACAAGAAAGTCCAGTTGCCTTGTGAAAAAACATCTTTGGGATAACTATGACCTGGATGACTGAGAATCTCCATAGACAATGAATGGTTTCTCAGTGTGTGTGTATGAGAGAGATGTTGGTGGTGAAAAACCTAAATATACAATTGAAATTAATTTAGTTAATTTCAGTATGATTGCCAGGGCAGTCCATCCCCATCCTATTAAGAAATCTGAGATACTACACAGATTTACGAATGTAGTTTGTATCTTTGCCAGAAGGAATTCAACCATGATGAAAACCTTTCTATTCTGGCACCTACCATATTTGCTAAATCTGCAGTTTCTGGGATGTTAAAAATTATTATCCCAATTTACAAATAGATGGCAGCATATAGTCAGCCTGACCTCAATACCTGGGAAGATTCTGGAAAAGATAATCAAACAACAAATCAGCAAACACCTAGAGGCAAACAAAGTCATTACCAAAAGCCAACATGCGTTTGTCAAAAACAGATCATGCCAGATAAATCTTATTGCATTCTTTGACCAAGTGACAAAATTAATGGACCAGAGGAATGCTGTGGATATAATTTACTTGGACTTCAGTAAGGCATTTGATAAAGTAGATCACAACCTACTACTCGGTAAGATAGAAAAATGTGGGTTAGACAGCATCACCACTAGATGGATTTGTGGCTGGCTGACTGGCCATACTCAGTATGTGGTCCTCAATGAAACTGCATCTACATGGAGGGAAGTGTGTAGTGGGATGCCCCAGGGCTCTGTTCTGGGCCCAGTGCTCTTCAACATCTTCATCAATGATCTGGATGAGGGGATAGATGGGGAACTCATCAAATTTGCAGACCATACCAAGCTGGCAGGAATAGCCATTACTCCAGAAGACAGGCTTAAGTTACAGAAGGATCTTGACAGACTTGAACACTAGTTGTTATCTAACAAAATGAAATTCAATGGTGAAAAAAGTAAGGTTCTACATTTAGGCAAGAAAAACTAAATGCACAGGTATAGTATAGATGGGACCTTGCTCAGTAGTAGTAACTGTGAAAGGGATCTTGGAGTCCTAGTGGACAATCACTTAAATATGATCCAGCAGTGTGCTGCAGCTGCCAAAAAAGCCAACACAGTGCTAGGCTGCATTAACAGAGAGATAGAATCAAGATCACGTGAAGTGTTAATACCATTTTACAATGCCTTGATAAGGCCACATTTGGAATACTGCATTTGGTCATCACAATATAAAAAAGATATTGAGACTTAGAAAGAGTACAGAGAAGAGCAACAGAGATGATTAGGGGACTGGAGGCTAAAACATATAAGGAACAGTTGCTGGAATTGGATGTGTCTAGTTTAATGAAGAGAAGGACTAGGGGTGACACGATAGCAATGTTCCAATATCTCAGGGGCTGCCACAAAGAAGAGGGAGTCAAGCTATTCTCCAAAGCGCCTGAAGGCAGGACAAGAAGCAACAGATGGAAACTAATCAAAGAGTGAAGCAACCTAGAACTAAGGAGAAACTTCCTGACAGTGAGAACAATTTGACAATGAATTTTTATTATTGTGACTTGGATAATTGTAAAAGGGAAGCTGATTGAGATCTAGTTGGCTCTTTTGACTAAAGATTGCCAGGCAAACTCCCAATATGGCTAGATTGGGTCATTGGGAAAAAAATCCCATAAAAAGCAATGTGAAATCACTTCCTTTTGATTTCCAGGACAACTTTTCAGACATTTTCATGAAGTTACCAAGTACATTATTGTAAGTCTTCCTTGCTAAACTGGTTGCTCAGGTCTTTAGAGGGGAAAGTTCCTCATTCCATCTGGCAGGAATCTCAATTGAAAACAAAGTGGCAGTGTTCTCATTTGCATGATACAGGATCAATAGACATGCTTCTTGCTGGGGTGGAAATTTAGAACAGTAATAGCCTGCTGTGCATGACAAAGAGGAGGACTGAACCCCTTTATGCTGGGACAGTTTCTTGATGAGAAATTAACAGGACACCAGAAAAGCTGCCATTCTGACTCTGTTTCCAGGCTTTTAACAAGATGGATACCTTAAGGAGCTAAGTGCCTCCTCATTAAGGGAGCAGGATTTCTTGGAGGTATCACTTTTTTTTGCACCTAGCCCTGGATTCAAATAATAATAAAAACAAAGAGCAGTAAATGCTTTGCCTGCATGTTCCTTACAAATTCCTTTTACTGACAGAGACAGAAAGCATCCAATATGCAATTTAGGCAGAGAATATCAAGGTTTCTTTTAGATCAGTGTTTTTCAAACTTGGCAACTTTCAGATGTGTGGACTTCACCTCCCAGAATTCTCTAGGAAGCATGAGGAATTGAAAAATACTGATTTAGACTGATCTTTGGAGTTACGTATGAAGTGTCAGTTGTAGGATTAGATCATACTGGAAGGAAGGAGGCAAGATTGATTCTGGTTCATTTTATTTTCCTTGGTTTCTGATGATACAGCAGCCATGTTTTGTGATGCACTCTGAGCTTACTATTCCCTTGGTTCTTGAAAGTTTCATTTGTATGTCAAAATAATCCCTGCTCTGTGGCAATATTGAGAAATTCTTTTGGATAAGAAAATGGATTTGTGTCAGTAAAGTCACAAGAAACTCCCTCGGGCACATGAGAAGTGTAAAAAACAGGTAGAAAGCCACACGTGAGAAATGAAGGGTAAATTCCTGTAGTGGTTTGAAGGCTGGTGAAGTGAGCTATTTTTATGTGTTTATTTATCTGCTGGTCAACTTTATACATCACCCATCTCACTATTTAAGTGACTCTGAGCAGTTGACCAATAAAAGCTATGGAACATGCCACGTCGATAGCACTGGCTGTAGAAGCAATACATCCTGCAGAAGGAAAATGGAGATGTGGCCTCATTAAGTATCATTCATATTGTGACTAGACGTGGTAAACAGAGCAGATGCCAGACAGAAAAGCCAGACATTGTAGTTCTGTATCATCTCAGAGAAGCCAGACAATAGCAGGAGCCACACACTTACACAGGATATAAGGTAAAAGGCAATGCTCAGGATCATTCAGATCCAGCTTTTGTTGACAAAACCTCAGAGTGGGGGTTGCTGTGATGCATTTCTCATTCAAAGTACATTGAGATGCATTGCCTGTGTGTCTGTGTGTCTAAGGGTGTCTCCAAGGTCCTCCCTCCCTCTGATAGACATTTAACTAGGAGATGAGTAAAGTCTCACAGCTGGATATCTACACTGGACAAAAGTAGCAACAGATGTATTACTTAAGGGGTTTTTGCATCATTTCTGTTATAGGGAGGCATGCAATTTAGCTTTCATTACAAGATTATATCATGTTACAGAAAAACGCTGGACATTTTCTGCTGCAATAGAGCAATGTTTCTCAACTTCACCAACTTTAAGATGTGTGAATGTTAACTCCCAGAACTTGCCCCCATTAGCACATCTATACAGGGAATTCTGGGAGTTGAAGTCTACATGTATTAACAGTTACTGAGGTTGAGAAATACTGAACTACAGCAGTTTTGCGGAAGCCAAAAGATCTCACAAGTACTTGATGGTGGTCCGTAAAAGGCTAAGTGCAAAAAATAATTACTCAAATGCAATTAGGGGAGTCCATAGCACTTTTTCTGAGGTAGAGTGGAAAGAGTAAAAATGCTGGCTAAAATAGCATGTAGACTTATATACCTCTTCATAGTACTTAATAGCAATCTCTAAATGGTTTACAGAGTCAGCATAGTGCCCCCCAACAATCCGGGTCCTCATTTTATCGACTTTGGAAGAATGGAAGTCCTTTTGCGTCATCCCTCCCTCCCTCCTTCCCTTCATCTGAGCAATGGATAGTTTGGGTAGAATCAGGTAGGAATCCCCCCCCCCCATTGAGACCTCGGTGCTCTCTGAGCTTGGCTATTTTCTTGTGGATATTTTGTTACCTAACAAGTAACATCTTCTGTATTAGAATGGGGTATGCTCTCTGTTTATATACAACGATTTGCCCTATTAGTGTTGTTTTGCTTTTTGCAGTTCCTTGATTAGGCTGTTGTCTGCTGTTTGTCTGAATTGGTAGTTGATTGGGGTATTATTTACTACTTGACTGTTGGTCTAGTATTAATCCTGGTGTTATTCTCTGCTTATCTGGATGTTGATTGCTGGCAGGGAAATGTTTTGGGTTTTTTTGTTAGCTTTTTGATTGTCTCTTTTAAATGGCATGTAAACGTTGTTTATCTCTATCTGCCTGTTGATGGCTGATTTGTCTGAGTATCAAGCTTTTAGGAATTCTGTAGTATTTCTGGACTTAACTAATGAATAACCAAGCTGGAGATCACCAAGGACTCCACAGTTCAGCCCTGAGATACAAATATTCTCTTCTAGATCTGGGGTTCTAGGAATGATTGTTTTTAACTAAGGCTGAAAAAGTTTGGAAACTCTTGAACTAGAGAAGGTCTGGCATTTCTGGATCAATGTACCAAGGGGAATGTTTAAAAGTTAGATTTGTAAAATTAATTGGTGGGTTGAAAAAGTATAAACCAATGTTTTCCAACCAATAAGCTTTCAGGTGGGCTAAGACCTAACATATCCTGGAAATGCTAGAAATGAAGTTTTAACCTACTTCTAGAATAGTGTTTCTCCACTGTGGCCATGATAATGGATGCTGCATGCTGGTGAGGGAATTCTGGGAGTTGATGCCCATGGATGTTAATGTTGCCAAGGTGTAGAGCAATAGCTTGGGAGAAGTAACTTTAGATAATGTTTTTGTTCTAATCTGCTCTCCTGCAGTATTTCAATTGTGCAAAGGGAAAGTATAAATTACTGAACTGGTGAAGAAAGCTCAGACAGCAGGCCTGATGGTCTGGGTTCGGTCCATTCGGGACTGGGACAATCTATAATAACCTGGATCAAATGTACTTTTGTGATGTGACCCAGCTCAGGTATTTATTTATTTTGTTCGCTAAATGTGCCTGAACTAATAGATACTTTGATTCTTTGCCTGTTCATGAGGGATGGTGCAAGAGTTTAAAGAGGAAGCCCTGAATCTAGTTTGAGGAAATCCCCTTTGCTGAAAGAAATATTGCTGCAGAAATATCCTTTTCTTTTTTTCCAGGAAGGAGCCATTCTGTACATGGAAAGGAGTGGTGATCTTTGGAGGGAGAAGGGAGAAGGAAGTCCAGGAGAAAGTTGAAGTCAGCTTGATTTGGTCAGGGATCATGGATTTGGCTCTCAGCAGAAGCCCAAACAGTTAATATAAGTGGCTGCCCGAGGCGCTGTGAACTGGACTTCAAATGAGACTGATTCTCATTCCCTTTCAAAAAGGTCTCCTATGGCTATCCTACACATGGTTTGAACAGGATCCAAATGTTTCTTTTTATCAATGTTATTATTCTTTAATAACATTTTCTCATTCGTTTCTAAGACTTTGTGTAGGTTGAGGGGTCTGGGAATTCATTTCCTTTTCTCTGTCTATTCTGAGCAAATTCCAAGCCAAGTCAGTTTTCCAGTGGGACATGGGGAACTTAAAGGCACATCACAACAGTGGAGGCTGGGGTCAGGACACCAGTCAGGAGTGGATTAAGAAATGGGAGAGGGGCTTTCTGCTCTGGCAGACTCTGGGGCCTTACATTTCTCCAAAAAAGATATCATAATAGTCTTAAAGAAACTCTTATGCTGGCTGTCACATGAAGAGCTGAATCCTTCATTTTCTTACGGAGGGAGAGTTTTCCAGCCAATGTTATAAATTCTTTCCTGTTGTGGGAGGTTGGTTACTTTTCCCTATGAAGTGATTCAAAATTTGGAAATTCCCCATCTTGATTATTGAAATGTACTCCATGTGTGGTTGTTGTCGAAATAATAGTTGAAGCTACCAATTTTAATTGATCTGGAAGATCTAAGTGAGGGTTTGATTTCTGAAATAGCCAATAAATGGCAGGATGAAAAGTGAATATATCTGATTTTTTTTTTAAAAAATTGAATGTCTAATTCAAAATTCAAATTCAATATAAATTTAAAATATTGATTTGGATCTCATTTTGTAATTTTTAGGTTTGTACTGTTTGCATGAACACAGGATATTTGGCTGGCTTCAATACTACATTGAAATTCACATAGTGATTTTGGTTTGGCTGGACACAGACATCCAACCATGTCTTTTAAAAAGTAAATTAGACTTTCCATATTCTTACAAGAGAGCTATTTGGAGAAAGAAGCCATGTGTATCAAATATGCAGAGAGAAGCAGATTGTCATTCCATCTAAATTATGGCATTCATCTCTTGTAATTGCTCTTTTGTGGGTGACACAATAAGTGACTTAAAGTTACCTGTATCATGACAATATGCAAAAGGCATGAATGATATTTCTTTGCTATATTATCTAAAACCATAATACAGTATAAAAATATCACAGTTCTACATTTTACTACATTCTAATGACACTGCTGCTATTTTTGCAAAGAAACTTCAAAGTATTTCCTATTTTATTTGGGTTTATAATGCAATTTTAAAGTTGTAGTTCGCCAAAAGCTACTGTACATTATAAATGCCACTTTGCTGCTTCTCTTCCAAATTTGGACAACTAACAAGTGAAAGAGACACTCAAAGATGATTGAAGCTTCATGTGTAAAAGAGACTTGTGACCAGAAGGTCATAATGTACTATTTTGACTATTACTAGGCTGTTTGGGCTTCCTCCCAAATCATTTTGTTGATTTCCAATAAGAGAAACCAAGCTGATACGTCATTTACAATAACCTGAAGGAGAAGCCACACCATTCTAAGCAGAAAACTGCCAAGCATGCTTTCAAACCCACCAACCGCTAAGGGGAAAAAAAATGTAGCTGAAATAGCCACTCTAGCTGAGTTACTAGATAGAAACGCTTTTTTAAAAAGTCAAGTCCAAGAAGCTTAAAACAAGACTTGACAGGCAGACCACAAATTTCATGATTTTGGGATGGAAGAAGTTGGGAAATTCTTCATTTTTGCCAGTCGAGAAGTGAAATAAGGACATAGGCTGAGTTCTAAAATCCCAGGAAGAGGACGAGATGCTTTCTGTGTTCCTTTTTAGGAAACTTTTATCTTATTAAGCAGCAAATACCGAAGAATTTGGATCCAAAGTATATGAATAGGTGGAAGGAGTGATGGGCTTATTTTGCTTATTTTGCTTCCCAGGTATGGTAATCATGGTGCCAAGGAGAGAATGTCATTTGAAATGACTGGGTTTCTAGCTGCTAGACAATAAGAGATTGTCTTTTTCAAGAGGTGTATTGCTTGGAACTCAGCCTTGGCACAGGAAACCACAAGGAAGGTCATCCTTAACAATGGTGCCCTTATCGTTCTCCTTCATAGAGTTTAACTTAATTAAATGACACAATATATTCTTCTCTTTTCATCAGTTGCAAGGGAGAAAAAGAATGTTAAATAGCATTCATTAAAAACAGGATGATATATTGCAGGGATTTTCACAATCTAATTCCCAGATAACGCTGATGCATTTCCTCTGGGCACAAAAAGATGGGAAAAAAAATCTTCCTAGTCATACTATCAAGACAAATCGGCAGACTACTTCTTAGTTTTTGAAGGATGGATCCACAGATCTATGAGTAGAGTGCAATTTGCAGAGCATTTTGCAAATGGAAGAACAGCTGCTGCTTTCTCATCCTTCTGCAGTTGAGATGGCTTTCAAGGCTGGTTCCAGGTTTGGAAGAAGGAAGAATCCGCTGGATTGTTTTCCTTATACTCCGTGAGATGCTTTTTTGTTTCATGAAATGCTCAAAATTCTCACTCATTTGTCCCTTCTTTCATCAAAGCCCTATTTCCTAATGCTAGAAAAAAATCTTAATAATGGACAACTGACTGTTGGCTGTCATTAAGGACTACGTTGCCATTATTTACATTAAGACTACTATATATTTTTCCCAGAAATTAATAGAAAAAAAGTCAGTTAAGTGCCAGCTTAATACACAACCATTCACATTTTTCCATAATCCATATTTTTCTATCCTGCTTCTATATGGATGCCTTCCAGATGTGTGAACTCCTACTCCTAGAGTTCCTAGTGAACATATTCAGAGGGTATTTGGATTGGAGAATAGGATGTAGTGTCTGTCTTTCTAAAATCTTAACTGTTGGATTAGTTCAATGCACTAATGTTTATGGAAATAAAAAAAAAATCTGGGCAGAATTAATCCAGAGATAATGAAACTATTGTAATCAAGAGATCACACATGTAGACAACAGTCTGTCCCATCATTGGGGTGACACATTTTTAATTTCAAGGAAATAGCCACTGTTTAGCCTGACCTGAATCATCTTGCAGGCATGATACAAGAGAATAAGTACATCTTTTTGTCTGTCAAATAATAAAAAACCTACTATTTATCAAGATGATAAAGTGTTCTTTTTCACCCTCCCCCTGGATCAGACACTATTAGCTGGCAGTATCCTTTGGGCCAAGTTAAAGATAATATAAACCTGTATGGTTACAAAATTATTTTTTAATGAAATCATGTTTCAGTAACTTATTTCCTCCTTTAAAAAATCAGCACAACTAAGTTACATGTAATATTAGAAATATATATGTTTCCTTATGGCAGTAGGACTGCTTCTGCATGGCACCAGTCTCTGCGCTAACTTAATTTTCTTAGTTGCACTTTTGGAACAGGGGTTTGGGAATTTGTCCCACTCAGGAAGCTCTTTAATCTGAAGATAACCATGGATGCCACCTTTTAAATCTTCAGTCTGTAACTGGGTGAGACTCCATAATGGGATACTGAACTACTGATTATGAGTAGAGATTATTAGAGATTATGAAGGCTAGGAATACAAAGAGAGTTTCCCTAGGGCTTCGTCATTTTTTATTTCAGTTCATATGGTTGCTTATCTCAACATTATGGCTAATAATTAAAAATATAATATAAAAATAATGCGATTAAAAAAAACAATAACCATCAGCCCAACCATACCATAGACACAACTATGTGTTCTGACTCCCCTATGTAGTCGTAGCCAAGCCATGAGGGTCATGCCTGCTCATAGAGCCAAGTCTTCAAGGCCTTATGAAAAGTCCACAAAATTGAGGCTAATCTGATCTCGAGGGATGAGGTTCCAAGAAAGAAGTATCATGCCAGAAAAGGGTCTGTTCCTGGGTCTTGCCAAGTAACAATCTTTACTGGATGGGATCCATAGCATGCCTCTTCTACTGAATCTGTGGTGGGATAGGAGGATACAATCAAGGAGAGGCGGTTCTTCTTGTCCCTCATCATCCTGCCTAGCAACAGATGCTTGCAGTTCCAAAACTGTCCAGAGTGGATTAAGCCAAAAAATTGGATTAACACCCCCTACACACACACATTTGTTTGTTTATTTATATGGCTGAATAATTCAAATAGTGTCAACCCTGTGGAGTGTGCAAGAAAAACACATAAAGAACAAATAAATATTAGTATACAATGTTAAAAAAAATCTTAAACAATATAATGCAGGGGTGTCAAACTGCCAGCCTGTGGGCCAAACGTGTCATCTGGAAGCCATGCCTACCCCATTGCTGGCAATGGCAAAACTGTCCCGATATGTTGTGCGATGTCACATGACGTCATGAATTTGACATGTCTGATATAATGTATAAAATGGTGACCAAAAGAAAGCAGATGTCTGTGGAAACAAACTGGTCTTAATGGCTTTTCTAAAGACAAGAACCTGGGAAGTTGATGGCTTTTAACATGTGAAATGAGTGCTTTAAACACTGGAATAGCCTAAGATACCATTTCACTGCTTAACACTTCTGAAATTCTGTCCCAATATGAGCCCTAAACGAGAGAGTACATGCAAGTCCCTAATGATGGCTGTGAGAAAGTTTAATTGAGAAGTTTAATCATTTAATTTTAAATGATTTTGGTTATTATTCTTTACTCTACCTGAGCATTTCTATCCCCCAAAAATAATGCAAAAAGTCCTCCAGTAGTCTCAGAGCAAACAAAGTGAATCCAGGGCAGGTGCTACAGTCAGGCAAAATACACTGTTATCAAGACTGTACCATTTCAGTGGAAACAGATTTATCCTAGCAGCTATGTATGTTAAAAGTACATTAATTAAAATTATCATCATAATAACCATGTTGTGTTTCTGCGGCATGTTTGCAGAAATGACTGAATTAATACTGGGTTAATACATCTGTCATCTGCCTTTAGTCTAGAACATTGGTTTGAATGGGAAAAATATTTCTTGATTGTGCTTTGGAATTAAGAGTGTGACACTTAAAAGAAATATTTCACCAAAGCTCAACAAAGTGATATTGAGATCCTAAGCATTTCTACTCAAAGGCTGAATTCACCCCACATGCTAAACCAAACTCTTTGCTTTTTAGTGGATTAGAATCTTGGGTGAACCCAGCCAGCAGGATCTGTAAACCATGAAACACAGTTGAGTGTATTACATAAAATCAGATAACTGCCTTGAGGGGTAACTGATTTATCAGGTTACAGTAAGTGTTTGATTGCACAGCAGATCATCTGGTCCAGATATTGCTGTAGGTAGAAAAATACCAGTCTTCTCCTTAGAATTTCCTTAAGGGAACATAAATAGAATTCTGTGGGTTCTAAGGCAAACTGCTCATCTGAGCTACAAATCCCAAATTACTACAAAATGACACTTCAGTTTTTCTGGCACCCAGGAGTTTGCAGTCCAGATATAGCAATAGCAACAGCACTTAGACTTCCATACCGCCCCACAGTGCTTTACAATGCTCTCTGGGCAGTTTACAGTAACAGCATATTGCCCCCAACTATCTGGGTTCTCATTTTACAAACCTCAGAAGGATGGAAGGCTGAGTCAACTTTGAGCCCCATCAGGCTCAAACTCCAGGCTGTGGGCAGAGTTTGTTTGCAATACTACATTCTAACCACTGCATCACCAGGGCTCCTTATGGGATTTTGTCCTCTCTCCTGTCTTTCCTTCACTGCTGGGATGCAGGAGGAGATGAAGAAGAGGAAAAGAGCAGCCAACAGCAGAAATCACCCTTCAAGGCTCTGTTTCCATTCCTGTTACTGCTAGCTGAGGCAAAGACTGACTCAGGAATGAAGTGGAAGTAGAAGTGGCAGCAACACCAGGGCTGGAAGTTCTTTCTTCCTCCTGCCTCCTGCCTTGCTCTTCCACTATGACTGATATCACACTCCACGTTTGGGACAATCCTTTGTGCTGCAAAAATCCCCCAAACCCCACCCTCTACAGAACAGCAAAGATTTTGGGTTTTCTATATCTCTGTCCCTCCCTATAGTGATCATCCCGATTTTCTACCTCTATTCTACACAGTGAGGTTTCTTCAGTATGTGGGTCAAGGATTGGCACTGTGGCTATAGACCACAGGTTGTCTGCCTCCCCTGCCTTCACTATATTTACACTGATTCATTGATATCTTTTTCAGATTCTAAACATCCTTATGTGATCTCATGCACTGGCATAGTTGTTGCTATTAATTTTCAATAAATTGCCTGAAATCTTGCATGTGCATCTGATCATATTATACAGTATATGATTTGATGCACTTGCATATTATATTGTGAGAGAAATAGTCAAATTTCAACATTCTTGCCTAAAATCTCATAAAATCACAAATGAAAATGCCAGCATTGTAGATTTCTAGCCTTGCAAAAATTCTGCATTTTTTTTAAAGAAAGAGAATTAATTGTGAGAATTTGGGCATGGTACCGTACCTATTGTTGATTTACTGGTTGGCTTTGCACAGAATGCTAACTAGCAATTTAAAATTTTAAGTGCCCATAAATCAATGCTAAAAATACTGGTTTATAGTATAGTGTTTGTATGTGTGTATGTACTTGCACGTACGTGTGTATGTAATATGGAGATCTAATGAAATTGACAAGCTACTGTCTAACCTGTGATTAATCAAAATAGTGTACCATGTGCCCTTTAACATAGATACCAACAGTGCTTTTATAAAACAAAATAGGGTTAGGCCCATTGCTCTGGATGTCAGCACTTATAAAATATGGATTTAAATAAGCATATTGTTATGTCTGTCTTGGAATAATGTATACATTTGGATGTTAATACTAAGCACTGCTCAGAAATATTTTTTTCTAAAATTCATGCAGTTCTCAGTCTGAAAACAGCCAGATAATCTCCTCTGACTGTAAAATCTGTGTCCTGTAAAAGACAAAAGAACAGCAAGTTTTAAATAGTCCAGCAGTCAGAAATTCTCTTGGGATGAATGAAGAGAGACAGTGCAGCTTAAAACCAATGTAACATTTTTTTCTCACACACAGTTCCCTTCCTCAGTAGTTTTTGAAATGGTTGCAGTAGCTGTGAGAACAGAAGAAAAAATAAGTAGAAAATGCATACCCTTTTCTTGTAACTACTGTTACAGAGTGACTTGTATGACTTATGGAAATGTACAGAAATGTGCTTCCAAATAGGCTACTTGCAGGTGAACTGGCACAATGCGAGCCAATAGCTTGGGAGAAATAACTTTAGATGATGTTTTTGTTCTAATCTGCTCTCTGGTGCTAGAGGTAATGCATTTTGCCATCAAGACTAATAGCCATTGATGCAGGTCCATCCCTTTGCTTATCCTGTTCCTCAACCACCCTTAACAAAGTGGCATAATAAAATAATAATAATAATAATAGTAGTAGTAGTAGTAGTAGTAGTAGTAGTAGTAGTAGTAGTAGTAAAGTTTCTTTCTTTTTCAAGACCTTTTTCAAGACCTGGATCAGACCAAAAACTCATCCCTGGTCAGCTGTCTTAAAATTTGGAAGCAGAATGATCTGAGTCACAAGAACATCTTCCTATTCATGTCCCTGACTAATTGGTATTCAAAGTCTCTGGTGCTAGAGGTAATGTATTTTGCCATCAAGACTAATAGCCATTGATGCAGGTCCATTGCTTTTCTAAAGCCATTCAAAGTGCTCCTGGTTACATGTTGTGGTAACTTATTGTATGATTTAATAATGCAGTGTGAAGTTCTTCCTTTTGTTGCTGACATGGAAAAAATTGGGAGAGCTCATTTATGACATTGCCAAGAAGTGTACTTTATGGCAGTTAGCTAGGCAGAAAAAGGCCATGTCTTTAATTAAAGTCCTACACATTGTTAAGAACCTTAACCCTAACCATTCTGAGCTACAGAAATCAGACAATCAAATAATGTTTTCTGTATCTTTATGCTGCCATGCAGTTCAGATCTCATATAGTAGTGCTAATCAATAAGTTTTAATGTGGTGTTCCTTTCATCCTTTCTTGATAAACACTGTTGAAATATCATTTTACTCTGATATGACACTCCCAAATGAACTAAGCAACTCTTTGGGGCATAAATTCAGACATTCATTGAACTGTCACTGCCTGTGTTTCATTTCATTCATAAAGAAGAGGGAATTAAGCTATTTTCCAAAGCACCTGAAGGCAGGACAAGAAGCAACGGGTGGAAACTAATCAAGGAGAGAAGCAACCTAGAACTAAGGAGAAACTTCCTGACAGTGAGAACAATTAATCAGTGGAACAGCTTGCCTCCAGAAGCAGTAAATGCTCCAACACTGGAAGTTTTTAAGAAGAGACTGGACAGCCATTTGTCCGAAATGGTGTAGGGTTTCCTGCCCGAGCAGGGGGTTGGACTAGATGACCTCCAAGGTCCCTTCCAACTTTACTACTATTATTATTATTATTTCATTCCCTCCTCAGTCCAAGCCACATGTACCTACAGCCAGGGATAATATTTCCTGTATATGATGAAGTGGACTTAGTGGGGGATCAATGCCTGCCATAAATAAATGTGTGAGTTTTTAAGGTGCCGCAAGTCTTTTTGTTCTGTTGTTCTGCTGCTCCTCTGAAAACAACTAGAGACAAATTTCTTTTCTGAATGGGGGACATCTTTCCCTCCCCCCCCCACTCTGGCTATGAGGTCATTTAGGTTTGGCGGTGAGAATGGACAAAGAAAAACTGTTTTTTGAACAAGAGCCAAGGGAACATCTAGAGGGGGGCCGAGACATGATTAGCTCTGAGAACAACTAATGATGTAAAAGTCTTTTTCTCAAGGTGAGACCTCTTCCTAGGCTCAGTTATTATAAAATGCAACAAAGCTGGGATATTTAGAAATGCTGAAATTACCAGCAATCTCCCAAAGGAAATCAAATCCAGGTATGCGCACTACGTCAACTGCATGGCTTGTGGAACTGGGGAGCAGAGTGGCTAGAGGTCAAGCTCAGTTTGAAGATGTTAGCTTTTATTCCTTGGTCCGGCTTGCCCTAAAGGAGTTCAGCCATGGGCTTCCTAGAAACAGCATCGAAGTGGCAGACACCTCCCCCCTCGCTTCCACAATGATAGGTGACAAGGTCCGTCATACAACGGAGGGTCTGTGTGACACATTTGCTCCCAATAGGGTTGCTATAGGAAAGGGCAGAAGCTGGGGGGAATGCAGAGGGCCTATTCACACCCCAGCCCTAATTCAAAGGTAATGTTTGAGTGGGGGCTCGGGAGGATCTCATAAGGGATTAGAGAAATATTTGCTTTGAATGGGGGGGGGGCGACTTTAAGAGATGGGGCGAACAAAGGCAACTATTCGAAAGAGAGACAAAAATGGTAAAGATGAAGCTGTGTGGAAAAATCACCCACTTCTATTCATTCCAGTTGATGGCTAGAATGTATTTTTTTTTTTTTTTACTTTTGCTTTCAAAGAGGAAGAGGAGAAAAATTAAGCAAGCTATTTCTGTAACTTATCTTGCTCCTGTTCTCAGGTACAAAAATACCTTATGAAAGATAGATGAATCCCTCTGAAATTATGAGTGAGGGGATGCTGTATATCAGGGGTCTTCAAACTTGGCCACTTTAAGACTTGTGGACTTCAACTCCCAGAATTCCTCAGCCAGCCAAGTTTGAAGACCCCTGCTGTATATTATTATTCCAGGAGTCATCTGAACTTTGGGACAGTGATTATGCATTAAACCTGCTCACTAACAAACAGTGCTGCATATAGTACAAGTAATCCTCGACTTATAACAGTGACCGTTTGAAGTTACAACGGCACTGAAAAAAGTGACTTATGACCATTTTTCGCACTAATGACTGTTGCTGCGTCCCCACGGTCATGTGATTTACATTCAGATGCTTGACAGTTGATTCAGATTTATGATGGTTGCAACCTTCTGCAATCTTCTGGCAAGCAAACCAGATTCACTTAACAACTGTGTTACTAATTTAACAGCTGCAGTGATTCATTTAACAAATGTGGCAAGAAAAGTGGGGCAAAACTCACTTAACAAATTTCTCACTTAGCAACATAAATGTTGAGCCCAATTGTGGTCTTACACTGAGGACTACCTGTACCTAAGTCAGCTTTTGCTGCTACAGTGAGAAGGTAGAGGAAGTATTTCTGTTTCTTTGAGGCTAGTCAAATAGATTCCTATCTGCTTTGGTTCAACTTTAACAAATCCTTTCTGTTAAATCTTGATGTTGAAATCAGAGTACGCTAGTACAGCTGTTGGCAACTGAAATTAGTTATTTGCAAATTTATATTTAGTTTCTTGGCAGAAGTCGTAATTTGGATACAGGGGGATTTCTAAAGAAAAGAAGGAAATAAATGTTCAGCTTAGATTGTCCTTCAGCACATTACTATTATATATGCTTGAATCCAACACATCTTGGAATTCAGGACTACATGATGGGAAAGACTTGGACTCTGTTATCACTGTAGCATAATGAGTCCACTGAGACATTCAAACAGCAAGAGCCCATTAAGTAATTGCTCTAGTTAAGCTCTGCCTCTCACCATTGTCAGTCAAATTATCCCAAGTCTTTGAAAGCACTTGTAGGATCACAGTGGCTGTTCATGGAGAGAAAGCCTGGAGTTGCACAAATATGATATGAAGGCTTTCCTTCTGCAGACCTATGACAGCAATTCAGTGGGAGGGAGCAGTTATCTGGTACACTTGGCTCCTAATTGCTCCAGCTGTTGAAGACCTGGACTTTGAAGAAGAAACCCCACTCATCTTAGAGAAGTTCTTCCTGAAAACTCACTGGGCTTTTAGTTTTGAGACACTCTTTTAAGTTTTTGATTTAGAGATGGGAACCCAATAACTATTTACTCCAGGGGTCCTTATTAAATGAGGATGGCACCAAGTCATTTATATCATTCCTGGCTTTGTACTGCCACAGTTGAAGAACAACAACCCCCAACATCCTTTAATGTAGACTGCTGGGAAGTGCAATTCAGTAAACTCTAGTGGACCTCAGATTCCCCAGCCTCATATTTTTAGAACAGCCGATAAGTCGGGCTTTTAATGAAACACAATTATACTACCTTCTGACTAAATATTTATAGGCTAAATTGGAGGAGATAAAAGATAAGAAGTATATGGAATTGAATCACCTAATTTTTTTTTTTTAATATGGGAGCAAATTAAATTGCAGGAGGGCCTGATCTAGATCAGGTTAAAGTTTTGGGTGTGTGGAGATAATACTTTTCTTCTACCTTCATTGCCCAATTTTTCTTTTCCTGTTAGAGAAAGTATGCCTTAGTTATAGATTTATCCAGCAGAGCAAACAGTAGTGGGACTTGGTGATTCCTAAGGAAACTACTGTAGTAGGTGAGGAAACAGCACCGGTTGACATTTTAGTGCTTTTTTTCTAAAATTGTACCTTTAACTAGTTTGTGTTGGTGTATGCATCACATAGGAGAAGTGAGTATAACCACTTCAGCAATGTTTACACAGAAAAGAGCACTCTAATTATCCTCCTTTTGAGGGATTAAGGATGATGAGAAATGTGGTTCATAGCCAGGTTGAATAATGCAGCTAAATTCATAGATAACACAGCATTTCACTAGAGTTTGGAAACGGCCTTAGCTTTTTGCATCTACCATCTCACTGTATAAATAGAAAGACCCTTTCTCCTACACTGTTCCCTCGGGAAGCTCTGGTCGATGGTACAGGCAAGGTCATAGGGGACACAGCTCCCATTCAGTTTGCCTGAGAAAGTCAAACTGCATGTTAATGCTACATGTTTTTTTTTTTTCATATCTTTCCATTTGAGTTGAGTTTTTCCTTCTTTTTTTTTTTATTAAAATGCATTCTTAAAGGCCATGTTTAATATCCTGCTGACTGATGGAACTTACACCTTCTCCTTTAGAAACACCTATTGATAAAGGAAATTAGGTTTGCTTTTTTATCTGCTAGATACAGTTCTTCTAGCTGAAACCTTTAGCCTATTCTCTATTGAGTATAGATCCATCAAGAGAGGCCCATTGCCATGTCCTGTCACAGGGCACATGTAATTTCTTGTATTTCAGCTCCCTCAAAATGTTGATTGTAGCAAGAGAAAGTTGGGATCCAGCACAATAGTAGATACTCTATGGTATTTTCATGGGACTGTGAGTGTTAGGTATGTTTTTTTCTCACTCCTGTAAAAGATCTCCACCTTGATCTGGAAAAACACTTTATGAAAGCCAGGCAGAAGTAGGAACAGGCAAATTATTTCAGCAATCAGTGAAGAGATTTAGACACAAATTCTTTCCTTAGGATAGCATATTATCAATTCAGTGTCTCAGCCAGTAATGGAAAGACTTCAAAATGTCTTCCTAGCTCTCGCCAAAAAGCTTTAGCGAATTGGGCAAGACAGAACTTTACTTCAAGGACTTCTTAATAAATAATATTAACTGAAGGCCCTTGGCTCATCTTGTGTGAGAGATAAGATGATGTGAAACCATTCCTTCTGGCATTACGACCCAAGATTTACGAACTGTTGTTATTAGTGCTGTATAGCATAGTTTCCAGGAACTCTATTCAGAATGAGAGGACAGTATCAATGTCCATTTTCTATTTTGCTTTAGCCCCAAGGAAAATACTACTAGGAGAAGGGTGGGAAAAAACATTGGACTGACCATGGGCTAGAGTGATATTAAATGTGGTGGTACTCAACCCATGTTTTTGAAATACTGAAATATGACAAGAAATCATAGGTGTTCAACTCAAATATCTGTTTTTTTTATTTATGCATATAAACTATCCCTTGTTAAAAAAAACCTTGCAAATATATAAAAAGAAAAAGAAGATGGAGTTTATGACATGTGGGTAAAATGTTTCCCTTTTCCAGAAGTTAGGAACAACTTCAAGAAAGCTCATCTTAGCAAGCATCCATGGACCAGGAAAAAATTAATATGCCCTTAGTGATGGCTGTTTCCATGCAAGCCTTTTTCCTCTGCTGTTGGTGCCGTTCCTCTTCCTTTATCCTGTATTCTTGAGAATTAAGCTGGGATTCCACTTTTTCAGTGGCTTTATTCTCCTCTCCCTGGTGTTTCAGTTGGTTTATTTTTGTTGCAATCCAACTCTGATACTGTGGAATACTCACAACCAGTCTGGAAGTTACTTCAGTTAGGAAGCTCCATAAAAAGGCCTTATCCCAGAAGGGTCCTGTGTATTGCTTTGCCAAACACATTAATATTAAAGAATACATTCATTTTACTTCTAACACAGAATACAAAGTGATAAATGCAAACTTTCTGCGTGGTCTCTCATCTATTCTTTGACCAGTAGACTCAGACTAACTATATAGTTGAGCATAATGCCTTGAATTCTCCATTGCTGCAGCTAAGATCCTTGCTCTCTATGCAGCTGGTAGGCAGGTTCTTCTGGGAGAAAACCATCTTTCAATTACCCTTGAAGAACAACAAAGCAGAGTGTCTTGGTATGGGAAATGTCTGCTGCCTTAGTTTGAATTTAATGCATTTTTATCAGTCAGGCTAAATATATTTCAAGCAGAAAATCACGGACTTAAAATAAGTTTCCAAAATATTTACCGGGACTCCAAAGGCTACTTCCCAGAGGCCCTGAGAAATCTGTTGCGCAAGAATCGCTAAAAGCATCAGTTCTCCCCTTCTTTTGTCTTTTGGCAATTTGTCTTTGAGGCTTCTGGCTCCAACCACCCCTGGCTCTTCACATTTAATCTATCATTGTTATTATCTTTCCCTCCCTTCAGACATTAAGAACTTCTTCCTGTAGGTTTTTATTTCAATGTAGAAGTTTTCCGAAAGAACAACAGACCGCAGAACTGAAGGGTGGCGGCTTCTGACCTAGGCAACTGGGCAGAGATGTCCTTAGGGTACGGTCAAAAAAGGCATGATGGCAGCTGCAATGATGCAACTGAAGCTCTGGACATTCTATAAAACACATAGAAACAATGGATGGAGCCTTGATTTCACAGTAGTATCCACTATCTTACTCCTTTGACCAAATCTTGTGGACACCCCGGTAAATAGGGATGCCACTCAGATAGAATACCATAGCAAACAGACCCCAAAAGAAACTTCTGCAGATAGTTTGCTTTCTTCCTGCAGTTCTGTGAAATACAAGACAACTGTGACCTAAAGGAATGTTATTTTGCATCTTTTCCTTCTCCCTTCAACCTGTTATAGTTTATAGATTATGTCCTTCTTCGGTTGAACTTTGAAGCAAAAATGTTTCTTCTAAACTTTTTAGGGATTCTCATCTTGTAGTACACCTGTGAAGACAGTGGCTTATTATTCTGTTTGTTTATTTTACATTTCTTGTGCAAAGGCTGCCCCTCTATCATTTGTTACATATATTTAAATGTTACAGAGAGGACATCATGTTAATTCCATAGACTGGCCCATCTCCAGGGTTTGAAAGAACTTTGTAATCTTCCCCTAATGCCTCATTGGGATCTGGCACTACAGTCTTGTTTCTGCCTCAAGTAAGCAGATTTAGTTTTGCAATAGCACCAGAAATTGGGATTGGATGACTGCCCTGTGCTATTATCCTAGGAGACAAGGAATCATCTTTGATGGGGTCTGCTTAGGTACAGTATATGATCCTGGCCAAAATCCCAGTATGCCAGATATTTTAGATGCTAGGCTTATATGAAGAATATAAAGAACTGTAGGACAGTTTTAAATCTTGTATTTGTAACATCTCCCACCTCAAATTAGTGGGAAATGTTCAAAGTGGTATTTGCAAATAGAAACTGTTTAGAAATCAAGCAAGGGTCTATACATAAATGATTTATTTTAGTTGTTTCTATAATCTCTGTCTCCTTCTAGCACTGTCTATACAACGGGTAGGCAACCTTGGCTCTTTTATGACCCGTGGACTTCAACTCCCAGAATTCCTGAGCCAGCATAGGAATTCTGGGAGTTGAAGTCCACGAGTCATAAAAAAGCCAAGGTTGCCTACCCCTGGTTATACTATAGTGCTGAGAATGTTCCTGATAGTTAATTTCACCCATTCTATGTAATTGAGCTTTTCTACTTACCGTACCTCTTAACTACCACAGCAATATCATCTAGTACCATCAATATTGTTACAAGAAACACTACAGCTTGAATTTGCAGACCTGAAATGGGGGGGAATGAATTTGCCCGACTTTTAAGTAATAAGAACTGGTCTAATATCTTGATATAATTATATTTCCATTTTTGTACTTCTCTGAATTTTGCAGTGCTATTCTTTGATATAAAGCACGTATAGAAATGTGCAAATGAGTAAAAACAGAGTACATTAACAGGAATATATTAGGAAAATGTTTGGAAATAATGTGCATATTAAAGGAAAATGCCTATGAATTTCATGCATAAATAAATGTGCTATAAAACCCATATGAATTTTCATATGGACTTTTTAAAAACATTGTAAACATATGCTGTAATGGGCTGGAATAAATTCATATTTGGGAAAAAATGCAAACATTAGAAAATTCAAAACAGAGAGAATCATCAACTTCTAGTTCATAAAATTACCTTCAGTATTTTGCCACAAAGATGATACCATCTGAAATTCCATGGAAACACTGTTTGTGTTTGCAAGAGTCCTGAATTAATCTGCCATTACAGTAGGTAGAACTATTGATCCCAAATCATTTCCCACAGACTGTCAGCCAACTCTGAAGGCCTCTGCCCAAATACCATCTCCTCAGTGTCACAACTCTTTAAAACATTGGTTTAAACCACAATCATTAACAAGCCCATAAAAACAAATCTTGGAGTTAAGAAGTTGCCTTTGTTATTTCTGATGAATGGGAAAATTAGAATGGATGAGCTTGTTTTTATGAATGAATGGGATGACCAGCCTCTAAGAAGAATCCCTTTACAAGCCTACAGTCTGGCAGATATGTCATTCTCTTGGATGTTTGACAGCAGAACCCTCTTTTCATTGCTGGGATCATGAGAACAAATGACAGATGCTCACACACATTCTGCTTTCCAGGCAGCCAGCAGAGGTCATTGTATCTCTGACAAAACCCAGTGCCATCTTTGTAATTTTGGCTGAAATCTTATGCTAAGTGTGTTGCCACTGTTTGACTGGCTTCCAAATAACTTCCTAGAAATGGTTAACAACACTTCCATAAGTCAATCAACTCTGGTCTTTTCACTGGCTTTGGACTACTTACTGTCCTTCTTGAAAAAGCCAGGAGAAACAAGGAGAGAGTTATTAATGTTTTAGAGGAACTGATTTAGAGGCTGGTTATAGCAATGGATTTTGCTCTGCAGCTAGACAGTAGGGCTCCAGAAAATCATACTATTTGAAGCCAGAAGCCTATCTTGTACAGACAGAAAATAAATTCTGTAAGCTGTGTGCAAATGTGCGCACACACACATTTACACGCACACATGGTATTGCATTTTTATTATTTGTATTCATTACCTTTTTTTGTAGGAAGAAAAAAAATGGAAAGGGATGGAAATAGGTAAATTAGGTTTGATACATTGAGATTCTGCAATAAATACATACAAAGGAGGCATATAATTTAGGAAATATTGAGACCCCGAGTTTGTAAATATAAATCGCATGTAGCAAAGCATAAAGTGTAACTGACAGGATTTCTAGATGAGAAGGAGTAAGGAAGCTTTGGAACTATTTGACCTTCCTTCCTATGTTTGGAAGCCTCTCTGTCCTAAACAAAGGAAAAAAAAAAGAGAGGATCACTTTCAGTGAGAGAGGCTACCATAGTGCTAGGCAAATTTGTTCCTCACAATGCAGTGGATCATCTCTGCAAATGCTGTCCCAGTCACAAAATGAGAGGCATCTCTTTTCCTCCCAGTGATAAAGTCACCACATCGGGCAATGGTTTTCAAACTTTTCACAGATATAAAATTCTCATGTCTTTATATTTTCCTCTAACAAAGAGATGGGAAATTATACTCCATCACAGAATAAGGGTGCATATGTTGGAGTTGACCTGAAAGCAAAATTGGTTGCAGTGCAACCCTTGGGATCCAAAAGGTTTCCCAACCTTATGCTCAGAGGGACAAAGTATATGAAAAGACTTCTGTCTGAAACCTTAGGAGCTGATCCCAGGCTAGGTGGAACCAAGATATGACTTTATAGGAAAGCAGGCCAGCATATTCATGTGCTCAAAGGAATAAATGAATGGTAGGGCTACTTATAAGAAATGTAGTGCCATTCACCATCAACAATCAAATTACTGTACAATGTATTTACTTCACCACGTGCATTTCTAGGCATTACTAGAAATGCGATAGCACACATTTATGCTTTGAACATTAGGCACATTTAGGGACTAAGCAAGGGTAAGATAAGGGCTTGGTATTAAAAGTAAGGGAGTTTTTAAAGAAAGGGTCAAATATATCAAACATTTTGAGAAAAATGCTCATAGCCGAAGAGTTATTAGATTCTATGCTAAATGGGTAGCATAAAATTCTGCTTGAAGATGGAAGATAGTCACATATGATGTTTCTTATGACGCATACAAGTAACATTCTTCTTCCTACTGTGTCCCATTTAACCTCTTGACATACTAGAGCAAAAATGATACATCAACCCAACCAACCAAGCTTTGGGTATATGCAATTTTACATCATAAACTCATGTAAATCATGCTATCATCATAACTACCAGAATAAAGTGGAATCTGTTTCTGGTACTTTATACTAAAAACATTTATTTGGAACTGGAAGATATAGGTAACTGGAATTAAACTTTCTGGGAGAAACAGCTTCTGATGTGGTAATGATACCATTTTGGTGGATAGAAACAAGAATCATTTGTTGAAGGTTAAAGAAGACAGCACAAAAGTTGGCTTGTTGCTTAGTATTAAAAAAAAAATAAGATTGTGTCAATAGGATATGCTAAGGGAATGACAAGAGGCAGAGAAAAAAGCTTCCTGTATTCAAAAATTAACAGGTATACCAATTATAATGAAATGAAGAGACATCTGCTACTTGGGAATCAAAAATCAGGAAAAAACTGGTAGCATCTCCTCTGACTAACAAATTACTTGGGAGAAAGTACAATAGATCTAGACAAAATGTTAACATGAAGGGACCAGTCACTGTCACTGATGGCACAAGCACTAGCTAATAAGAATTCAATAAAGCAGTTACTGACAGACAATCCTGATGAAATGATGTCCATCAGGCTATGGAGGGTCAGAAGCAATTGAAGACTGAACAGCAGCAGCAACAACAAAATCAACTAGGCCTGATTGCCACTGCCTTCTTCAAATGGTGCTCTTGGAGTGTCCTTCTGGTCCTGCTCCTATTCAATTATTTTGGTTTTTCTTCATTGAGGGAAGCAGTGGAAATGCACTCTCAATTTTACGCTAATTATGCAATCACACTCCCATCATGAGGGCGAACCTGTTGTTGTGGCATAGACTGGTCAGCTGACTGACAAATCCAAATGGAAGGCTTTCCTAGTTGAAACTGGCCAGCTCTGTCAGAGACGCAGTCAGGGCATCCCTGCTCTCTTCTCTCATGAATTTTGTGGCTTTGAATACCTACATTAAGCTTAGTGAAGGCAGAGTCTCTCTGTGCTCACAGTGCCTCATTATTCAGGAAATAAATGATGTCACAAAATTGGCATAATTGGCAGAAACACAAAAAGGGTGTGGTATAACTTGGGAGAACAAAAGAACGTACAGAGTATTTTGTTAATATGGAGTCAATGGCGGCTGATGACATACAGCCTAAGGTGCTACAGGAAATAGCTGATAAAATTTCAGAGATATTAAGGAATGTAGAGTACTCAGACAAGTTAAAGGGAATTAGAAAAAGAAGCCTCAGTAACTAATAAAGAAATGAGATATTAAATATGATTATAATCTTTAGTATCTGTTGGGAGATCTGTAACAGCACAGATCCATCATGTTATTTTGAATTAATCCAATATATCTATGATGCAAAGAAAACACATCATAAAAGCAAAGACATGGTTTTGTCAGACAAATTTATTCAGTTCACATTTTAATATATACTTAAAAATCTTGCACTTTTTAAATTGAAAAATAAAAATTGCTTATTCTTTAGTATGCATTTCTATGAATTTTCCAAGTTTCCTATAAAAATGTGAATATTAGTAAAAAGTTTCTCCAAGAATCTGCATATTCATGAAGTGGAATCTATTGGATAAAATGGCTGTCAGAATCAAATATTTAAAATAAGCATACATAAAGCTTTTCTCAAAAGATAATAGAAACATGGAAAAACAAATAGAAAAATGAGAAATTAATCTATATCACAAATATAGATTGGTTGTTGGCTTTGTACCTAATTAAGTTTGGCTCAAAGCATTTTCCATATGGGTTCTTCCCATAGGTGTTACCATAATTTTGGCAAGGAAAGTGATACTTCTTTCTTCTACACTTATGAAAGTATCACAAAAATTGCATCATCATCAAAGCTGAACTGGGAACTTGAGGCTTTTTAAGACACCTTAATCCAGCCCTCCCTCCCTCCCTTCCTTCTTTCCTTCATATAATATTTTGCAAATATAATACTTTGCACTTCTGTCATCAGTGTGAAAGCTACATAAGTTTTCCTAAGAAATTTAGAAGGAAATGGATGCTTTCCTTGAGGAGATTTGATAATAGTTGCTATCAGCTAATTGAAAAGATGTGGTTTAAAGGAATATCTTTTCATTTCCATTGATTACCAAGTTTAGTCATGGGGCAAAGGTACAGACTTAGATTGAGTAAAACAACTCACCGAATGCAAATCTTCCAGGAAAATCACATGGAACAAGGAAAATCTGTGGCTGAATCAGCAAATAGTAATAGCAATAGCACTTAGACTTATGTACTGCTTCATTGTGCTTTACAGCACTCTCTGAGCGGATTACAATGTCAGCAACTGGGTCCTTATTTTATTGATGGATGGATAGAAGGCTGAGACAACCTTGATTTGTTCAGGATTGAACTCCTGGCTGTGGAGTTAGCCTGCAATACTGCATTGTAAGCACTGCATCACCATGGCTCCAATAGCAAATGCTATTTAAAATAAAATAAAAAACAAAATAAAATTAAGCAGGCAAAGAGAGCTACAAATTTGATTGGAACAAAGCTGATAGGAAGGAGGGCAGAGTTGTTGCATTTTTCCTTGTGAGAGCTACTGTAGTGGTAGGAAAAGGTGATTTCTCTGGATGACAACAGTGCTGCTGTGATCAAATTTGGAGCTTCTATGCTTGTAATACAGAAGAAAATGAATGCTCATAGATCTCCCATGCTATATGTTCTCTGGTTTTCAACCTGCAATATTGAGAGCAATCATTTATCCAAGACTAATAGTCAAACTGGGGTTTCCATTTTATTTCTTTTCCCATATGTCCCATCACTTTAGCCACCCATCAACTGGTTTCAACAACACTGATAATTTTATTAAAGTGATATGGATATTACTTATATTCTCATTGATGCTTTTTAAACCACTTCTATATTATACAGGAAGCTGATTTTGAAGTGCAAAAGTCTATTAGTCTATATGACTTGGCTCTCTATATATTTGAATTAGTAGATAGAGACATCATCTTTGTCATTAGAATGATATTCTGAATCCATCTTTCAAAAATGCCTCCTCTAATTACATTTTCTAAGCAGCTTAAAATGGGATTGGCGTGAAGCAAAACCAGAAAACTCACTGATACATAAAATGGTTCCCAAGTGCCTTGCTGGATAGATCAGTTAAAAGTCTATTTTGTTCAGTAATCCATTTCTAATAGCTTCTGAAGACTGGGCGGATGCTTCCAGGAGAAGAAAATAGGGAAGACCAAATAAAACAGTAGAGGTAGAAATCATGTTGAGAATGAATAGAAGCTTGTTTAATATGATTGCAGGTCCCTTCAGCTAAAGAACTCTGACTAACAGGATCTAGAAAAAGAGCTTTCTCTGCTGTTTCCCCTGCCCCATGGAATATTCTTCCCCCAGAGATAAGATAGACTCTCCTGGTCTTCTGAAAGGAAGTTAAAACATGGCTCTATGGTCTGGCTTGGGGAGTCCAAAAAAAGATGCAGTTGTGGGGTTGGTTGGTCCCATAATAGCCCTCTTTTTGCTTTTGTCAATTGATTTTTAACAGGGTTTAATTCTTCTTGCCACCTTAATGTTTTAATTTTTATTTTACAATTTCTAATTCTAAAATTTTAACTCTAACATTTTAATTTTTATATAGTGTTCCATATGTTGATGTTTAACTGATACTGCCCAGAGTCTCCTTTTAAGTGTGATAGGTGGCTTAGAAAAATGATGAATGAATAAATAAAAAAATAGATAGATAAACAAATAAATAAATAAATATGATGTAGAGAGAAGTCACATTTGGGACGTCAGCTCTGACAAGGTTGTGTCCCTACTAGTCCCTGAACCAAACCTCAGTTAGATAGGGACATCTTTATCAGAATTTGAGATGATAATTTTAAGCCCTGAAAAATGTACTCAAATATGGTTTTGGAGTATATAGTTGTAAGCATAATAAAAGGAACTGTTGATTGATGTGATTTTAGTCTAATAGGTAATGGGAAATGAAAAAGAATCAGCAAGGTCTGTTCCTAATAAGATAAAATTTGCTGAAAAACTGTTATGAAGGATTTCTAAATAAAAAGTATTAGTCAAGACTGTACTGAAGTTTCTATCATGGAAACTTATTTCTCTGAGAACATGATAGTTTACACAAATTTTGCTAATTCAGGCAGCACCTGCTGTCGTATTTTTGTCATAAGTGCATGAGTGCATTTGCAGGAGTATTTCATCATCTGTAGGCTATTTTCGATAAAAATCACCCAGTAATAATGAATTGGAGCCAAAATGATAAATGTATGGGTGCACTTGAGATTCATAGGCATTCCCTAATAAACTGCTCTCCCTAGATGTTAATGCTCAACAAAATCACGATCCTTGGGAATTGTCCAAATCCAATATTGAGTCCCTTTGAACTGGTGAAAGTTTTAGCACTGTAAATAGGTTTTATGATTAAATGTATATTTTGGCATTGGAAGGGGTCTGGGACACAACTGTGCAATTGTTATAAAGTAGCTGATGCAACTGAACTTTGTATAACCTGATGCAACATGCCCACAAAATTGAAAACTGGATTCTTCTTTCATACAGCACATGCATACGCATGAGGGAAGCCAGTATGGTTAATTTGCAGTATCGCCCCAAGCACTCTAACTTCCTTTTAATTATTCTCCATGCTTAAATTGTTGAATGGGTCTGTTATTTACGATGGTAAAATCTGAGGTTCACTGTGGCAACAAGGTTAGCAAAATACAGACAAGCCTTAAGAGAACTCCTGGTAATTCTGGAGCTTCTAACTAATGGTTAAAAGCACAAAGTTAGAAATCAGGAGATTGTGAGTTCTAGTCCCACTTTAGGCATGAAAGCTGGCTGGGTGACTTTGGGTCAGTCATTTTCTCTCAGCTCACCTCGCCTCACAGGTTTGTTGTCATCCTGGAGAAAGTAGAAGGAAGGAGTATTAAATACGTTTGCTGTTTTGAGTTGTTTATAACAATAATAAAAAATGGGATAAAAATAAATAAATCCTGATATGCAATTTCCTTTTCTAGCAGAGGAACTATGTATCACTTACTATAAGGATTAAAGCTGGATAACTCCTGGTAAATATCTTCTTTTGAACTTACTGTCCAGAAATGTTCTTATATTTTTTTTAGATAATTTGGCTGGAAATATAGGTAGTACATCTAACTGGGACCGCATCACATATATTGTGACATTCCTTTAAAGGCAATTCTTTATAA
This sequence comes from Crotalus tigris, assembly GCF_016545835.1. Classification (NCBI taxonomy): domain Eukaryota; kingdom Metazoa; phylum Chordata; class Lepidosauria; order Squamata; family Viperidae; genus Crotalus; species Crotalus tigris. The sequence goes on along the minus strand of NW_024096651.1, from coordinate 560,371 downwards.
AAAATTGGCACATGACTATACTGAAAATAAGGAAGAGAGGAGAAGGGGAAGAAAAGAAAGTTTCAAACACTGCTGCCAATCGCATTTCTGTGGAAGCAAAATGAAATTCTGGTTAACATTGTTTTCCCAAAGGAGAATCAATGTACAATCTCATCTCCACCCCCCTCTGTGTGTGTATGTGTGTGTGTATTTGTGTGCTTGTGTCTGTCTGCTACTTTGGAGGGTTATATACAAATAATAGGCTGCCATTTTTAAGGTGTTATCTCATTCTGTTTTTCTTCCAGGAGCCCCAGGTAGAACTCTCTCTTCCAATTTTTCCCATAACAACAACTCTGGAAGTAAACTGTATTTTTAAACTGGGCATGAAAGTAAGGATGGCACAATTACAGAAAGAGTATAAATATAACTTTACTGGCAATAGGACACAAAAATATGTTCATATAATGTGTATAGATAGTTCTCGACTTACAACAATAATAGAGCTTGCCCATCACAGTTGTAATGGTCATAAGATGGGTGGGTCACATGAATGATCCAATTTTATGACCTTTCTTGTGGTGGTCATTAAACAAATTCAGCTTTTGTAAAGTGGCTGCCATGGTCATTGAGCAAATACTATGATCATTATGGGTTGACTCTCAATCGATTTCATTGATCCTTGCTTAGAATCTTCACTGTATGCAAAGATGATACTTCTGTGTCTTGGAACTGGTAGCATGTAAGGAATTTTTAAAGAATATTAAAGATGAATGCAAATCCCATTAACTAATATTGTACATATTATACAGACTCTTCACACAGTCTTTCTCATGATGACTATCAAACATTATATTGGAAGATAATGCTGCTACAGGACCAGTTCTGCACTCCTAAGATGTCTTGTGCCAGCCAAGAAACAATTAATGGCCACACCCATCTTCCTACATTTTTTCCTACAGACACTCTGTCTGGTCCTCCCAAAGTCAGAAAAAGAGTCCAGTGGCACCTTTTTTGACTAACTAATGCCAGTAAAAGGCATGAGCTTGTGTTGACTGTAGCTCATGTCATTAGATGCATAGAGTGGATTCACTGAAGTAAGACTGAAATTGTTATTAGGCAATGGGAGGGAGGGAAGACAAATGCATTACATGTGAGACAGATTACAAGTACCTTATCAATTAATAATGGTAATGTGCTAAAAATTGTGTGCGGTGAGAGGGGAGAGGGGAGTGGCAGTCATCGCTCGGAAGTCCTTGAGTCCTCGTGGGATTCCTGCCCCGGAGGTTGTTGGGTGTGAGTCCCTCCTATTGAAGTTGGGTTCACGGGTTCAGTTGGGCTTGCTGCTGATGTACCTACCTCCCAGCTGCGTTGCAACAGTCCTACCTGCGTTGCTGGAGTCAGTAGCCAGGTTGGCGGTGGAGTTCCCCAGACTTATAGTACTGGGGGACTTTAACCTACCATCACTCGGCGATTGCTCAGAGGCGGTGCAGGAGTTCATGGCTTCCATGGCAACCATGGACCTGACCCAGGTAATTCAGGATCCGACCCATAGGGGTGGTCACACACTCAACCTTGTGTTCTCTCGGGGCAATGGAGACATGATCTGGAATTAAGGGGAATAGAGATCTCGCCCTTGTCATGGACAGATCATTTCCTATTGAGGCTGGACTTCAGAGCATCACTCCCCCATCGCAGGGAGAGGGAACCGACTAGGTGGTTCCGCCCCAGGCGCCTAATGGACCCAGATCGGTTCCAGGAGGAGCTTGGGGAAATACCTGACTCCCTTGTCCACAACTCGTCTGGGTCCCTGGTTGCGGCCTGGAATGAGGTGGTGTCCGGGGCCCTGGATCGAATTGCGCCTTTGTGACCTCTCTGTGGTGGTGGTCCCCGGAGGGCGCCTTGGTTTACTGAGGAGCTCCGGGAGATGAAGCGCCACAAGAGACGTCTAGAGCGACGTTGGAGGGCCAGTAACTCTGAATCTGACCAATCACTATTAAGAGCCTATCTTAGGACTTATTTAGTGGCGATAAGAGCGGCAAAGCGTGTTCACTTTTCCGCACTTATTGCGTCCGCAGAATCTCGCCTGGCCGCCTTGTTTAGGGTGACCCGCTCCCTTCTTAAAGTGGAGGAGGTGGAGGAACCCTTGCAGGGGAGAGCTGAGGAGTTTGTTCAGTTTCTTTCGGACAAAATCGCTCAGATTCAGAGGGACCTGGACTCTGACTGGGCAGTGCCAGCCGAGTTGCCAGGGGCTGGTCTTAGTCATATTATCTGGAGCGAGTTTGAGCCTGTGACCCCTGATGAAGTGGACAAGGCCGTGAGGGCAATGAATGCCGCCACCTGTTTATTGGACCCGTGCCCCTCCTGGCTGGTTTCTGCCAGTAGGGAGGTGACACGAGGCTGGCTCCAGGCGATAATCAATGCTTCCTTGATGGAGGGGTCTTTCCCGCAACCTTTAAAGGAAGCGGTGGTGAGGCCCCTCCTCAAGAAGCCTTCCCTGGACCCAGCTGTTTTGAAGAACTTTCGTCCCGTCTCCAACCTCTCCTTTGTGGGGAAGGTTGTAGAGAAGGTGGTGGCATCTCAACTCTTGCGATCCTTGGATGAAACCAATTATCTGGACCCTTTTCAATCTGGTTTCAGGCTCGGCTACAGCACTGAAACTGCTTTGGTCGCACTGACCGATGACCTCTGGCGAGCCCGGGATAGGGGTCATTCCTCTATCCTGGTGCTTCTTGACCTCTCAGCGGCTTTCGATACCATCGACCATGGTATCCTTCTGCGTCATCTCGGAGAGGTGGGGGTGGGTGGCACTGTATTGCGGTGGTTCTCCTCCTACCTCTCTAACAGGTCGCAGTCGGTGTTGGCAGGCGGAAAGAGATCAACCCCTAGGCACCTCGATCATGGGGTGCCTCAGGGCTCGGTCCTGTCCCCCCTCCTTTTTAACATCTACATGAAACCGCTGGGTGAGATCATTCAGCGACACGGGGTGAAGTATCATCAGTACGCGGATGATACCCAATTATACATCTCCACCCCGTGTCCTTTCAGTGAAGCAGTCGATGTGATGTGCCGGTGCCTGGAAGATGTGAGGGTCTGGATGGGGGTGAACAGGCTTAGACTCAACCCTGACAAGACCGAGTGGCTCTGGGTCTTGCCTCCCAAAGGCCAACTGGATGGTCCATCTTTAGTCCTGGGGGGGGGCAAATTTACCTCCCTCAGTGCAGGCACGCAACTTGGGTGTCCTCCTGGACTCACAGCTAAATCTGGAACAACATCTATCGGCGGTGGCCAGGGGGACCTTTGCACAGGTTCGCCTAGTGCACCAGTTGCGATCTTATTTGGACCGGGAGGCTTTACTCACAGTCACTCATGCCCTTGTCACCTCAAGACTGGATTACTGTAATGTGCTCTACATGGGGCTACCCTTGAAGAGCGTTCGGAGGCTGCAGTTGGTTCAGAACGCAGCTGCGAGAGCGATTGTGGGCGCGCCAAGGTACGCCCACGTGTCACCTATCCTCTGCGAGCTGCACTGGCTTCCAGTGGGTCTCCGGACGCAATTCAAGGTGTTGGTTATCACCTTTAAAGCCCTTCATGGCATAGGGCCAGGTTGCTTACAGGACCGCATTCTGCCGCACAGCTCCCAGAGACTGGTGAGGTCCCATAGATTGGGCCTCCTTCAGGTCCCGTCGGCCAGACAATGTCGGCTGGCGGGCCCTCGGGGAAGGGCTTTTTCTGTGGTGGCTCCGACCTGGTGGAATCAACTTCCCCCCGAGGTTCGAACTACTCCCATCCAGCTGGCCTTTAAGAAGGCCGTTAAAACCCTCCTGTTCCGGCAGGCCTGGGGCTGATGTCCCCGGGGGGCCGGGATATGATCGGACTCGCGGTATGACTGCTTTATTTTATTGTTTTATCATTGTTTTAACTTTGTACACCGCCCTGAGTCCTTTGTGATTGGGCGGCATATAAACACTGAAAATAAATAAATAAATAAATTTGAAATAGTTTAAAACAGTGGTCCCCAACTTTTCTGGCTTGGAGGCCCAATGGGGGGGGAGGAGGGATGGTTTTGTGTGAGTGGCAGGCACGCATGTGAGTGCTCGCCACCCATGCAAATAAAGCTGCATGCACTCATACACTTGCCTGCTGTTTGCATGGCCCTGTTTTGAGCAGGTTGTGGTGGCCCAGTGAGTGGGAGAGGGGATGGCTTAGTGCAGTTAACCACACTTGCACAAGTGGAGTTGCACATGTGCACACGCTGGCCTGCCACTGGTGTGGCCCAGTTCTGAATGGGCTGTGGCCTGGGGGTTGGGGACCCCTGTCTAAAACTTTACATATATGAGAATTCAGCAAACTTTTACTCAATGTTAGGGTCAAAATCTTGTTTTCCTGAATGGTCACTTTGAGAACTGCAACAGAGTATCTTGGAAGGCTGAAATTATCTGATACAGGTAGGTCGCAATTAATGTAAGTTCAAATAATAAATAAATCAGATGCGAGTTGTAACTTGATACAAGGTCACATTTAATGCCACTTAAAACTCAGTTCACGTGAGGCTAATGAGTGCACAACTGAGGCTAATATAAACACAGTTGTGGTTATGGTTTTAGATGCTGCTAAATTTTCATATGTACAAAATGAAGAAAAGGAAGATTTCATCAGAGGTAAACAGTACATTTTTTTTAAAAAAAGATGCTCATTATTAATTAATTTAGAGCAAAATTTTGTGTAATTGAGCAACATCAACATGGTCATAACAACTCTAAAATAAGATGACATGTTGGACAGCCTGAATCTAAGGTAGATTTTTTTAATTTTTATTTTGTGTTTTATAACTCCATTGTGACTTTCTTAACCATAAATTTAAATACGTGTATTCTTTTTATCCTATACTGTAATATTTTACTAATACACATACCAAAATTTGTGTTTACAATTTTTCATTGCCTGTTTTTGCTGAGCTGGAGTCAATTACCGGAGATGGGTGGTTCAGAAATGCCAGAAATAAATAAATTACATTTTCCATAGAAATATAATTTCAATTAGTGCAAACTTGAATAGTGCGACCATTTCGTGGGATTCATTACCCACACTTGAGACCTACCTTGTGATGGGATTCAGCCAGTTTGTACCACTTTGGCAGAACCGGTAGCTAATTTTTTGTTGCACAGGCCCAGAATGGACATCCGGAAGCAGCATCCACACAGAGAAATGGTTGTTCACATATTTGAATCCCACTACTGGACCTACCTATATATTCCCTTTGTCTTTATTATGAGTGCTGATATCAGATTTGTGCCCATTAATTCTTTTGAGAAAAGTATGCCATATGTGTGCTCCATAGAATCCAGAAGTGCATTGCTGGCAGATGATGGGATAGATCACATTAGAAGAAGAGCGATGAAAGGGCATTCATCATGTATGTTCTTATTGTGTGCTGTTGGTAGAGTTGGGGGCAAAATAACCTTGTTGCAGGGAGTTGGTTCCTCTGTTAGTCATTCTGACCACCTAGAATAGTTTTGGACAGTGACATGGGGTGTGGGTGTATAAATTAAATAAATAAATAGCATCATTATCCTGTTGCTTCTTGTCGCTTGTGAGAATCTATGTGAGCTTGGGTTGGGTGGTGTTTTGTATATAAGTATTGGTCTGCCACTCAGTACTTAGAAAGTATAGTGTCACTGTTCAGTATAGGTTGTAACTTGTATCAATAATAAATTAAAATTAATAACATTTGCTACCATAGACTAAGACAACTGTCCTCCTACAAGGTCTACTACCAGATCCTGTAAGTATTTGGCTTGAGAGCTTCCACTCAATAATTATGGATGAAATCAACAAGAGTCTGTTAATTTTACATTTTTCTTGGCAGGAGACTAAGCAGCTGCAGAACACCAAGAAGCTGTTTTGGTTTTTAATTTTTTTCTCTTCTTTTTGGACAGAGAAGGCTGGGAGATTTTTCTTAGCATGGCAGTGTTTTTTTTTTAATCTTGTCCTCAGTGTTTCTGAGTGAAGGTAATTTTCAAACTGCTTTCGAGAATTGGGAAATGGAAAGGACGGAGGTTCAGAAATGTTCAGAATGAATAAAAGTCTTCCAACAGAAGTTTCACCCATCCAGACAAAAATGGAGAACAGACCTTTAAAAAGGCTTCTCTATTATCATTGCTGAAGAGCAATAGGGTAAGACAGAGGCATGTTAGGGAGGGCATGAGATGTAAATTTTGCACTCAGAATTAGTAGACTTATTTCTACTGGGGACAAGAATAATGTAGTTTGTCAAGTCCAACTTTGAAATTACCCTGTAATTCTCCATCAAACATTGAAAAACCAAAAAGATTTATCTGTGAAGAGAACGAAGAAGTTTTCCAACATTTTCTAAAAAACAGGTGCTTCCCTTGATCGTGCTAAGAGGCATATTTGTTGAGCAAACTCTCATGGCAAGAATTCATTTTGACATCTTACTTGGGAATTTAATAGATGGGTGACAGGTCATAAAGGACGATCAAAAAATGTTTGTGCAGCGAAAATGGGGGCAGCCCCTCTTTTTAGCCACCTTCTAAGCACCATACTCAGAATCTCTCCAAAATGGCTTTCTTTTAGAGCAATAGCACTAGAATTTTAAACATGCGCGTACAAGCACGCCCAGAGCTTGTGAGGACTTAGCAGCATTCCCCTGGAGCTGGCTGTTATTTCTGTCACTCTTTCCGAATGTAAACATCTATCTACCCACTCCCACTTTAGCCATAATTTATTTATGACATGTAACCTGTCCACAAGGGCAAAATGGGGTGGAGACACTTGAAGGAAAGACAGCTCGTGTTGCAGGGCATCTTGTTATTTCCAACTAGTTCTCAGATTCTTGATACCTGATGAGGTTGAAGAGGGAAGGAGGCTTCACAATGACTCAGTATGTATGTCTTGGGTATGATCTTTATAAAACCATTAGCAGAGGCCAAGGAGAAATTCTTGGAATACACCACTATCAGGGGCGATGGGCTATTTAAAGCAAGATCAGGTTGAGTTCACTCACCACCCAGCCCGCTGAAGGAAAGCCTGGAGCAAGGATTTTAATAGAGAAAGTTGGCCAGGGGCCTTTCGCAAGGGTTATGTGAAGGCATGGCGATATGCAGAATTCAACATTTAGCATGTGTCAGCAATGGGCCTGACATTGGCTCAAGTGTGTCTAGAAGTAAATTCAGAATTTGGCAGCTATTCCACTTGGGCGGCTTATCAGAATCAGGCGGAAGCAGACACTGACCTGGTTCACACCTAAGGCTAAACCATGATGTGGTGATTTGCCTGGTTTTGGTATGGGGGTTGCATGAAGTCACCCATTATGCTTAGTGATATGTATAATTTATGACCTGCGCAGTGAGCCATAGTTAAAAATATGCTGGTTTGTTTGATATTTATTTATTTATATTCTGCTTTTATGATTATTTTTATAAAAACAACTCAATGCGGCAAATTTATATAATGCTCCTTCTTCCTCCTATTTTGCTCACAACACCAACCCTGTGGGGTGATTTGGGCTGAGAGAGAGCAACCGGGTTTCATGGTTAAGGTGGGACTACAACTCACAGTCTCCCAGTTTCTAATCTGGTATATATTCTGTATAAATGCAAAAATTGCCCTTTGTAGAATTTTAAATATGACCACGGCATCCCTTGTCACTGTATGAACTAGCTTTGCAAACTTTTGAAAAAGAGCATTAAAGAACAGGTCAATTGAGACTACTGCAATTACTGCCACCAGCCCTCATTTCTTTGTACACTCAGACCCAAATGTTTGTGTTATGTTGTATAACCTTTTCCTTCCCTCTGGGTCTTGTTTTGGTCTTGGCATAGACTGGACAACTGAAGTCTGAATACCGAATGACTTAAGAAGGAGCCAAATATCTGTGTCTTCTAAAGAGCAAGTCATAAAGGAGTATGATTAAACAAAACACTCCTTTCTTGATAGCATTTTGGAGCTGATGACACATTTTAGAGCTGTTTATAAAGAGAAGTGTAACCTGACTACTCTGGATGGCTGGGTGTGTAGCCAAAGGGGTGAATATATTTCCTTTCAACATGATGCAACAGTTGAAGTGAATTTCTATACACCTATGGAAAAGCAGCCAGGAAGATGCACACTGGGAGACAAGTTGCATGAGCAATTCCTGACAAAGCAAATAAGGAAGAACTCCCACTTAATCCACATATAATCTCAAAGAGAGCACACCATTGTTTAAGGAGATCCCTCAGAAAAGCAAACTTTACAATAGCATTTCCCAATCTGGGTGCTTTTGGCTGCAATTCTGACCATTTATAAATGTTAAGGAACTATGCTAGAAAGCAGGAGACCATGAAAGCCAGTTGGGTGACTTTGGGGTCAGCCATTCTCCTTAGCCCAACTCATATCACAGGGTGTTGTTGTGGAGAAAATAGGAGGAGGTAGGCATGTTGGATATCTTTGCCCTCTTGAGTGGTAAAATAATGTTCTGTTTTATTATTCTTCATTTATTATTCTACCATAATAATAATAATAGATTTGAAACTAGATTTGAGCCTCGAATCCCATTTTCTCTGTCTTCCTAATCAGATACAATGCAATGCAAACTCATCTTAAATGTGAATTCACCCATATTAAGAGTGGCCTAGGGCTGCTTATATATTAAAAATTCTTTAAACTCATGGTTTCGGATTTGCTTACTTGCAAATAAATTTATTTATTTACGTCATTTATATACTGCCATTGCAATATGCTAAATAAATATACTGTAAGCTATGTGGACTTGCTCACTTTGTTTCTAGCAGCTTCTCCGTTTTTTAAAAGTTTCCTCAAAGTCACCAGCTTTTGTTGTTTAAAAAAACCCCACATCCACAAATAAACGTAAATAAAACAACTTGGGAGAAGGAAGATAGCTTCGGGAAGAAGCCTCATCCCAACTAGGAGCATGACATGAAGAATGCAAAACCTATCATAAAATAAGGGGTTAAGAAATGTCAGTACAGGTAATCCTCAACTTGCAACCTTTTGTTTAGTGACCGTTCAAAGTTACAACGGAACTGAAAAATGTGACTTATGACCGTTTTTCAGATACAGCCTTTGCAGAATCCCCATGATCATGTGCTCAAAATTCAGATGCTTGACAACTGGTTCATATTTATGACCTTTGCATGTGATCAACTTTTGTGGCCTGCTGACAAGCAAAGTCAATGGGGAAGCCAGATTCACTTAACAACCCGGCTACTGACTTATCAACTGCAGTGATTCACTTAATAACTCTGGCAAGAAAAGTCGTAAAATGGGGCAAGACTCATTTAACAAATGTCTCACTTAACAATAGTAATTTGGCGCTCAGTTGTGGTCGTAAGTTGAGGATTACCTGTATGGGTTTTTGGTGAGCAAATAAAAACTAGGAAAAACAAATGCAAAAGCCTACATTGTGCTTCAGGGAAAGTGATTAATTTTGTATAAAGCAGTGATAGATATGCTTGTGTGTGATATGCGATTCTCAATGTAGAAATATTAGATGTCCCCATCTGTGTTCAGTATTGATTGCTATATTTATTGCAGATCATTTGCATGCAAAATTCTGAAGCATTTTTCTGCACCTTAATATAAATATACTGGAGTCTAGACCAGGGGTCCTAACCTTTCTGGGTTGGTGACCCAGTGGGACAGGGAGGGGCAGGCACCTTTATATGTGCATGTGCACACATGCAAATGTGGCTGTGGTATGTGTGTGCAAACGGGGCCGCGAGCATGTGTGCTCTGCAAATAGGGCTGCTACTGCTGGCACGAAAGTTGTGGTGAAGCTAGTGCCGGCACAAGGGTAGTGGCAAGGCTAGCGCTGGTGTGAGAGTCACAGTGAGCCACTCACATGGTCCTGTGGCCCAGTAGTGGGCCGCGGCCCATAGGTTGCAGACCTCTGGTCTAGACAAACCAATAGTTCTGAGATGATGGCAGTGGTTAAACTAATATCAGCTGATGCATAAAGTGGGGAGGGAATTGTGTTATTATCATATGTCTTTTGAGTTGATGCTTCCTTGTATTGAATTTTCCCAGATGTTCACATTTTTGTATGCAGTTGTGAGCTAATGAATATTTCCAGACTATAGCAGATGGTCTAAATTTCCCCTTTGTGCCATAAAGGATGCCACCTTGCTCCCTCACACTATTTCGCTTAAAAAAAAATCCATGGTGAATTTCCTTCACAACTCTCATTTTGACATGTGACTCTGGGAGACTGAATATATCCCCATACAATCTGTTTCCTCCCTTTTTTCTTATGGTTTTTCTAGCGGTACCTCACTTCTCCTGCCTTTTCTGGGAATGGAATAAAAAAACAAACAGACAGAGTTGTGGGAAATTATTATGTAAGTTTTATACAAACTGAAGTTCCGGGTACAAATAGTGCGAAAAAATGGGCAGTGTTCAGAGGAGCATGTAATTTCCCTGGGGGCCTGAAGCTTTTTAGTAGAAGGTGAAATCATTGCTTTGGAAGGACATCAAAGTTCATGGAGTAGTTTTGCTCCTTTCTATGAATAAGATATCTCTGTTGCTCTACATTATTGGAATAATGAATGGAATAGATTACTATAACTAAAGATTTCTATAAGAATGAACAGAGATTGCAGAAGAACATCAACCTTGAATGGGTAAAACAGGGATTATCAACTTTTTGGGTACACAAGACATATTTTTTATATAAATATTTTATTAATTTTCTATTTTTACAATGAAGTGCCTAATAGACAACGTGATGATTTAGTCCATTAGTGATTCTGTGGCACATGTAAGCTTCTTCAAACTAAATCCAATATTAGATCCTCCAGTACATCCTCTGTTCTTCTGGTAATAGACATTTTTCCACACTAAGCAAATATAATTCTTATTGTTGTGAGCAATGCTTTTTTTCTAAAAAAAAATGTGCTGGAACTCACACATGTCATACAACCCGCCTTGCCTACCCTACATGGTTTCATCCAAAAAAGGTGCCGGAACTCCATTCTGTGTGTTCTATGAGAAAAAAAGCCCTGGTTGTGAGTAAATATATAATTGCCTATCAACCTTTGTTATATTTTTCTAATAGTGTCAATAATATCAGTTTAGAATATCTTTTCTAACCAAAGCATATCTTAATTGCATTTGCACTCAATACCATTTATTCAGTTTATATCCTATTTTTGCTTTTTTCAATTTTAATTCCCCATGTTCAAAATATCCCAATCATTTATAATTTCAGAACAAGTTATATTTGGGTAATCAAAAGCTTCTCTTATTCAAAGTTCTTAGCATATTCTTATTTCCCTTTTCAAACCAAGATATGATATTCTGATTACAAATCCTATCTATCTAATTATAATAATACTTTTAATTCTAGCAATCTATTCTTAACCATATTCAAACATCTAATTGGTGATATAACATCCCCTCTAATAGGTCAAAGCTTCTGTTTCCTTCAGTCTTATTCTGGCTTTCTTCCTTTGCCAACTAACTTTCCATTGCATTAATATGGATATATATTTTGAAAGCAGTGCCATTGTTAGTTCCACTTAAATACTTCAGGCAGACTGACAAGTTAGTAGTTAAGTTTTTACAGATGTAACAAACACTAGTTTTTCTCTTTCAAAGGTACAGCTTTCATATGAAAAAATATTTAATTTTAATAATTAAAAATAATTAATTTTCCTGATTAAAATGTAGTTGGGCAAACCTATTAACTTCTATAATGTATTGGAATGAAAAAGACATATGATTATTCTACACTATGCATTCAAATAAAGAATTACTACCCCTTAAAGGTCTTGCAAATTCATGGTTCTAATTATAATAGAAATTTTATTATTTTTCCAGACTGAAGGCAGTCATACACATTTGGGTCCTACAGGGAAAAAATAATAATTTTTTTTTACCCCAAATCTGATAAGAAAGTGATGCTATGGAGTAACCTCTATTTTTAGATGGCTAGAAAAAGGGTCATCTGATGTTCTCCAGATATTTGTCTTCAATTCCCATTGGTCCATGGCAGCATGGTAAATCACAAAAAATGGTGGTAGTTGTAATCCAAACCATGAAGAGTATCAGGTTGCTTATTCTTTATCTAAGATCAATGCCACACCTTCTCTTTCTGAACAGAATTGTAGTTTGAGAAGAAATGGTTCGTAAACCTTAAGAAGGCAATTTTAGTGATGTTGTACTGATGGAATCAAAATCATGGGGCAAACCCTACCAATACGTTTGGAAGAAAAATAAAATCATCTGTCTTTTGCTTCTGCTTGTCTATCTTTCGGTGCAACATAACACACTGGGGTTGGTCTTCAGTCCTTATGTACAGGGCTCTTTTGGTGTAACCAGAAGACTTGGAAAGTGAGTGCTTGTAGTTAGTCAGAGAATGCTCTATGCACAGATCATTATACATTCACAAAGTCCACATCTGTTCTTGAATATAAGAAAATAGCATGATCAGTACTATGAGACTTCCCCTCTCTGCACGTATAAAAATGGCAACTGTATGGATTTAAAGACAGTTTAAATGATCTGATGCCAATTGTAATTCTTACTAAGAGGTTTGAAGAATAGGTACAGTATGTGTGTGTGCATGAGTGTGTGGTGTTTGTCATTTTGTTTTTGTCTTCCTTTTCTTGCATGTTTTAAAAAAGGAAAGTCTTTCACTTTTTCCCCTTTCAATATAGGAAAGAGAAAGCACTTGCTCTTGGAAATTCCATTCTAAGCCTGACAACACCAGCTTTTCCTTCTGACCGTATACTTTTGAATTCATATCTCACCTTTGGGCTGTAACAGCCAAATTACGTTGGAGGAACATCCAGTCGAACTCAGTAGGGATGAGCTTTGAGTAGATAAGTTTAAAACTGTGCTACTAGGCTTCAACAAGCTGAGGCAGAGGTCCCTGAGGCCCCTTTACCCCAAAAGGCTGCTGGGCTTGGCTTTCTTTGCTTTCTGCCCAAATCTGCAAATGTAAAGACTGATTTTGAATGCAAAATAGCGTTTTTCCACTGGCACATTATATAAAAGCTCTAGCAGAATAGCTATCCTGTTTCTCAATGGACGACATGTCTGCTCTGGCTATATTGAGTAAACAATAAGGAAACATTTGGAGCTTTCCACATTCATCAATAGCAGTGGGTGATTTGAATCTGTCTGGCAAGGATGGGCTATATGATATGGACATGAATATATGGCAAAGGAATTAAAGGAGGTAAGGCAGCAAGTGGTCAGTAGTGAACGTACAACAATACAAACATCACTCTTATACATTTTAGTGGGGCTTATTCTCAATTAATGTACATGATTGTGGCAGCCTTAAGGAGTTGTTTTCCTTTTCTATATAGAAGCCATAATTATATGGATTTGGAGAAAGAAACAGTCCTTTGATTGCATTGTTGATATTCATGAATCAGTACAGACAGACATTTTACCACAAGTGTTTATTTCTATACTGGTTCAGACGAATAAAAGTGCAAAAAATAAATGCACTTTATTTTCAATCTCCCTATCCTGGTTTCCTGATTTTAAGGCAGGCTTGTAAGACAGAAAAATGGTTAGATAGATAAATGAATTCTTTACCAGACTTTACTGCAATTAGTGATTCATTTTACAAGTAAAACAAAATCTGTTAACCAGAACTACAAAAGGATAAATATACTGGCAAACATTGCTGAAAGTTTGGTAATTTCAGCAAGGTAATTTGTAGCCTTTGTATCTCCACTTCATTTTTATACAGTGGGCGCATACTGCAAAAGCCTACTGATACCTCAAAATGCTTTTATGGGTCTTAGGTTTGCTAATGTTTCACTTTGTGTCCCTGGAATGGATCATGGATGGCGATTCTGAGCCAAGAAGGAAGGGTTCAGGCAGGGACACATGTTTCACTGAAAGGTGTGGCTGTTTTAAGAGTTACACAATCCTTAACGAATAGATTCCTCAAAACAACGGCATTTTTTTCCCCAGGTTTATATAGAAGCCTGATTTTGTTGGTTTGTTTATTATATTTAATTTTTTGCTACCTTCTCCTGGGGCCATAAGAGACGCCTAGAAAAATCAACCCAAACTATCATTATATAATATTAGAACAACATCACAACCTATAAGCAGTGGTACCTGAGGGGAGGGGGGTAAGAATGACAAAGGCAGCATTGTACTATCACAAGCTTTATCCCTTTTGTACATGCATTATCATGTCTCAGAATGTACAGAATGGGTTAAGCAAGTGGGCTAATGCGGCTTTCAGCATTTTGACCAAGGCAGAACATTTCTGTGGATGCTGATGCCACAAGATCCATAAAGTGAAATAAAAACCCATTGCATAGCCCCAGTCTTCAAATACTTTCCTCTAGTCTATACAATAATCCAGCAGCTTCCACTAAAGAGCAACCCTAGCGCTGAAGGCCCACTAAAATAGGCTGGCCTTGAATATTTTTTGGAAGGGCAACGGGGTAAGGGCCATGCTCACCTCAGGAGGCAACACCAAGGAGGACACCAAGGAAGACTTGATTCTTGACACCTCCTCTGTTTGACTGCTCCCAGGAGAGAGCGTCTCAGGCTGCCTATATGATCTTACCATCTCTGTTTGGATCAGATGGCCCAGGAGCGAAGCCATATAGGACTTTGTAGCAAATACTCACCACTTTGAATTGGACACCCAAGAATATTAGTAGTCAGCCCTCATTCTGTGAAATTGGTATTAATTTATTGTACTCATATTGCCAGTTAACAAGTAAGCAACTATATTCAGGGTTAACGGAACCTTCTCCATTGCCTCCCAGGGCAGCATGCAGAATGAATTGCAGTAATCCAGGCAAGTATCAACAAGTTACCATTGCCAAGGTTTTTTTTGATACAGAAAAGTCTGGCACCTCAACCAAAATTGGGCTATGGCTCTCCAGGCTATGATCTCCACCTTCTGTACTGGCACCCAACATGAGGGTTTTCTCTTTCAAGGATAGTGCCATCCAATCTAGAACTAAAGACAGAATGTTCGGATACCAAAGTGCTTCCTGATGAATAGCATTCCCATTTTTTGGGGAGTCATCCTAAGGATGCTCTCTGTCCTGATCAACCTCTCACAGCCTCCAGGAAATAAATCTCCTGCTCAGCCTGTGGTGTAGAAGTGAAACTGGGCATTCTCAGAATACTGATGATACTTGTGAGCCCTTTGAGATAGGCCAGATTAGGAAATAGACAGCACAAGTATTACAGGCATGCTGCTTTATTGTTGATGGATATAATAACAGAATCTTGAAAGCCTGCCAGAGTTCCTATACCAAAGAGACTCAGGGTGGAGTTATTTTGAGTTTCTTTCTTACGCCTTCTCCTTTCCCAGGACTGAATTCTCTCTTACTTTGCCTTAACCATTCCTGCATTCTTTCTTTAAGGTTATTTAAGCCTTCCTCTTTGCCCCAAATTAACGAATGATCATCCATACTGATGGTCACTGGCTTCAAAATGATGGGGGAGGCCAGAAGATCAAAGTTTTGTACTTCCAAAGAGGTGGAATTATGATCAATCGGTCACACCCACCATTTTTGAAGTCAGTGATTGTTACTGTGGATACCACTGGGATGAAGTTTCACAGCTGTTTCAAGCAGATATTAAACAAGAGGGAGGTGAGGGTTGAGCACCTTCCACTGAAGAGCCCAAGCTCTACTTCTCCTCCAACGCCAAATGGAACCATCCACTCAGGAAGGAGCAGAGCTATTGTAAAGGAGTATCTCAATTCCTAACTCTCACAGGTGATACAACAGGATACCTTTGTTGATGGTAATGAACACCATTGAGAGTTCAAGCAGATCAAGGAGGGATATAATCTCCATCTAAATCTCACTATAGATTATCTGCAAGAACAATCAATGGTTTCCATCTCATGCCAGCAATTGAAAGCAGACTGGAAGAGTCCAGATCATCTTGTTCATCAAAGGTTGCTTATAATTGGTGCTCTACTAGCTTCCCTTATCCCCTGATTGATAGTTGTCCAAAATACCTGGGTGGATTGAGGGCTAGTGGCAATCACATGAGGTCCAAATCAGTTTTTCAAGTGTGAAGACTCATGTGATTGCCACCAGATTTATGGGCAGCAAAAGAGATGGTAGATTGTATTATACTACTATAAATCACTGGTAGAGC
This sequence comes from Crotalus tigris, assembly GCF_016545835.1. Lineage (NCBI taxonomy): Eukaryota > Metazoa > Chordata > Lepidosauria > Squamata > Viperidae > Crotalus > Crotalus tigris. Next base: position 544,267 of record NW_024096651.1, on the reverse strand, counting down.
TAAGAATGAGTGAATTTTATTACAAATAAATCTTTATTACAGCCAAGGGCCAGAAACAGTGGCACATCTTACTTTTCAGTGCTTCCTTCAGTTAAAGAACAAACAAAAATAATGATTGCATATGACAACAGTAATAACAATGACCCCAGTTAAGGAAGATTCTAACCCAGTTTTTGGGATAGCAGTTACACTTTAATGTACCAAAACTGGCCATTCTTATAACAAAAGATAAAACGACAATTTGAAACTCCCATTTCAAGAAGAATTTATTGGCTGGAATTTTTAATCAGCACAGCTAGGTTTGTTCATATCATTCCAGTGGTTCTTACAACTGGGCCTTATTTGTTTCCAGATAAAGCCAAAGGTATTGTGGTTATCTTCTTGAATTGCTTGATAAATCAAGTAGACAGATGTACACATCTAAACTGCAAGTGAAATCAGATTCTGTATCTCTGGAACTGGTTTATATTTGCACTGTCACTTGTAAAGTTATGATTTCATATTCTAATCCGGCAATTCCTTTTATTATTCTTTATTTGGAGAGAGATGTCTGCCTCTTGGCAAATCAAAAAAATATTTGCACTGGCTGGCATAAAGGTGAGCAAAAACAACATATTTCTGGTTGCCAAGAAAAACTTTAGGTCTGACTATAGATCATTGGCATTTAACTATTTATTTGCTGGTAAGTTTTAACTACTAAAAAGTTAAAGTGATCAAAATAATCATTTGAATCTGGTGCTACAAGGTCTAGACAGAGGCTAGAGGCTACCCCAACACTTACCTTTAGAGCTCTAAAATGCTTTTGGACCCAAATTGCTGAAGGAGAGCCAGTTTCCATACCAGCTTGTCTATATCTGAAGTCTGCCAACGTTCTGCTCCAAATACTTTTCTGATTGGAAAGTGGCCTCTATAACTGCAAAGGAGAGGGAACTCAATAATGACAATCTAGTAATGGAATGCACTCTCAAAAAAAGAGGTATGCTTGGCACCACCTCTGCAGCCTTGGGGGCGCCAGGCTGAGATGTTTTCATGTACTTAATTTGTATATACCTCAGTAGACAAATAAATGCTTAAAAACCAGCCAAACCTTATTGTGGCAAAAGTTGTGCACCACAGTTCACTTTATCAGATGTGATGCACTGGAGGCAACGATATGTAATGCTCGTGAGAAATTTAAAAAATTACTAAGCATTCATAGCATGAAAAGGTGAAATGAAGGATGTGATAATTATGCAAAAGCTTGGATATACCGTATTTTCCGGCGTATAAGATGACTTTCTAAACCATGAAAATCTTCTCAAAAGTTGGGGGTCATCTTATACGCCGAGTCGTCTTATACGCCAGAAAATACGGTACATGTAAAATAAACACAGAGGACATTAAAACAACAGGACCGATAAATATGCAGCTATCTTGGTCTTTGCAGAAAGTTTGTTTTAAATTGTTCTTAATTTCCTTATATTTAAGTTCTAACAAACACGCAAAGTGAAGCACTATGCTTCTGCCTGCTGATGGTCTGTCATTGTGCTTATCCATATCTTTACATTCAACTGAGCCATCTTTGCTTCTGTCATGTCTGCACGTTTCAATCACTTCCATATGAGCTAATAATATGCAACACCAGTCAAAAAAGCCAATTCAATCCTAGGCTGCATTAACAGAAGAATAGAATCAAGATCACATGAAGACTTAGTATGGCTTTACAAAGCCTTAATAAGACCACACTTAGAATATTGCATCCAGTTCTGGTCACCACAATATATAAAAAAGATATTGAGACTCTGGAAAGAGTGCAGAGAAGAGCAACAAGCATGATTAAGGGGCTGGAGGCTAAAGAACAGTTGCAGGAACTGGGTATGTGAATTAGTCTAGTGACATGAAGGACTAGGGGAGACATGAAAGCAGTCTTTCAGTTTTTGAGGGTCTGTCACAAAGATGAGGAGGGTCAACTTATTCTCCAAAGCACTAGAAGGCAAGACAAGAAACAATGAATGGAAGCTAATCAAGGAGAGAAGCAATCTAAAACTAAGGAGAAATTTCCTGATGATGAGAACAACCAGTCAGTGGAATGGCTTGCCTTCAGATGTTGTGGTTGCCTTATCACTGAAGGCTTTCAAGAAGAGACTGGACAGCCATTTGTCTGAAATGGCATAGGCCATAAGGTGTCCTGCTCAAGCATGGGGTTGGATTAGAAGATGACCTCCAAGGTCCCTTCCAATTCGGTTATTCTATGTTCTATGTTTAGTCCAATCGATCCATTGATTATGTTGCATTACATCAGCTAGCTTTTAAGTGTCTGCTTGGCTTTTTCTTTCCAGTTTTTGGTGGGCCCCAGCATAAAAACCTCCAGGGTGCTGCATTCTCCTCCCCCCTCCTTCCCTGCCTCATTTGATTCTCCTTTTCCCTTTTCTGCACCTGCTTTCCTCCGCTGCTTGCTCTGCTTGGCTTTTGACTTCAGTGACGTTGTCATTCTGCTTGAATAGCCATTCTGTCTTCCAACTATGGCACTGAAGATCCAAGCTCCCCCCTCCCCCTTCCAAAGTTAGCAAGAAGTTAGCCTGGCAGATTCCTCTTCCTGACCTGCCATTCCCCTTCTGCTGACAGAGAAGGGAGAGTCACTGACCTCCCAACAGGGAGTGACACAGGAAACCTGTAATTACATGCTTGTGACAGCAACCTTTCCTTATCTTAATCACGTATAGCTGCCACAACAAAGATGTTGCTTGATGGTGGGGATTAAGAAAAACACAAACATTGACGCAGGGACAGTTGCCATGTTAGAGAATTTCTCTGCTCCATCTGGAAATGTGTTTTTTGGCTCAAAACCCTTAAATCATTAAATCACCTGAATCACTGACTGTTCAGCTGGAGATGGCACCTCCTAGCTGTCCCTTCTGATCTCTGAGTCTACATTCCCCCCACCCCTTCCTATTGCAGTATTCCAAAAGGGAACAGGTCCAATCGAGATGATATAATAACATCAATGAATAATCAGCAATAGAGTACAAAAGCTGACATATTCCAAAGATCTCCATAAACAAATTCTAAGTTCCTTTTTAGATTATTGCCTGAAGGAGAAACAAAGAAACCAACTATCTTGGTTGTAAATTTGTTGGACTACATAACACATTGGTGTTTTTTTTAATATATATATATTATATACTGAGAGCCTTTTATTCTTCTCTTTAGTCAAGAAATAATGCATCCAGACAGATTTATGAAGCCTATTGGCATCATAGTCCTGATCTTAGGCAGACAGACTAAAATATCTGACATGTAAAGAAAAATGGAGGGAGGAGAAGGAAGAAGCCATACATACTCATTATTCAATGAGAGGGCTGGATGTTCCTCTTGTATACTTTAATCTTTATTGATGAGACTAATTTGTAAAAATAATGGGACTTGTATTGAACTCAACTTCTGGTGACTACATAGGCACTTCCATTAATTTACCTAGCAACAATACAAAGATGGCTTGATGTTGTTTTCATCTAGGATGTTTTTACAGGGTCATGCATGGTAGATAAATAAACAGATATTCAGATACGTAACACGGTAGGTAAGAGCGTAGGTAGTTTGATAGATATTCAGATAGACAACATGGCTTCTGAAGGACATCAGATGTGGGATATGATATTGTCATTAACAATAGTATCATGGAGCAAAGGCAAGACTGGCTTATTATAGTTGAAGGAATAAAGAAATGAATATAAGTATCATTGCATATAATCATCTCAGCAGAGGTCTGAGTAAAGTGCACTGTTGTTCACTAGAAAAAATGAACTTATTATGAACACATAAACATCTAAACAATGCCAAAGGTAAAGACAGAATTTTACAGAATAAAGCTTATAGAGAACTCTCTTTAATGGGGTAGAGGAGGAGGCAGTACTTACTCAATCTCACTGATCTTGAAAAGGCTAAGGAAAGATAGATCTGAGAAATATTTAGTTGGAAGACCACTAGAAAAACACAAGGGCTGTGGATATTTTATCAGCAGTTGCAAACTACTTCTGAATTCATGTTGAGAAAACTATATAGATATGGACATAATAATCAGGACACACAAAACAAGATGCTTTGAATAGGAGGGTAGTTAAGTAGGATAATTGAGCAGAACAGAATCTATGCTTGGACAAGCTGCCCTTTCTCTATTCTCAATTTTACTCATCATTTGGTATTTAATTATGCCCTTAGCAATGAGCCCCAAAGCATGTGTGTAATTCAGGGCTAGAGTTTCCTCCCTTGAAGTCTATTCTGCTAGTTGGTGGGTCTCAAAGGAAGTATTTGGTCAATGACTGTAGCTGAAGACTTGAAGGAGATATTTAAAAGAGTCTGAATTGGGAAGCTGTAGAGCGGAGCTTCAGATACGTTGGACTAACTCCCATAATTCTGAGAAGCAGGTGATCTGGGAATTATGGGGGTTGTATTCATTGCATCAGGAGGGCAATATATTGGGGAAAATAATTCTATCCAGTGGTCAGAATCAAACAGCATCTCTTGGCCACTGAATGATAATGTAAAATGAGGGAATGGGAGGATTTGGGGGTCTGGAGAATATAGTTAATTCTTTGATTATTGTTTTTAACTATAAGGCCTGGAAGGGAAATGACTGGTGAGGTGATGAAGACATGGGGGGAGGCAAATATTTCCAGGGTTCTTTGAGGTAGGAATTTAAGGATTTTTAAAGGGCAAATTGGGTTTGTAAAAAGCAGAAAAAATAATAACTGTGCTGGAAGTCTGAGTATTGCTCCATTTATGGTCTGTTTCTGAATGTGTTCTATAGATTACATATTGAAGATGGACTGCTGCCTGCTGCCTACACTTTTTTCTAATATATAAAAGCTGCACATGGCCCATTTGAGAAATCCTACAACTGAAGCTTGTGCTTTGACCCTCAAAACTTTACACAAGTCCTTGGACCTTCCATCATTATTATTGGATATATATTTACTTTAGACTCAAGTTCTGCCTCGGTACTTCTTCAGTAAGACAGAAGACATCAGTACATACCAATGGATGAAACTGAACACCTAATAAAAAGGACAGAATAGAGCAAAGGATAGAATGACCAGTCGTCCTGGTTCTTATTTTGGGAGACTGGGTATACCCTCCCAAACCAAGAAAATGTCCTGGAGTAGGGCTATTGTAGCTAGACTGCAAATTTCCAGACACCTGCTAAGTGGTAGCAAAGAGAAACAGAATTCTTAAATCTTGGCTACCAGCTAATCGTCTTCTGTATTTTGCACTCCTGACAGGGTTGCTGTTTCCAGAGGGCCTGGGTTTTCTTTCATTCATCAAATTTGGGTGCTATGAAAGAGGAAATCTACTTTGTGTTCCGTTTTTTGACTGATAAGTAGAGAGTTACTATTTGTTAGTTAACTTAATTTCTTAAAATTATTTTATATGCAACATAAAGACACAACTGAGAATAGGAAGCATTTGAAATTACTGGATTGAAAACTGCTTCATTACAAAAAAAAAAACCTCTTCCAAACAACAGTTTTCTGTTTTTTTCCCCTGTTCTTTTTTGTATTTTTTGCTGTGATTCTTGGGAGATAGCACTATGGATTAACATTAATATACATTTATGCAGATTTATATATTCTAGAATATTTTTTTTTGTCTCAGGAACCTGTTCGCCTGAGCAAAGATCAAGCTCCAGTTTCTATGGAATTGTTTTCTTTAAATGACAGTTTGTTGCAAGCTGTGATCTTAGACAAACAACCCAAATTTTGCTCTCCCTTCTTAATGAATTCCTTCTCTGACTGTTGTTTTTGGCCTGGGGAGGACTTTGCTCAGTGATAAGCATGATACTTGATGCAACAGAAACTTCCTCTCACTTTTCTAGACTGGTTCAGTATGGTTTCAGGTAGTCCTTGATACTTTACCCACCACAATTTAGCCCACAATTTGTGTTGTATGTCAGTAGAGTTGTTAACTAAGGTGCCCTTATGATAGCCTCGCTCAATGACTACAATCCCAGCTCCTTCATTGCAGTTGTTAAATAACCGCATGCCTCAGAGGGTGGGGGAGGCCCTAAGAGGCTTGATGCCTAGCAGCATGGGAACTTCATGGCTAGGCCCACCAGGGTGCAGAAACCTGCTGTGGCCTTGAGAGGCCTTGGCTGGCTAGGCCCGCCAGTGAGCAGACCTTCTTTCTACCCCACCACTCTCCCAGAAGGCATGGCCTTTCTTCTTGCCAAACTGCATGGGTCCACTTTTTACTCTCCTTTTCTATGCAGCTGCTGACAAGCAAGACCAGCTGATGCAAGATGCAGCTACTGTAAGAAACCTAGTCAACACAATGTTTCTGAAGATACACAGAGCTTTAGAACATTGCAAGGACTGGCACTTGTTTTATGATGTTTCTGAGATTCTTTCTAGCGACCAAAAACCAGCCATTGTGCTCTCCATTTTCCTTACCAAGAATAAGGAAGTATAAAGTGACTCATACAAAACTCAATATGCCCTCTGACATTTCTACTTGGATATTAATAAGAACATAGTGGAATAGTTAGTGCTCAACATGTTATTTAAAGGGCATGAGTCTAAATTTAAATGGCAAGAATAAAAGCAGACAGTATGAAAAAAATCCAAGCAATTTTTCTATGGAAATCATGTCTATGGAAATAATTCTATGAAATTATTCCATAAGTTGAAGTGGCCAGATGTGATGGCATTGTTTTAGATATGAAGTATGATAAGGAGGTCACTAACTCATGAGATCTCTCTCTCTCTCTCTCTCTCTCTCTCTCTCTCTCTGTATCTCCTCCTTTGTGTATGTTTGTTTGCACGTACATGTTCAGTGTGGGTAGGAGGAGTGCAATTCACACCTCACCAGGGCATCATAAAAATTACTTTGGTGTGGCTGGGCATCTTGTTGCTACTACATTAGTAAATAAAATCTGCATGGACTGGGTGATCCCCATGCCTGATTTCAAGCCAGCATAATCAATATCATTATATAAGCTTAGTGCTTATGACAGAGCAAGTAATGTGACATCTAAATTAGATAAGAGATTGACAACTTAATTCTTGGGAGATGATCCCATTCCCTAAATGGAAGAGGGTAACCTTTTTCCTGTTGGTCACACTTCAGGCCTGTGTTCTGCCTGGAACCACAAAGAGTGAAGTCAGAGAAGATATAATGACCCAAGAGTGGACAGAATTGAATGATTTATTTTATTTTTTGTTTTTATTTTGGAGCCATGGAAGTTTTTTTATTTGACGAAATTGGACCAGTTTGTCACTTAAACTTCCCCAGATATGAAAAGTGGATCCTGGGGATTTTATCTTGCCCCCTAAACAGACTTCCAAATAAGTAAAGGCCCATAAACTTCAGCCTTGCCCAGTTTGGTGGGTTTTGGGGACTACAAATTGAATGCTGGCAGGCTTAGCTACTCTTGGTCTAAACTAAAGAGTTACTTGGGGACCCCAAAAGATTTTAGATCTTCCTTTTTTTTACTCCTTTACATGCACATGAGCAATCATGAATATTTAAAGAAAATTGTATAAGTTGTATGGAACCATATTAGATGGAACAAATTAGGTCAAAATTAAGGAGAGAGAACCATACTTTAAAAAGCTCTCCCAGCTTCATGCTCCCTAAAATTTTCAGACTACCCAGGTTAGAGATGACAGTTCTAAGATACTGACTTCATGAACTGGTGCAGGACCAGTTATTCTTTAGATATGTCATTATCGTAAAACTCTGGGTTTGCATGTACAACCTAGGCTTAAGACCCAGCATCCCCAAGTAAAATAATCTTCCAACAAATTTTATATATATATGAAACCTGCCTGTGAGAGATTAACTGTGAAGATAGACATAAAATGGCTTCATAGAAAAAGTCCTTGACCTGGTATAAGACAATTAATCATATTTAATTTTATTATGTACAAATCTCTCTCATTCTCTTTCCTTTTGCCTGAGTTGGTTTACTAGGAGCTAGAAGAGATTTTAGTCAAGTAAAGCTTTCCTTCTCATTGTCTCTGAGGAACTGGAATATTACTAAATTTCAAACCCCAGCAATCTCTGCTCCAGCATAATCTATATGAGAGACAGAAATTATATGAGCTAGAAGTTATAGTTTATCAGCATCAGGAATATACCATTTCTATCACACCAGCCATTAATACCTCTTTTCCCCATGCAAGTATTTTTCTTAAAAAACAAACAAACAACCTTGAAATTTCTTAGCTCTCTTAGTACCTCTATTAGTACTTGTTGCTGATACTAATCATGTGATGTCTGACATGGCTCTCCTTCTCCCTTTGTTTGGTGACAAGCAAGTTTTCTAAACTGGCTCAGTTCTGGCTATTATAAACAAGATAAGATATGAACAATATCATTAGGATTGCTACTTCTCCTCTTCTTCCTCCCTCCCCATCTCCTTTAAAAAATAATAGTAGATGTAGGTGACCTTGTGTTATTTCATTTGAGATCCCCACAGTAACATCTCAGATGATCTTATTCCCAGAAAGAAAGCTCTCATTTATACAAATGCTTTTCTAAAGTCCCCATTTTTAATGTAAGAAAATGTGGCGAAGTGTGAAAACTGAGGAAAAATGGCCTTTTCTTATCAGAAGCAGACGATGGGTTTCTTTTTAGTTTGAGTCAGCCCTTGGAGTTCTTTCTCTGGAAGTGAGAAAAGCTGTATCCACACCTTCACCAGGATATAAAATCTGATATCTTTGCCAATCCCTGCTTTTTCTTTTTTTCTTTGGCTTGTTCAATAGAGTCAGTTCCTCGCAAAATAAAAGTTGTTTTCAATAACAGTCTTCCATGTTAGCAAATGAAAGGACTCCAAATGCAGACTCACCATTTAGGTGAATTGATGCTGGGTGTCTCTGACAGGCTCTCCTATCAGTAAACACTGATAAATATTTTCCTGAAATACTTCAGGGAAACAGCAAATGGAGCAAGGGATTTAATTCAGGGGGACAACACGTGGCAAGAGTTTAAGGTTCTCTTCCACCCTGAATCTGGTAGCTTATGTCTGAGTTGAAGTTTACAAAAACAAGAGAACTGAGCAGGGTATGCTCAGTCAAGTCAAGCTGATGGCCACAAGGATGCAATTAAAGACTTGTCTGGCTTTTTATATATGTTGCATGTGCTTCACAGGAAGTTTGTCCCTAAGGAATTAATGAATGAGTTTCATTACCACCTGCTTTCTGTGCTGCAAATGAGACTACACCTTCAGTTTCACCAAACAGCCTCACCTGATCCAATGATGGTGATTGCAGACTGATGTTTATAAATTCCAGATGCACAAATCCTACAAGGAATTTCTGTTTCTCTGGTTGATCTAATGGAGGCCTGGAGTGTTTCCCCACAAGTGAGGTTTCCATCCTGCTGGGTATAGCATCTGCTGGGTGACAAAGTCTGATGCTCAAGTAGCTGCTGACCAGCTTTCCTGCAGTCAGAGACCCTGGTTTTTCTTGATGGTGTCTTAAGGCTACAGCTTGTTTATTTGTTTTTTTCCCCTGAGATATCCAGGGGGCATTAAACTCAAGGGTTCAAGCAGTTGCAAATATTTCCCATGGCAGCATCTAATTCTGTGTCTGGGAAATGGTGATTCTGGCTCTCAAAAGACTGAGATTGACTGCCATCATAATGTGATTTGTGAGGGCTCTATTAGAGCTTCTATCGTTCTGAGGAAAGATATTAGCACCACTGTCACAGGTGACAATTGGACATAAGCAACAATGTCATGACTAATTCAAGCCCATGAAATTTCATTGGAATAATTGAAAAGAGGAAAGACACATATATTTCTATAAAAACAGTCCTCAAGTAACTTATACACACCCAAGTAAAGAGCTGTAGGCTATGCTGGCTAGGAATTATAGTTCTTATAGTCCAACAAAGCTAGAATGTATCAGAATGAGAAAGGGTACATTTAGTTATTTAATGTCTGGGGGGAGGGGAATGCCTGAAAATTACCTCTTCTTGTCTGCAGGTATGCTCAGATTTATTTGCTTTATGCCCATATTCAGTGTGGCATCCAGTCATGGAACATAAATATCCATAGCTAATTTGTTTTAAATAAATAGCGAACAGATTTTCTCACTCTGCTCAGCAAAGATATCATGTTTCTATTGTTCTGCTTGATCAGGGTTAAAAAGATGAATGTTATGCTTTGTTATGAAGGTGTTTATATGACTAATACTAAATGCAAAAGCTGTACTGGCCCTGTGGAACCCTATACCAGAGCACCAAGGACTTGAGCACTGCCCCATCAGGTAGGAATTCCTGCTCCGATTTATGGTTCTTGCAGGCAAGTCAGAAGGCAGAAAAGGACCTCCAAGAAGTCTAAGAAGGCAAAGAGGGGTGCTTTTCCTCAAGTAGTCCTCAGTGAGGTCATCAACTAGAATCATCCATGACTGGACCTATATATATCCTCATGTGTGCATGTTTGTGTATTTGGATGGATCCCACTCTACTGTTGTTTAGAAGAAACATGAAGATCTAGCTCTTCATCCAGGCCTTGAGTTAGGGAGAGTAATACCTCTCATTTCATTGTGCTTGCCATCTTTTTTCTTTATTTTGTTTTAACAATTAATTGTAATTTGTTTGATTGTTGTGAGCCATTCAGAATCTTTGATAATCAGGTGGGATACACATTTTATATACAGTATATATAAATATATAAAACGTATCCCACCCGACTCTATTTATGCATATATAATATTTATAAACTATTGCAACCATATACTGATTCTTGGTGTCTCACAACATAAAGAAAAATAGCAATTACAATATTTTTTTAAATAAAAGTACACCAGCTGCCAAAATAAACAAGCCTAAACTCCAAAAGGCATCTGGTGTCAGCCCCAGAAGGACACCTAAGTCATGGACAAGCTCCTTTATAGGCAATGATACACCATCAAGAGACAATACAGGTGTTCAGTTTAAGTCTGTTCTCTCCCACATAATCTATAACAGTTTCAGGCACTAGGATAAAATGTCAACAACATCTTCAGTAGACCCCAGGGTCACACTGTACAAGCTGGGGATAATGAACCCTGAACCACTGGATAATCTTTCCTATAATTGTGAAATAAGAGGAAAGAGAACATTGATCTCTATGGCACACCACAAAGAACAACCAAGGGACCAATCTCTCCTCCCCAGTTACCAATGATTGGAACTGGCCACCAATGGAAGAATGGAACCACTGTAAATGAGGGTCTCCTGTAGACCGCCCTGTAGCTGGTCTATCAGGATTCAATGGTCAATGGTATCAAAAGCCACCAAATGGTCTAAAAAGCACATTGCCCCCATCTTGATCTTGACATAAGTCATCAACCATAGAAATCAATACACAGACCTAAACTTTGGCTAATAAGGGTCTAAATAATCCATTTAGGGTCCTGAGCCATCATTTCCCCAACCACCACCAAAAAGGAAAGTTGTAGTTGGAAAAAATAGAAAAATGGGAAAGTTGGGAGTTGTCCAGTTCCAAGGAGGACTTCTTCAAAAATGGATGAACCAAACAACTATAATAAACACAAAATATACTTGTGATTATGTAATAAAAATAAATGTATAAACAAAAAATAGGGGACAGGGATATGCATCACCTATTCAGAGTCCATGACTATAAATCATGGTCCCAATTTGAGCACCTATCAAATAGATCCCAAAAGTCAAAGATGGCCCTCCCCCATGGCCTTCCTCACACATCACTACACACCTTACCAACACTAATTGCCATGCGCAGGACACTTCTACCAGTCTAGCTTGGTATCATCCACCCAATCACTTATTCATCTAATAGTCTTAACTACTTAATCTAATTAATAATCATCTGAAGCAATTTATTTATATTCCTGTTAACATACTCCAATTTTTCCTTATTTTTTTCTGGAATCCTTCCATACATAACACTAATATGCATTAATTTACAAGGTTCTCTCAATAGTGGTATTCTCTGCCTGTAGGAGAAATATTCTCCTCAGCCCTTATTGGTGGCTACTTGGAAAATGTGCTCTTGTAGTTCCACCCAGTCTGATTAGATCTTTTCCAGCTCATCTAATTTTGCAGATCAACTCCAAAAACTCTTCTGGAATAGCTAGCATCAAGAATCAATGGCTGATACTCTCTCTGGCAAGATACCAAATATTTTTTTTGCTCCATTATCATGCATGTTCAGTACTTCCTCTCATGCTACCCGCTCTGGTTAATCAGTCTTGCTGGCTGCCCTGCCAAAGTAGCTCATATCCAATCAACCGCTCACTTGCTTTCCGGAAAAGCTATTCTGTCCACAGTAGCTCACAAGCAAGTCCAGGGGTGAATCCAATTGCAGCCCCTCCCTCAACCTTACCTGATTCTCACCAATTTATCCAACACCATCTAACTTCATTATCTGATGACATCTATTACAAAAATAACTTACTGAGATGGCTATAGAAATCAAATCAAATCAATAAATCTATTACAATCTTCTCCATCACGAACCATCCATAATTGCATCCATTCAGTCGCTTGTATTTTCTTTTTCCTGTTTTTTTTACTACCACTAAAATTTTGTCCTTCCTATTACAAACCAGTATCTTCCAAAGTAAAAACCTGTATTAACATTCTTAACATTCCACCTAATATAGGAGCTCTGCTAAACAACTAGTCTACGGCCCACCCATCCCCATCCCCCAAAATTTAAATCAGTGCCTGGCTTTCATTTACAACTTGGTATAATCAAGAGAGTAAAATGGAAGAGTGGCAAAAGGAGATTGAATGCTTTGGGGGAAAACGCGAGGACTAAAAGATGATATAGAGAATGCAGGCCTGTTTTTGACTAATTTATGGACAAATATATGGAATCAATATATATGGTCAATGACTGAAATCAAGTTAAGCCATGTAATATCAGGAAAAGGAAGGAAGTATAGAGGTTCTTTAGATGATGAGTGGGTCCACAATAGGTAGGACAAAAGCTTTACCTAACACCTTATTATGTCTGATATTTTCTCCAATACAGGACAATGCTTTTGGCCCAGTTGGATGGGATTAATTTCCAGTCACAGTGTTCTGACCTAGCCATATAATCAAGTTACCTGGGCTTTGATTTATTCAGACTCTATAATCCTTGCCTTCCTCCAAAGATTTTGGCCCCTGTTGGGGATTTTGTGCAATTTGGTTGATCCTTAAGTTATTTCAAGCTGTTGGGCAAAATGGCTGCCAAGCTATAGGCTGAGCTCTGAGTAGGTGCTGCTAGATGTCAAACTGAGCTCTCAAGGCAAATTCAAAGCAGAGATCAGACAGAATTTTAACTGCAAAGATAGATGTCAGAATTCTGGTTCCCCCCCCCTCGTTCCCGTTTAACGGTCTCTGGAGAGCACTTTCCAGCTTAAGCTGCACTTGATGGTTAAGCTGGTCCTCAACTTATGACCACAATTTTGCCCAAAGTTTCTGTTGCTAAGTGAGACATTTGTTAAGTGAGTTTTACTCCAGTTTACCAACTTTCTTGCCCCGGTTGTTAAGTGAATCACTGCAGTTATTAACAACTAATTTGTTAAGTGAATCTGGCTTCCGCACTGTTGGAGGTTGCAAAAATGATCACTCATGACATGGGGACATTGCAACCATCATAAATAAATGCCAGTTGCTAAGTATCCAAAATTTGATCATGTGATCACAGAGATGCTGCAACAGTCATAAGTGTGAAAATAGTCATAAGTCACTATTTTTAGTGCTGTTGTAACTTTGAGTGGTCACTAAATGAACTGTTGTAAGTCGAGTACCACCTGTATTAAACCCATGTTTATTGCTAATGGAAAAGTTGCAAGGGAGGAGAACATTACACATATAAATTGATATTCACTTCTGCAATACTGGATTTCTTTGGAAGATTTCAGTCTATTACAGTACTCTTTTCATCCACACAAATTGAGATGGTAGCACGAAGGATGTGAATGAATAATTTCTCCTAGTTATCATCTAGTTTTTCTGCTTCTATGGGATGTAGCACAAAACTTCATGGATTATTAATACTTTTTTTTTCAATCCCTTTTGCTGCCTTTTGGCACCCCTACTCACAGAAATTTGATAGGAAATCAGTGTTGGCTAGCTTGCTGATATATCCTCTTCTGATTCACAAAACAGTGAACACAAAATGTAAATTCCTGGTTGATTGGCTTCTTCTGGAAAAAGATCTTTCAAAGCTCCTGGAGCCACCATTTTTCAACTCTGAACTTGTTTATTAATTAGGGAAGAAAGAGATCTGGAGATATTGCATCCCCATAATGCCACTAAGCTGGGTGGAAAAAGTCTGAAGATTTATGAAATAAGAGACTGAAAAGGGCTGTAGCTGCTTTGTCATAAATTGAGTTTTGAGCACAACATTTCTCTAATTAGGAGGAGCAGAGTGGAGTCAATTAACCATTTGCCAGTTTCCAAACCACACACAGACTTAGTCTGTATGTTGGAGCACTGTGTTCTTTCTCTCACTTGGGTAAGAGTAATGAAAAATAATAACAGTCTCAGCATTTATTGCAGGATGTTTCAAGTGTTCTGAGTGCTTCGTAAACACTAGCTTGTCAAAGCTAATGAGACTAGGCATCCATTATCTTAGTAATCCTTGCAACATCCCAGTCTCTTAGGCAGGAAAGAGTATAATGCTAATTCAGTTCTCTGAATAAGAGAAAAAGGTCTTATTTCCTTTCCAACTTGTACTACCTCCCCACCATGCTATTTATTTATATTACATTTATATCCCACTGCAAAATAGCAATGCTTGAAGACTCTGTATTTGGTTACATAAACCCAGACTTATGCAACCTTGAATAAGAGTATTATCTAAACATTTTCCAAAATACTGTCTAGCCTTTGTGGCTATCTGCCCCTAATAGAATAAGAGAGTTGGACCGGGCCTTGGAGTCTTCTTGTCCAACTCCCTGATCAAGCAGCAGTTCCTATACCATCGTTCCCTTCTTGGCTTGTCTATTGTCTCTTTTGTATGGTATGTAGATACCATATAAGCATTAGTTTGTGTCCATGTGCCCATTGATGACTAATTTGTGCCATGCTTCCAGAATTTCCCTATTTTTTTGGGACTTGGCTTGGTTGAGGATGGTCACAGTTTCCCAGTTGAAACTATGGTTAAGTCTGTCCATATGTTGTGCAAAAGAGACAGTCAACGTTAAAAAGGCATGAAAAAGACCACACCACCTCCCCACTAGAAATCAACACCCAGATGAGCACAGATTAACTTGAAGATTAACATTAGACCAACAAATGAGAAGTAAACCACACCCAAACAAGGAACTGCCAAACAAGCTAACAGTGAACAACCCAAACAAAAAACCTCTAAGACCACCCCCACCAACACTGACAGGGCAAGCCATCAGAATATAAAAATGGGAGCAAACCTCAGCCCTCACTAGCACTGATGATATTACCTAGTTTGGGTAATGAAATAACTGCAAGAAAACAATCCAGTTCAGAAAGTACCAAGGACCCCTCATTTCAACCCCAAAATACAAACTCATTTCAACCTCAAACTACTCTTCTTTACTGATACTTGTTTTTCTTTTTTTTAAACCATTTAAAATTAATGCTGACTACACTAACCTGATAGTTAAACATGCCAATGATCTGCAAGCTCTAGTAATGAAAGTCAAGGAACAGAATAGGAAAACAGGACTAAGATTAAATATAAAAAAGACCGAACTAGTGACATCAGGTACTGTAACTGACCTTAGATTTGACAATGGAGATTTGAAATGGGGGACATCTTTTGCCTTTTAGAATCAACCATCAACAGTAAAAGAACCAACAGTCAAGAAATGTTCTACAGACTAGCATCTGATAGATAACAATAAAGACTATACTTTATATGTCTATACCTACAGATATGAGAATTGTACAAGCAATGGTTTTCCCTCTGACCCTGGACTTGGAAGAAGCAGGAAAGGAAGAGTGTTGATACTTTGGAAGTTTGGTATTGGAAAAGAGTCCCGAGAGTACCACAGTTAGCTACAAAACTAAGGAAATGGATCATAGAACAAAATCCAGAGTTCTAACTTGGGCACAAATGACCAGACTTAAGTTATTATATTTTGGATACATTAAGTGAAAACCTAGTTCTTAAAAAGTTTATTGTACTGTTGTGAGAGTGAAAGGGCCAAGTTGAGATGACCATTCTGAAGATTTGTCTATCTTACCTGTGTGGTCACCACATAGAGAGATTGCCCACATTTGGTTAAGAAAACTAAACTATAGATATGAAACTCCTAGTCCAAGAACAGTAGCTATCTACAGTGCAAAATAATGTTTTAACTGAATCCTGTGTTTTATGTCATCTTTTTTTAAGGTGATGCCTTGCAAGTTACCTTCCTGCAAGGCAATTTAACATATTGCATGTTCTTTCACTGTGGTTCAATTAGTTCAATCATCACTTAGCAGGATATACTGACATTCCAACAGCCCTGATAAATAGATCATTTTGTCTGCCTTCCAAAGCCAGAAAGACAAGAATGAGGATGTTTGCATGCAGGTCATGTGAAACAGAAATTTGTGGTGCTGAATGATTTTTAAACAGCTCTGGCAGAACCATAAGCTTTAAGCCACACAATGCAAAAGCTAAGGATGCTTGGAATCCAAATAATCCTAGAAACTATGCCACAAAGCTCGTTGTATTTCACAATTCACTCCACACATCATCACATGCTACTGTATTGGCGGTCACATATGCATCACATACAATTCCCAGATAATTGGATGCCCAATATTTATTCTGCCCTATGGCTCAGTTTTTAGAGAGTAGTTGTTCTGACTTGGACTTTTGTATGTAACATTTGAGGGCCTGCCATCTAGGTAACACCTTGCCTCCACCTCTGTCTCTGACTGAGTAATCGGAGTGTTTTCAGTGAATGGTGATTGTGCAGAGAACTGGGAAGAATTGTCTTCTCCTACAAGGATATTAATCCCTTAAGATGATGATAGACATTAGAACCATTGTAAAATGTAAGACTGATTTTTTTTAGGAAAAAGATGGTTCTTATAAATTTACACAGTAATCATCATCATCTCCATCATCATCATCATTCCAGTCATTGTCTATCCACTGCAGGATGAATGCCTTTTCTGCATGTTTCCAACCAATACGGTCCTGAGCTTTCTTTTGTCAATTGGGCCCACAATACTTGCTGATGTCATCGCTCCATCTTGTTTTAGGTCTTTTTAGGGCAGACATGTCAAACTCGCGATGTCACGTGACGTCGCGCAATGTATCGGAGCTTTTTTGCCATTGCCGGCAAAGGGGTGGACGCGGCTCCAGTATGATGAAACCGGCCCGCGGACCGGCAGTTTGACACCCCTGCTTTAGTGGATGCTTTTTATCAAGTGGGATCCATTCTGTGGGATCCAACTGATGGTCCACCTGCCATCAGTTCTTCTTGCTATATGACCAGCCCATTTCCATTTCAATTCTTTTACTCTCTTGATGATATTGCATACTTTCGCTTGTTCTCTAATTCATGTGCAGGTCTTTCTGACTTGTTTTCTAATGCCGAGCATGTATTTTCCCCATGGCTCTTTGCGCCACTCGTAGCTTTTGTATCGATTGTGACATTAGTGTTCATGTTTCACCGGCATATGTTAAAGCAGGTAGCATACATTGATCAAAAACATTTCAGGCATAGGGGGAGGTTCTTCTTGAAAATTATGCTTAGCTTGCCAAATGCCTGCCAACCACATTTAATACATCATTCAATTTCCTTTATTTTGTCACCTTCCATTGAGATCCATTGGCCCAAGTATATGTAGTGTCTACTACGTCTAGTTCTTCTTCAGATATAATTTTTTTCTTTCTTTGGTGAATTTATTAAACATAAACTGACTCTTTTTCAGGTTTATTTTGAAGCCAAATGGTTCTCCTCCTTTGTGCAGCTCTTGTATGTGTCTTTGTAGCCCTTCTGGGTCTTGTGATAAGAGAACAATATTATCTGCAAATCTTAAGTGATTTAAATAGGTGCTATTGATTTTTATTCCATCTTTTGCCCAGTTTAATTTGTGAAATACTTCTTCAAGGTAGGATGAGAAAAGGATAGATGATATTGTATCACCTTGACATACACCTCATTCTATGTTGATTTTTACTTTAAGATCATTAAGGCAAATCATTGCCATTGTTTTTCCATATATTGATTGTAGTACATTTATGTAAGCAGTATCCATGCCTTGGTTGAGTCAAATGCCTTTTCATGATCAATGAAAGCCATGCACAGAGGTGCACACGGTGCCTTTCAATGACTTGTTGGACAACCTGGATGTGATCCACTGTGCTGTAACCGCTTCTGAACCCTGCCTGCTCCTTTGGCTGTGCATCATTTAATGTTCTCAATATTCTTTTTGCTATTATCTTGGTGAAAACCTTGTAAATGACTGAAAGACATACACGGTACTACATTTGCATATACAAACTTCAATAAATACCGGTAGCTTCATCTTGATAAACACCAACAGTTATCACATTGTATGGTATTAAGTCTGCGGTTATTGAACAGCAGCATTTCCCCCCCAAAAGCTACAATTTATCAGAGTAATCTATTGACAGCTGTGTGACAACCCCAAGTAGGAATAAAACACAACATGGATAGGGCCATTGCTAAAGAGAGGCATCATCATGTCTCTTTCTTTTTTAGTCTGTGTGGAGGGACTTTTTTTCTTTCTTACATTCCTTCTTTTCTTTTTCTAAAGCAACAGGTTTTAGAAAAAGCTAAAACATATTTAAACATTTAAAGCTAATGATAGCAGTCTTCTGATATCTAAGAGGCTGTCACAAAGAAGAGGGAGTTAACATATTTTCCAAAGCAGAGTTCCTCAATCTTTCCGGCTTTGTGGACTGGTGGTGGTGGGGAGAGGGGATGGCTCCTCATGAATGGCCAGCAAGTGCACATGCATGTGAAGCTCCATTGGCACGAGTGGTGAGCAAGCGTATGTGCACAGTTCTATTTGCCTGAGCGGCGCGCATACATGCCTGCCGCTCGCGCAAATGGAACATGCATGCATGCACTCACCTGCTGTTGTGTGCGCACTCACCCACCACTTCCAGGGCCCAGTTCCTAACAGCTCACGGTCCAGTAGTGGGCCACAGCCACAGCCCAGGGATTGGAGAGCCCTGCTCTAAAGCACTGAAGTTAGGACAAGAAGTAACGGATGGGAATTTATCAAAGAAAGATCCAATTTCCTGACAGTGAGAACAATTAATCAATGGAACGGCTTGCTTTCAGAAGTTGTGGATGATCATCACTGGAGGTTTTCAAGAAGAGATTGGACAAGCATTTCACTGACATGGTGTAGGGTCTCCTGCTTGAGCAGGAGGCTGGATAAGAAGAGCTCCAAGGTTTCTTCCAACCCTGTTATACTGTATTCTGCTAGAAGCAGATACAGCATTTTGGAAATAATTAAAATAGATGATTTGGAGCACACAGGAGGGCAAAATTTCCACTTGTTATAATGCTTTAAGGCAGCTGTGTTTTTTTTCTTGGGATCACGGGGCTGAGTCATGATCCCATTTGGCCTCACATGTGCTCCAAAGCAGCTTTTTGGAATGGGTCAAAGCATTTCACAACTATGAGAGGATTGCACACTGCCAGGGGTCTGTTAAAGCTAGCCTCGACGTTAAATGAAATTAGGCCATGTACCGCACATGATCCTTGTCTATGTGACTAAATTCATCTTTTGACAGATTTAAATTGATGGCTCTTTATTTATGTTTCTCATGAGAGTATTTGCTAATGTTTCCACATGGTCAGAGCTCAAATTCTCCCATTGGGAAATGACAGCCTACCAGAGACCATGTCTTCTAACAACTTGATAAAGATCCAAGGGAATTCTGCAAGTGAATTCCCTAGATCAGTTTTGGAGTTCCAGCTTATTAGCAGTCATCTTCTGAAATGCAGTCCTGGGCGGTTTTAGGCATGGTCTTTGCATGCTTTATGCTGCCTGAAAGCGCCGATAAAAGCTCAGCCTTCCCTTTATAGGCACTTTATAAATTATCAGAAGGCTTTAATCCCCTTTTTCATGAGATAAATGGTAGCCTAAGCCTCCAACTCTAATTGACTGGATTTTTTTAAAAGTTTGTTTCTGAAGGAAAGCAGACCCTTCACCCTGCAGACTCTTTCTATTCTGATTAGTCCTGGAATCAAACACAGAGGGGTAGAGTTCAGAAAGAGACTTGAGGAAGGGCTTCCTTACTTTGTTTATAGGTTTTAAGAAATCTTCAAGTAGAGTAAGAAATGGGGTAGAATTAACTGCAGGTCCTTGATTCGCTCAGTTGTAAAGAATGTTGAATATCTATCTGGTAGTAAGCAGCTCATGAAAACAATTAGACCAGATAGAATTATTAAAACTTTGTGCAACCTTAATGTATTCGACAAAATATGTTGGGGTCTGAAGCTCTGAAAGACTTTTTATGGCTAAGGGATACATTTAGCAATTCTGGGGAGATACACTTAATATTGAAGAGGTAAGGTCTGTAATCATTCATCATCATTCTAGCCATTGTCTATTCACTGCAGGACAAAGGTCTATTCCACATGTTTCCAACCAATACAGTCTTGAGCTTTCTTTTGCTAATTGGGCCTGCAATACTTGCTGACATTGTCACTCCATCTTGTTTTAGGTCTCTTTTGTGGTTGTGGGATCCATTCTATGACTGCCTTAGTTTACCTGCCATCAGTTCTTCTTGCTTTGTGACCAGCCCATTTCCATTTCAATTGTTTTAGTCTTTTGATGATATTGTACACTTTTGTTTGTTCTCTAATCCATGTGCAGGTCTTTCTATCTTGTCTTGTGATGCTGAGCATGTATCTTTCCATGGCTCTTTGTGCCACTCATAGCTTTTGTATTGATTGTGTATTGGCATATGTTAGAACAAGGTGCACAAACGCTGATCAGGCATAGGGGAGGTTGTTCTTGAAAATTACACTTAGATAGCCAAATGCTTGCCAACCACATTTAATACGCCATTCAGTTTTCTTTATTGTATCACCTTCCATCGAGATCAGTTGGCCAAAGGTATATGTAGTGGTTTACTATGTCTATTTCTTCTCTATAATAGTAATAGATGTGTAATAGTAAAGCAATATCACACAATGGTTGGGTTAATGCTATTTATGTAGACAGGACTAGTAGTGAGTGTGTGTGTGCACGTGCGTGCGTGTGCGCGTGTTGCTTTTTGATCATATTACGCTTATTTTAGGACTTACACAATTGTTTTTGCATGTTCCTTGCCTCCTCATGGCAGGAAACAGTATCATTATTTTTTAGGACTTGCAACCAAGTCAAACCTCAACGGTTGGAAAAAAAGGGATTCAGGGGCTGCATATCCTTTGCTCTAAATTAAATATGAAAATTATTTATTCATCTTCACCAAGAATATAATTTTGAGCTTTGACTGGGTAAACTTCTTCTAACCAAGAAATGGGGGGAAATGTATTCACTTTGCATTTTAATGTGAACAGCTTTGCAAACAAAATAATAATAACATTCCTTTGAAATTTGCACTTCTTGGAATTTTATTGTATTGTCTTCTAGTTAGAAAACAAAATATGTTTATGGGGACGTATATTTCCAAATATGCATGTTTGTGAAAACAAATCACAAAAATGTTTCATATTAGGAAAAAATATGCACAGAACAGGCATTGTATTGTATATGTTTAAATATGGATATTTAAACACAAACATCCATCCTTTAATTAAAATAAAGGAGAAACAAAGGAATTGCTCATTGAAATGTAACTTTAGGTAGCATGCACTTTTTAAAATATCTCAAACTTAGTCAGAAGAGGAATGCATCAAATTTAAGATTGGAATTAAGAGAATTAGACATTTGCTAATTTCTCTGTCTGATGTCTTCCTCCTTCCAGATTGAGTATTCATTTAATTTTCCATCTCATTTTGTTTCTCTCTTATTTTCATGCTTTCAGCCCTGTTTTCCTATAATATTGGGTCCACTGCTTATATTCTTTTCAACTTTTTCTCTTTTGTTTCCCCACCCCCTCTCCCAGGTCTCTGGATAATCAGTAATATAAAACTTGGTGTGACACTAAAGAAGAAAAATCCCTTCTTCCTAATCCCCACAGGTCTCAGATTTCATAGCAAAACAGCTCTACAAACAAGTCTGCGTAAATGAGGAAAGTCATTCAAACATAGCATACACATAGTCACGCTTCCCAGCTCACTAGTTGTATCTCTTTAAGAAGTATGCACACCGGGCATTCTCGCATATTCTCCTAATTTTGGCTTGAAGATATTTTACTAACTTTTCTTTAAGGATATGTCCTCATGTCTCAACCTTTCTCTCATCCCCAGGGCTGCTCATCTTTAATTTTCTCTAACTGAGCGTAGAAGTAGTGTTTTCCATCCTCTCCTAACTGAAGCCATACTGTACACACAGTTTGTGTTGCTTCATTGTTAGTGACTTAGGCAGAAACTGAAGTTTTCATGTCTGCTGCTCTCCGCTGCTATAGGCATACCCCTTCTATCCGGTCACTGCAAATTTCCATTTTGGGTTGTGCTGCTAGGTTTATATAACTCAAGAAGGACAGCAGGTTTCAGATTGCTAGTAAGTAAGTAAGTAAGTAAGTAAGTAAGTAAGTAAGTAAATCTGCTTTTCAAAGAGGTCTTGGTATACCGCTTTCTCCAACAATCTTGTTTTTACTGTACTTTAGTGATGTCAGGACCTCTCTAGTTACTAAAGCAAAATCAAGACTGTTTAAAAATGTCCTCTTCCTAGCTTAACTTTTAAATTTCTAAAGAAGTCCTTCTTTTTCTCTCTCCTGAATTTCTCACCATTTAGCTTTATCAGGTGAGGACCGAAGAGAAAATTTACCCTGTGTGCACCGGTACCAAGATTACAGACTCTTTCATGATTAAAATTTAGTGAAAGAGGAACTACTCTGAAGATCCACATGTCATACTAGGTCATAAGAGTATTTCTTTGCGTAACATGTAAAGCAGCCACTGTAGTTTGCAAACCAAGGTTTATCATTTAATGTGATGTGTGAACCCAACTGATTGTAGGGGTTTCTCCCACCTACCCCAACTTGTGACTTGTCTTTAAATTTAATACATAAATTATGGCAGCTGAGTATTTCAAGAGGTGAAGAATAATTGGGAGGAATTTTATTGATATAATAGATTTATAATGCTGCCCAACTCATACAGTGTGACATTGCTGGAAATTTCTCCAGGACATCTCCAAAGCTTTCCACAAATAATAAAAACATGTCATCTCTGCAAAAATGAACAATGGGGAAAGAGTATTATGAATGCCAACTGAATACAGGACTGCTCTTGGATATTCTTTAACTCCTATGGAGATTGAGAGAACAGAATAAAGTTTATATTGCTTATAGTACTATAAACAGTTACAGGAGTGATCAGGAGGAGACAAAGATTATTGACTAAATTGTGGGGCCATGCAGTTGACTTTTCAGATTTTAGTCTTCTTAGGGTTTTTTGGCACTAAAAATTTCAATATGGAATTTGGAGTTTCATTAAGAACATGATGGAACCTTGTAAAATAGGTCTTCCCTTTTTACAGAGGAAATGACCAAAATTCTCTGAACTTAAAGCAAATCACTCTGTGGAAGAGTGGGATTCCTTCTAAATTATTCCAGTAAAATTTTGAATCTAAGAATTCTGATTTCTTTCATACCCTGAATGAGAGTTTCTGTATGTGTTTTGCATTGAAACACAGAGGCAATGGAGAATCAGCTGCAAATGGGGATAATTTTGTAATGTCAATCACTGCTAGGGAAATCTTGTTTCACTGCTAGGGAAATCTTGTTTCTCTGTAAGTATTTCTACCAATGTCTTGTTGGGCTTTGCTCATAAACTAGATTTTTCAAACTTTCCAACACATTGATTTGTAGAACATTGCTTTATATTGTAAATGTGGAACTTCTTTTTCTTGCAAAAGGTGTTTGCAAATATTTATGGAGTTCTTGCCACTAGAACAGTGGTTCTCAACCTGTGGGTCGGGACCCCATTTGGGGTCGAACGACCATTTCATGGGGGTCGCCAAACAAGGCTGTCTGCCATTTTTCCCCCTTTTCTTTGGCCACGCCCCTGGCACCCGGTGATGTATAAGTGGTTGGGGGTCACCACAACATGGGGAACTGTATTATGGGGTCGCGGCATTAGAAAGGTTGAGAAACACTGCACTAGAATCTTCCAACTCTGAACAAGTGCCATCTGCAGTTAGGAATTTTTTGGGGATGGGTCTAAGGCTTCTAGGAAAGTTATTTAGTCCATGAACAACCTTGAGAAATACTATTTTGTAAAAACAGAGTTTATAATTACAAGGTTTGTGGAGCAATCTTTTCCAACTCGGCCATTGTCCTAATCACATTATAGCATTAATATTCATATTCAAATACACCAAACAAGAACCCTGAACTATAGCACATTTTCTATGTATACTATATATTGCTAGTATAAAATAAGGAACCATACTGTAAACATGTGCTTTCCGTGTATCACATGAGTCTGGATTTCAGCAACCCCCATTGAAGACAAAGAATAAAATAGATAGAAGGTCTGATTTTTTTCAGAGTCCTCTGGAGATACTAGGTGGAAACAAGAATAGCAAATCTTGCCTACGCTGCACCTTTATCCTACTTGGGATGAAATGCGTCAGCTACGAAGTTTCTGATGGAAATTAGAATTTTTCTGCTCAAGGGAGGAGTAAGGAGTAAGGATCTAGAAGAAAATACTGACTTTGCACAAATCTGTCATTGGGCTTTGTTGGAGTTTGTGATGGTTTCATCGGAGCAGATATTAATACAGAGGCAGATAAAAATACAGAGGCAGACCTGCCATTTGTTATTAGTTCTTCCTTAACTCCTCCCTGTCACCTTTGCCATTTTCCCCCTTTGAATCAAGACAGATATCTCAATCCCCAATGGCATCTAAAATTCAGTAGAATTTTAGAACAAATACCTATTATATAGAAGAAAGGATGCCTTCTCTAAACTAGCCTGAGGAATGTCTGAATAACACACCACAATGAATAAAAACCTGCAAGCTTTCCATTTGTACATTGCAACACAGAACACAATAGCTAAATTTGGCACCAATCTGTTGCAATAATCAACAAATCATCAAAAGAATTGTAGCTGTGGCATGTCTTGGAAAGCCAGTTTTAAAGAATTCACATTTGTTGCATTTACTCAACAGAAATAGCTTACCAAGCTCTGTAACATGCTCTTGATGTTCTGCAAAAGCATCTCTTCATTTTCTCAAAGATGTTATTGAAACAGGGCTGGATACTTGGATAGACTTGTGGGATTGGATCCATGTCTTTGATAGCATAGATATAATATTCCAAATAAAGTCTGTTATATTGGTATAAGAGAGCCAGTTTGGTGTAGAGGTTAAAGTAGCAAGCTACAAACTGGTGACGTTGGGCAGTCAATCTCTCTCAGCCCTGGGAAGGAGGCAATGGCAAACCACTTCTGAAAATCTTCCCAAGAAAACTACAGGAACTTGTCCTGGCACCTGCCAGGAGTTATTGCTGACTTAAAGATACAGAAAAAAGGGGAAAAGCAATATAAACCTTTGTGTGTATTTATAATGACAATCATTGTGCAGCCTTTCTCCATTTCTATCTTTAAGTAAGCCTCTGCCAAATCTGTTTTGCTGAAATGTTGCCCCCCGCAGCAAAAGTAGTAAAAATGTACTCAGTGGGTATTGCTTAATCTTCAGCAGTGGATTGACGGTAATTTTAAAATAATCACAGATTTAGCCCTTTGCCACATTTGTACTGTTCAGGTAGTTTTTAAAATTCTGCAGCCTGTGCTACAAAGGATGTTGTTTGTGAATAATGAGAACAGAACTGGCTTTGATATCAAATGTTCTTGTACCGCAAAATTGAACTGTGAGGGATTTGTGGGACAGTTAAGCTTCCTAATAAACATTATGATTTATTTTTCATAACACTAAGTAGAACAAGCAGCTTTGTCCAGCAACTATCTCAATTGTCTCAAAATATTGTTCACATCTCTCTATGTACCATCCATCTGTGGCACTGTTTGTGCTGTTATCAAACACATTAATTTTCTCAATAAAACTAGCCATCTGCTCTTTTCTCCTTGTTTTTACTGCTTACAACTGATCCAGCATTATTCTTCCCTAGTTTGTTTTACTGCCTGCCTCCACTTTCTTTTTTAAAAAGTCCCACATCACTGCCACCGTTCTGTCCTTCTGCCAAACAAACCATAGAAATAGTGTCAGGAGTTGGGGTTGTTGTTTTTTTTTACTGCTGTGGTGTTGCCAAAAGTAGAGCCTGCAAGAATTACAACATATTTATGAGCTCAAGATAATAAAGTAACAGTACCATGAATCAGTGATAACCCAGTAATCTAATACGCTGTCTATTTTCCCATCATTCTGAAGCCTCTTTCAGTGCCCGTACTTCCTAGGCTAAAATTGGTCCATGGCATTTTCCTGTATATCCAGTGTATTGGTGCACAAGAGGGAGACCCAGTCCGCTGGACCTACCCTAGAGTTGCAAAAATAAGAACAAGTCATGTTCTCAGTAGGCACTCTTCAACGTTGGAAATGAGGATTTTGTGGAAACAGAAGAAAGTGCTTCTTAGTATACTATACCTAGCATTCATTTTCATCACGCTCTTCACTGGGAAATTCGGGATTTTGCCATTTCACTAACAACAAATCTGTGATTTCTCATGTACATATAGTACTGCCATTGTAAATAAATAAGCAGATAGATAGATAAATATATCTAAATAATATAGAAGCATTCTACCTGCAGTGTATCAGCACAGCCAATTATTGTAGCAATAATGGTAATAATATAAAAGAAAGCAAAGATAGCACTAATGGTAATAGGGGCTTTGGGTGTAATCCCAAAACAACTGGAGCACCACTTGAATACCATTGGCATTGACAAAATCACTATCAGTCAATTGCAAAAGGCAGCTTTACTCAGAATAGTTTATATCCTGTGGATGTACCTTTAACACATCAAAGATCCTGTGACAATAATACCTTTAACACATCAAATAACATCTGCCTATCTCAGGTCCTCAGGATAGGTTGATAAAAATATCAGATCCAATCTGAACAGCTGGCCTTCTATGCAACAAACCATAATATTACAATTTTGCAGGGGGAAAACAAAAAATAAAGGACATTATCAGTTACAATATAATAAATCTGTCAGTATTAATAATCCCATCTCTCTTAAATTGTGCACATTCTTCATAGAACTGTTGAATTAGTCCAGGGGCACCACACGAGAATGACATATCTTGCTGGAGGGCCTGGACTCCATGTGTAAATTACCACTGACATTAGCTGACACTGTTCCTGCTCTGTACTCCAGAGACCAACAACAGCCTTAACAGTGTAGTGCCTCATTCATGCCTCAGGCCACCCACTTCCCTTCACAGATCAATGCTGAATTTTTTAGTGATAGATTTAGAGCCATTGAAGGGAGATGAGATTAGCAGGTCTGGACCTTTTAGCCACTTATCTCTTCCTAAGAACAATACTTGTGATCCCGCCACCCTGACCTATGCAGCATCTTCTCCATTATAGTTTATTTGCTGCTCAGTTAAGAGCCACTAGGAAACCATCCACAGCCGAGTTGTGATTTATTTCATGTATTATTCATCATATCTATTTCCTATTTTCCCTATAAAGAGCTTGGACCAGTCTACACCGTTCTCTGCCTCTGGTTTGTCCCTAACACAGGATTGCCCAGTGTCATCAATAAATTCTGCAGCAGAGCAAAATGTTGAAACTTGTTATTCTTATTCTGGCAAAACAAACAAACGAACGAACAAACGGAATGAGTTTGGTCTAGTGGTTAAGGCATTAGGCTAGAAACCAGGAAACTATGAGTTCTAATCCTGTTTTAGGCATGGACACTGGCTGGCTGACTTGGGCTCTCTCTCTCTCTCTCTCTCAGCCCAACCACCTCACAGGGTTGTTGATGGGGAATAAAATAAGAGGAGGAAGGCATACTAGATATGTTTGCTGCCTTGAGTTATTTATAAAAGCAATAAAGTTCTGATTTTAAAAGAATCTAAAAAAATTAACCCAGGAAGGAATAATCTGTGCTGTTTCAAGTATGGCTAAACCAGACCTTCCAACATCCTCCTCTTTAGTCACATGTGGCTGTTAAGAGTGGTAGCTTCCTTCTCCCTATTCCCTGCCCCTGATTTTTGCTACTCCTGTCTACAATCTACACTGAAAACTATTGGAACTAACTTAAGTAGTTTTATTTTTATTTTTAAAAATTAGGAACTTCAGGGCTTGTCTTTATGTTTGAAATGTATTTTTTTTTTAAAAAAATCTGCATTCAATATGTTTCTATGGCTCAGCTATGGCTAATCTTATTTATGTTATGTAATCTTGGGATTTACTTAAGAGCATAAAAATATAACCAGTTTAGATGAAGGTTGATCTGATGCACAACAAAGTTTTCAAGAATACAGGAAGAAGCAATTAGATACTGTAAGCCTCAGAATGTAAGTAGTAATTTATTGTGAGTAGGAGATTATATAACTAGCTATATTCCTGAGGCTTCTTGGATTTGTGAGTGCTTCTTCACTAGAGGTCTTCAAGAGGAGGTTTCCCCCCCCCCCAGAATGGTATAGGGTTTCCTGCTTGAGCAGGGAGGGGGGGTGGCACAAGAACTCGAAAGTCCCTTCCAACCTATTATTCTACGTTCTAACTTCAGTCTTCTATAAGACTATAACTTGTCCTATAGTTTGATAATAATTTTGGACATTTGTGGGACATATACTCCAGACTCCCATACATGGTGCTTCAGTTTTTATACTTCTATATCAATATATTTCCCTATATTTATTGATCCATCCAAATAATGCAGCAGCATATCATTTAGCGAATATACTACAATGGAAGTCATTAGCCAGTTTAACTAGGAAGATAATAATTCCACTGATAATGATCAAACAAGCTTGGATTTGAATGCAAATCCATCATTTTTGGAGTCTACTCAAATAGAGAAAATAAAGTTAGGTGATTAGTGTAAGGCCAATGAGTTCAACATCCTGTCTCCAGTCTGTGGCCATTATTTTTCTATTCTGAATTTGGGAATTTAACATCATTTCTATGTAGACCTAGCTTCTTAAAATAATCAGTCTGCCTAAAATATATTTAGTATCTGGACTTAAGACTCTTTTCTTCTCTATGGTTTATTGGTCTTTTATAAAAATAACACATTATTTTCCTTCTTTTCTTTATTTGGTCACATGAAACAAAAAGAAAAGGTAAGTAGTACCTACCTCTTTTATTAAAATTAAAAATAATTTTGCAGCTCATGACTGGGGAGCTACAGCACATTTACTGTAGACTTACAAGATTCTAGTATTACAGTCATTCTCAATAAAAGTAGTTCTAGTCTTCCTGTGGATTTGATTTCCTGGTCTGATCTATTTAGTGTGGCTACAAGTAGTGCTAATATACTGGATAAGATATATTGGGCATGGATATATCTAAAGATGAATTCATAATAAGTGTCCCAGGGCAATGTTTGGATCATTTGATTGTGAAACAATGCATGTTTCTCTTCTTGGGTTTTGCAAGATTATCCAAAAACTTAAATGACATTTTTGTGGCCTTGTAACAGAATTGTTCCATCAGAGCTCAACATCTGGATATACTGTATAAAAGAATTCTGACATAAATTCTTCTTGCAGAAGAGCTGATGGATTTCTTCCCAGAATATCCAAAATGGAACAAACCCTGCCTAATTTTCATCCTTTACTTTGACTAAACAACAGTAGGGCTGGAACGGTGTACTTGAACAAGGAGAAGGTAAAAACCTTCTATGCAAATATGCAGCACTATTATCAGCAACCCAGCCTTTCAAAAACTGGAAAATAACCCTTGGTGATCTTATGTGCTTTAAGCAAGTAAGAGAATGCTACTCCTCTTTTAATTTGAGAGGTGGGATCTGGTTAATTTTAATTTTTTTTTAAAAAAAATGCTGAAGCAGAATATTCTGTATTTAAAGCAGAGCATAAAAATGAAGCAGTTTTTTTTTGAAGAGTCACACATCAGTAATTGCAATCCCATTTAGGAATCCTGCCCTTTTTCCTTCACTGAGGATAAAGTACATTGCTTTGTTTATTTTTCATCAGGCCTCTTAGCTGTTGGACTAGAGGACAAAGAAGTGATGAGGGCAAAGAAGAAAGAGAAAAAGAAAGAGAGAGGAGAGCAGCCTCCGTAGATTCAGTCTCTAGGGCTTTTGAAAGGTTGATTGAAAGGAGAAAGGACCTCACATAATGAGATCTTAGTGATTTCAAATCTTATGAGAAGCTGAGAAATAAGGAACAGAATCTATACCACACCATTCTCTACGAGATCCATTGTGAGACCAACTCATTGAACAATATGGCTTTTAAAATGAGCTAAAAATGCTCCAGATCCTGTGCTTTCTTGTAAAATAAATGGGATGAAAACTGCTTTAATCTTTCATGGAGCTCCTTCTCAGCCTTAGGTAGTTGTATCATCTAGGAAAATAGGGGAAGAATTCATTTCATTCACTTTCTCTTAATTTCATTTAAAAACAATGTTATAAGCTATAGCGTAAAGCCTAAAATAAGATGAATTAACATGTAATTAAAATTCATTTCTGTGCTTTTTGGGGACTCACATGTTGTTTTCTGGTGTTTGATCAATGGAGATGACACAGATGGAGTTTGCAAGCAAAGCAGGAGTGATATCTCTGGGCTAGTAATTCTGTCCTAGAGAAGCAGGTCTGTTTTGCCCTTCCTTTATCTTAGCATCTCTTTGCTGAATGTCCTGATCTCTCCTTCCTCAACATGAATAATGTCAAATTGTCCTAATAAGAGTATATAGAAAACAGAGCTAATTGTCAGGGACATCCTGATTCACAGATTAATGAGCACCCTCTTATATTCTGACACAGCCGTGCTGAGCAGATGGCCACTCCATCTCCTGATTGAAAAGAGCTGAGGCGATCCTTCCCCCCCCCCTTTGTTTGCAGAACATGCTGCAGTACCTAGAGGTGGCATTTGCAAATTTGTGTTTATGTTCTATGGAGGAGGGGTGTTGGCCATGCCCTCAATCAGGAACACATTAGTTCTTAATTTCTTATTAGGACCTGCTTATAGACAGGCTAGCTCAATTACTGGATGAGAGCCTCCCTCGGAATGCCAGCAGAGAATTTACAAGGCCTGCATATCCCTTCCTGCTGGGAGATGCCAAATCAATTAAAGGACTAGAGGGAGTATGAAATCCAGCCTCTCTTGCCAAAATGTGCCTGGAGAGTGGCCAGAGGTAAGGCACCAGAATTCAAAATGGTAACAGAAAAGAGAGGATCTGTAGTTGGCTGACCAGCCGTACTCAGTGTGTAGTCCTCAATGGAGGAAAGTGTGTAGTGGCTCTGTTCTGGGCCCAGTGCTCTTCAACATCTTCATCAATGATTTGGACGAGGGGATAGATGGGGAACTCATCAAATTTGCAGATGACACCAAACTGGCAGGATTAGCCAACACTCGAGAAGACAGGCTTAGGATACAGGAGGATCTGGACAGACTTGAACACAAAATGAAATTCAATGGTGGAAAAAGTAAGGTTCTACATTTAGGCAAGAAAAACCAAATGTACAGGTATAATATAGGGGGCACCTTGCTCAATAGTAGTAACTGTGAGAGGGATCTCGGAGTCCTAGTGGACAATCATTTAAATATGAGCCAGCAGCGTGCTGCAGCTGCCAAATTAAAGGACTAGAGGGAGTATGAAATCCAGCCTCTCTTGCCAAAATGCAGTGCTAGGCTGCATTAACAGAGGGATAGAATCAAGATCACGTGAAGTATTAATACCACTTTACAATGCCTTGGTAAGGTCACATTTGGAATACTGCACCCAGTTTTGGTCCCCACGATGTAAAAAAGATGTTGAGACTCTAGAAAGAGTACAGAGAAGAGCAACAAAGATGATTAGGGGACTGGAGGCTAAAACATATAAGGAACGGTTGCTGGAATTGGGTATTCTAGTTTAATGAAGAGAAGGATGAGGGGGGACATGATAGCAGTGTTCCAATATCTCAGGGGCTGCCACAAAGACGAGGGAGTCCAGCTATTTTCCAAAGCGCCTGAAGACAGGACAAGAAGTAATGGGTGGAAACTAACCAAAGAGAGAAGCAACCTAGAACTAAGGAGAAACTTCCTGACAGTTAGAACAATTAACCAGTGGAACAACCTGCCTCCAGAAGCGGTGAATGCTCCAACACTGGAAGTTTTTAAGAAGAAACTGGACAGCCATTTGTCCAAAACGGTATAGGGTTACCTGCCTGAGCAGGGGGTTGGACTATAAGACCTCCAAGGTCCTTTCCAACTTTATTATTATTATGGATCATCACACAGTCAGCCAGATGTTCAGACTGGATTTGGCATTTTGTCTACCTATCGAGTCCTTACCCAGGACCTGGGATAGACAGATGTGGATGTTTGATGGTATTACAGGTATCGTCGCAGGATGGAAGCAGTTCCTAGTAAGGCCGCCTTTTGCAATTGACTAATAGCGAATTTGTCAATGCCAATGGTGTTCAAGTGGTGCTCCAGTTGTTTTGGGATTGCACCCAAGGCGCCTATGACTATTGGTACTACCCTTGCTTGCTTTTGCCACAGTCTTTCTATTTCTATTTGTAGGTCTTTGTATTTTGTTATCTTCTCCAGTTCTTTCTCTTCTATTCTGCTATCTCCAGGCACTGCCACGTCCACTATCCAGACTTTTTTGTCTTTCTTATCGACAATTGTTAAGTCTGGGGTGTTATGTTGCAGGTGCTTGTCTGTTTGAATTCTGAAGTCCCAGAGCAGTTTAATTTTATCATTTTCTATGACTTTCTCTATTTTATGATCCCACCAGTTTTTGCTTACAGGCAAATGATATTTTTTGCAGATCTTCCAATGCACCACTGTTGCTACTTTGTCATGCCGCTGCTTGTAGTCAGTCTGTGCAATCGTCTTGCAACAGCTTACCAGGTGGTCCACTGTTTCTTCAGCTTCTTTGCATAGTCAGCACTTACTGTCTGTTGCTGTCTTTTCAATTTTGACTTTATATGCATTTGTCCTTAAGGCTTGGTCTTGTGCAGCCAGAATTAGTCCCTCGGTCTCTTTCTTCAATTTTCCTGCTCTTAGCCATTGCCAGGTCTTGTTATTATCTGTTTTCCCAGATTATTAATTATTATTAATTATTATTATTATTTATTATTATTATTACTATTACTATTATTATTATTCTGAAAGCATAACCATACATTTGTTTTTCAATCCTTCAGTCATAGACTCGTGAGCTAGCAGCGTAAAACACTATAGGGCAGGCTAGCTGATGCCTTTTAGATGTATCAGTCTACAATAACTATGGCCATTGTGGAGGACAGGATTCAAAGTCAAAGCATAAAGGGGAGACCAGGTTGTGGAAAGTTGCTTTGGATTCTATTCCCCCTACAGAGCATTCCATGCCAAAACAACTAGATTCAGGGACATTTTTTTCCCTTGTGGTATCATGCTACTGAACACCTAATTTCCACAATACTGTCTTATGTCTAACCAGGACTTTTTTTCCTCATAGAACGCCCAGAATGGAGTTCTGGTATCTTTTTTGGATGGAACCTCGTAGGGTAGGCAAGGCAGGTTGTATGATGTGTGTGAGTTCTGGCATCCTATTTTTTTTTTTTTAGAAAAAAAAGCACTATGTCTAAGTATATTTACACATGTGGTATGGCTGTAGTATTATTATCCTTCTCATTTTCTCTACTACCTCTTATTGATTATGATTATTATTAGTCTGTTGTTTTGCATATACATTGAGAGCTTCTCCCGAAGGTAAATTCCTTGTGTGGCCAAATAAAGTTATTCTATCTTGTCCTGTTCCTGTCCTGTCCTATTTATTTTTAAGTTATTCTGCTTTCAAGGTATTTACAACTCACTGGGTCATGGCATGTGGCTAACATGATATGACTATTTACTATCAATAATCTATGAAACAACAGGCTGCTTTGCAAATCATGCTCGAATGAGGTTGTGTTTTGGAAATATATGGTAAAAACCTACCTAACAAAATTCTTGAATATTATATGACAAAGTCAATTCAGATTAACATCATAGTGCCCAGTCTAATTTTCTTTAAGTTGTTTGGTAGGAACAGAATTTCATGAACATAAATCCAAATATTTCAGATTGGCTATGATCCAGACAAAGCCTTCCAACTTTCAATTTTAAAAACTGCCTCTTCACTAAATGTTTAGATTCCATACATCTTTTTAAAATCATAGTGGGGTGTTATTGAATCATTGTGACAGTTTTGTAAGAATATTACACTGACATTACAATCATGGAATTATACAAACCATACATTAAAAGGACACCAGAGTCTGTTTAATCTGACTCACAAATATACCTATCTACTAAAGGTAAAGTTTTTTTCAAGACAAGCCTGAGTTCTAGTGACTGCATTCATACAGGTTTGAGGGCATGATATAAAGGAAATTTATTATTACCTTCTTCTGGGATATTGTTTTGGATAATGTGTGTTGTGTACTTCGTTCGTGTGAGAATGATGAAGACACATGGTGATGCTGAACAAACACTTTATTCTCCTTCTACAACAACCAAGCAAGAGCAAAAGGCACGCAGGCCTTTTTATATGGCCAGAAGCCTAGACAGTGTCAATAGGAACAGAGCATTTTTGCGCCTTGCGCATGTGCACAAGGCCGGCGCCGCTCTGTCTGGTCCCAGGCAACTTTTGGAATGCCCGGGACCAATGCAACATCCCGAGCCTGCTTTTGCAGGCTCAGGACACAACAATGTGGAATTACCATATTTACTACTCTTAAGTATTAACTCCTGTCCCTGCTTACTTTTTGAGATATTATGACCATGCAAACTAGAAATAATTGGTTCCAGCTTTTTATATGCCAACATTTCCCATCCTCCACCAACCGTTTACCCTAATTTGAGAAGGTAACCTCTCAAAGCAAATGAAACAAGACTTTCCGAGGAGAACTATTGCTAAATTCACCTAAGCAAGAGATATAATTCCTTCTTAACGCCAGGTAAGATTTTTTTAAATCAAACATGAATGAATCTCATCCATCTCTAGAATATACTGAAGGAACTCCGTTGAACTATTTGAGCACAAATGAACATTTCATTACAGATTATGGGCTTTCCTGTAGTTTTAGAGAATGGGCTAAATTATGATAATATGTGAAGGATGAAACAGTGATAAAAGGCTATCTTTTGCTGATCCCAGTGGGTCATATTTAAAACAGGCAGCACATACACTTTATCAAATTGTGATCCAAATGTTGAATACAGGAATTATTGTTCCCTAAATTGCTCTATAGAGATTATTTGACACATGTAATATTGGAATTGTAATTAAGATTCTTAATCTACATTTATTAGCTTTCTACAGTATTTGTAGATTTCCCCCCCCCCAATCTTGAATTTAAATGGCTTGTCTTTCTCTTCTGCACTAACTAGTTTAATTATTTGTTGAGTGCTCTTATATTCTTCCTTCCCTTTCCTGTAAGTAAGGCGATCAACTTTTTTACAATGAAAAGGAGGACACAAATAAATTGAAGAAAAAAATATTGTAAAAATTGGCTTGGCCCATGGAAGGTCAACCGCCTGCCGTGCCCCCACCCGCAGCCGCCCTGCCAGCACCACTGCCCTGCCATGTAGAGCGGGCCCTGCGGCTCCCAAAGCACCAGCCGCCCCAGCTCCGGCCCTGGGGGGGCATCCTGCCGTCGACACACCCCACCTGCAGCTGCCCCGCCAGCACCACCGGCCACCCTGCGCAGCCCCGTGTAGAGAGGGCCCCGTGGCTCCCACAGCACGGTATCTTCAGAACTAACTAGGAGATGGTGTAGTTGGGTAGCAAGCAGGGGTGCTAAGTTCCTGCCAATTCGCCTTTGCTGCAGACAACCTGCATGTGCAAAGTTTGCCGGTTGGGTGTTTTGGCACACTCAGCAGCAATTCCTATTGGCTTTCGAAAGCCAATAGGGGGAGTAGCACAGCTCATGCAAAAGTTGAAAAAAAAAACATCAAAAAAAGGTGCTGGAACACCGTTCTGAGCATTCTATGAGGGGAAAAAAAAGCCCTGCAGATTAGTCTTCAAATATCAAAAAGGAGGACATGTAGGAGGACACTTTTGGAGGGAGGACAGAACTTACAAAAGGAGGACTGTCCTCCCTAAAGGAGGACAGTTGGTCACCTTACTGTAAGCTAAATATGAAGCAACCTTTTTTTTTTTAAAAAAAAATTTATTTTCAACTTTACAATACATAACAATCTTACAAATACTTCAGATAAAAAATAAAACAAATTGATATACACCACATTCGGTCTTGCCCGCCCATTTCCCTCCAAATCGCATCCAATATGAAGCACCCTTTTAATCAGAGCCCATTGCTCTTCTCTGTATTAATTTCAGTATGAATTAATCTTTCTTAATTTTTTGTGACAAAAATGGACACATATTCTCTAAATAGAGCTTA
This sequence comes from Crotalus tigris, assembly GCF_016545835.1. Taxonomy (NCBI): domain Eukaryota; kingdom Metazoa; phylum Chordata; class Lepidosauria; order Squamata; family Viperidae; genus Crotalus; species Crotalus tigris. The sequence continues at coordinate 507,721 of NW_024096651.1, read as the reverse complement.
TACATGGATACTAGTATTTGAACCTCTTATTATTTATGTTACTATTCCTACATCTGAGGAGGAGCCACTTAAATTGCAAATAAGCAATATGTTCAATACATGTGTTGAGTTCATTTTGCAAAATGATTTCATACAAATTCCACTAACCTTCATATGAAAAGATGTCTCAAAATTAAATTGGCTCTTACAATTGCTTGAAATGGGTGGCTGATAGCAGTGGTAGGATTCAAATATGTGAACAACCGATTATATGTGTGGATGCCACTTCTGGAAGTCCATTCTGGGCCTGGGCAACAAAATATTAGCTACTGGTTCTGCCGAACTGGTGCAAACTGGCTGAATCCCACCACTGGCTGATAGTCAAGCTATGATAAACTAGCACTTTGCAATCTATATGCTCCTTAGTAATTTCCATTTAGTAAGTCCAGCAATAATAATACTTATTAAAGCATCCTGACATTGATAAACCAATAGAAAAGAATTTCTGTTGCTCAGCATTGAACAGTGGAATACTTGGTAGTCTCTGAGCTTGTCTGTTGGTTTGTAGATGTTTCATTACCCAACTAGGTAACATCATCAGTATGAAATGATGTTACTATTTGGGTAATGAAACACCTGCCATTAAAGTTCAACTGGTAAAATGACATTATTAATAAAAACATACTAAGCTGATTCAAGCCACTGTTGCTGCAGCTCAATTTCATAATAGATATTCAACAGTTCCAATCTAGAATGCTTCACTGAAATTCTTTTAAAACTTGCCACATTGTTAGTCATAAATGGATATCTTGGAGTCTTAAATGTTCTTCCATTAGTTTTTAAATAGTTTTGTTTCAACTGTTATATCGAGAAACATGTTTGGGATGGTGTTGTAGTTTTTAATGTATATCACATAGCTATAAACATGAAAAAATATGTCTTTTATTATATGTTGATTTTGAGAAAATTCTTGGTTGGCATAGAAGCAGGAATAAGAGATGGATGACCTGGCTGGAGCAAAACAGATTTAATGAAAAACTATCATCACAAATTATATTGAGCATCATGTCTTGAGCCTGACTAAAGAACATAGGAATAGGATGAAGCACAAATTTTGAGGAACAAAGGACAGACCTATCTTATCTAAAATTGTTGATCCTAGTATGAAGACTTGGGATTGCAACTTTCACTCGCTCCTTGTGTGCTCACAAAGAATGTTCAATTTATAGCCAAAGATCATCTGACGTTGTTTTGCAGACATTATCCATTCTCCCAGGCACCTGATTAAACCACAGAAGAGTTGTGGTTTTGGAACTGAACTCATTGAGTGAAACAGTTTCTCTTTTAGGGAGATGTCAGTATGGGAGAAGGTGCATGCATGCAGTAATTGAAGAGATCAAGGCTGAGTACACTCCACTGACTGACAAAGCCAATTACTTTCCAGGAATTCCTACTTTTGAGACTCAGTGATCACAAAATTGTAATGATTTAAAAATTAACTATCGGAGGGATTGTTGTTGCTGCAGGATTTTCCCAGGCTTATCAAATACAAAATGCATCTACAATATACACAACAATCCCACTCTGATGCATTGCACATCGCTCTCCTCAATTCTTCAACTATATCAAGAGCTAATTATATATTGTAAAGTCTATTAAGTATCCAGTTTGGTTCCTGTAATAGTTTTAAGAAAATGATTCATTGGCCACATGAAATAAACTTGTGATTTCTAAGTTAAACAAGAGTGGGTACCAGCATATAAAGTATAGACAATGCAAAACCAAGTATGTTTCGTGAAAGAGAAAAAAGACCATTAGGCTTGCAAAAATTGTGTTTGCAGACATAGTAATGGCCCTGTTAGCACCGTATCAATATCTATAATTAAAAATTGTCCAGATAGTCAAATTTTCAGATTTCCAGAAATAGTAAGGGAACTCTCCCCATCCCACATTTTGAGATCAGTAAAATCTTTAGAGGGAAGTACATGCAACTAGGGGTCAAGAATGGCTTGTCTTTTAAAATCTAGCACCCAAGCCATGATGCATGATTAATCTCTCATGCCAGTTTTCACACAGCTTAATTGCAGATGCTGAGTTAATGGATTAGTCCTCTTCGTGACAGATGCATTAAAATGCTTTCCCCCACTCATTGAGATGACAGAGAAATATATTGGTGTATTTTGCACTGTCCCATTGCCAATTTCAATTCTGCCTCACTAATCAGCCCAGGGAAAGGTGTTGACCTTAAGGTTTTGATGCAGGACCAGTTAAGGGAAATAATTGGTGGGTTCTCCTGCATTTATCTTCCCTTCCACCAAGCATCACCAGCAGGTGAGAAGACTAATCATTCTCCCCAATATGGACTGGAGCTGAGATGAAGGCTGTGTCATGAGGATATTAATTTTAAAAATGGCTAAGAAGGCAGCATCTTCATGCTGCAATTAGAAGGATGTGTAGATGAGCCCAAAGACAGATAAAAGAAGGGCTAAGGCAGTCCTATGTTTTGTCCACTTTCAAGATAACCTGGTTACCCTGAGACATGTTCATACAATATGTTCTTTTTATCTCCAAAGCACACAGAAGGTGAGCTGGATAAACAAAGTTGAAAACACTCCATGGTAATAGACAGACCAGCTCTGTTTTGGGGATGGTAAATTCCCATCCTGGAGGTTTTCAAACATCCAAAACTGTCTAAACTTGCGCTGTTGGGAGCAGTGGGGGGGGGAAATAGAGATAAGCATTTTTCTTTTCTTCTTGTTCAGTAAAAGACTCCTCTTCTTTTCTTGAGGGAAATGAAGCACACCAATTTCAGGTTTGGTATAATTCCTTCTGAGGGCAATTGAGGGCCATGCCCAGACCATCTAGAAATCTCCAAAATGCTTCCTTTTTTAAATGTGTAATGATTTAGTTCCAAAGTTCATAAACACACACACACACACAAACACTCTCTCTCACACACACATACAAACACACTTTCACTGAAAAAAAACCTCACCCCCCCCCCCAACTGTTCAGTTGCTGCCCAAGATACTTTGACTCATCTCTTTGGACTAATGACAGATAAATTATAAATTGCGGCTTGGACATTTTCTTGGCTCTGTAGATTTTGATGGTCTCATAATGAGCTGCCAAGATATCTTCCAAGTACAACATGTCAGTAACTGATTTCTGGAAATACAAACATTCTCAATTCGAGTCCTGAACTTATTAACTTAATCAAATTAGCTAACTAAAATTATTTGATTTTTTTATAGCCACTTTGTAATTTTTTTTGTAAATTAAAACATAAAAATCATTAACATTAGACTTAATTAATTCCCTCTCCCTCGGTCAAATTTTTACCCGCTTGTGGATCTGCCCCCCCCCATAGAATATTCCCCTTTAGGTGGTATATTTTATTAATTCATTAGATTTGTATCTCACCTTTTCTCCAGATACCTAGTTGGGTGATATGCCTGCAGTTTCATTGCCATAATAATCTTGAGAGAGATGCTGGCTTGAGAGGTGGGGGACTAGCCAAAAAGGAGCTTCCATGTTTGAATATAACCTTGAACATGGATTTCCTTCAGCTTTAGTTGAAATATGCTAACTATTAAACCACACATGTATAGAAACCCGAAGAACAGAAGTTCTTTTTTTTAATGACTTAAAACAAATTCCAGTCTTCTTAACCAAATTCAATTATTCTCAGGCCCTAAAGCCACTTATTCTTCAATCAAGTCAAGGTTAACTCCCTGCCAAATGGTTCTTAGAAACAGGATTCTACATCCAACACCCTGAGCCTGCATATTTGGTTCCAAACCATGAGGTAAACTGGGTATGAAGTACAGCTGCATGTTGGATAATAAGCCTGGGTTAAAGCTGCTCCAAAGAGGTTACAAGGGTTGGCAAAGATGACATTACGACTGGAGGCAGGCAGTCAATGCGGCAGTCTCTATTGTTTTAACTCTAGTTTATAGCAAATTTGATTGATTGTGTCATCAAATTGCTGACTGACAATTTAAAACATATAGTACGGTAATAATAAAAATGATAAAACCCCAAACTGCAGCTGATAAGTTTACATAGGAGAAGAGAGACCTCCCCATGTCACTAAACACAGCAACTCCCCCTCCTCCCACCACAACATTTCCTAAGCAGTTATTTAAAATACAGCACTCAGTTACAGATGTGTGTTATGAACTGTCATTACTGGAGTTATTTAACCATTGATTTTGCATAGCCTTGCACTGCACGGAAAAGAACTACGGTATTTTTGCTTTAATGAAAGTTGAGATTCTTTCACAAGAGTTGCAAACAAAACTTACATTTTTACAGCTATCTTCCCGTGCACCTTTTCTCTTTTAGAAATAACTGCTTTCTGCTCTCAAAGGAAGAATGCTTCAAGATGGCTCCCATATTAAACAGTCTCCGTCTTTTGTACTTCTCGCATCTTCTGCACCTTTTCCCTCTGTGGGGTATTTCTTCCATGCTACAAGGTCTCTACAGCTCTTTCTTGTGCAAATGTATTTGTTCAGAAAATATTTGCATTGTTGGGCAGTATGCACTGATTTGAAGCAGGAGATAAGAATTTGCTTGGGGCTCTTCCTGGCTAGGTAGCTAGTTATTTTAAAATGTTACATCAGTGATCTGTGAACTCTATGGTGCTCATTCTTTGTTCTCTCCTTTTCCAACAAATTTTTCTGAGCTTTTAAGAGTTACCCATCAAACTGAATAAGTGCATCTTTGGCCAATGCAGAGAAAAAGTGAAGCACAATATTTATTTGTTTTTCCAGCAAGGGAATCTTTTGGCAAAAGTTAAAGATCTCAGCACTCAAACCCCTTGCATTGTTGGTGACAGCACCAGTGCCTTTTAGCTCACATCTTGCTGGAGATTCTCAGTGCAATCGTGTGTTAGACTAGCATATACAACCCTAGGGATCTACCATCAGTTGAACCAGAGGTTCTGCTATTATTACATACCAACTGTATGGAAATAAACACCATCCCCTCTTGCTCTTGTGCTTTTTAAACAGTTTGTATAGTTTTCAATAGTTGTTAATAATGACTGTTTTTTACATATTTATTGGTTTTCTTTTTCACAACTGTAAGGTGACCAACCATCCTCCTTTAGGGAGGACAGTCCTCCTTTTGTGAGTTCTGTCCTCCCTCAAAAAGTGTCCTCCTACATGTCCTCCTTTTCGATATTTGAAAACTAATCTGCAGGGTTGTTTTTTTTTCTCATAGAACACTCAGAATGGCGTTCCGGCACCTTTTTTTGATGGTTCTTTTTCAACTTTTGCATGAGCTGTGCTACTCCCCTTATTGGCTTTCGAAAGCCAATAGGAATTGCTGTTGAGAGCACCAAAACACCCGGCCGGCAAACTTTGCATATGTAAGTTGTCTACAGCAAAGGCAAATTGGCAGGAACTTTGCACCCCTGCCTGCTACCCAACTACACCATCTCGTAGTTAGTCCTGAAGATACCTGGAGGAGACTGGAGTGGTGACACCACGGTAACTTTCTCTTGATCTTCCACCCTGCTATGACAATAATGCAGGCGCAAGAGGCGGGGTGGCAGGACTGCTGCGGGCGGGGGTGTGAGGGGCAGCAGTGGCGGGCTGTCCCCCATGCTGTGGGAGCCATGGGGCCTGCTCTACACGGGACTGTGCAGGGTGGTTGGTGGTGCTGGCGGGGCAGAGCCAGTGCAGCTGGTGCTTTGGGAGCCGCAGGGCCCGCTCTACACAACAGGGCAGCAGTGCTGAAGGGGCGGCTGCGGGTGGAGGCACGGCATGTAAGCATAATTACAATATAAAATGTTACAAATGCTTTTAATTATGCATTTATCATACTATAGTGTATTCTGTATTATTGTTGCAATGAATAAAATGTTTCTTTTATTTATGATATTTTTTTCTTCAATTTATTTGTGTCCTCCTTTTCATTGTAAAAAAGTTGGTCACCTTAATAACTGTTGTATGTTGCCTGGAGTCATGCTCTGGTGAAATGGGCGGCCATACAAATATGATAAATTAAAAAAATAAAGAAGGAATCCATTAGATGTCATAAAAAGAGGCCCTTTTTATTCAGAAAACCAAATGCACCAGAAAAATGCCTTTGATAGAGGGTGGGTCCTGTTTCCTGCTTTTTTACTTTTGTGGCCAGCCCCTAAACTGGGATCAGCATCAGATATTCTTTTAGGAATTGTTATACTTTAGGAATTCTTTAAGAACCACTAGGGCCACAATTTACAAAGAACATCTGTGCTGCCTGTAATCATGGAGCTAGTGCTACCCAGCTCCTATTTTCATCTCTCTATACTTCCCTCTTGAATGGGAAAGAAAGTAAAGCATGAGGAGATGAACCTGTGGTCAGAAAGCGTCCCATTTCCATAATCCAAAGCTGCTCCCTTTGCTGATTACCCAATGTAATCAATGTAAGCAAATAACACAACTGGTCTTCAGAAATGTTACAAGTTTCCTATCTCCCTCTCTGTTGTAGAATCTGTGGCTTATAATTCACCAGCCTAGGGCACAGCTGGCCGTGGGAAGGTAAGTGGCATTCCTGATGACTTTTTAAAGGTAGATAATGGGCTTTACTATGCAGTTAAGAGCAATTTTAAATAGAAAAGTGGAATAGCCCTATGTTAATCCAAGGTGGATATTAAATAAAAGCAACATGAAATTATAACCTTGGAGTGACTTTCTATGAGAAAAGAAAAATTGCTGAAAGGTGCCAATTTTCTTGGTGCAAATTGTTTATACTGTAATTCTTACTTGTCCTCTGAGCATGAAAATTATGTCATTATGCATGGGAAGAAGCCTGGTGACTTTTAAGTGCAACACGCAAAATACAGCTAGAAACTCAGGACTTGTGCCAAAGAAGAGAACAGGGCAGAATACTGGAAAGCATTATTGTCTGCATTGTTTCCAGTAATGCAAAAGAGAAAAAAGAAGAAAGAAGCTTTTTCCATAGGTTCAACTTGTGCCAATGTGAGATTGGCTCTGTGCCCTTGTGTCTTACGATATTGGTGTTTTTCAGCAGCTATTTTGCAGCTGAGCTAGTTAATTTCTAGCTCAGCAATGCTACAGGAAGAAAAGTTGTGAAGGTGGTTTGCAGAATGAATGCCAGACCTTCAAAGAGACTAGCTTCCCTTTGACAGGAACTTATGCTTTGCCCCATCTCTTAGCTCCCCTGGCTGTCTCCCTCTGTAGCTGGTAAGGCAAACTCAGTGACACAACATCCAGGATGGATGAACGACATTGGTACTCCCTGAGGTTTAGGGATATAGAGGTAGTCCTCGACTTACGACCACAATTGAGCCCAAACTTTCTGTTGCTAAGCAAGACATTTCTTAAGTGAGTTTTACTCCATTTTACAAACCTTCTTGCCCCGGTTGTTAAGTGAATCCCTGCAGATGTTAAGTTAGTAACATGGGTGTTAAATGAATCTGGCTTCCCCATTGACTTTGCTTGTCAGAAGGTTGCAAGAAGGGATTATATTGACGCCAGGACACTGTAACCATCATAAATATGAGTCAGTTGCCAGGCATCTGAATTTTGATCACCTGACCATGGGGATGCTTCAACGGTCAAAAGTGTGAAAAACAATCATAAGACACTTTTTCAGTTCCGTTGTAACTTTGAAAGGTCACTAAATAAACAGTTATAAATCGAGCACTACCTGTATATTTGAAAGTTTTAAAAAACTGAATAAACATCAATTCAAACTAAGTAAGGGAAAAAGAAAAAGGAAGAAATAGAGAAAGATAAAGTGCAAAAGAAAAAAAAAAGTCCTCTAAGCTTCAGACTCCATCCAGTGTCTATCTATCCTCCCCCCCCCAACCTCTCTTTTTTGCAGTGATGTTGCAATTTAGGTTTTAAGTCAGCTGTAGGAAGGGCTGGTTAGCTCTTGACAGATAGTGAGCATTGTGTGGAAACTAGTTTGTGAGAACATGTGCTGGGCGATGCAAAAAAGCTTTCTGAGGGCTTGGGATATGTGGGTGGAAATGGCCTGAATCAAAGCATGTATATAAGGTCTAGATTAATGAGTATGCTCTTCCCATTTTCTCTCTGCATTATGAATGAGGCATTGAGGCTGTCTAGGCAATTGCAGCATTAATGAATCATATCAAATGCTGCTGAAGCAGTGGTCATCTCTTCCACAAACTGCCTTGGAGCCATGGACAGCAGACAATAATATTTTTGTAACTGGAACAATCAGCCCCTGGCTGGGACAGGAACAATTACTAGTCCAGCTATATACTTCAAGACACACACACACACACAAAAGTTGCTCCAAAGCTCTTTTATGCTATATTTTGAATTGCTGCTTTGATTTAGGATTTTTGAGAGACAATGAATATTGACATGGGGTTTTCTTAAACACCATGGGGACATGGTGCTTTGGGGTTTATCTTAAAGTTGTGGTCAATATCAACGTATGTGTAAATATAGCTGAGATTCTCAAATCAGATATAAAAAGGCACTTTGTACTAATACTGCTCATTTAGGTTTGAGATTATTATGATACTTCTATCACCAAATTTTCATCTGTTTAAACAATCCCATTCATATTAAATGCCAGAAGGAATTACTACTCAAGGTCATCCGGCTGGCTTCATGCCCAAAGGGACTAGAACTCAGTTTCCCAGTTCCAAGTCTGATACCTAACCACTACACCAGCTGGAAATGACAGACAGACAGACAGACAGACAGACAAACATTTCATATTCAATATATATCCCACAATTATTCTATCGATCTTGCCCACTTGAGTTAAAAGTAATTGAATGCTAGCTATGCAAGAATCATTCAATGTTTTAAAAAGCCAAGCAACAGAAATTATCTGTATTGAAGGAATAATTTCAAAATGCAGTGGGCAATTGGCTAAGTACTTAAAATTGCAATGGGTTCTTAATTAAATTAAATACTTTTCATGATATAATTCAGATTAATCCAATAATATTAGAGTGATCCAAAGAACAGAAGAAAATAGATACAAGAAGAATAAATTGGGGTATTCCCTGGTTAGTAGGAGTCAGAAATTGGTGAATGAGTTATCACCCACCATTTTAATTTGCATAACGTAGGTTACTGAATCACTAGATCCAGACAGAACACACTCAAAATTTCTTGAACATCTCAAATGTGAGGTTGCTGACTTTCTAAGAAAAATATGTAACTTTTCCTTTAAACTATCATTTACTCTTGATGTCTAGAAATGTTCAATGTGACTACGTTTTAAAGAGGAATCATAGGAAGGTCATCAAGAATCATAGGTCAGTTAAATTTACATCTGTTCTGGGTTGATTAATGGAAAGTATTACTAAAGAGAAAATCATCAAACATCTAGAATAGTAATGAGCAATTTTTTTCCACACTGAGGGCCAAACTATACTTGGTCTTTTAGAAGTGGCTGAAAGCTGTGACTTATGAAGAAAATTCTAGAAGAACAAGTCTTGCCTCGTGACATCTGCAAAGGTAAATCTTGTCTCACCACATTTCTAGTCCCTTCTGAGAGTGTCAATAAACATTTAGATGTAGTGACAAAATAGATGCTATATATTCAGTTTCAACAACCTTGTGCCAAAGTTAAGTCAGTAAAGAGAAGAACAAAGTGAAACCTACAAAAGATTACTGGGCTGGAGTTTTAAATGGCTGAAACCTGGACTTAGGGTTGAACAATGAGGGAGCAAGGCAAGACAACTTGATGGCATCAAGTTATTTAGTTTGGTAAAATAAGAAACAGATTGTGGAATATGCCAAAAGAATCTTTCCAATAGAAGAGAATATTTGTAGGTCAGGACTGAAATGAAGGATTCTTAGTGCTCTCTGGGCTTGCAGACATTTCATTATCCAAACTAGGTAACATTATCAAGCACATCCAAATGGAGTAATTATCAAGACTGAGATAAGCAAATAAAGCACAATGCACATTTAAAGACATCTCTACTCCTGCAATTTTATACAAACGGTGTTGGGATCATAATAGAGGGCTTTACAAAAATTTCAACTTAGCTTCTCTAAGAAAGGGAAATCAATGTTAGGAATTACTGGCTAAGGGAAATAAAATAAAAATACCCTCCAATGAGTATTTTATAAATCCACGGTGCATTAACTGTAAGAATATTGTTTATGAAACCTGGCTTTTCAATAAGGCATAGAAGTGGGAACATTCTGGAGGTCTGCCTGCAATATGGAGTTTAATAGAGCCGTACTCATTTTTGGTGATGTATTTTATATTATATCATTATTTGTGTTTTAGACTTTGTCTTCTTAACTTCAGGAGTGTAAATACACTGGGTAAACCATTCAGAGTTGGATTTGGCTAGAGCAGCCTATAAGCTTTTTAAATAAATAGAATAAATACATAAGCTCTGATTACTGAATCTTAAAAAAAAAAAGGAAAAAAAAGATATTGAGTAGTGGAAAAGATGCAAAAAAGGGCACTAACATGATTAGAAGATAATTTTCATGTCTTGCTTGTTGGATTCCTGTGTTCATCTTTTAGTTAGCCATATTGTGATCAGTGCTGGCCTACAAATATTTTTTTCAAACAGAGATATTTTTACGTTCTTACAGGGCAAAGCCAAGAGATGGAATAATACAACATCACATCCAGTGAGACTAAATCACACCAGATAAATATCAAAGATAGACATGATCATTCGATTTTAGGCACTTCAGACCCATTCAAAATACTGTCTTCATTAAGACATAAGATATATTAGATTATAATGAAGGCCTCTTGAAAGAGTTTAATCCTAAATTTGCCAGATCATAATCTTGAGAGCAGATCATAATCCTGGAGTTTCCTAGATTAGAGTTTAAAATTTTAGATGGCACCTGTTCTTTTAGGGCAGGAGTGTCAAACTGGGCCGGATGTGTCATGCATAGGCCACACCCACCCCAGCTCCACAAAGACAAAAAACATTGTGATACGCCGCAATACATCATGTGACATGATCAAGTTTGACACCCGTGTTTTAGGGGATACAGCAGATGCAGTTTTCTAACAAAATAGGAAGGATGTAAATAGTTTGTAGATATTTGGTCTAGAAAATGGATAGAAAGATAAAACAATTGCCTCAAATAGATTGAACTAGGATTGTTCCAATATGTTGTCGCTTAAGGCAAAAGAGAAAATGGATGCTCTACAAGTAGTGCTTGACTTACAACAGTTTGGCTAGTGATTGTTCAAAGTTACAATGGCACTGAAAAAAGTGACTTACTATGGTTTTCAACACTTATGATCATTGTTGCATCATGTGATCAGAATTCAGACACTTGGCAACTGACTCATATCTATGATGGCTGCAGTGTCACCTTTTGCGACCTTCTGACAAGCAAAGTCAAATGTGGAAGCCAAATTCACTTAACAGCCATGTCACTAACTTAACAACTGCAGTGATTCTCTTAACAACTGTGGCAAGAAAGATCATAAAATGGGGCAAATTCACTTGACAAATGTTTCACTTAGCAACAATAATCTTTGGGTCAATTGTGGCCATGAGTCGAGGACTTGCCTGTTTTTGATATACAGAAGCCAATAGATTGGTATTATTTTAGGCAGAGGTGGAATATTTTTTCAGGTCACACCTGGTTTTCCAGTGACATGTAGGGCTGCATTAGAAAAGGGGGTGGGCATGGCTTATTTTAAAGTTCAGTAAGTTGACTATTTATGGTGGTTCTTCATGCACTGCTTTCTAATACAAGGCAGCAGAAAAAGAAGCCTTACTGGGAATGCTCTTTCCCTCATAACTTTCAGCATCTTGCTCTCCTGATGTGATGATGGGTTTACACGGCTGAATGAAAGAGTTGGCCCTGATCCACCCCTGGCTGAAGAGGCACGAGGTAGAGGAATGTCTGAGAAAAAGAGTGTGTCAGAAAGAAGGAAGGAGTGGATTTATTTCTCTTTAATGCTGATGATTAGCTCAGGGCACAGACCCAGTCAGTGTAATGCATGAAGAGACAAGAAAACCGAAATCAAATAATACCGGTATATACACCGAAAACTGAATCTAGTGAGAGATCAGATATGCCCCTTTGGCCAAAATCTCTTCTGGTGTAAGTAGGTTGAACTCCACTGACCTCAACTAGTGAAAGATTTAACATGTCATAAGGTGGGCTTTTGTCTTCCTAGGAAAAGTGAATGTCAATGAATGGGATCTAGGCTGGATGAATTAGCTGCAGAAGGGGAGGAAGGGATCAACAAGAAAGAGTGAAGGCTGAAACCATGGAAACCATCATTCTGTCTGACCCCCTGCTCCACCTCTATCCCTTTCATTCCCCCCCCCACTTTTCCTAGAATAGACAGTGAACTCTAGATTCTTTTGAAGAAGCAGACGTGAAGATGAATGCAGCAGTGATAAAAGTGATCAGTGAGGTAATCTAACCAGGGGAGACAGGCAGAGCATCAGATCTGCCCCCTCTAAGCTGCTGTGCTATTCTCCAAGAAGTCAAAACTTATTATTTCCCACAATCCTACCAAATCAGAGGGGGAAAACAAACTGGGAAACAAATGTTCAAAATCTTCAATTTACTACAGCCCATACTATCTTCATTTACCCTTTAAAATGAAACAATCTTTGGGGTCTTTTTTTTTTTTTTGAACAGGAAAATGAGATAGGGTGATTGTTCATATCTCACCCGAATCCCAATTTTTGAAGAATTATTTTTTTTTGCTCACTTGATATTTTTTATATGTTCTCTTATGGCAAGTCTTAGTTTGTACTACATGTGCAGTTTAAATTTAACCTTCCTGGGTAGAGTTTACTAAATTTGGCAAACAATAAATAAATGTCTGACCCATCCAATTGTACAGCTTGGGAACAGTACTGACACATTGGTCAGTTGGGAGTTTAACATCCATTCACTTTTTTGACTTAATGGTAATTTAGGACTTAATTTGACCAAAAACTCAGAGATCATCCTTATGGTCTCCTAACTGTGGCTCAAACTTTCCTTGGGACTCGGTATCCATTTTTAAATATTATGTTCTCATGAGGTTGCTTCATTTCATTCCCAATTCACAAAGAATGAGTTTGAACATTATCTTTAGCTACTTAAGGCAGAGCATTCTCATTCTCTTACTTAGAGCAGAGTATTTATTGTTGATCCAATCTAGCACACTTTATCAGTATAAGGTCACCCAACTCTATACCAACTCTGTCCAATGTACAATAATCAAATCATTACCCAAAGGGTTATAAATAGAACCACAGCATCCAGAAAAAGAGAATCCATTAATTCTAAAAATAATATAATTCACAGAATCCACAACTAAGTCTAATCCAGGTCCTGGGAGAAAGAACCAGGTTTTAAAAGTTCTTTTAAATGTTGTCGTGTGTACAGCACACACACACATAAACACAATCATTCAATCAATCAATCGATCTCAGCCTAATTCCATCCATCAAAGGATGAAGATCTCTTTGGCTGCTTTCTAATTGACACACTACAAGTCATTTTTCAGTTCACACCTTTGAACTGAGTACTGTATATCCTCCACTCAATATTTCTTTGTGCATTTTCTGGGTCTTTTAAGGTTGATAGGCATCTGTAGTATGTTGTGGACCAATATCAATTTGTTCATTGTGCACTATGAGCCTATTCATTGCCTTTTCTGTGAAGTTACTTACTTCATTATGTCACATTCTGTAGTTCTGTTGGCAAATCCATACATTTCTTTTCTACTCCAATCATGCTGTATTAAGCATCTGCTGCTCCATCCTTCTGTATTGCTTTTGCATAAATGTGCAAGTTTTACAATCATATACCAATGCAGTGTATGCACAAAATTTTATATAATAATTTCAATAAAGAGCGTATTTTATTGTGATTGTCAGTTCATAATCTATGTCTATAAGTAACTCATTTGTAAGTTGCAAGTAGCATCAGATCTTAAATCCACTTAGTAATTTAGGCTATAAAACCTAGGCAAATTATAAAACCTAGGCAAATTTAAGGAACTATGGGCTGAGGAGAGTCTTGTTACATTTTCAAATCCAAAATGCTTGAAACTCTCTGGAAAAGAGGAGAGAGATAATCAGAGCATCATTGAAATCACATGAAAATAAACACATTTTCAAGGCTTACTGGGAAGAAGATGAAATTGAGGAGCATTCCCTAGGCATATATGTTTGGCCAGTTACTGACATAAAGAAGATGCAGCTTGGGATCCTTAGGGGCTGGCATTTCATTTAAGAGGCCTTGAAAGCATGTAGTCTTCTTTGTGTGTTGTGTGTATCTCAAAGTCAATGATAACTCTCAGTGATGACTCTGACTGCCTGGACTAATACCTGTAGCTTTTTAATGAGGGTTTTTGGACGGCGTTTACCATTGCTTTCTTCCTAGGGTTGAGAGAGAGTGACTGGCCCAAGGTCACCCAACTGGCTTTGTATCTGAGGCGGGACTAGAACTCCCGTTCTCCCAGTTTCTAGTCTGGTGCCTTCACCACTACACCAAAGTGCTTCTTAATGATTGACAGTGATAATTGGTATTTACATCATACATGGAGGAGGAGGGGGAGGACGGAAGGGAATATTACTCATAAAAACATAGCAGGAACATTGGTATCAAGGGAGAGTTTCTTGAAGGGTGTGTTCCTCCAGGATTTTATGATGAAATTGAATGGGCCAGTCCTTTGTTTCATTATAGAATTTGGAATGATTTTGCACTGCAATTACATAAACAGGTATCATATTTGAAAGAACAGAACACCCTTTTTTGTTTATCTCTTTGCATGTGTATTTGCGCACGCACCCTCTTGGATGCATATGTGCGAGGATAGAAATACTGAATAACTTTGTTTCTTTTCAAACAAAGGTTGATCCATGACAACAGCTTCGCTCCTGACACTTCACTCAGACCATTCTTTGATATACTTGAAATAGTTTCTTTACTAAACCCTTTTGAGCAAAAATCATATAAAAATGCCCAAATAACACGGGTATTGAGGGAGAGTTTCTTGAAGGAGGGGTTTCTCAGGGTTTTTGTATGGATGCGTATGCACGCATGCATGTATGTACATATACTTTTGGGAGGGAGAATGCAATGGATTACAACATCAGAAAGAAGCAAGAAGTTAAGGCTTTTACAATCCTAGCATTCTCTGCATTTTTCAAAAGTTATTTAAAAGACTTAATTAAAGTTTATTTCAAAACTTGCAGAGGAGAAACCAAACAAAAATAAAAGAGAAGCCTTATTAGAAAAGTAGTTTTTAAGAGAGGAGACTTTTTTTTTAAAAAAAAAATATTTTGAAACATAGTCTGCTTCCTCAGTGAAGTTATCATCATAATGGGATTCTTCCCATTTTTTCAGATTGATGGCTTTATTGAGCAACCTTTATCTATAACTTACAATTGTTCTTGCTTAGAAAGAAGATATCATCCCAGAAGTGCTTAAATTTCAGATGTCAGATATTTCCTGATTCTGAAATTATGCATTACGGGAATAGAATATAAGTCAAGAACAGCCAATTTCACTAGTTCAGGACAGCTTCCTAAACTTTGATCGTAGAGATCACACTGCAATTAAATAAGATTTGTGCATGTAATCTAATCCTCTGAATAAAATGTCAGAAGAACATGGTAAAATTAAGCAACTCATATTTCTTAAACAAAAAGAGACTCATATGGATAAAACAGATAGTATGGATAAAAAGTCACCCCAAAACAAACTTCTTACAATTTTCTTTCAAGTTAAATGTGTTGTTCATTTGAAAGCACAATTTGGTTTCAATGGAAGATAAAAGAAATATGAAAACATGTATATGTCCTTCTGTGTCCTGGTATCAAGCCAGGCTAGGCCCTTCATCTGTCCAACAACTGTTACCCTTTATATGATGTCATATGTCCAACCCAGTAGAAAAAACAAACAAAAAGATCACATCTTGAACTGTGTTCTTTAGAAATTCAGGTTTCCATCAGAAACCTAGGAATGATCCAAGTAATGTTGTAAGATACAACATGTGCCTAATGAAATGTTTTTTCTTTATAAACCTCAGTTGATATAGCCAAAATATTTAACTCTTACAAAAATTGGTTTAATCTGTTGGTATTTCACCTAATATGCCAATAACTATGGGGGATGTCTTTGCAAGATCTTTTCCATAATGTATCATTTTTTCTTATTTTAGCTCTATATTTTATATTTTTTTGGAGGAAATTCATTTTCCTCATTTCTGCTGTTTTCAGATATTGCCATACCTACAGGCATTATTTTTTTTTCCTTTTCAGTCTCTTTATATTAAAAATCACATAAATGTTAATATCCTTATTTTCAATAATTTCCTCAATTTCATGATCAAACCACATTTGGGAAGTTTGGAAATGACTATGCACAGAAACATATTTTTAATAATTTCTTGATTAGATTTTAATATTCTTACTTATAGAAGTTAAAATCTTAGAACTCTTGCCAAGTCCATCACCTGGGGTTGTTGGCTTAAGTTCTACTTTTAAAGCCACTCTTGTTGTTCTGAGTCACACATCAACTTGATTTAAGATTGAAACATCTTGGAGTAGGTAGATCACTGAAAGTTTTCTGCAAGGATTGGCTATTTGGGGCTATAGCTGCTTAGCAAATACCTTCCTACTTTATCTCTCTTAGACATCCAAAATGGTTGCTAGCATGGTTTTACAAGTAGGGCCTCATTCTTTGAATCTCACATAAAATCCATACTCTTATCTACAGATATGATCTAGCTGAGACATGCTAGGTCAATCTGATCATGACCTTTCTATATGGTTAGTATACATGCACATAACAGTTTGTGTAATCTCCTTCTACAATGTAGTGTCTCCAGGAAAATAGGATCGTTCTCATAAATAAATGAGCCACAGAGATTTGAAGTGCTAGGAAAGCTGCAGTTTGCATATTCTCTGTATTAGCTTTATTTTAAACATAAACAGAACTTCCATACAGTTCGTTTACAGCCAGAGGAAGCTAAGAGAATGTTGGCAAATCCATTTGTCTCATCTAATTCTATTCAGGGAGGTAAGGAACAGTTTTTTTTTTTTTTTGTTCTTCCCATTTTAATCAATGGAAGGGGATTAACTGTTCATGACTTTGTCTTGGCATCTTAATATTCACCAGTGAGTCATCCGAAAACATCCTCCCCCCTTAATTTTATGAATAAGATCTGCAAAATATACAGTATGTGCTAACAGAGCAAGGGTGTTACCTGCTTTGGTCCATTTCTTTTGAACCTGATGTTAAACCCATCATCTTTCTTAGGCAGAGACAGGGGACCTCCATGCTCAGGCTGAACAGACAGAAACCATGGTTTCCAGCAACAGGCCTAGGGTGTTCACTGGTGAGATAATAGGAGAAGCAGGTAAATAAGTTCAGTGGGTGTGAGAAGAGAGCGCCTAGCCCAGATGTGAGGCTATGGGAAGGAAGTGTTTTAATGAGATGTTGCCTTAACTGGCTTGCTATAAGTCCATCTGGGAAATCATTTTTATAATTTTCAAATTTAGATATGAATTTGTGAATTCCATATGGTTGTCATTTTCTTTGGGTTGGCAGCTACATGGGGCTTAACAACACCCTCACTATCTATGTCCCTGCCGGTCACCTCCCCTGAGAGAGAATGACCGGCCCAAAGTCACCCCGCCAGCTTTCATGCCTATGGTGGGACTAGAACTCACCATCTCCTATGTTCTAGCCTGGTGCCTTAACCAATAGACCAATTTGTCTCTCGGTTTTTTGATTTTTAATCCTCTGTGCTGTCTGGAATCATTCTCATGAGAAGGGAAGCTATATACATTGTATCAATCAATCCATCCATCAATCTACCAATCAAATTATCAGCACACTTCATTGGTCTTAGATTTGGCTGCTATAACAAAATAATACTTTTGCTTTCAGATGAGTGCTCTATCAAATTGTATAATGACAAATATATTGTTACTTCTGCACAAAAGAAAGTAGAAAATCCTCAAATGTCTCAGTTGCTTCCAGGATCCCTTATACAACAGCATCCAAATGCTCTGGGATCAATAACATTTCTCTAATTTGACTGGCCAGGTGTTCTTGTCATTTTCAAATAGGATGGTGAACCAGGAGTAAGACAAGTAATTGCAATGAGAATAATATGGGATGCTTGCAACACCGTGCTGTCTACCCTTACCGGTGATTCAAAAAAAAAAAAATCTGTAAAAAAATCTGGATCTTTAGATGTGCAAACAAACTTCATTCCTGATGGGAGACAGTTTCAAATAGCTCTCACATTTCTTTTATCAGATCACACAAACCAAAGAGATTGTGTGCTCCTTATCCTGAAAGTAGTTTGGTTTTCTAACATACTTGTTGAGTACTTGAAAAGTTTTTCATTCCTTTCTTCTTCTCAGCCAAGTTGTCTCTCCTCATAATAAATTGAGATACCATGGATTTCCCCCCCTTTTTTCCTCCCTTTCTGTTTCTCCCTCCACAACTTTATTTCAGATTTTGCAATTGATTTTATATAGAAATATGATTGTGATGGGGGAAGCCAAAGCGAATATAATTTAGATGTCCTGGATTTCATGCGTTCAGTCCTAAACTACAACAACAAACATCTTCATCTACATAATTTGAATTCTGTGGTTCAAAGGAGTCTGAATTTCTTTACACATATGCATTATTGAGTTTAAGCAAATATGCATATTTCATGCATAATATATCCTGATTTTGCATAATCTAAGTTTTCTGGCCACATGAAAAAGGAAAAATAAAAATAGGACATTAAAGCTATAGCTATTACTGGAAACCTAACTGGACAAATCCCATTTGTTCTGGCATTTCATCACACACATTCAAGGACATCTATATAGCTATCTCTTAATGACTAGTAAGGTTTTTGAGACTGACTTGAGAACTGAATTCTCTGCCTAATGTATGTTTTTTGCATCCTGAAAAATAAACAGAATGCACATAATGAAAATATAATAATTTTATACACTATTTATGATGGGGAAAAATGGATGCCTGACAATCTAGCATATTTGTGGAAAAGAGTTTTCAGCTATATGTATATTGCATATCCTTGATTTCCTTCTAAAGCAAATAACTCTTTTAAAATTAAAACAGAACAAAAAAGAAACCCAGAGTCTTGCTTTTCTGCAAATCTATTCAGGCACTTCCAAAGAACACCAGCTTGTCAGGTACAGACATAACAAATATTGCCAGCAATAGACACAAGGTTCCTTGTTATGTTCTTATTTTTGAAAATGCTGTTCTGAGATCTTGCATTTGATTTATCCTTCTAATCGTACATTTTCAGAAGTGGACAATTAAGAGCAATTCTAAATTGCTGTTTGTCTAGAAAATATACTGAAAGTGCTTAACATATTCAGAGTTGTGAAGGGGACAAAACAACACATAATAAAGTTCAGAGTCACATCTGTCAGAAACAGTATAGGGTTAACTGAAGACTGTGTAGCTCATACTACTAAAACAACAGTATCTTCATCCTTCCTTGCTCAACCATTACTACAAGGGACAAAGTCGCAAATCTGTATTGAGACTGGGAACACTTGAGAACTTGACAAAATAACATAATAAAAATGTTGATGGACCGAATCAATGATCTATTTAGTTCTATATCTTTTTCCAACAGTGGCTAATCAAGCTCCTATGGAAAATTGCAGATACAAGCATAGTATAGGTAGTTCTCAACTTACAACAGTTGGTTTAATGCCTGTTCAGAGTTACAACAGCATTGAAAAAAGTGACTTATGACCATTTTTCACATTTGCAGCGTCACCATGGTTATGTGATTTACCTTAGATGCTTGACAACTGACTCATATTTATGACAGTTGCAATGTCCCAGAGTCATGTTATGACCTTCTGACAAGCAAAGTCAATGGGGAAACTAGATTCACTTAACAACCATGTTACTAATTTAACAACTTCAGTGATTCAGCTAACAACTGGGGCAAGAAAAGTCATAAAATGAGGCAAAACTGGAAAGTGGCTGGCAGAATTGTGCAGTGGCCTGAGCGATCACTAGGTCATCATTTCAAGTCCGGATTGGACCCAGATCTGTTCCATGCATGCGTCTACAGGGGATCCCTGATCAACTCCATGAGTGGTATCACTTAGACATCGAGCAAACTGCTACAGGAAGCCCCTGGACCTAGACCGAAACAAGATCTGGTGAGGCATCATCTCCCCCGACAAGCCCCACCAGCCGTGACTACTGGAGCGCCAAAAACATTGGCTGGATCCCTGATCAAATATTTTAGATGTGGCCAGCCAGGTCACTGAGCAGCTGTCTGTCCAGTTCCTTTACCTCAGCCAAAAAGCAGTTTGACCACACCAGCAAAACCAAAAGGGAGCTTGCAATTCACCAAAGAAAAATCGAGTCGGATTAACCAACAGCAAACCACTCAAGTCACCTCCCCTACTCAAGAGAAACCTGGGGCCTCATACATGCAAAGCAAAGAGCTGCTTAACTCATATTTTGCATCAGTCTTCACACAAAAAGAAACTAAGCCCAACATACTAAAAAAAAAACCCACTGCAAAAGACAAACTAGAAACAAAAATTAAAATAAGCAAGAAAATGTAAGAGAATACCTAGCCGACCTTGACAAATATAAATTCCCGCGACCTGCAGATTACATTCCAGAGTTCTGAAGGAGCTGGCAGATGTTATCTCAGAACCATTGCATCACATCTTTCATAAATCCTGGAGCACCGGGGAAGTACCTGAAGATGAGAAAAGGACTGATGTGGTTCCCATCTTCAATAAAGGGAAAAAAATGGACCCAGGAAACTACAGACTAATCAGTTTAACATCAATACCTGGGAAGATCCTAGAAAAGATAATCAAAAAACAGATCTATGAACAACTAGAAGCAAACAAAGTTATAACTAGTAGCCAGCACGGGTTTGTTAAAAACAGATCTGTTTTTATTTCATTCTTTGATAAAGTGACTAAACTAGTAGACCAGCAAAATGCTGTGGATGTAGTATACTTACATTTCAGTAAGGTACTTGATAAATAGACCACAACCTACTCCTTGGTAAGCTAGAAAAAGTGGAATAGACAACATCACCACCAGATGGATCTGTAGCTGGCTGGCAAACCATACTCAACGAGTAGTCCTCAATGGCACTACATCCACATGGAGAGAAGTAAGCAGTGGGGTACCACAAGGTTCTGTCTTAGGCCCAGTAGTCTTCAACATCTTCATCAGTGTCTTAAATGAGGGAATTGAAGGGGAACTCATCAAATTTGCAGATGACACCAAACTGGCAGGATTAGCCAACACCCCAGAAGATAAACTCAGGATCCAAAAAGATCTTGACAAACTTGAACAATAGGCCCTAACAAATTGAGTTTCAGTGTGGAGAAAAGCAAAGTTTTACATTTAGGCAGGAAAAATCAAAGGTACAAGTTTGGGTGAGACCTGGCTTAAAAACAGTAACTGTGAGAGGGACCTTGGAGTCCTAGTGGATGATCACTTGACTATAAGCCAGCAGTGTGCAGCAGCAGACAAAAAAGCTAATACAATCCTGGGTTGTATAAACAAAGGCATAGAATTAAGATCACATAAATTATTAGTACTGCTTTATAAAATCTTAGTAAGACCACATCTGGAATACTGCAGAAAATTTTGGTCATCATATCACAAAAAAGATGAGCAGTAAGATGATTAAAGGTCTGGAGACTAAAACATATGAAGAACAGCTGCAGGACTTGGGTTTGGCTAGTCTAAAGAAAAAAAGAAATAGGGGAGACATGATAGCAGTATTCCAGTATTTGAGGGGCTGCCACCAAGAAGAGGGGGTCACGTCATTCACCAAAGCACCAGAGGGCAGGACAAGAAACAACGGTTGGAAACTGACCAAAGAGAGAAGCAACCTGGAATTAAGGAGAGACTTTCTGAAAGTGAGGACAATTAACCTTGGAGCAGCTTGCCTCCAGAAATCATGAGCACTCCATCACTGGAGATTTTTAAGAAGAGGCTGGACAGTCACTTGTCTGAGATGTATAGGGTTTCCTGCTTGAGCAGGGGGCTGGACTAGAAGATCTCCAAAGTCCCTTCCAGCTCTATTCTATTCTCCAGATGATTAGGGTTTTTTTTTTTTTTTAAAAAAAGCCTGGAAACAGAATCTGTTCATAGACCCCAGGATTATTTAACAGTCACAAAGGATCCTTTTTGTAGTGGAAAGTTAAGATCTGGCTCACAGTAGCACTAGCTGTGCAATATATACAAAATAAATCAGTTGAATCAGTATACAAGCCTGGGGATTCTCATGAATTGATCCTGAAATCTAGAGAAACTGTTGAGTCATTCCTCTATTCCTTTCCTCAGTTATTCCTGTTTGAATAAATCTTTTGGAGTTTCAAGTATCCAACTCCTCCTATCTGATATCTAAATCCACTCTGAAAACCATGGGTCAGTGTCACATACATTTGAAGAAAATGTTAATTTCTTCTCCCCGCTGTTGGGTCTCTTGTGTGCCTGAACACATGGATTAGGAAAGAGCTCGGGATGAAGGAATGTTCAGCCTCATTAGAAACTTACCCTCAGTGAGAATTTGTCAGTAAGGAATTCTGACACGAAGAAGGACATACCATTTTGTCACGGGACATAAAACTACTACAAGTTGTCTACTGGAGATATGGACAAGGCCAAATACGTCTATAAAGACACTTATATCACTCATAACAGAAATTCAGGCCTTGGGGGGGGGGCATCTGATATTTCATGAGATTAATGATTCCCCCCCCCCCTATTTATCTGAATTGTATCAAGGGATTGTTTGTTTTCTGTTTTTTTCTTCAAATAGTGTGGGCATGACATGCATGGTCTCCCAGGATTTCCCCCTTCTAGATGATGCCAATCATTTTCTTTTAATTCACAACTTGCAGCAGCTATCTTCCTGGGAACAAAGGGTGGCTGAAGAGGCCAGGGCCAACCACTCTGAGGAGAAAATTATTAATGATCCTTATCTTCTGGAATTTGAGTAGGTTTCACAGATTGGCTGTCCTGAGCAGGGAAATTACTTCTATCCTGCTGGTCTTGTCTTCCATCTCATCTAGTATTCAGTGTGATATGCTCAAATCCTTTGGGGAATGAAAGCCTAAAGCACAGAGAATGCAAACACAAGAGAATACAGTTATGCTCAGTGGCGTGTGAAGACCTTTTTTTTTTTGAAGTGCAGGACAGTAATCAGATAAGATTAGTTTTTATAATGACTATTTACTTTCTTATTTCTTTTTTTTAAATATATATATGACAGGGAAGACTGAAGAAACAGAGCTATAAAGAGAAAACCTGAGCTTTAAGGCTACTTTTCTGCCTATGAGCAATTGCTTGGAATAATTATGTAAAAGTCCAGAAAAAGATGGGCTGGGGGCCAGAGGGATAGAACAGACAACCAGCAATTGTTCTTTATAAATGCAGTTTTTCTTTTCCAAGATACACATACCACATTATTTAAATCACTGTGTGTTCAACAAGTGATGTCAAATACATTTAGCATAGCTTCAACTTCATGTGATGCTTAGAGGTAGCATAAAAGAAAGTAATCTTAAATTGGAAAGTGGACACGCTTTTGTATGTCTTTCGAAGATCTGGGCTATCTAAATAATGCACTTGAATTTGCTGTTGCCTCTAATTCATTCTCAGCCAATCTCACTGGGCTAGCTTAGTCAAGAGGCTTTATGTGGCTTCCTCAGAGCAGCTAACCTTTCTTTTCAGAGTGATTCCTCAGCTGGTGATGGAGAAAGTCAACTCCTTTGAACCACATGGATCACACTGGCTTCTCCACTTCCATGTCTCTTCCATGATCTCAGGGGCCTCACTATCATGCAGTAGGACAAAGACTGCACAAAGACTACTCCCAGTGATCAGAGAGGGCCACAAGTGATGTGTTGGCAGCAATAACGTCCAGTGGGTCTAACAGCTCTATAAGGAAGCTATGTGGAGATTTGTAAGTGGTCTGATCTAGAGGTATTCATGATAAGTGATTAAGGAGAAGGAGCAGCAAATACAGGTACATTGTGCAGATAACCTTTATGGGAAGAAAACGGTAGAAGTGATTGTGAGAGGAAGAGGATAATGGCAGGTTCTAAACCTAAATTCCCAATACCCATAGACTTTTCATTATTTATAGTTTTGTAATGCACAGCTTTATACTGGAACAGAGCTCCTATGAATTATAGATATATACAAATAATATTCAATATCTGAAACCTAAATAGGATTGATTCTCAAAGATTCAATTGTTGGATGATTTCCTAGCCAGTATTTTATTCCAATTAGTGTTGAGTTGGTTTTTTCTTAATTAGCAAAGGTTACAGTTGCCTCTAACCTCAAACTATGCTCGTCCCCAGCAGTGGGCAAGCCAACTAAAAGAAAATAGCATCAAGCTATCAAACAATCTAGCATGAATTGTTCCCTTCAAACATGGCCCGTGAGCCAGAAGGGTCACATGCAGGCCACGGCCACCCTGGCTCTGTAAAAGCAAAAAATGTCACGATACATCACAATATGTAATTTGATGCAATCACATTTGACATCTGTGATCTATTCTATACCATACTAGGGTTAATGGGCCTTAATCTCAAAGGTTCATTCACTTGTCAGTGGTGAAGTTTCTAACCACAATTAATGAATACGTGCTTATTTTATAGTAAAACCTTCTAGAGCAGACATGTCAAACTTGCGACATCACGTGACGTCATGTCAGAACTTTTTCCCCATTGCAGGCAATGGGATGGGCATGGTTTCCTCATGACGTGTCTGGCCCACGGGCTGGCAGTTTGATGCCCCTGTTCTAGAGTATCTCAAGAAATATCATAGATTCATTAACATTAAACAATATAAAAGCCGAGCTCTAAGATACAAGTTTAATGTACTTAAAATAGATCTTGTTCCTTGTGATTGTATTAAATACTATGGATTCAAATGTTATGATTTTATTGACAACAACCATGGTTTGTAAGCCACAGTGGAAAGCTTTACATAACGTGTCAAATCAGATCTACCCAAATCTTATCTGCAAGATGCCAGGTGACCACTAAATGACAGGAGCAAGAACACTCTTCAACTCCTGGATTAATTACATTTTAGAGTCTTCCACAGTTCAACAGTCTAGATCTAGAAGCTTTAATCAAACAATATTGTGTCTTACCATGAACTCTGAACCCTATGACATGGTCTAAAAACATAATAATCGAGTTCAAGCATTGTAAGTCAAAAACCAAGTCTGAGAGACTTAGCACTTCCATGAAAGACTTTTTTTTTTTAAAAAAAAAATGTAGATGTCCAACAAATTAGAAAAAAAATTATGAAATTTCTGTCCCAGTGTGCCCTCACTACCATGCTTCATACACTCTGAATGATGAAAAGGTTAATTTGTAAAAGGCACAGCTTGCTTGGCCACAAATAGATTGCTTGCCTTTGTTATAAACTATAGTCAACAACTACAATATTCAAATTCACATGATGACATTGGCAATAGCCCAAATCAAACAGTCTTATGAAATCAGATACAAAGATTTCTTTCCATGCTGCCATTCAGGTAGGGTTATGGTAGGGTTGTGCCTGTGTATGTGCTTACATAAAATAAAATGCCAACTTTCTATTTGCTTCACTTCTGGTTCTTCGGAACGTGGAACATTGTTTGCTCCAACGGCGAGCAATTATTGCTATTTAAGAAGCCTAAAGAATGTTCTACTGGGGTTTTTGCTACTTCCTGCCGAGATTACACTTAATGTGGGATACTGTAATTATTTCTGCATTATTTCAATACCTATTTAGGCATTATGTAGTGGATTATTTAACTACAGGAAATATGTATTAATATGGAATACTTTGATTAAACTATTAATATTTTTGTGGCTATTTAAATGTTGGGGACATGTCTAGCTATTATGAACACACTACTTTGAAATATTGTAATATTCTGTCATTTCTGGAATAAAAACTTTTTCTGAGGTTATCATAAAATAGAACATAAATAATACTAAACTTTTTCAGGGTGACCCTGAAGATATAGACAGCTCCTACTCCATAGGCATTCTGAAAACCAGTCAAAATTGGCTTATTCCAGTGATTCTTGGTTAAATTTAGTGGTGCGTGCAATTCATTAGATTTCTATTATTGATATTTACAATTGATATATACTTTTTTAGTGTCCTGTTCTTGATTTGTGAGGAGTATTCAAAAATACAGAAATAGCTGACTGTAAAGCTATCTAAATGATTCTGGGCCTGTCATTCTCTCTTAGCCTAACATACTTCATGGGGTTCTTGTGAGGAAAAGATAAGGTGGAAGAAGTATTTTATATTTTACTGACTGTATAAAATATACAGTCAGTAAAACCTTACTCTGGGATTTTACTAATAGGTATCATATTTTTAAGAGAATAGCAACAAACACTACCCAAAATAAGACAAGAAAAGCAATTGGCTATCTCTATAAAATCCCCCTTTGCTTTATAATTTATGTCTTAATTCCCAGGCACAGGATTTGAAAAAAGAACAATGTCCATACTAGTTGTTTTAAGCAGCAAGCCTTTACATAGCTCTCCAATTCCTTTCCTCCCTTTTCATTATGTTGTTATAATTTTTTGTACCTTGTATTGTTTATACAATATTAACTGAAGATTATTGACATTCAGATAACTCAGGGCAGGGGTGTCAAACTTGCAACATCACGTGACATGTTGAGACATATCGCAACTTTTTCCCCATTGCCGGCAATGGGGTGGGCGTGGTTTTGGCATGACGCATCCGGCCTGTGGGCTGGCAGTTCGACACCCCCAACTTAGGGTGTTAAAAAAGAAAAAAAAGTATTCTATTAATATTAATTACAATTTAGGATGTCTATATTACAAGCATGAAATTATTTGACGTTTTCATCCAAAGTTGACTCTATACTCCAGTTCATTAATAAATATGGAAGTATAATTAAATAGTGTGGCCAAACTATTGAAGAGAAAGAAAAATTATGGTCCATGAAGGACCATAAAAAAAAAATGACCATGAAGACCAAAGACAGGAGGAGAGAGTTGGTCTAGGTATATTAGGTGTCCTCAAGGGAAATTGCAGAGAGTAGGATTAAATTGCTAGAATTTAGCAAATACATCAAGTAGCAAAACAAGTGAATTTATCAATATAATTCATGATGAGGTTAATTAAATTGTTTTCTGGTTGTTAGACTCATACAATATAATCTTAACACATGAAAGAAAAGGAAAACAAATAGACACCTTGATATGCCTCTTTGGTATTATGTACCTAAAGTTCAAAGCAGTTGGCTTAAGGGTGAAATATTATCTAAGAGTCCTTTACAAAACTATTCATGAGTTAACCAGAATATATTGACAGCTTCCATCCTTCCAAGGTTGGTAAAATGAGGACCCATATTGTTGGGGGCATTATATATTGACTCTATAAACCACTTAGAGCAGGGGTCCCCAACCCACGGTCCATGGACCACTACCGGGCTGCAGCATGCCAGCAACCGGTCTGCACAAACAAACAAAGCCCCATCTGCGGGATGCAGGCAGCACATAAAATCATACACCTTCCCAGCTGCGGAAAAACCTCTCTCCGTGGAACCGGTTCCTGGGGACCTCTGTCTTAGAGAGGGCTGGAAAGAACAATGAAGCAGTATATAAGTCCAAGTGCTATAACTATAGCTATTGCTATTTGTATAGAGCTACTGAACACACTGCAGATTCTGATACTTTTGCTTCTACCTGCTAAGTATTAATGTAGAAATACTTGGCTGGCCACTTCATGCTATAGGCTGAAAGTGATTCCAAGAGAAGAATTGATAAAATGGCATTAGGAGAAGCTAGAAAGTAAAAAGGCTACAAACCAGCCTTGTGCAGAAGCTGCCTTTTCAAAGAATGTGGCTGATGTTACAATTGTGTCTTTTAATCTGAAGGACAGATTGCTTTGATTATTGTAACACTCCAGCAGTGATTCTCGTATTTTTTTTATTAAATTGTTTTATTAAATGTGTGAGGCGACTCAATTTTATAGCAATTCTGGGCAGCATACAATAAAACCAATAATAAAATACAAAGAAAACCCCCAAATATCCAGAAGAAGAACCAACAAATAAAACCATTGCAAATAGCAAAATCCCTTAACTCTAACCCAAACTTGGGGATGGAGCCAGAGGTTCTTTTAAACACAATCAGGATGGGGGCTGGATGAATCTCAGAGAAAATGGTGCTCTAGAGCAGGAGTCCTCAACCTTGGCAACTTTAAGACTTGTGGACTTCAACTCCCAGAATTCCTCAGCAAAGTTGGCTGAGGAATTCTGGGAGTTGAAGTCCACAAGTCTTAAAGTGTCCAAGATTGAGGACCCCTGCTCTAGAGGAGAGGTGGTATAGTGGTCAAGGCACCCCTCCCAGGTGCCTGCTTAAAATAGAGGTGATTTTTAGTCTTCCTACTCTGCCTGATCATAGTGATAGGGCAGTGAGGGTACCATAAGGGGGAAAAAGGATCTGCACTACCGTCATAGGTACTACTGTGGGAAGCAGGGAAGGCATCCATAAGTGTAAACATGAGACAAACACCTGGCAGTATGGCTGCAATATGGAAATTCAGTTCATTTTTCCAAGTGGATGGAATCAGACTGTTGCCCTGAGGAAGATGCAGTAGCCTGGCATCTTGCCACTAACCACTCTCATGAATTTAATTCCAAATGTAAATTGATTTATGATCTGTCCCCCCTCCCTCTCTCCAAATGTCCACTCAGAATGATTAGCACATATGTTCTAAATAGATTATACAGCAATAAAGCAGCTATGAATTGGTGTTTCTGACATTTCTTCCAACTAAACTCTAAGCAGTAGCTAATTGAAAAAGTGGTTTTAATGCCATTGTCTGCTCTACCACATAGCTCCCAAGTTGCCAATCAACTATTTGAGATGCAAAACAAGTTCACCAAACAGCTGATCGGCAGCTAGTAATGATTCACAGTAAAGAAGAGGCTCCCCACTTTAGGGTACAACACCCCCAGCTGCTGATTGGCTGCTCAGTGAGCTTGTTTTGACAGTGCTTTTCACATTTTAAAATCTGCTAAAACTACAGTCAAAACAATGGCTGGAGCAGCTGGGCAGTAAAATGTGGGGTGCTGATTCTCTCAAAGTCTGAATTTTGATAGAGATGGTTCTCCTGCTTGACCATGAAGTTCCATCAGTTCACAAATCTGCTTCCTGGCAAGCTCTGGACAGGGTGTGTGTGGAAATGTGTCATACTTATGACAACAATGCTTAGAATCTAAGGGCAGGCGGTGGGCCCACAACAGTCTGAAGTGGACTATAGGTGTCAGCTGTCCCCAATTCTATGGACAGCACTGTCAATAGAATATCTGACAAAGTGCATCAGCTTTTTTTTTTCCTTCTAAGTGTTACTGAAGGGGGAAAACACTGTTTTAAGTTTGGAACAACTAAGAATCGCTGAAGCCTTTCTCATATACAGGTTGAGAATGAGATGAAAGCAGCATCCTAGAAACGTGGCAGAATAGTTGCCAGGGCATATTGATAGCATGAATAGATGGCAAGTGAGAAAGCAGACTAATATTCCTTGTGTGTTTGTCCAGTGCTCTCCTCTCCTTCCACCACATATCCAAGTCACGCTAATATATTAGTTGTGGAGAACAAACAGACACAGTGAAAATATGATTTTCGAAGGGTAAGAAACTGATATTGAAATCAGGATGGCTGATCTTGAAATTGTGTTTCTGATGTATAACTAAAAACACATTCATTGTTTCTACCTACCTTTAACAAGTATGCACCTCCTCCTTCTAACTGGTTCAATTTTTGGTTGGGTCTATGTGTATGTGTATTCCATAGAGCTTGTGAACATTGTCTAGTGGTAGCTCATTTATTCATCATGTTTCTATAAGTGCATTGCAAATGTGGAATAAAATCACCACTGCTCAGTGAGCACCACAGGTTCCCAGTAGGGTTCTGGGTGCAATTCAAGGTGCTGATTCTCACCTTGTAAAAGCCTACCTGGCCCAGGGCCAAGCTTTCAACCAACTGCCTATCTTTGAGTGTGTCTGCTCATCTCATATTTTTAATGGGCTTAAAGCTCTTCTTTTCAAATTTTGTTGTTGGGTTTTCTATGTTGGCTTTTAATGTGTTCTTAGCCAACCAGAGTTATGGCAATAAGATGGATGACATATAATAACAATATTATAACACATTACAATCAGTTATAAAATCGCAGTGCAAAATACAGAGTCTATAGATTCAAGGTCCCATTATGCGTAATGTCAACATCTATGCATTAATATGGGAAATAGGTTAAAAAAACAAGTTGAAGGCTTCACAGGGGTAGAGTTACAGTTACAGTTTCTTGTAATATTCCTTAATTATCTTTTTTGTTTCTTCATTTTTAAATTGTAGACATCCTTTTTCATCTACTAAGTTATGTATCATTTTCTTCTCTTTCTGTTTTTTAAGTTTATAAGCTAACCATCTTCCTGGTTTATTTGCATTTTCGAAGAAATTTTGTTTCACTCTTTTTATCTGCTGTATCAATTTTTCTGAATACAACAAATTTTTATGTTTTATTAGTTTCATTTCTCTTTTCAAAGTCTTTTTCTGCGAGTTTTTTTGTAATTCTAATTCTATCTTTCCAAATTTTTCTTTTAGTAATACATATTGCTGTCTTCTCTGTTTATTTTTCTTTGCCATGTATGTTATAGCTATACCTCTAAAATATGCTTTAGCTGTATCCCATACATTTTGTAATGTTGTGTCTTTTTTGTTTTCTCTAAAGAAGAATTCCATTTCCTTTTTCGCTAATTCTACAAATTCTCTTTCTTTAATATAGATTGAATTAAACTTCATCTTGGTCTTTTTTGTATTCCTCTCCATGTCAATTTTAAAGGGTTATGGTCTGCCCATGTGCGTATTTCAATCTCAATTTCCTGTATGTTCAACCTCAATTCAGGTTTCATCCAAATCATATCAGTTCTTGACCAGGATTTTTGACTATTTGAATAAAAGTATATTGTAGTTTTTCTGGATTAATTTCCCTCTAAATATCTTGTATTCCAATTTCATCTATCATATTAAAGAATGTCTTAGGTCAGTGGTTCTCAATCTTCCTAATGCCGCGACCCTTTAATACAGTTCCTCATGTTGTGGTGACCTCCAACCCCCTATCCAGCTGGCCGGGGGGTATCAAAAACTTGACCAAAAAAAAAAAAAAAGGAAAAAAATGGGAAAGTATAGGTAGTGCTCGACTTACAACAATTCGCTTAGTGACTGTTTGAAGTTACAACAGCACTGAAAAAGCGAATTATGATCATTTTTTCACACTTATGATTGTTGCAGCATCCCCAGGGTCATGTGATTTATATTTGGATGCTTGACAACTGATTCATACTTATGACGTTCACAGTGTCCCAGGATCACATGATCAATGGCAAGGGTGCATGGCCAGCTGCTCACTCAGGTTGCAGAGTGCCTGTGGGGGGGGAATCTGTGGGTCTCTGGGATGGGACTGGGGTGGGTGCCTGCCTTCCTTCCCTCCCTTCTCTCCCCTTGTCCCTTCCTTCCTTTTCTTCCTTTCCTTCACCTCCTTAGTCTCTTCTTCCTTCCCTCCCTGTCCCTTCCTTCCTTCTTTCCTTCACCTCCTTCTTAGTTTCTTCCTCCTTCCCTCCCTTTCCCATTGTCCCTTCCTTCCTTCTTTCCTTCCTTTCCTTCCCCTCCCTTAGTCTCTTCCTTCTTCCTTCCCTCTCTCCCATTGTCCCTTCCTTCTTTCCTTCCTTTCCTTCCCCTCCCTCTTAGTCTCTTCCTCCTTCCCTCCCTCTCCTTGTCCCTTCCTTCCTTCCTTCCTTCCTTCCTTCCTTCCTTCCTTCCTTCCTTCCTTCCTTCCTTCCTTCCTTCCTTCCTTCCTTCCTTTTTTCCTTCCTTCCTTCCTTCCTTCCCTCCCTCTTTGTCCCTTCCTTCCTTCCCTCCCTTCCATTGTTCCTTCCTTCCTTCCCTCTCTCATTGTCCCTTACTTCCCTCCCTCTTCGTCCCTTCCTTCCTCCCCCCCCTCCGTGCCCAGGAAGGGGCAAGGGGAGGGGGAATAGGCTGCCAGCGTGGCTGGTGGCTTTGCTGCCGGTGGCCATGGCGACATGCCAAACCTGCCTGTGCGCAGGCAGAGCCAGAGGAGAGCTCTGCCCGGCTCACTTGCTCAGCTTCGCCAGAAGACATGTCGCTTGCTAAGTTAGCAGAAGCTCCAGGATCAGCGCTGGGCTACAGCTGATTCGCGCTTCTGCTAAATTAGCAAGCGGCATGTTTTCTAGCAAAGCTCGAGCAAGTTTGCTGGGCAGGAGCCAAGGAGAGTAGCTACAGCTGATCTGCGCTTCTGGGCTGCTCTGCAGAAGCGCAGATCAGCTGTAGAGGCTCGCCCCGATCCTAGACAAGAGGGAAGGAAGGAAGGACGGAAGAGACAAGGGGAAAGAGGGAGGGAAGAAGGGACAAAAAGGGAGGCGAAGGAAGGAAGGGACAATGGGAAAGAGAAGGAAGGAGGAAGAAACCAAGAGGGAGGGAAGGAAAGGAAGTTCCAGTCAGCAGAGACTTGGTAGCCCGGCTGCCGAGGAACAGAAGAGCGCAAAGCCAAGGAGAAGAAGGTGGCAGCTTCCTCCCAAAGGGGGCTCCTTTTCTCCACCCCTTCCCTGGGTTTGTGGGGAATTTCTTGTCACCAACGCTGACAGGTGCTCCTTTGAGCTCGTGAGCTTTCTTGCTCCCTTTGCTTCTCCCGTCCCACTTTCGTGAGGATTGTGGCACCCTTGAGAAGCCGATCGTGCTTTGAAGCTTAGGAGAGGAGGAGGAGTCCCTTCCTCCTTCCCTCTCTCCCTGTCAAGCCCTGGCGGGCTCGACATGAATGGGCAGAGGAGTCGAGGAAGGGCAGGGTGGCAAAGAAGACCAGTGGTCGTCGCCAGACCTCCCAGCTGACAAATGCAAGTTCAGGGGTCACCAGCTGACAGGTACAGTAGTTGGGTGCTGCGGCAGCCTCCCCTTCGCTGACCTGCGTGCACGAGAAGTCAATCCGGTTGCTGCACAATTGAGTCTCTGGGGAGGGTGGGGCCTTGCTCTGCACCTGCGCTCTTCATGTGCCCCCTGCAGGGCACATTTGGTAGAGTTCGTGCAGACTGCCACCAAGCAACATATTTTCCACAAACAAGTGAGCTGGAGCGGAGCGGGGGAGGGAGAGAAGGTGGTTGACAAGCCTGCCTAAGACCATCGGAAATAGGTGTTTTCCGATGGTCTTAGGCGACCCCTGTGAAAGGCTCGTGCAACCCCCAAAAGGGTCATGACCCACAGGTTGAGAATCGCTGTCTTAGGTAGTCTTTTTCTTCTGTTTTTCCTATTTTATTGCTTTTATAGTCAATTGTCCCATCTACTATCGCATTAAAGTCTCCTACTAAACAAATATTTTGATACTCCATTTCTAATATTTTTCTATGAAGGCTTTGGTAAAATTCTTCCTGGTTATTATTTGGTGCATAGATTACTACTAACAGTGTTTGTTTTTGGTGTAAATATATGTCTACCATCACAATTCTTCCTTCTTCATCTGAATAAACCATTTTATACTCTATTGTCTCTTTAATATATACAGCAGCACCTCTTTTTTTCTGGTATGCTGATGCATAATAAAGTTTCCCAATTTTGGGGTATTCCAGCAGTTTATGATGTTGTTTTTTATATGTGTTTCTTGCAAACAAATTATATCTATATTTAATTTCTGTAGTTTCCTAAAAATTTTATTTCTTTTTGATGGTGAGTTTAGTCCATTTACATTCACTGAAAAAATTCCATTTTCTTTCTCCATTTCCATTATTTATATTTAGGTCTCTTGTAGTCTCTGCTCCCTGGCAGTTCCTTCACTCTTTTGTTCTAGTTTCTCTTTCTGTTCTCCTATTTGTGTAGTTTCATCTTGTATTGTCTCTTCCATTTGTTTCTGTTTCATGGCCTCCTCTTGTCATTGTTGCACTCCTTCATCTAGAACGGTTTGATGTCTTAATAATAATAATAATAATAGTAATAATAATAATAGTAATAATAATAATAAAGTTGGAAGGGACCTTGGAGGTCATCTAGTCCAACCCCCTGCTCAGGCAGGAAACCCTATACCATTTTGGACAAATGGCTGTCCAGTCTCTTCTTAAAAACTTTCAGTGTTGGAGCATTCACGCTTCTGGAGGCAGGTTGTTCCATTGGTTAATTGTTCTAACTGTCAGGAAGTTTCTCCTTAGTTCTAGGTTGCTTCTCTCCTTGATTAGTTTCCATCTGTTGCTTCTTACTTCGAAGTCTTCTACTTTCCAGATTGAATCCAGCCAATACCTTGTATTATTCCAGTTGATTAAAATGCCTTCTGGCATTAACCATCTAAAATTTATACCTTTTGCAATCAGCTTTGTGGTAATGTCTTCGGGTATCTCTCACTCTCTTATGTATCTGCTTTAAGACCACAATTTATTTTTGTATTGTAATGGCTCATCTCTCACTTTTCTTAGTACTTCATCTCTTGTTGTTTTCTTTATGAATCTCACATGTACTTCTCTAGGCAATTTATTTTTCCTGTGTAGCTTGAATTCATTCGAAATATTTCGTCTATCTCCATTTGCATCTCTGCTCTTTTTGCTTTCAAGGCTTCTGCCAGAAGCTCAATGATCACAAGTGCTATATTTTCTTCTCTGTCTTCAGGGATGTTTTGAAATCTCAAGTAATGTTCCGCCTTCTCCATTTCTAGGATCGCAATCGCTCCTTCTAATTTTTCATTCTCTTGCAATATTATTTCCATATTTATCTATATCATCTGATTTATCTTCCATTTTCTGAATTCTTTGTTCATTTTTGACAATCATTTGATGATGAACTTCAAATTGTGCTTTTATATCCAAAATTTCTTCACTTAATTTCTCAGAATTGCTTTGTGTCTGTTCATGGTTTCTTTGCATTGATTCTTGCATCAATTTTAGTGTGGCCTGTATTTCATTTTGGGCAGTGCTTATTTTCTCATGTTGCAACATTGTTTCAATAGATCCCTGGGTTGTTGGGCTAGGTGTTCCAACAGGGGGTGCAGAGGAAGTTTTCTTCATAAGTTTGGAAATATTTCATGTGCTCATTTTAAGATAAAATCCAAAGTGTGAAAGGAGCCAGCTGTTTTAGGCCAAATCCACCTCCTCCAGTTGAGTCTGAGATGTAAAGTGTTCACTATAAAGCATTCACTGTCTCCAAATAGTTCCTGTTTAGTTATATCCAGAGTCAACAAATATAGTTATGAGAAATCTTTTCCATTGTAGACTCATGCCAATGCACTTTGTTTACACCATTGTTCAAGGCCAAATAATTCTAGATTTTTTTAATATTTATTAATACTGTAATTTCTTCTTTTGCAACTAGATGTCCTTGTACACTCGTATCTGATTTCAGAAAATTTTTGCAAGGTCTTTCTTTTAAAGTTCTTTATAAATTATTTATCCTTACAATTATATCTAGAAAGTTTTCATTTCTGTAAATTAGATAGTCAGTCCTCTGAATCAATCTGAATTCAATTTTTAAGAGTTATTTTAAATATCTTCCCCTTTTGTAGTTGCTCGCCGCTTTTAAATCTCAATCCTTCTGGGGGTCTTTGTTCTTTAGCTCTTCCCCATCAGGGGGTCAACAACTTGTAATCCACAAGGAAAAGGAAAAAAAAAACACACTGACTCACCCAGTTTCAGCATGCTGTTGACAATCAACTGTTTAGCGGAGCACCGGGACTCCTCGCTTTCCTTCTGGCTGGAGATGATTTGGGCTGCCTTGGATCATCTGGCAGCCTTTCCTCCATCCTTTCAGAGGATTTCTTCAGTCTGCTCCAATCGGCTGCCACCTGATCCGAGCTCCTGGAGTGTCCCTCCTTCTTCGTTGCTCTTCCAGGGCAACTTTCTGACCCTTTTAGGGTCGCTGGGGAAAGTGAAATCAGGCTGAGAAGTCGGAGCCCTGGCTTCTTTCACCCGTCTCATCGGCTGCCACAAACTGGAAGTCCCACTTTAGACAATTCTAAATCTGTCTGATTAAGCTCAGGATCAGGAGTTCAGATTTAATGCATCCTTATCAATTATTGGCTCACTAACTGTCAGTGCTGGGAGGAGTAAGGGCTGCAACTTATATTGAATCCTATGCAGTAACAAAAGACTTTCAGTTTTGGATCCTTTCAGCTATCTCAAGATTTATTTGCCCTGAAAAGTTATTTTACTTTGTGCTTCTGAATATTAAAGAAGATGAAGCTGGGCTTCTATGAATTGATTGCTGAAAAAGAAAATGGCACTATATTTTTTACAGCCTTTAAAAAAACTGTGGTGAAAAATTGAAGAGGAATATTTTAAGTATATGCCTTGCCTGGCATAGCACATTTCCTGGTCCAGAGCTGAGTAGGGATGATGGGATTTGTAGTCCAGAATATGAGAGGGCACTTGGGTAAGGAAATGTAACATTTATATTCCTTATCAGCAGCAAGACCAAAAACTATTTTCAAACATAATATTTAAATAATATTTTGTCCTACATACTGAATGCTAAAAGCATGAATGTCTCTTCGATTTAAAAACAAGCTTGATTAATTTCTAGATTGCCTGAACAGGGTTGATACTAAACAAATATTAGCCAGAATAGTAATCTTAGCAGTGCATAAGGTGATGTGCAAAGACAGGCAACACGTATAAATTTCACCCTAATGCTGGTGTTGCGACTTCAGTCCTATGCATATTTATTTAGAAGTCAAATACATCAAATTCTGTGGACTTTATTCCTAATTTTCCGTAGGATTACATCTAAAGCCTCTCACTGATGCTTCCTGTAAAGGCAGTAATTGCCGAAGTGTATTTCTACTTCTGTCACACAAGAGGGAGTGTTGGTAAAGCAATGTTGAAAAGAAACAGCCACTGTTTACAACATGTATGAGAGTTAAACTAAATGCTACCAGAGACCTTTCATCACTTGTACTTAAGCATAGCACACATGCTCTGGCAACCACCTTTTTTCTGCTGTAGCTCCACAACATTACCTCCAACTTATTATTGACACAGGTTTAAGTCATCCTTGGATATACAGGTGTTAAAAGTTGAATTTTTCCCT
The DNA here is from genome assembly GCF_016545835.1 of Crotalus tigris. NCBI lineage: Eukaryota > Metazoa > Chordata > Lepidosauria > Squamata > Viperidae > Crotalus > Crotalus tigris. The sequence goes on along the minus strand of NW_024096651.1, from coordinate 470,665 downwards.
TTATTCTAAAACTGTGCAAGCCATGTTCAAGATGTACAAAATCTACTAGACTTTGTTGTCTTGGAAGGAAGAAACTTAAGAAACTACACTTACTTAAACCCAGTAGGGACAGGATACAGACCAGGAGTCACTATAGCAAATTTGATACTGGTCTAGTTTTGTTTCTCAAAAATGCCTAGATAGCACTTCAAAGCCAGCAGTAGGGAAAGGGTTTGCTGGAAATATAGAAGCTGAAAGCCGACACATCTGGAAGCCAGAGTACGGGAAGGCTGTGTTAACAGCAGGGCTGCATAGCAAATGAGCTAGAATTCCTTAGCATCAGGACAGTGGGGGTAGGAGGGAGAAATTCATTTGTTCCCTTTCTGCTGCAATTCAGGTGAAAATTTCTTCCAAAGTTGCAGTTTATATTTCAAGGGAAGTTTCTGCTGATGTCAACTGTGGGTTTATCTGAAACATAAACAGCAACATCAGAGAATCAACAGAATGGAAAACAGTTACAGAAAGTGCCGGTGTCCCTTTTCAGCTCATAGACAGGCAACTTTGGAAACACTTTTTTGTGTGTGAAAGGATTAAAAAAACAAATAAATAACATCAACAAAATTTTAAAAACAATTAAAAGGACACAAGAGTTCACATGACAAAACAGATCTTATAAGACTGGACTATTTTGTGAAATTTCTGCTATTTTAATTTTGTATAAAGGGGTTGCAAGTGCCATAGCATATGCCAGGGGTTCTTGAGAACCCCTGGCATAAGCCCTGAATTTAAAGTATTTCTCTTCACTCCATGCTTGTGGCAGTTCAGGCTGCGTTATAATCTCCATTTACATAACAAAGAATATGCCTATTAATTGTGCTCATTACAAATCACGATCTCTTGTTTGTCCCAAATACCAGGTAAACACCCTTGCATCAGAAACAGGAATCCTCTCTGATGCTAAACTATGTTGGAGAAAAAGTCAAGTCCAGCTGAGCTAAGGGAAAGACAGACATAGATGCAAGGAAAGATGCAAGCAAACTACCAGTGTTGGTTTGCAGCTGTTACACTAGGCCTGGTAGAGTTGTGGTGGTGAAGACTCTTTCTTCTTGCATCACTAACACTACCAGAATAGTGAGTCAGGAGATGACCAGATAAAACCACAGGTGGGCAAATAAGGCTATAAAATAAATAGATAAGATGCACAACTGGAAGCTATGTGTGACTCCCAAAGACCTTGGACGCTGGCTGCTTGACCACTTTCCAGAATGCCAGCAACTTATACATAACCCTGTTCCTAGTCTTGTTACGTCTGCAGGAGAACGATTGGGTGACTTTACAAGATGCTGGGGGGAGGGGGGGGCTTGTGAGATGGCATTTTAGTGCAGTGATATATGTAGGCATTTGTATTATCAGCTAAATGGAAATTTCATTTTTTTCCTACATGGAAATTTTTCTTGACTGGAGCAGTGAAAACAAAATTATTGGAGTTCTCTTCCCTCCACTTTCTCCTACCTGCTGAGAAAGGACAGAATATTTTTCTCAAATTTCAAATTGCTACCACCAGGTTGTGCTACAACCCTTAGTGAGAGCTCTGTCCTTTTTCTTCCACTCAAATGCCTAGTGCAAACTGCTTTCTAATGATATTTTCTTTGCATACACCAGCAATCTTGCCCACCCACTCTTAACAAACCTTCCCAATTTTCTTCAAGTACTAGTTTTCTTGGCTGAAGCTGAAACATGTGAAAGTTATTTATTTCCAGGATTTATTTATTTTTTAAAAATAACAATTTTGGCAAATAAAATAATTTTTGGGAGTGAAAAATTGCTTATGGCGTTGCAAAACCAAAGATGGCTTTGGAGAATCTAGTAAGTGGGAAAAAAAGGAAATGATGATTGTCATATTTTTGGCCAAAATATATTAGGAGATTTATTTGTATTCACAAAGAAGAATAAAAGTTTTGTTTGGGTCCTTCTCAGAATAAAGCTGTTCCTTGAGACAGTGCAACAACATAGTCCCACCCAGCTCCCTTGAGTTCTTTATATCTTTTCTGATGCCAAAAATGAGGGAGGGGGATCAATAGAGTGAGTTTCCCCCCATATAGTTGTAAAATCAGAAAAAGAAATATGAAGGAGTCCCATCAGAATTCAATCAGTGTGGTCTAGTTGTTAAAATTTGGCCTGGAATAACCAAGTTCAAGTCTGCATTTGACCTCAGAGTGAGTTTGGGATAGTCACTCTCAACCAACCCATATCAAGGGGCTAAGGATATGGGGATAAAATTAGGAGAGGATGGCCATCCATGCCATTTGGGAGTTTTCAGAAAAAACAGGGATCTAAAAGTGATTTAACTTCCAGTCCCTTTCCTTTTCCATTACAATATTTGTTTTTCTAGAGCCATGATGGTGAACCTATGGCACGCATGCCACAGGTGGCATGCAGAATCCTCTGTGGGCATGAGCGCCATCGCCTCTATCCTAGGCCTTCAGCTGGATTTTATAAAATCTTTTCAGTTTAGGCCTCCACCGTTGTGTGCAAAAAAAAAAGGTTCAATAAATCAATTTCAACTACTCGCAAAAAAAAAAAATCTCGCAAAGTTGGAATTGAATGATTGAACTTTTTAGTCCCACCCAGTCTGCCATTACCACCATAAGTCTTGCTCACCCAATGGGCCACATCCACCCAATGGGCCCTGGCCACCCAATGGGCCACACCTACCCAATGGGCCACGCCTACCCGGCACCCCACGATACATAAGTGGGTTTTGGGTTGCAGTTTGGGCACTCCAGTCTCTAAAAGGTTCGTCATCACTGTTCTAGAGCAAGTATCATTAATGGGGGGGGGGAGAAGCATGCTACTCTAGGAACACATCTGTGATTGATCTGATTAATTTTACAGATTTCTGCATTGAAATTATGGATATGGCTAACAAAGGGAATCCTTTTTTTAAAAAAAAAAATTGCTGCCCATTTGTTCTCCAGAGAAAGAGAGCATAGAGAAAAAATACATTCCGCTCTTATTCTCATTATAAACCTACGAAACCTATTGTGTGGCGGGGTAGGTGGGTGGCTGTTTTAATTGAGAGGTACTGAGTAGGAGGAGTGACGAGAGGGAGGAGGCGGAGGAGGGACTACGAACCCTGAAAAGCTGAGAGTGCCATAGCTTAAGAGAACGAGAGACAGCGCTACCCGGAGCAGGCTGCACTTCCACTACTCCGCCTACCATTCGGGAGAGCAAGAGCGAGAGGGAGATTGAGCGAGACCGGAGACGTTCATTGGCATAAAAGTGAAGACGTTCTCTCGGTTTAAACGAATAATAATAATAATAAGGAAGCGAGATCGAGCAGGGAAACGAGATCCAGAGTTCTTCCTTCTCTCCCTTACGCTCTGAGAATCTGCGATTCATTCTTCTATTTGCCCATTATTTATTCCCCTTCCCCTGATCTGCCGAGAAATTTCTTCGCTTAAAGAACTTGGATTTTGTCCTTTTTGGTGGAAAAAAAAAGGAGGGAGGGAAGTTTTTAAAGCCAAGAAGAAGGGGCCCGAATCGAACCGGGCTGAATGAAGAGTTCTTCCTAAAACAGCTGTTAAACAAACCCAACCATCCAACTTCAGCTGGGAAGCAGCGAGTCATAGCAGCTGTAAGATCCGAGACCTTGGAAAGGGGAGAAAAAAAATGCACTGAAAGTTTTGGCAAACTTTTCTTCTTCGTCTCGGTTTTTCTTTTTGCCCCGGTGCTTGTGTGGTGGTGAGAGCGAGCGTGCTCGCGTGGGGTGTCTTGCCCCCGAGGGCTGGAGTGTGCCTGGAGAGGAAAATCGGTTACTATTCGCTGTGCTGCTGGGGAATTGTTCTGGAGAAGCTCCGGATCGGAACCGAGCTGAGCCGAAGACCCCGAGCGCGCGGCAAACCGAGGACAAACTACGCCTCTGGGGCCTCGGGAGAGCCGAGCTTATGGACGGGTGAAACCAGAGTCTAATATTCTCCCCCCTCCCCCTTCAACCCCTCAGCTTGATCACAGCGACCGCCGAGCAAAGAAGAGAAGGCTCAGAGAACCCGACCGAGCCAATCCACCCTCGCTCCTGGAATCATGAACTTTCTGCTCACTTGGATCCATTGGGGGTTGGCGGCGCTGCTTTATTTCCACAACGCCAAGGTAAAGGGGGCGGGCGGGAGGATCTCTGGGGCGGCGGGGAAGCCTTCCTCCTCCTCCTCCTCCTCCTCCTCCGCGTGGCCTGTTCGCCGCATGTTACGCTGAACGTGCGTGACGAGCGCGAGGTGATAGCGGGGGGCCCAAAGGGAGCCCACACGCGCGTCGGATGAGCGGATCCGGAGGCGCCAGACAGACCCTCCGGTCGGGTTGCTCGCGCTCAGCCCGCCGGTGCTTGGTTGACCTTGTGAGGGCACGCGGCTATCTCGGCTCGGCGCTCTTCGGGGCTGCCGACAAAAGACCGGCCACCGACCCTTTTGAGCCGAGCGAGCGAGCAAGCAAAGCCCTACGTTATGTGGCGTTTAAGCTGACTGCGCTGCCCGCGTGGGGCCTGCGCGTGCGATCGCAGGGCTGGGGGGGGGCGGGGGGAGGAAGTAGAAGATCAGAAGCTGTTTGCCCACCCTGGCAGGTCTGGCTTCCTTCTTGCGTGTTGCCTAGGCTTAGAGACCGTTCCGAGTAGGTTTCCTTCTCTTCCTGTCTGGGGAACTGGGTAGTTTGGAAACCTGGTTTTTGAAGGACGCCCTACGGAGGAGGCACGTTACTGATCGGAGCATATAGGCTGACTTCTTGTAACAGCAGCAGCGGCGGCGGCAACGGCAGCGCACGCTGCGCTCTCTCCCTCCCCCTGCTCCTCCTGATATTGCAAAAGCGGTGTTTTTGGCTTGTTTGCCTTAGTTAGGCAGGTTTACTGACCGGAGTTCAAAATTCCTGGCTTGCAAAAGCAAACAGAGATCAAAGACCGCCAGATGAATTCTGTGGCTCTTCCAGATTGATTTACAGATGGAACGACCCTGCTGAGTTTCCATAAATAAGAGCTTCTCTATACGGTTTCCCGCTTCTAAACTCCTCTCATCTTTATTCGGTTCCTTATTATAAAAGTACGGTAAAGGCCATTACCCGAAGACCCCACTAGCAGGAGCTTTTGATTTGCTCCTTAAAGGAATCAAATAAGTTGGATGGTTGTAGCGTTTGTTTGGGTTTAGCTCCTGTTTGCTGTTAGGTAGTTGATTCACAAGAAAGAAAGGGGATGCAGGTTAATTTCCCATGGTTGTTTGCCTTTGGAAATTTAAGGGAGAGAAGTGAAGTCTTAAAACCCCCACTTCAAAAGTTGCCCTTTGCCACTTTTCATATGTCTTGGAACAAAATCTTGTCATCTATAGCCAATAGTCACTTGATGGCATCAAAGTTAAACAAGAGTGTAGAAAAAGTTATAACTTTTTTTTCAGCCGTAGATGTAAGATATCTGCCATTTCAGATTTGTCTGGTTAGATGTCACAAGCGTTCCAAGCTAATTTGTTCAAGTCCAGCTTTGCTGCGAGTGACAGCAGCACATTTATCTGTACAGGACAGGAGATGTTTTTGAAGAAAACGTGTGAACAGGTTAATCTGAGATGGCTATGCTTGATTTTTAAAATGATCCTCGGGTTATATGGTTTTACCAAGCTTACTCAGCCTGGATTTACAGATTCTGTCATCGTAAACAATCTGGCCAGTGATAGGAGATTTCCACCAGCACTTTTGGATGCTACTAGATTAAGAAATCTGATTAATGCATGAAGTACTGTGAAGACAAGTAAAAACAGAATATTAAAAAATACAGAGAGGGAGAATAGATGGAATGATCAGAAATATAGATGACTTTCCCCCCCAAATAAGTAGAGAAAGGATCCTCAACTCTTATGACCCCACCATCATTTGGGTAAATTGCTAGGTGCCATATTATAATATTATATATTACCAAGCCAAAGCAGATACAGTATATGAAGTATGAATCCCTGGGGAGCACAAAATGAATGCATTTGCACTTTTTGACCCCAGTAAGTTTTGAAACATCTTAAACTATATTGGAAACATGGAAGGAAAAAAACTGTTGGTAAGAAGAGAATTAAATTATTCTGTGCGGTGTGGCACCTTAAGGGAGCGCGGAAGACGAGTCTATTCTTTTGCTGAAAGTGAGATAGCATTAATTTAAGTTATTAGGGACTACTAATCTCTATTAATATATAATGCAAACTGATTTCATAGCTTTAATGCTTTTTTATTAATTGTAAGGTAATGGTATTAGGAGCTGATTGTTTTATTTATTTTACTGCTTTATTGGATTCCTTTTCACTGCCCAGAGTTGCTTTTGGTGAAATGGGCAGCTAAATAAAATTGATAAATAAATAAAACATATCCAGCCTTGACTTGTTCAATAAAGTCATAGTTAACTAGTTTTATATATTATGTGAAGTTTTAACCCATGGTTGACACACCATAGTGGCTGGATTCAAAAAAAGCAATCGGTCAAAGCCAGATAAGTCACAGTATAGCTTAATGTAAGTTGTGAGCTCATAACTCAGGTGATGGAATTGCAGGCATTGATTTCCTCTTAACAGTTCATCTGTTGGCTGTAATAATGGTGCAGTGTCTCCCCCCCCCAAGTGATTAATCACTTTTGAAAGTTTTACCCTTGGAGTGAAGCATGTGTTATTGGTGAGAAGACCCATGGATGAAAAGACTGAAGATCCAATCCAAAACCTGCCTGCCTTTAGTTTTGCTACATTGGCAATACTTAGTCCCCTGATGTAATCCTTTGTGATACCGGTACTAAGTTTGTTGCAATGTGCAAGTCCTGGGGCTCCCTCTCAACACATCTTTCTGGTAGGACTGAGCAAAGATCAAACAGTAAAGGGTGGAAACACGAGCGTGTGACCAGACTGCTAATGATCTCACAGCCATCATCAGCCTTTTGCTCAGGCCACATTGGGGCTCCTGCTTACTGCCCAGCTGCTTCCTCTGAGGGGAGGCAGTAAGTCACCTTCCTCCTTTTAGCTATGCAGCTGAAGGTGGAAATCTTCTTCCCGATAAAAAGTGGATGTTGCAGCAGCCCTCTTCGGATGTATCCTACTCATTTTCTGAACTCGTTTTCTCCCTTCTTTGTGCCATGTCAGAAATCCCTCCCTTATTGGGCCATTGCGCTTTCTTTCTCCTTAGAGTGCATAGCAGGGGGAGGAGGAGAGGGAGAACTGCAGCATTTAGGCAGAAAAAATTAGAAGAGGTTTTCTCTCCCCCCCCCCCAGCACCTAGGCTGGCATGGGTTTTTAACTCTAGTCCCAGGGGCCCTCCCAAAGTGGCTGGATTGTTTGCTCCAGTCCAAAACAGTTACAAAGCTCTTTTAATGAGGCTGCTGAGATTAAGGGGAGGGGGAGGAGAAAGCTAGAGAAAGAATGGTTTTGATGTGAAAGAATAGGAAGTATGTGTGTGTGTGTGTGTGTGTGTGTATGTGTGTGTAGAAGCAGTGTACTGAGTTAACCTTTTACTTGCTTCATATAGGAATGAGTAGGATATAAGAATAGAATTGCCAGCTCCCTGCCAACTTGCTGTTGCTCAAGCCTTAAAAGAGATATTTCTCCTACTGTCTGTGCTGCTGAAAACTCCTAACAGGAGACAATTAAGTGTCTTAATGGGGAAACAATGAGTAAAACCTCAGGCCAGGGAAAAGAGATGGGTACAAGCAATGTGACCTTCAGACGGGCACTTGTCCCTTGAGAAGAAAAGTTTGTTTTGTCCTTCCTTTGATGGGAACAGGGAACATTTAGACCCTTCATCTAAGTCCTGATACTTGGGTTAACGGAGACCGTCAGAGCGTTGGCCAGAGAAAATGTAATTCATCAGCACAGGAGCAGAGATGAACCTTCAGATTTCTCAAATGGATTCAAGGTGACTCTGCTGTATAAATAGCTCCTAGATTCAAAGGCAAATGGCATGAGCAATGGTGTGAATAGATTGTACGTGATGGCTAATGGGGTTCCTTTTCCTTGTCTGATTGGTGAATATACTGCTTCCAGTTTCTGCTAATCGGGGAAATAGTCTAGCCTTGACAGGCAGTTTGAAAGAGAGAGAAAAAAAGAGACAGATGGACACAGACCATACCAAGTCCCTATTTGCGATCTGGAATCTCTTCTAGTGATTTTTTGGTCTCTTTCCTAAATGATCGATCCTCACAGACACACACAGAGAGAGAGAGAGAGAGAGAGAGAGAGAGAGAGAGAGAGAGAGAGAGAGAGAGAGAGAGAGAGAGAGAGAGAGAGAGAGAAGGAGAAAACTGTTTTGGAAAAGGTGAAGAAGCATCAGCAAGAAGTACCTCAGGGGCAACTTTAGGCCAGAAGTAAGGAACAGTTTCTAGCTGATGCCGCAGGACCCAAGCAGGGCTTTGAAGAATAAAAGCTGGGGGTGTCTCCTTTCCCAGAGCCCTGACCAAGTTATGGCAGGGCCGCATGCTTAGCTGCTCAGTCAGGGCACTTGTGGGCAGCATGTTTGCCACAGTCTCATCCTGCAGATGGAGGAATCCCAGGACAGCCTGCCACAGCCTGCTGGCTCATAAAGACTACGTGCTCTACGCGATGCTAGAGAAATGGGCGGACACCTGCCTGACAAGGAGCTGTGGCAACTTGCCACCTCACCAGAGAGCTGCCTGTCTGAAGCGTCTTTCAGATGCAACAGAAGCTGTGCTCAGAACTGATTGTGGCAGCTTGCTGGCCCACGAAGGCCTTAGTGATTAAATTTTGACTCCCCCTACCTTGTTTGTAAAGTTGCTGTGACCTTCACACAGAGATAGAAAAATCTTGTCAGCTTAAAAAGGAACATTGTCACCTGTGTGCTGCCAGACTCCTGTCTCTGCAGATCGAAGTGATTCTATCTGTTGGGCCATCCAGTAGATCAATCCTCCCAACGCCTGGAGTTCCTAATCATTGGCCATGTGGGCTGGGAGTTCTTGGAAATGTCCCAAATCAGGTAGGGGATACCAGGCAACAAATAGATGAGCAGCATTGCATTCTTAACCTCTGTTACCTGTTGCTAACAGCCTAGTGAACCAGCTGGATTGCTCTTGAAATCCACTGGCTGATTCCAGACTCCATAATTTGCAAATCAGAAGGGCCTTGGTTCTTCCTCTCTGCTGAAACTGTGGTAATGACCTTGGCTAAGTACCTCAGAGGTATGAAACACTGACATTCAGATTCCTTGTCATGTCATTTTTAGAATGTCACCAATATTGTTTTCTCTTTTGCCAGTCATCTCCTCTGTTCAGGTTTGTGTTGTAGATTTTAATCTTAATAATAATAAATGCTTTAAAGCAGATCATTCCGCTGCCTAGAAAAGTGAGAGTGCTATCCAAGAAAACTTTTTGAGTTCTCCTTTCTGTCCCATGTGCAGAAAGCAGACATATAAGCTAAATTGATTCTTACTAAATAGAGATCTTGCTTTCTCACATTTATATCCCAGGGGAATCTTCCTTGTCTAGAGTATGATAATAGCTTAAATCTACTTTTTCTTACATACTTAGAAAATGACATTTCCCCAATGTCTCAGTATATTTCTTAGCTCCCTTTTAGGCACTGAAAATTCTGTGATATCTTTCTATAGTATCTTCCCCTGTAAAATAGCTCCATTAGCACTGAATCATAAAAGCAACTTAAATGTAGTAAGCCAGATAAAATGTAATTTCAAAAGTCAATGATTATTTAACCTTTTAGACAACAGGTAAGCCACAGTTTGCCAACTTGGCACTTTCCAGGTGTATGGAATCAAAGTGGGGATGCTGGCATGGTATACAACATTTTAAAAAGTAGCTGGACATGGAATCTGGTCATGTACAGTATATTTTGTAGACCACCACTGAAACAGAAGCAAAAAGTCTCCATTAGGTTCCATATTTCCAAGAAATGTTTGGTTCACAATTCAGGTGCATTTTCCTTTGGATTTTCTGCAGAGAAATGGATATTAGAACATAATTGGCATAGGCCATTTTTGGTTTCCTTTTGTATTCTGCAAAGTACAACAGATTCTGACCTTTATTACTCAGACCTACAAAATAACTAAGATCGAAAAAGAGCTTCAGTGTTTGTAGGCTGAGGGCACCCGATTTGTGTTCTGATTAGTTCTATGTTGGTTTTTCAGGTGTTGCAGGCTGCTCCTGCCCAGGGGGATGGAGACAGGCAACAAAGTGAAGGTAAGTGCTGGTAAATTCCCTGATAAATATAATGGTCCCTTTAAGAAGGTGCTGATGATTTGAAGAGGAGGAGATGAACGGGCACCAGCCCATTAGCTGGACCGCTGGGGAGGGAATCCTCACTTACGTTGCTAACATTTGGAAAATGAATTTATGTGAGGGTGTGGGGTGACGGTGGTGTTGGATTGTAATTCTGTGGACAGAAACAATGGAAGTGACTTCACTAACTGAAGTGAAGTAGACTAAAGATTTCCAGCATGACTACACTGAAAATGTTTAAGTGAAGACAGTGGGGGATTCTTAGTTGCCAGGTTTGACATATTGAGTTTCAAGATTTCCCAGGATTTTTTTTTTATTAAGCAGCTGCAGTTATGCACAACAGTATTTTGCTCTAAAGGAGAAATGAGATAACACCATGTTTTTATTAAACTTCAAAGAACAACCTTATCAACCCAGATGTGTTAAGTGTACAGCTGCAGATCACACAGGCTGTGAATGGCAGGAGTTCAATCTACATGGAGACTATCCAACTAAAGAAGCTTGTCAGGGAGAATATATTGGACTGGAATGTTGGCATTTTAGTCTTTTTAAAACCTTACTTAAAACTAAGATCAGCCATCTCAGCAACTCTGGGAATAATAGTTGGAGGAATTTACCATGATTTTCAAAGTGAAGTCACGTTGAAAATTTCCTGTCTCTCATCTTTTTGCTGACAGACCTTTGACCCATGTTGTTTTGCTCAGATACAAAATAAAGTTACCAAACTATCAGTGCTTAAGTTTCCAAGGATCATGGTACTGGCCACCTGAAAAGATAATTTTCAGAAACAATTATGAGAAGGTTGATCCATCTTTTTAAAGGCCACAGTGCTACATGCCTATAGGGAAATATGCCCTACTGAAAGTAATGGTGATTTCTTCTGCATAAATATGTGCAGCATTTGCTGCTGGTGTGTTTAGAAGATTTGCTTGCACCTTAAGAGAGTCTGGGAGCATTTTTGCAAATAGGCCATTTATAACCAACTGCACTTGCTGCATTGTTGGACATTTTATTTGAGTATGTCAAAAAAAAAAATGGAATAGAATGGAAGCTCCATTGTGCTTTTAAAATTTTAGATCAGCCATGTCCTGAATCTGCATCTGTGGAAATGATTGCCCACACTGGATGGTGATTATGGAGGCTGCAGTTGGGAAGCTATTAGGTTGAAGTAGGTTGTTACAAAAAATTCTGTTATGTCTAGAGCCAGGATCCTCTGATTTTGGCAGCGTGGGCCTAAATGCATTTGTCTTTTAGCCAAACGTTTATTAGACTTGGGTCTTGCAAGAAATTTCTCAGAAAGAAATTCCTGAGCAAAAACATAATTTGTGAAAATATTTAGTAACCTTCAAATCTTATACAGTACTTTGCAAAATATGTGGCAGGAAGGAAGGAAAGGAGGAGATGTAGAAACCAGGCATACTACAGTAAAGAAATTGAGAGGGATTTAGGGAATGCGCTACTGGCAAGAGGGTAGCACCTATTGTTCCACAGTACAGAGAGCACCAGTTTAAACTTAGTATCAATCCTCACAGCCTTTGAAGTTTCAGCGAGTAGAAGTTCACCTAACTTGGGAGATTCCACAGCAAACAACTTGCTGTCCACAGTGTGAAATTCTACTGTGGAATCTCTTTAGTTTGGGGCATTCAGGGAGTGGCGCTTGCTGCTGTTCTTAGAGTTAGACAGCAGCAGGGGGCGGCCTTTTCTTTTACCACTGTTAGTTTCAGTTGCAATCAGGTTTTTTGGCCTGGTGAACTTGCAGGAGTGTTGTCAGAGTCTCAGGGGAGCATAACTTGTAAGAGCACACCCTTATATTGTGATCTAATTGCTGTTCTGCTTTTAACATTTTTTGCCCTGAAAATGAATACATGGTGGTTCCTTTTCCTGTGTATGTGAGAAAACAACTTCATGGCAGGTTGATCTTTAAACTGCTTGGCCCTTTATCTTGAACTGCCAATGCATGAATAACATTCAAGCATTGGCTTGTGTTTTGTGGTGTTAGTCTGTCACAAAGGAGTTGTTTGGATTTCTTTGAGCTCCGGGACTGATACAAACTCTGCGGAATGCTGTATTTCAGAAAAGGCCAGCCAGGGTTTTGCAGGTTATCATAATTACATTTTTCCTTCTGCTTAAAGGTTAGGCGTTATGTCACCTAGTCAACGAGTAGCCAGATAAAACCAGGCTTTCTGACTAAGTCCTGATCTGATTGACATAATTGAATATCAAGAGATGTGATTAGCAAGCAACTGCAAAACAGTTGCTGCAGTAACGTTGCACAACTAGGTATAAAGATCTGAGGTTTCTGTGGGATCATAGAATAGCTTATTGAGGGGACTCATAGTGAAGCTTTAAAGATGCAGATGATCAAGTTGCACTATTTAAGACTTCACATTATTACATGCTAAACTGCAAATGAGAAGGCCAGCAACTGAGTAATTGTCTCTTTCTGCTGTGTATCAGTGACCAGTCTCTCTTAAATAGAGATTGACAAATATCTCTTAATTTCCTTTGTTCTTGCATTTGTATCTTAAAAGTTAGAATAGTTAGAGTACTTTGTTATTTTGCACCATTTTTCTTGTTTGAATATCATTCATATGAAAGGATAGAATATAGAATAGAGCTGGAAGGGTCCTTGGAGGTCTTCTAGTCCAGCCCGCTGCTCAAGCAGGAGAAGCTATACCATTTCAGACAAGTGACTATCTAGTCTCTTCTTAAAAACCTCCAATGATGGAGCACCCATGATTTCTGGAAAGCAACGAAGCAATTTCTTACCTTTTTTTCCTGTTGTTGTGGCTGCATTGAGTCTGCTTTTGTAGTGTTCTGTTGCTAACAGATTGGCAAGTTAATTTAAGAACGTTACTTCCAAATGAGGAAGAATAATAATGCTTTTTGCTAGAATTATTATCATAATGGAGTGTGCCGGCAATGGAGTTTAGTATTCTAGGTATATTCTAGGGAGCATTCTGTGTTTAATATCATTGAGATACTAACCTAAATTTCATGTAATTCATACTTACATAGGAAATAGGCAAAGAACTCAGAAATAAGAAGGTGCCTCTATTCACTTTTCATACCATTATAATTATCAGTTTTTAGAAGTTGATAATTCTCCCACTGTCCTTCCCCCTTCTCATATTTATACATTTGAAAGTGATGAAGCAAAAATAAAAACTCTGTAGAAGATGCTAAATGTCTGCCAGCTATTATGTGGACACAGGATGCATCTCTTTGGATGATCCACAGATTATTTAAAAAATCCTAAATCATTTAGGACAGCCATTTAGCTATCTTTAGATAGATGGCGAGATGGGTGGTACGTAAATTTAATAAATAAATAGTTTGTGATGAAGTTAAAGGGTAAATTAGTTGCTCAGGCAAAGACAGTAGGTACCCCATGACTTTCATACTGAGCTCTATTTGGGGATACATCCCCTTCAGTGTGTACGTGGGTCGTAAGATTTCATTACATGGAAAAAAAACCTGTTAAATTTGTTTCACAGCATGAGGGTCAAGTGTTTGAGATGCTCAGTCTTTGTCTTTGTCCATTAGTTTTCTTCTGAATGCAGATGCATAAGGAGGTAGATAATAATACTTTCAACTCAGCGTTATTATGACAAAGTTTCTTGTGCTCTTAATGCTCAGAAAGAAGTGAATAATCAGCAAGGTGTTACATGTCTGGCTATGTGCCGGCAAGTTTTCCCAGACACTAAATTGTTTAATTCTCCAGTTTGCATTTTAAGGTTAAGGTCAGCCTGAAGGGGAATAAGGAGGAGTTGGCCCACACTAATCCCACAAGTCTTGCTAGAGCTTGGACTGGACAGAAGGTTGCTGTGGATGGAAGTGCTCCTTTTGAGCTGGAGATCGCCCATCACTACACATTTTCTCTCTCTGAGCAACTGTCTCTTTAAATAGGCACTTAGGCTGGGCAGCCAGTAGAAATCCCGGGCAGGCTTCTCCTCAGATGGTGGCCTTCTCAGTCCCACATGACCAAGAATTAACTTTCCGCAATTATCAAGAGCACTCTGTCTCTCGTTCCCTCTCCCCACTCCCAGCACGTGCCTGCGCTTCAGTGGAGCAACCTTTATGCTGGTTTGTCACAGGTTCAGGACTGTTCAAAACGCTTACTGGTTTCTGTTTTTTCCATGATGCAAGCAATTTGTGCTTTTTATCACACTGGGTTATCAACGTAGACACTGCAGGCCTTGGAAGGCAAAAAAAACAAAAAACAAAAAAAAACACTTAGGTCAAACAGTATCTCCTGCCTCTCTAAGGACTCCATTAGCTACTTCTAATGTGCCTGTTGGAGGAACAGGCAGAAGCCCTTGTTTTGTTTAAAAGATCTCTTATTCTGTTTGGAAGACAGATTTTGTACTCTTGCATTGAGCCATGCGTCTCTATCGCCTGCTTCAGTTTTGCAATGAATCATTAGTTTTAGCCTAGTCATGGTAGGATTGTGTGTGTGTTTGTATGTATGTATAAATTTGTTAAGGCTGGGGGCCTTGCATTCTCCCGCCCCCAATGTTGCATAAAAAAATTGGACTGGAGTGATTTTTAGTTTCATGCACCTTTTCCTGCATATTTGGATCAGCCTTTCTCAACGCTAACTGTGGGCTGTCCAGATGCTTTGGACATGACAGCTAGAATTTCAGCCATTAGCCACGCTGGCTGGTAACTGATGAAGGCTGAACTAGATGTTGGTGGCTGGGCTGGAATAAAATAATAATTTCTCTAGTAGAACTTCCCTCGCTTTATTGAAGAAGATAATCTATTCTAAACACCTAACATTAGAACTTAATAATAAATATCATAATGAGGTAGATCCGGAATAAATAAGGCCCACTGAAGTTCTTTTGAGCTTTTCAAAGTTCAAAAGTAGTTTCAATTGGATTGTACCTCAATCCAATCCAGAATTACTCATATCAAATTCTACAATAATTGAAGCAAATTATGAGGCCCTTTGTGTAAATATGAAATTATGAAAATGTTTTGCTAGCCAGCCAGAGTGCCCAACCCAGAATGGTGACAACATTTTTGGAGGGAGTAAGGTGATTGTTTGCTTCTTGTAGTTTAGAAACACGAACGAGGGGCATTTCTGTGCTGGAGTAAAACTAAAACTAAAACATTTTGGAGAAGGTCAGGAAATGGTATGGCGTGGGTTTATGGAAGGGAGCAGGACCTTCCCTCCCATTAAGTTCCTTGATTTTTGTGCTGAAAACTGCTTGACTAGAGTCTAGAATGAGCTTCTGCTTCTTCTCTGGCTACTTTTTGTATAGTCTTGGCAGTAGTATAGGGCCAGAAGTTAAAGGAAGAAGCATATTTTCCAGCTACATGGCACTGTGTGATGATTCCTGGAAAATGTGATATTCCCACTGCAGAAAATTTTCTGAGGAAATTGAATCTGGTCCTGCTCGACAGCTGTACCTTTGAGAGAATCTGTTAGGCTAACATCAAATAGGAGTTGAGGTATTTTACATGTGAAGGGACACTGTGTTGGAACCTCTGAGTTTCTGAAATGACCAGTTTCTGTGTCCATTCACTTCAGGGTAAAGCTTCTCTAACAAGCTGCCACCATGCCACGAGATTCGTGGTCTTGTGAATCATTTTTATTTCCCTCTTGCAAATGCATTCAATGTCTAGCTGGTTAAAATTCAGACAAGACAGATGCTAAACTTGTCAGTGATTCATCATATCTTGCTCATCCACAATCCCTATAGTCTGCCTTCTTAGCCTTTAAGTACATTTTAAGTAGGCTAATGCATTTACTGAGAGCCTGTATTTTGCTGAGCCTGTTGGGTAAGAATCCAGTAGAAGGGGCAGACTTAGTGGTCCTTGTGTCTTAAGTCTATGTGTATATTATATTGTAATGTTAATGTTAGACTTCACAGAATAAGTGTAACTAATCCCTCCTTTTCCTTTCTCCCTTCCCTTTGTTTTCTAGTTATCCCATTTATGACCGTCTATGAGCGCAGTGTCTGCAGGCCAATTGAGACCATGGTAGATATTTTCCAGGAGTATCCTGATGAGGTGGAATACATCTTGAAACCACCCTGTGTGGCCCTGATGAGATGTGGAGGATGCTGTAATGACGAAGCGCTAGAATGTGTGCCTACAGAGCTGTACAATGTCACCATGGAGGTGAGACTATGGTTAAACAGTCAAGGCAACTTTTGACCTGCAGTTTTGTCTTGTTTTCTTTAACAAATTCCACAATGGATGGTTTTTATAATTTGGGAAGGATCAACTGGTGGTCTTCGACCACATCCAGCTCCTAATATAAGCACTAGTATCTGTTGGGTGTGGAAAGAATAGAGAAGGATGAATCATAGAATTATAGGACTGGAAGGGACACAGAAGTCTTCCAGTCTAACTCCTAGCTCAAGGTAGGAGCCTTATATTATCCCAGTTAAATGGTAAATGTCCAGTCTAGTTTTGAAAACCTCTAGTGATAGAGCACCCACAGCACCAGGAGGTGAGGTATTCCATTGATTAATTGTTCTCACTGTCAGAAAATTTCTTCTTACTTTTAGGTACTTCTCTTTAACAAGCTTACATCCATTACTTTCTGCCCTTAGAGAATAAATAAATCCCCTCTTCTTTGTGACAGCTCCTTAAATAGTAAAGACTGTTAGTATGTCATCTCCCCTCTCCCCCCCAATCCTTCTTTTCAATAGGCTAGACATGCCTAGCTTTTACCTATTTTTAATGTGACCAGAGTAACGTGACTAGGTCATGTTGTTCTTGGGCAATATGAGTAGGTCAGAACTGCTTCTGAGATTATAAAAAGTGCAGCCTAAATATAAAAACAAAAACAAAAGTAACCCTCCCCCCAACAAAACAGAACAGAAAAGTAATTGCCCTGGTGGCCTTTGTTATTTCAAGAACTATACATGCGGCTTTGGCTATTGTGATGCTCTCATGTTCTCCAAAGGGAAGGATTGTAATATGAAGTGATGCTTCACATTCATTTAAACCTGAATATAATTTCCCCTGAAAATTCAGAGACCACTTTTTGCCTATACTTCTATATATATATGTACACACAGAGATCATATACTCATGTAATAACAACCTACATTTCAAGTTTCTGTTTCCTGTGTGTGCTTCACTTTCTAACCATTTTAACAGGTAGTTTGCCTGATAAACTAAATAGACAGATTACTTGCCCCAGATCTGTTATTCTATATATACCTTGCTTAATTCTCTTTAAATAACATCCAAATGTTAGAATCTATATACCGGTATCAAAGGATCTATGTGAGTTAGCCAAGACCACTTCGTAAGGCAATCTGTTTTGATGAGCAGGGCAAAAAATCTTTTAACCTTTAAACTTGTGGACATGAGGCCTATTTACGAAGTAGTCCTTGTTGAATGACTGCCTCATTTAGTGATTGTTTGCAGGTACTATAGGGATGAAAAATAGATACTTTGTCACCAATCTAATTTGCGGGTTTGTAAAGCAAAGGAAAACTGAAGTGAGATAATAAACATAGTCATGGTTTCACCTAATGACCAATTTGATTAATAACCAATTTGCTAAATCCAATTGTGATTGCTAAATGAAGACTAATTGTACTTTTTTTTGGCATGGTGATTCATATCAGGAATTTGGCATTTCTTACTGTTTTTGAGCATTTTCCAATACATTCCTGCTCAAAACTGAGTCCCATGAATTTAGAGCAGTGTTTCTTACACTTTTAAGATGTATGGATTTTAACTCCCAGCATGGCTGGCTGGGAAATTTTGGTAGTTGAAATCCACATATCCTAAAGTTGCCAAGTTTTAGAAATACTGGTTTAAAAGGTAAAATGAGGATAGGATGGCAGCGTAAGAATGCTAACTTATCTAGCCTTCATTTTGCCCCCTCTGTTTTATCGTTATTTTGCTTATTTGTTTTGTGAGATGGCTGTTGAACATTACCCATTTGGGAATGCGACTCACTGTCCCTCTTTTTTCTTTCTCCCTTCTACTGCATTCTTTCCTTCTAGATCATGAAACTCAAACCCTATCAGAGCCAGCATATACATCCAATGAGCTTCCAGCAGCACAGTAAATGTGAATGCAGGTGAGGACAGAGAGCTTTTCTGATTGAATTTGGAGAAGGATTATACGATTATACCAATAATAGTACCCAGCTGGTTACCTGTATCCACCTATTCACCCAAAATCTTGTGGTCTTGTTCTATATTGGGAAGGATTTTTTCCTTGCTAGCCATAGGTTTGGTAATTTAATCTATATTGATTGACAGATGATGTACGTTTACTGTACAGTAATAGGAGGGCTTTAACTTTTCTTCTTTAGAAACCTCAGTTACATCAACATTGCTTCAGCAACAGAAGCATTCCTTATGGGTCTGCATCTGGGTCATAAAATGAATGTGTGGGTATCTGGTGTGTTTACATGCTCTCAATCTCTGTCATGGAAATTTCACTGGCTGCTTAGTACATTCTTTGGATAGGTGCAATTGAGAACCAGCAGCTAGTTAAGAAACATTGTATTGCTGTTTTGCTCCAACTGAGTAAACAGGTGGTTGGGTTTTGCCTATGTCCCTAGGTGCTCTGATCCCTTAGCCCCCAACCTTTGTATTATAAGTTTACATGATCACGAAAACATGATTACAATCAAGAGAGCTACTTTGGTGCAATGGTGCAATGGCTAAAGTGCTGGACTAGAATCCCAGAGAATGCAAGTTCTAATCCTCTCTTAGATGTGAAAGTGAGTTCAGTGACTTTGGGCCAGTCACTCTCTGCAACCTAAATCACCCTACAGGTTTACTGTGGGAAAAATAGAAGGCAGAAACATTGTATATTTTGCCTTGAGTTGTACAAAATAACAGTGGGATATAAATCTAATAATAAATAGATCCGTATAAGGCAGAGCTCTGATGTCAACGCAAGTTATATTCATTTTCATGGCAATATGTACAAAATCTCCCTTCAGATTTTGCTATTTAGTCAATGTTGGGCAAAGGGAAATAGAGCTGGGGATATTGGGGGCAAGGCCAAAAGATACGACTTTTTAATGCATAGATTTAGGCATAACATCTGAATAGTGTTTTAATTTGATCAGAAAGAAATGTGCTCTCTTTTCTGCCCTTGGCTGTCATAATTAAGGCCAACTTCAATAACCAGATAGTCCTATGGGTTTTAAGCTTGTGCTGCCAGATAACATTGCCAGTGGACAAGGATAATGGAATTGGTAGTCTGGAACATTTGGAAGGCTGAAACAGACAGTGCTGGAAGGCAGAAGAGCATCCTTTATTAAGTTTTCTGCCGAAATTGGCATGGTAAAACGTGGATGTGATCTTTATATTTATTGCTAGTTCTCTTCTAATCCTGCTTTTCTTTTCTTCCGTTGTAGACCAAAGAAAGAAATCAGAATTATACAAGAAAAGTAAGTGACCTGGATTATATCCCTCCCCTAAATTGGTGCTGGTGATCTCCCTCCTTTCTTTCTTAGATCACTACAAATAAGAATTAGTTGTTGCTGTTCTTTAAAGAAATCAAGTGTTCATCTAAAGAATTATATCTCGAATCCATTCCTCTTAGCTACAGTCACACATGTAGCTTTGACAGCTGTGGTTCCTTTATGCTTTGAGGCCATTTTGAAACTGTTTACTTATAAAAATATGTCAGGAACAGCATGGAATTAACCGAAAGCTTTTATCCCTTTTCAACTGGATTCTAGCTGAAATTTTCCTTCACATGCATTTGACCCCATTGCCCTCCCATCTCTTTGCTGCTTTGATGAAAACTTGCTGATGTTTTCAGCAACTTTCATAGATACCTAACATTAAGGCTGTGCATGGAAGCTCTACTATCTCACTTAGAACAAGGGAGTTTTGCCCTTTCATGATCCAAAAGTCATGTACGCCCAGTCAAAGAGTGGGTACGGTTCTGATGTGAATTAACTTTGCATATCAATCATGAAAGGTGGAATAAAGAGAGTTATTTTATTGCCAGCATTCCCCAGCATGGTGCCTTTTATAGTGCTTTTGGAATATCTATCCCAGGCTATTGGTGTTGCAGTCTGGGGCCAACCAGATAGTAGTTCAAAGCATCTGGAAATACTGCATTGTGGTGACTGTAGATGAGTTGTGTGTGGGAATGGAAGTAGCTGATCTTGTAATGTGAAACTGACATCTACCTTGAGACTTGTGTGGTATTATTGAATGATAAAATAGAATTCTTCTCTATACATTAGCCAGCCTAATCAAATATGGATATACTTTTTAAATTTCTAGCTTAAAAATAAATGCATGTATGCACTGTGAGGGTATATTAAGTTGGTTTATGGTCTGCGAGTTGGCTTGGAAGCTGGGGGAGAAAGAGAGAGAGAATGGGGATTGGGGAGGATATTTTTAGTTAGTTGTGCTGTTTTCATACATGTCCTAGCTTAATTGAATTCTCATGAATTCACATTGTGGAGCCATCAGTGGATTGCCCGGGGAAATACTGCTAGCTTGGCTTATACTCTTCTGGTGCACATGTTATTCAGCTGAATGGCAGAGTGACTCAGAGATGTAAGAGTGTTGTGATTGAGTGAGCACCGTGGCCACAGTCTTCCCTCTGGGACTATAGCTTTCCACTCCTTCAGGTGGCTTACTTTGCTCTGCAAATCTCCATATCGGTATCGGGTTCCTCTGGTTTGGGTTAAGCTGAAATTCCTCTTAATGCTTGATGCCTTTTTTCATGGTGTGCCTCTGGATGAATGTGGCATTAATGAATGTAAAACTTTGTGAAAGTTTCCTGACGTAAACATGCTTTCTCTGCCCTGCTAGTAATTCTGTGTTCTTGTGATGCTTACTTTGCTTGTGGTTAGGAGAGAAAAACTGATGCCAACCAAGAGGCTTGAACAAGATCCACGGCACATCCTGTCCATTAACCTCAGGGACTTCCTCCTTTATTACAGCATCTCCTTCTTCTAAAGTTTAAATAAACTGTTTCTAGGAAGAAAGGAGTACTTTTTCTATTAGGTTTTGTCCCAAGAATATTGCATTTTTCCACGTGCATTTCTCTCAGAATCTACTGCTGGAGCAGTAGGTGCTAAGTTTCACCTGGTTTTCTCCTTGGTTGGGATTGCTGCTCTAGGTCTGTGCACATTATCAAAAGTACACAGGAAGACCTTAATGTGTGTGGGTAGGAATTTGCTTTGCAGAACGTCCCAGGGTTTTTCTAGGCAGAGCTAAGAAATCACTTGTCTGAAAACCTACCAGAGACTCTGTCGCATAGTGTAGACAATATTGAATTAGATGAACTGGCAGACTGTTCAGTAGAGTTGGTTTCTTAGGATCACCGTTTTTAATGAAAGGGTGAAAATCAAACCTATACATTACTTTCTGTGGCATTTGCAGCAGGGAAGGGGGCTCAGATTCTCTGTTAAAAAATACAGTTGTGTTATCTTCCAAGGAATGATAGTTAGATTAGCCCCATTGCCTTACCTCACAGTGTAGAAGTTGGATATATTTTAAACCTCTAGTACCAGCAAGTGGGAGGGATCAGAGGTCATCTGCCTATATGTAGTAGCTCACAGAGTTCTTGGATGTTAGTGACAACCCCTATAATAATGGGATTCAGACAGGCCATAGTTAAGTTCCAAGAGCAGAGCAGAGCAATTGAGGCTGAACTGCATATTAGTAGCTTACCTCCTTTTTCATAGAATGCAGAATTACCTTCCTATCTTTCACTGTTATCTGCCTATAGGTGAACAGCTCAAAGGAGCTTTCTGATGGTTCCAGTGGGAATTCTCAGAAATAATTTGCCGAGGGTAAAGCTTGTACATGTCAAAATGAAAAGGATAAAACAAGCAGGTGCAACACGGAAGCACATTTGTCCATTGTTAAGGGCTGCCCAGTTCCTTCCTTCCTTCCTTACTGAGGTTGGAGAGCCCATTCTCTCTGGGGAGCAGAGAACTAATTTTTAGGGCCCATACTGGAGCCAAAATAAGGCATTTCATTTTCTTAGGAAAGGAACAGAGTTTTTGTAGGCTGGGTCGTATTTGAAGTGAGACATGCCTATCTGTAACTGGAAGGGAAGTTGAGAGTCTTGTCAGGTTTCAACTTTTGATAGAGTTGTGTGAAGTACAGAAACAAATTTATTCATTTAAAAGATTTATATGGCCACCCATCATAAAAAAAAAACAACAACTCACAGCGAGAAAGAAGAAATGCCTCAACTCCAAGGACTTCTACAGTTTAGATGCTTATGCTTTAGCTAAGTGCATATGGTAGCTTCTCCTTCTTTTTCTTCCTTTTTTCTCTCCCCTGTGCACTCTCTCTCTCTCTCTCTCTCTCTCTCTCTCTCTCTCTCTCTCTCTCTCTCTCTCTCGCTTGTTTTGTTTTTCTTCCAGAAAATCAAAGCGAGAAAAGGGGAAGGGTCAAAAAAGAAAGCGCAAGAGAGGCCGGTATAAACCACAGAATTTGTACGTTTTTGCATCATGTGCTTTTAGACTCTGCCCTTTATCCATTTCCTTCTGTTCACCCCTCAAATCAAAACTCCTGCTTGCATTACATCTAATTAAACAATCAAAGGAGCAAATAATTTTCACTCACATCTCCAAATCACTTGTTATCGTGGTTGCACTATAGTTTGGGGACATTGGGGAACATATAGAAGCTGTGATCCTTTTTTTGTTTTTCTTTGCTTGGGATTATTCTGGTTGTTGAAGGCACAGTGACCTAAAGGGACAGGCAAATTTCTCTTATTTCCACTCTTGCTTTTCCCCTAGAATGCTCTTACATGATTTCCCCCAACCCATTTCCATTAATTTCCTCTTGGCCTTCACTTGTAAACCTGTTGGTGTGGCAACAAGAGCTTCATACTTGTCTTTCATGCATGTTTGCCTGTGTGTGAGTGTATGGAGTCTGATGGAAACTACTAACCATTACCAGAGGGGAGCTAGAGGATTCTGGGAAAATTGGGGATTGTTCTCTCTTTCTCTCTCTGCTGGAATTGGGAGCCTTGTCTCTTTCTCTGTCTTTTCTGTATCTCAATTCACTAAATCCTGCATTTCCAGCAATTCTCAGTTGGTGGGGTGATACAGGTGTATGTGGGGGGGGGGAGGATTTCAAGAGCTGCTGTTTTGATTCAGTCTGTATGGAAAACAACGCAACTTGAATAGGAGCAGCTGGGTTCTGAAGTCTTGTTTTCGCTCTCTCTTTTTTTTAAGATGGGGGTTTCTCTGTAGAAAAAAGAGTTCCCTTGAGTATTTTTTTTTTTTTTGCTATTGGCTCAGAGACCTCAGTTAACAATAAGGAGGCTCTCCTTTCCACTGCAAATTGGACTAATGCAGGATTTGTGGATTGTGCAGTTGCAGAGAGCCCATTTCTGCCTTTTAAAAAGCTATTGCAAGTAAGTGTTGGAATGCCTTTGGGAGTGTCCAACCCCCCCCTCCCAGCAGTGCTCTAGACGTGCAGTGTTGGGAGTGGGGGGTAAGGGGTGGGGGCAAGGGTTGCTTCAATGTGTAGGGTGTTGCATGTGTACATTTCTTCTCGCTAAAGCGCTGTAGCTTAGACCTCTTTCCTTTTGCCTTTTTGCAGTCACTGTGAACCTTGCTCAGAAAGGAGAAAGCACTTGTACAAACAAGATCCCCTGACCTGTAAATGTTCCTGCAAATTCACAGACTCACGTTGCAAGTCGAAGCAGCTTGAGTTAAACGAGCGCACTTGCAGGTTTGTGTCTTGAAGAATGAAAAACAGCAAATAAACCCCACATACTACTCTCTCAGACATATTCATTCAATACACACACACACACACACACACACACACACAGAGAGAGAGAGAGAGAGAGAGAGAGAGAGAGAGAGAGAGAGAGAGAGAGAGAGAGAGAGGTGGACAGACAGACAGACAGGCAGGCAGACAGACAGACAGACAGACAGACAGACAGACAGAAAGGAATTAGCTTTTGCTGGTTTCTAGTGCCATTATTCTTCTTTTCTTCTGCTTGGCCAGTCGGGCAAGAGGGAAAGAGATGGTGTAATCTGCCTAAAGTTTAAAACTTCCCTTGTTCTGGCAGAGTTGAACTGAGCTGTCTGTCAGTAGGGTGATGATAGATAATTTAGAATACACCTCTTAGGGAACAAGGTGGCTCCTTCCACATTGCTAGCGCTCCGGAGAAATCCTCAAAGACTTTTATGCAGTCCTTGTATAATGCAAAGGGCTGTTTCAATGAGATTGCCAGTCTTTTTTTGCCTCAAAACAAAGATTTTGTCTCTAAATCCATTTTTAAAGTTCTACAACAGGCCTGCAGTGGATTAAATCTATGTGGGACTGAGTCATAAATCAAGACGTGCATTCTTTCCTGCACCTCTCTTTTACCCTAGAGTGTGTGTTTTTTAAGAAGAGTGCATGATTAGCCCTTTCTTTCTCTGTATTATTTCTGTGTGTTCAGAAGGGTGAATTGCCTGGAAAAATACCTTGGCTAAAGCTCAGGTGGTCAAAGTAAAAACCCAGGATATGTATCCCAGATGGATACTCTACCCGGTGTCGGGCAGATGGCATACTGTCATCTGAGTTACCTGCTTTGTGGCTGCAAACGTTAGCCTACCCACCCCTAAGTATGGTTCTGAAAAGGCAGAACACGTTTGCTGTGACTAGATTAGATCTCTGAGAATATTGCATGAGGCTCTACCTTTCCGTGGACATCAGAAATGCTCACCTAGAGCCAGGCTGATGGTATTAGGCTTTATACGTGCGTATATATATATATATCTATATATATATCTATATATATATCTATATATATATATATATATATATATATATATATATATATATATATATATATATATATATATATATATATATATATATATATCATGAAGCTCAGTTCTCTGCCTGGGAAAGGACTTGAGACATGGCTGCATGTGTAGAGGAAACATGTGAAGATCTGTAATCTGAGTGTGGATGCCTAGTACCGCAGCATGAAGAGAGCCAGCTCTTCTTGAGTTACAGTTCACCGTGCAGAAGTAGCCCCTGGAGAGAAACCAGACATTTGTCTGACCTTGACCTTTATAGTATCCCCTCAAATTAACCAATGAGAAGTTTGAAATAATCTTGAAGTAAGTGCCATGCTATTCCCAAGGGAAGAGGAAGGGGGGAGGAATGGCTGATTAAGAAATTGCCCCAGCGTAGGACCAAGGCCAGCGTTCAGGTTGCCCTCAGAGTAGTGCCAGAGGATAGATAGGTTGGATTGTTTTGGCTTTGGCAGCTGCTCGGCTGCTTCAAATGAACTCTTCACTGCAGGGAGGAAATCTGGACTCAGAGGGCACAGCTGACTCTTCGTTTCCTGGTTTTTGCACAGCTGCTATGGTTGCTGCTGTGTTTTTAGGCACTAATCTCTGCCTCTGCAAGCAGTGGAATTAAGCTCTTTGTTTCTCCCCCTTTTGCTGGCACAGGGCACCCCGGCTTGCTTTGACTGCACCTCTGTAAACACACAGCAAAAAGAGGTTAGTGTGGCGAACAGGGTAGGTTGTCTCTATACAGGTACGAGTGAGAGTCATGCCAGGATGTAAAAAACCAACCTTGGAGATGAAGGAGTTCTTAATAGTATTCTTATCTGTGGGGAGAAAACTGGAGGAAATGCAGTGGCTTTTTCTTTTCTTTTTTTAAAGAGCAAATCTTGTTGGTCCCTATATAGCAGTGTTTCTTAACCTTGGCAACTTTTCGATGTGTGGACTTCAACTCCCAAAATTCTCCAGCTAGCAGTGCTAGCTGGAGAATTCTGGGAATTGAAGTCCACACATCGTAAAGTTGCCAAGGTTGAGAAACACTGCTATATAGGATTTTGATCTATTCTGTGGCAAAACACTTTTGCTAATCTTTTAACCCAAGAGGTTCCTTCTCACCTGTTAATGCCGTATCTGTTTGGAGACTCCCACATATTGTAGTGACATAATCTCTCCTCCCTTCTCTCCTCTCCTTCACAGATGTGAAAAACCAAGGCGGTGAGCAGCAGGGGAAGAAAGGGAGTGCGGGAGCAGCCTTGGTTCTGGAGCCTGACATCTCACCTGGTCAGAAATTGAAAACAAACACTAATTCAAATGAACACTAAAAATGAAGGATCAGCAGCGCACAGCACTTTTGAGTATGGACGATAGACTCTGGAAGGAACATTCCCTGAGGACCCGCGCAGGATTCACCTTTCGGTTTTGAACTGGTTTTACAGAAAAACTTTCCTTCTCATGCTGCTAAGATATAGAGCCAGGGAGAGTGGAGTGATATATGTTTGGGACTCCCCATACACATGAAGTATATGTATATGTATATAAATATGTATGTGTATATGTATATATACTGAATTTCTAAAACATTGCTAACATTATTGGTGTCTTCACTGGATATACTCAACTGCTGTGGACACAAGTGGGCTGTTTGGGACATAAGAAAGAAACTACGACTGGACTCCAGTCAACACTGCTCAATATATTCTTCATACTCTGTCTGACCCTCTAAAGCCTGCTGGTCTCATTTCCTCTCCCCACTCTCCTGCCCCAGTCCCGTGCGGTGAAACATTTATGCGAAAAAAGAGATGGCAGGGGATTCTCAAAATGGCACCTTGGAATACTGTGGGTCAAAAGGTCAAGGAAATAACTCTTAAATGCTGGAATCAATGAATCAATCAAATTCTCTTCTTCTTGAAAATCTCTTCTGAATCTGGCTCACAATCTGCTGGCTTCGCTGAGGCGTTGGTGTATATTTTTGTATTGACTTGCTGCAGGAACATTTTGCCACAGATAACGTGTTTTGGCCTTAATGATGGGAAATGGCTGACGTTTGGACTTGTCAGCTCAAGGAGGCATCCCTGGAAACCTGCCATCCCTGTTGGCCCTTAAATAATGGATGTTATATTGGCAGAAGGAGACAGAGGAAAGAAGGGGGGAGTAACAGAGAGCCGGGCAGTTGAACCAGCACTGTCAACTATCATTATGCACAGAGCTGCCACTGAAGATACTTCTGGAACTTCTCTGGAAAGGGATATTAATCTAAAGTATATATGCGCAATAGACAGGACGTGTGAGTGTGTGTGAGTGAGGGGGTATTTACATACAACTGTATAGGGGTTTTTTTGTGCCTAATAAGTTTAAAATTGGCTTGTTACATTTTGGGCCTTTGAGGGAAAAGCTGGGGAGAGCTTACTCTTTTAGCATTGTAAATTTATTATTCTCAGTCTTGTATCATGAATTATATTAAGACACAGTGTTCTTTGCTGGACTTGTGATGTAGGACTTATTCCACCACAAAAAAAAAAAAAATAGCATAGAGTCTCCCCACTGTCAATAATATCTGGTTAATTTGGCCCATACATCCAGATATGACTTGCATGAAGGGTCAGTGGGGGTCTACACTGAATTCCAGAGTTACTCTGCTCCCCGTGTTGACAGAAGAACTTCTGAATTAAAGAGGGACCTTGTGTTGCATTCTAAAGCAACCCTCATGACTTCCTCACTTAAGATTCTACAATTAAGTTACAGATAATATGGGGAATGGGAGGAGCAGAGTGATTTTGGGGCAGTTCTAAAGGTGTTGTCCAGTTATTCACTGCATGAGCTGAAATAATATTAAATAACACTGCTATGAAAAAGATTTAAGAAGGAAGACAAAACCACCATACTTCCTTCTGTCCTTAAAGTTGTACCTATTCCCAAATTAGGCAATTCACCTTGACTTTTTGACCTTTACTTTTGAAGTGCCCATTGTAGACATTATAAAGTGTGATTGTTTTACCCAGTTTCCCCATTGACCTATACAGACCAGCAATGTAGGCTTTTGGTTAGCCTCCCTCGATCCAAGCCCTTCTGTAGCTATTAAACTTCAGAGCCAATATTCTGAATCAGCAAGGCAAATAGGTTGAGAAAAGTGGGAATTGCTGTTGAATAGTTCTGGAAGGTAGCAGATTGGGGAAGGCTATCAAGCTTTTTCTGTTAAGTTTCTTGAATGGTTGATTGCTGTGTTATTCTGGTAACAGTTTGGGACCTAGTTGAATAGCCTTAAGTGCTTCTATGCAAAAAGATTTAAGTTCAGGTGCACACAGAATTGATCTAAGTCCCAGGGTTAATAGCATTTTAACATGCTTGGATTTTGATTCATCATCAAAAATCTAAGCCAGTGTAAATCTGATGAAAGGGGGAGAAATGATGGTTTTCTTTTTTGCATATACCGTACTTTCCGGCGTATAAGGCGACCTGGCGTATAAGACGACCCCTGACTTCGGCACCGATTTCCATGCCTAGAAAGTCGTCTTATCTGCCGTAAACTACCGTAATTTCCAGCATATAAGATGACTTGGCGTATAAGATGACCCCTGACTTCGGCGCCGATTTCCGCGCTTTAGAAAGTCGTCTTATACGCTGGAAAATACGGTAGATCCAAAATAAGTGTTTTTATAACTGTTTGTAACCAAGGCAGTATATATGTAACTTTCCAAGACAGTAGACAAAGCTCTGATACCAGGCAATTGGCAAGATTCCATTTAACTCTGGTTTGAAAATGTCCTTTGAACAATGCTTCTCAAATTGGCAACTTTTAAATATGTGGACTTTTAACTTCCAGAATTCCTCAGCCATGGGGGAGTGTGGCAGTTGAAGTCATGCAACTTAAAGTTGTCAGGATTGAGAAACTCTGCCTTAGAATATGGGACTTGGATCAGCCAATCTGATTTGTTGAGATTCAGTTTTAGCAATCAATAATTGTTCTTGGGGAATCAAGCTATAATTCTCAGTGCCTTGCATATAAACACTTGAAACACCAAAGCATCTCCCAGGTCAACAGGCATTTAATAGGTATTTGGACAGTAGATGATAGGGCGGATTTTTTAAAGGCATCTATGGATGTCTGAAGTGATTTGACTTGTCCAAAGATTACATGGCTTCATCTTGCTTTGCTGGGAAATGCAAAATGATACCAGTTGGACAACCTCTGAGAACCATTCTCAGTTAAACTTTCTGCATTCCCAGATCAAATACAATAGGAGCATTGAGGCTGCTGGATGCCACTGAATCTGCAAGGACAGGATTCCCATTTTTCTTCCTACATGGAACTTTGTTGGGCTATCACCAGGCAGCATGCCATACAGCTACTTTAAGTCCAGATCAGCATTGCTGCCATGGGAAGGCTATTGCTGTATGGTGTATATGTGATGCTTCTGTAAGTTTCTGGTTGCTATGAAGTTAGTGAATCAACTCTGAAGAGAATGACTCTGTATATGTTTGAGAGGTGTATGGGACAGAATCCCAGCATCTCCTTTCCCTACCAGTACGAGATCCTCCTTGCCCTTCTCCTTCCCCATCTTTCCCTTCCTATCCCTCTCTTAAGACATGTAATGTTGTCTGGCCATCTGTTTGGCATTGTCAGAACATTTATCAATCCATTATTGGAGACTGATTGCATAGCTGCGTCTGCAAATGTAGAGCATTAATCTGGGTACCTGGAAAGTTGCGTCTCATTGCCTTCATTGGACTGGAATGTGTGCCTGCTTCTCAGTCTCTGGTTTTTTTTTGGGGGGGGGGGTACTATACTTGGTCCATGTCAGAATCCTGCCAAATGCTTCTCTGTTTACAGAAAAGCAAGAAAAACCGGCCTTAAATCAGCTTTTGATGAGTGTTTATTAACCACTATAAAATCCCCCTCTAGCTGATAGAAATATGGTATGCATTCAGTTTGTATGTGTGTGTGTCTGTGTGGGGATGTGTGTGCGTGTGCACACATGTATAACTGAAATGTACATATTCATGCTGTGTGAGGTGACGTTCTATATACTTGTTTAATATCCCTTTAAAATTAGAAATTAAAAAGTAATAATAATTTAAATTAGGTATTTTTCAGTATTCTTTGTTTAATATTTAATTTTACTATTTATAAGTTGTACCTCTTTTTTTGTACTGTTATGTATAAATTTTTAACTCTTCTGTTTCAACCAATCTTCCCCAATTGTTGAGAAAGTGAATAGCATGATCAGTTATTTAATTAATATCTTAACACTCATCCCTACACATTCCTTTTCCGCAAAGTTTATACATCTACATATATGTATATATGTATATGTATATATATGTACATATATATATATATATATATATATATATATATATATATATATATGTTTATGTATATGTGTGATTAATTAGACACTACATTTTTTATATATGTAAACTTTTCTTCTGCCCCAGATTATAGAAAATTTAACTATCATTTTATTTATTGGTGCTACTGTTTTTCTATACTGTGGCTAGAAAAAAATCAGTAGCCACACTGGCTAATCTCAAGATTCCATAAAAAATATTTATTTTTAGACAAAAATATCTTTAAAAAAACACCATCTATGTTTTTTTTTGTTTTTTTTCCTTTTTTGTAATAAAGAATTTAATTCACACTTGTTTTCTTTTTTTTCTCCTCCCCTCTCCACTTTGCATGAATTTTTCTGTTTGACGTTTTTGTTTTGCTAATTTGCTGCAAGGGTGGAAAAAAGCTCAAACACGCTTAGGAACCATCAGAATATATTACCAGAAAGGAGGATATTCTTAATGCAAGTTGAAACAGGTTGTTCCCTGCAACCCCTTTAAGAAAAAAAGCAACTTCTCTTATTATATCATAGAGAACGTACTGTATAGATGTAACTTGCTATAACACCATGTCTTCTATGCAGAATGTACATTCATTTGAGTGAGTAGTATCAGTTTCAACAGGCATTCTCACTGGGCACTCGAAAGCCCTACAACTAAATTAACTGATGACTTTCATAAAGCAGTGTCTTTGGTTTAATCATGCGGAAATGCATCTCCCTGTTATCATACCTGCATTTGGACTCCTAATCTGCACTTGAGATTTGAAGTGCTTGTAGAACAGAGTTGGCTGGAGGGTGCTGGAATGCCGAGGGAACCAAAAGTCTTCTCTCAGGAGTAGATTCATTGGTACAAGGTTGGACCTTCCATAAGATGCACACCGAAGCTGCAAATGGAAAGGGGTTTTTTTTCCCCATAAAAGGAATATAATTATTTCTAGGCAGGAATGGCTTTTCAAAACTCATAGAGGAAAACAGATATCAATTTAAAAAGAAAGTGCATGTCCTTTCATAAGGCAATTGCTTCATGACATAAAATAATTCTAGATAGGATTTCTTTAGCTGTATGATGACTGGGAACTGTTTTCTGTGGCTTCGCAAGATGAAAAATATTGTGCCCCTCTCCTCCCTGTCAGTCTAAGGGTTGTATATCGAGCTGCCCAGAATCACTTTGGATAGCAAATAGATGATAGATAGATAGATAGATAGATAGATAGATAGATAGATAGATAGATAGATAGATAGATAGAGGTCTTCTGGGAATTGATGCACATGTTGGTTATATGTGCTTAGAATCTGATCCCAAGGTGGCTTCTTGATCATGTGTGGACAAATACCGGTTTTACCAGGAATAGCTTATCAAGTCACAGGTCATAGTCACCCATTCAACTGTTTTGCCTCAACAAATTAGAAATTAGAAAGGAACCCAGTGGAGGGACTTAAGCATACAGGAACTGTGTTCATCTGAAAGCTCTGAACCTACAATGCATCTGGTAAAAAACATAAGTCTTGGGTGGAATGTGGCTGTCCCCATATTACAGAATTATAGTTCTCAGCATCTCTCACTATTGGTCAGGCTGACCAAGAATGTTGGAAATAGCCATACTGCAATGACTAGAGTGAACACTGACACAAATCAGGCAAGCTTCTGTGCATGTTGAATTATCATGTTATTCTGAAACTAAGATTTAATGACCAGAGTTTGAAATAGCTTTTTCCAGCAGAAAATAGAAATGATGAGAGCTGCGAGGGTTTTGCCTGTGATGGAAGTAAAAGTTGGACATTTGGAGAAGCAGAATAGAAAAAATATTGATGTTTTGAAGTTTGAAATTGAAATAGACTCCTGAAAATACTATGGATGATCAAGTAAAAGAACAAATGAACCAGCAAACAAATTAAGTCAGAGTTATTACTTGAAGCAGAAACAATCAGGCTCATATTATAATTTGGATGTTATTTGAAGAATACTGTTGGGAAACGTGGCAAGAAAGAGACAAAGAGCTAAACAGCAAGATGGGTGGACTCAGTTACAAGGACAATGGGTGCAACCATTGGAAGACTTGAAGGATGAGGCTGAGGACAAATCCATTGGGAGAAAATCTTTGTGATTGCTAAGAGTTGATATCAACTTGATCATACAATTAATCAATCAAAGTTTTCTTGTGCTGCAAGTGGTTGATAAAAGTGAGCATCACAGTTGCAATCAGACTTCTTGCAGTTATGCTGATAGAAGAAGAGCAACGTTACAAACTCTAGGAGATGGAGATGAAAAGGCAGCCATCACACTTTTGATTTAAGTTCAGAATGATGTATTAAAACACCCAGATCTCTTATATATATAAAAATTGCTGAACTAGGTTTTCCTCATTCTGTATGTACTGTATGCCTTTCATTCTTTCTTCTCCCCTTGCAGGATTTTACATTTGTTGTTAAACTTCATACAGTTTGTTTTAGCCCAGTATTCAAACATGTCTAGCTGATTTTGATTTTTTCTCTTTCTATTCTACCATGTTAGTTCCTTCTCCTCATTCTCTGTTATCTGAGAATTTGATAATTATCCCTTCAACTCTTTCATCCAGGGCTTGCAAACATGCTGTTAATAATCTGCCTGAAGTCCTTGGCTATCATAAATTTCAGTTTGAGGTGTCTATAAATTTTGGTTCTTCCTTCTTTCCCTTTTTTTGAAGACAGGGATAGAATTTTATGTCCATCCATTTAAATACGATCTATTTAAAAGATCTGTATGACTTCCTCTCTTTAAAAATACAACTGGCCAGTTTGCAACAACAGTTCTGTGTATACTATTCTAATAGTAGTAGTTTTAACCATTCAGTCGTGTATGACTCTTGGTGACTTTATAGGCAAGTGCTCTCCATATTACCCTGTCAAGCATAGTTTCTTTCAGTTGTTGGATGTTCATCTGTATCAGCTCTGATAGTATCAAACCAGTGAGTTTTTTGCTTGTACCTTCTTCTTGATCCACTAACCATTCCTAGCATTACCAATTTCTCCAATGAATTTGCATTCATGACATGGCCAAAGTAAATCAGATGTAGTCTTGTGATTCTGACTTCTAGTAGTGATGTTTCTGGTTTCATATGATTCAGTGTTTCTCTGTTGGTTGCTCTGGCTGTCCATGGTGTACGGAATAATTTACACAAGTCCATATTTCAAAGGCACCAATTCTTTTCAGCCCTTCTTAGTGTCTAACTCTTACACTCATACATCATTATAGGGAAGATTATTGCTTTAACTAGAGTGCTTTTTGTATTTATATCAACATCTCTGTTTTTCCAGATCTTATTCATGTTGATCATTTGGCACTGTGGCTTAAGATTATTCTGCATTTGAATGCAGAACAATTTTTGATCCAAGGAAGATAAATTATTGAACTAATTCAATTTCCTCCTTCTTGCTTATAAACACCTCATATCTTTCTGCAGCTGTTGTCATTATCTTTGTTTTCCTGAAACTTAGACTCAGTCCTATTTTTCACTTTACTCTAGTCTCTTTATATCATTCTAAATATGATTTCAGCCCATTGGATCTGGTGGCCTCCCATCCAATTTCATCCAAACTCAGTCTTCCAAATTCCAAAATACAAATCTGACTCTTCTCTATTCCTCTTTGTCTTGATATTATGAACTCAAGTATAACATGATAACTTTTTTCCAAGGTTCACTTCTTCAACACATTCCTCCCTATTGGTAAGAATTAAATACAAGATAGCAGACTCCCCTTGTTATTTCTTCTACTTTCTGACAAATGAAGTTGTCACCAACTTAGGGCAGGAATTTGTTAGACCTCTGACTGCAGTTAGGTTTCCAGATAGTGTCAGAGTAGTTAAAATCTCCCATTGTCATTATTTGCATATACCCTTAAAAAACTTCGTGATCTGATGTAGATGTATTTGTTC
Organism: Crotalus tigris; assembly: GCF_016545835.1. NCBI lineage: Eukaryota > Metazoa > Chordata > Lepidosauria > Squamata > Viperidae > Crotalus > Crotalus tigris. The sequence goes on along the minus strand of NW_024096651.1, from coordinate 436,484 downwards.
CATCTATAATTTCTACTTGTCCAGACAGTCTACTATAATCTTTACAGTGATATCACTTGTTACTTTTATTCTTATATTTCATGCTCAGTTCATGAATTTCTGTCAAAACCTCTCTTATGTCATAGCTACTCCTATTAAATAAATTATAGAATTTATTTAATTTATTTAATTCTAGGGCTGTGTTCTAATAATGTGTAATAAACTTTCATTTATGACTGTAACATTATATTAGTCTATCATTGTTAAGATTTCAAATTCTCCCTGCTTGTTTTTGCTATTGTACTTTCTTGCAAATCTCTAAACTGCCTTCCATTTTCATGCTTTTCTCTTTGTCTGCTGCACTGCCAACTTCAGTCCTTGATGGTGTATTTGGTTCTTGGCTTTTACCGTCCTCCCCCTTTGGCTCAAGTTTAACAAAGTTGACAAGATTGGGAAAGTTCCTGTCAAACAGTCTGCATGTGAGGTAACTTATCTTTTGTCAGGAGTCCTTTATGCAGTCCATGTTAGAGAAACCCAAAACTGTCTTTGTGGTACCATAAATATTCAGTTCTTCATTTTCTTATATTGTCACTCTCAGTTGATTAAAGCAATTTGTACTCTCAGTTTCTATATTTTCCCACCCATGGCTTCATAATCGAACAACTAGTTTAAATCTCATCCAGCAGTGTCAATCATTTCCATATGAATCAATAGGAAGGGACAATAAGTGGTGATTTGAAGGGGTAGTGTGTCATCACATCTGGTATGGGCACCTAGTCTCCCACACTATATGTCAGGTCCGAAAATGGTGGCCTCAGCTTCTCTCATTAGGGAAATGCCCACAACATGTCTTTTCCTTCCCAGGACGGCTTTTTGGTTTCTTTGACCAAGGGGATTTTGTGTGTTTTTTCTCTCGTTCCATGACGCCTGATCCCTGTTGCTGAGCTGCACTGGCACCGAGTACATCTGATCCTTTGGCTTTTCTGAGTTACATGTTTCCATGTGTCTTCTTTCCACTTGCCTTTGTAATTTTGATAAGCTTCACCTGTCCTATTCAGAAATATCTCACCTCCCTTGGTGTGTTGCCGTGTAAAAATTCTTTCTTTGACCCATTTTATTTTTTCCTCCAGTAAGAATATTTTTTTTTTCTTCTGTTCAATCTTATCCAGTTTTCAGGAATTGCCTGCATGGACACATCTCTGTAGTTTTCTTGGCAAGGTTTCTTGGAAGTGGTTTCCCATTTATTTTTATATATTTATTAAATTTTTATACTGCCCATCTCCCCTATAAGATGACTCTGGGTGGCTTACAAATTATGGCATTTTCCTAGGGCTGAGAGAAAATGATTGGCTCAAGGTCACCCAGCTGACTTTGTGCCTAAGGCAGGATTTGATGCCTTAACTGCCATACCAAACTTGGCTCTTCAGTAAGGAAACATGCTTGCAATTCTAATAGGTATGCTTTGGGTTGTCTTCCAACAGGAGGACAAACATTGTGTTAGTTTGTACCACAACTAATGCAAATCTTTCTTCATTGTCCATGTTATTTGGAGTTGGAGTCCCTTCGGAACAGTATTCCTGCAGAACTCCTAGTCCAGAGTTCTCTCTGCAACTTTGGACTAGTTTTAATCTAGGTTAAGCCTCTTCATCCAGTTTAGGCAACTGCCACTGTCTTGTGTCACCCTTTCTATTTCCTGTACTCATCCTATTTTCTTCCCAACATTATTTTTTAGCTTGGGTGACAATGTAGTCAAAACATGTCCAACTTGATCTAGCAGGTGATGTGAGAAAGGCCCAATATACATCTGGTAGATGTCAGTCACTAAGCATTTTACAAAAGAAAACATTCATATTCATTGTGGCGAGTGCGTCAATTTGTGGATATACTTAGTGATTCATATGCATAAATATCTCAAACAATCTTTACCAAATAAAGAACAGGCAAGGATGGAATAACTAGGTTCAGAAGATGACAAATAGCCTCTTTACAAGAAATAAGAGAGAGGGGAAGTGTCCCTAGACAGCTTGAAAGGCGTGGTTGTAAGACTACTCCTATAAACTTCGTCCCTAGGCTCAGAAAATTGCAACTATGACTGGTTGCTAATATTATTTTATTGAGCAAAGTGCTTGAGTGGGTGATAATTGTGTAAATATCTCTTGGATGAGATTGTTTTCAATTGTATTTTTTAAGCTTTTCATATCTTAAATGTATTGGTCATCCTGATAGATGACCTATAGTAGAACAGAAAGTGAGCAATCTCCCTTGACTGCTCTCGTTTTTCTCTGTTTTGCACTCAAATAAAAAACATTTAGGCCTGCTTGTTTAAGAACGTGGACTTCAATTCCCAGAATGCTGGCTGGGAAATCCTGGGACTTAAAGGCCACACATCTTAAAATTGCTAAGTTCAAAAAACACTAGTCTAGAACAGGGGTGCTAAACTGTCTGGCCCAGGGGCCAATTTCATCATACCAAAGCCGCGCCCACCCCATTGCCCGCAATGCAAAAAGAGTCGCGATACGTTGCGACATGTCACATGACGTGGCAAGTTTGATACCTGTGATCTAGAAGGTAGTGCAGGAGGACAAACAACTCTTGGGTCTTTGGCTTTTATATAACCTTAAACCCTTTTTGTTGCCTTTTTAAAAACCAAACTGGGACATTATCAGTTATAATGTGAAAGAATGCAGAAGCTTTCAAGTTCTATAGTCCTTTAGCTGTAAAGGCTCAAGTCACTGATGCAACTTTCCTATTATTGGTTGTGCAATTTAACAGCTCATCCTATACTTACTTTAAGTAAAATAACTTTCACACATAAAGCACCTGCCTACAGTGGATAGCACAGAGATACCATTTTAAATTTCTTAAATTTCTTCTGTATTTAGAATTGGGGATGCCAATGATTTTTTTTCTTTTCTTTTTGCAATTGCCTATGAACCAAAACTCGAACATGTATAACTTGAGATTTAGCACATTAGAAAATTGCATTTTGAGAACAAGATGGATGCAAGGCATTTTAATGCCAAAGGACAAATTGCAGAGCAAGATACACACCTGGCACTGTGGAGCAAGCAGGACTTCCTCTGAAGCAAGAACAGAAAATGTGATGAAAGGCTATCACTTCCAGAAAGGAAAATTTATTTACTGATTGTGGTGTAACTGAAACGATTTCCCCACCCTTTTGGTAAATATGGTTTCAGAAAAGATGACTAAGATGCACTTACAATTCCATCCAGCTTTGACCACAGTCAGCCCCAAAGAAAATACTCATTGCTGGATGCATAAAGCAGTTTTTCCATCTTATCATAAATTATATATGCCACCCAGAGTCATTTTCATGTGAGATGGGCGGCTTTACAAATGTGATAAATAAATAGAAATAAATTCTTGCTCCAATAAGGAATATAGTTTTTAATACCAATAGAGAAAGATGGTAACTGGGATTCCTTTGAAGTATGTGAAGACAGTTTGAAGTTTGAACTACACATTTATGACAGAGGCCGATCTCATCACTATTAGCTTTTATTTTTAAAAAAATTCTTTTTTTAAAAAAAAATGACTATCAGTTAAGGAGATAAGAGAAGAATGCAAAAGCAGCATTCTAGTCAATTGTTCAGCAAGAAGTGAATATGCACGAGGTTGCCAGTATTTTTAGTGAATACAAATACTGTATACTGCAATCATTGACTGACTTTTGACTAAATTTTGGTTAAAATTTAATAATGGGCACAAATAAATTAATAGTAACATACTTTTGATACTTAGATTTTTACTGCTTTGGCTTGGATTCAGAATTATTCTTGCATATTCTTCCTAGCTTCCATGAAAATGAGATTTCTGGGTAAGTTGCCAAAACAGAAAGGTTATGAAATTACCATGTAGAGATTGCCTAACTCCCATTATTGGTGGAGAAGAACATCTTCTCACACATGATAGACATGTGCTTCAGTAAGATAACTAATACTTAGCTGGTAATAGCTGCTCATTGGCACAAAACATGGCAGTCCACAAGCAAAGCAAGTTGGAGCCTTTAGGATTTTGCTCTGTTGCTTTCTACAGAACACCACTTAGGAGCAAGACCACCGTTAGACAAAGCAGCCTGTACAATGAATGCTAGTGTACTTAATGAAGAAATTACAATTACAGGTGTGCTGAACTTCAGGCTCTTCTGGCAAAGGATTTGGAAAGGTGATCTTTTGTCACTCAGTAGACACTTATTAAAAGTTTTCATAAGAGCCCAGAGAAACAGTAGGTTAAATAAAGGAGGCGTAAAGAAAGCAAAGGTAAAGTAGGAGAGAGAAATGAAAAAATGAGGGAATGGATAGAATGGGCTGGGTAAGAATATATGCGAAAGAGTATGAGGTGACTCTGGCCAACCCATTTTAATGTTGACTCCATCCAATTTTGCTTCCTGTTTCCTGCCCACTGCAGGAGATAATATGGTTCAGTCATATCCTTTTTGGACTAGCAACTATTGACACTTATAATTCTAAGAGAACAGATCAAATGCCCCCCCTCCACACTTCTGATCTTTGTCTATACTGTAAATTATATCTTATGATTTCTTCAATTAACCTAATTTTATGACTTTACATCAAGCAGCTGTACATTATCTAGGTATCCTGGTTGAGTTTGCACAACCCAATTAAAATATGGTTGACTAATTTATGGTTCAGTGTGTTATACAATGCAGCCCATATAAACTTAGTTGCAACCATCAGAAAACCTTTGTCATTTTTTTAAAAAATAGAGCATTCCAAGATTCACCATGAAGAGAATCACCTTGTTTATGAACCCACCTGGAGATCTTTCTTGTATAGGTTTGCAACAGTGACTGGCACCTGTCTTCCCTTTACTCCAAGGAAAAGAAAAACCTGACTTCTCTTCACAAATGAACAAATTTGTGAACTGACTCCATAACAACAAAGTCTTCAGACCTTGGCAAATAATATCAATAACCTCTGAGCTACTAACTGTTGCTGAGCAATAAACACCTCTCACACTATTAATAAAGCCCTGTCAGCCTTGGTATTTATAATATTAGGACACAGTGCTCTAGTGCGCAGAATGAAGGCTAAATTCAGAGCCAAATTTTGCAGCTGGTTTGATATACACCTTGCTTTGTTGTTCCTTCTGTGAATATGCAATCATGTTTTTCTCACTCAAGTAAGTAGAGCAAGAGATAGAGATTTGTACACATTGGGTACTATGCATACAATTTATCCCTTCACTACACTTGTCTCTTTGTAAGATATAAAGGTAGTCTTATAACAATAGCAATGGACCTTAGACTTATATACCACTTCATAGTGTTTTACAGCCCTCTCTAAGTGGTTTATAGAGTCAGCTCCCAACAATCTGGGTCTTCATTTTACCGATGTCAGAAGGCTGGAAGGCTGACTCAACCTTGAGCTGGTCAGAATCGAACTCCTGGCAGTGAACAGTGAATTAGCATGCAATACTGTACCATTCTAACCACTGCACTACCATGGCTCATGTTACATGACTATTATACACTTTTAAGTATCCTTCATCTTGAAGGAAATGGGGTGTCTAATATCAGACTGATATTAATCAGTGCCATGGAAAACATCTTTACATCTCTGCAAGGCTTTCCACCTACTCTTGCAAAGATGTCATAGCTTCTTCAGGTAAGTCTCACATCAGAACTCATTGAAGAAAGGAGGTGAAGTTAAGGGATACTTCAACCCAAACTGCTCAACATCAGTCCACTCCCACAACCATGGAACCTCCTCTCTAGACTGTGATTTTAAAGCTATTTTAAAATAGCTTCCAAGCCCAGAGGAGCACTATTGCTATTAGTTTGAAAATGAAATTGTCCAGAGATACAGAAATTCTATTAGAAAGGGCACTTTAGTGTACTCTTCTCAGTTGAGTCAGGAGTAAATGATTGTTCTGGATTAGACTTTTGCCACAATTAGTGTTGTCCACTCTCAGGTGAATGCTTGGAACTTCCTGTATAGAAACGTCAGTCAGAGAACAGTAATGGCAGTTATTAATCTTTGTTCTCAGATCCACTGCTGCCTTCCTGGATAACCAGATATTTTTGCTTCCCTTAATCATGCCTTTACCAGCGTGGGTGGTGACATCGTGATTGCAAATGCTGCAACTTACATATTTACAGGTAGTCCGCAACTTACAACCACAACTGAGCCCAAAATTTATGTTGCTAAATGAAACATTTGTTAAGTGAGCTTTGCCCCATTGTACAACTTTTCTTGCCCAAGCTGTTAAGTGAATCATTGCAGTTGTTAAGATAGAAACACGGTTAAGTGAATCTGGCTTCCCCTTTGACTTTGCTTGTCAAAGGTTTGCAAAAGGGGATCACATGACCCGGGGACATTGCAACTGTCATAAATATGAACCAGTTGCCAAGTATCTGAAATTTGATCATGTGACCATGGGGATGCTGTAATGGTCGTAAGTATGAAAAACAGTCATAAATCACCTTTTTTCACTGACGTTGTAACTTAGAACAGTCACCAAATGAACTGTTGTTAGTCCAGAACCTGTACATGCAAGAACAAAATATCTGTGGATTGATGATGATCAATGCATAGGTATTATCACTTTGGCATCATTGTAGTTTTCTGGGGTCACCATGGGATATTCTGCTGCTCCCTTGGATTCTGAAGGCAAGTTACTGTTTTCTTGGGCTGATGCTGTACTACCTCTTGACTTCTCTGAATGTCTACCTCTCATAATTGAAACCCTTCAATAAGAACATGATTGATCTTTGTTTACATGGTTCCTGTTAGCAAACCTGACATAAGGTAAATGAGGATTATTTGTGGTTTATAACTGACTGGGAATTAGAGAAGTTGGGCAAATCATCTGGAAGTCTCCAAATTGGAAAAATATCTTTTTGGTTGATAGCAATGGTAATAAATGATAGCTAAGTACACACAACCCACTAGGCTAGAATACAACATGGTTGGCTAAATTGTGATCCAGCATATCATGTGAATGCAGCACACATGCCTTACCATGTTGTTGAACCATCTAATTTTATTAGGCCATAATATAGTTTAATATAATATAGTTTATTCAAGCACAACATGTTCTATAACCATAAGATTTGCCCTTTACTAATCTGAATGTAGTGTGTTGTATGAAACCAGGTTATCTTAATTACACTAACTATAATCAAAGATTCCAAAATACTGTGATGGCCATTCAAATGGTCAATATTCATTACCAACATACAAGGAAAATATATAATCAAAATACATTAAAAATGGATCTCTAGAAAGAAATAAAGGTCATTAAGTCAACGTAAATTGACTTCAATAAATCAGCTTAAGTGCTTAATATCTGCTTATTCATGGAAGAACACCAGAAAAGGAAGCAGATCCTTTGCAGATGATTTGCCCAACTCCTCTAATTCTGACCTAGATAGCAAAGATTTAATGAAGGATGTTGTTGAGTCCTTGGCGAAAAGCAGACACGAGAAACAGTTGTAGTTCTCAGGTTTTCTTTTATTCTGTGTTCAGCTTACAGGTGAAGGCTTCAGCAACGCCCAAAAGCTCCCAGCTTCTTATATAGGCAATTCCTGGGTCAATGTGTTACTTTTCCCGCGCCAGCACCCGCGCATGTGCACAGGCGCTGGCGACAGCCTGTCTGGTCCCGGGCAGCTTGCACCTGCCCGGGACTGCCTGCAAATGCCCCGAGCCCGTTTGCAAGGCTCGGGACTATAACACCCCTTTCCCCCGGGCTAAGACTACTACCAACATACAATTGTTTCTTGATGCAGTGTTCTATTCCCCAGTGCTCCTACTGTTTACTGGCTTTTGTTTAGCCAGCAATGTTATGTAATCCTCTAAGTACTTAGGAGATTTCCATGCTCTCTGTGACCTTCTCAGCTCTGGGTTTCTGACAGGTGTTCCCTGACTGAGGGGAGACGTGAGCCTGTTCTCCTTATCATGCCTTGGTGCCTTCCAAGGACTGTGCCCCAATGCCTGGCCTGCTTGCTTGCCAACCGGGCTCGTCAGGCCAGGGCTTCTGTCACTTTGTGACCTGGTTGACCCGCCTAGCTGTAGGCCCTCGGGCCCCTTGAAGTGATAGACACTGCTGGGCGTCTCTGTAGAACCTCCTAGGTCCGTCCAAGACCTGTCAGGAGGCTGTCCATCCCCTAAGCCCCGTTCTGTGTCCGGGCTTGTGTGGGTTTCTGTGCCTTCCCAAAACTCAGTTACTCCCTGATTTGCGCTAGAGGTGTTATGGTCGGGACTTGGTTCCTCGACTACCTCCCTGTATGTTTGACCCCCTGTAGGACTTGGGGTAAGGTCAGGCCAACTCTGGGGATTATGTGCCAGCTCTCTTGTGGGGTATGCTTTATTGGGACGCTCCCGGGTATCCTCCCTGACTGGAGTGCTGTGTGGTGTAGATGGATAGTGATTGTGCCCCCGGGGTGACTCCCTGGCTGAAGTAGGCGCGAATGCCTGATGATTGGGTAAGCGCCATGAATTCCTGTTTGGGGCACTCGCGGAATCTTGGAATGGGCCGTTTGTGGCTCCATCATTGGAGGTGGGCAGCAGCTCGTGCCCTTCCCTTTGCTCCAAAGGGTCCCCCTCCCCCCCTGGAAAAGACCCAGGAGTCTCAGCTGGAAGATCCCGCCTAGGGCGGAGTTGGTCGATGTGCCGGCACAGGATACGACCGTTGTCCAGGGCTACCTCGTAGGATAGAGGACCTGTGACCCTGAAAATAGAAGCGGGGACCCATGTATGACCAGGCCCGTAATTGTGAGTCCAAACCGGGGCACCCACAAGTAGTTGTCTAGGTGCCCTAGGATGTGAGGTAGATGAAGGCAGTCTGTCCGGATGCAACCGGTCAAGCTTCATAGTCAGTTTGCGCCCCCAGCGAAGTTCAGCTGGGCTTCTCCCTGTAGAAGTGGACGGTGTGGTGTGGTAAGAAAGGAGAAAGTCAGCCAACCTGTGATGCCAGTCCCCATAGGTGAGTCTTTTCAAGGCGTCCTTTGTGATGCGGACCATGCGTTCAGCCATACCGTTGGTGGACGGGTGGAAGGGTGCAGACGTGGCATGACGAATCATGTTAGCCTGTAAGAAAGCTTGGAATTCAGAGGAAGTAAATTGAGGGCCGTTGTCAGACACGATGACATCTGGGAGCCCGTGTGCAGCAAAAATCCCCTTCAGTACCTGAATAGTCTTTGCAGTGGTAGTGGATGAGACAGGTACAACCTCAAGCCATTTTGAATGACTGTCAACGAGGACCAAGAAGAACTGGCCCTGAAAGGGCCCAGCGTAGTCAATGTGCACCCTAGACCATGGTGACTGTGTATCCTCCCATCTATGCACAGGAGCTTGGGGCATCTCTGGGCGAGAGCGCTGGCACAGGTGGCATGCATGCACCTTAGCCTCAATGTCCTTATCTAAACCAGGCCACCACAAGTGGCTGCGCGCAAGGGCCTTCATGCGAACAATGCCAGGATGACCCTCGTGGAGGGACTCTAAGATCCTAGTCCTCATTGAGGTGGGAATGACAACTCTGTTTCCCCAAAGCAGACAACCCTGAGAAGTGGACAACTCGTTCCTTTTGGACCAGAAACTCTGAAACTCAGGACTAGGGCAGTGCTCAGGCCATCCAGACAAAACCCAAGAAAGGACACATGAAAGTGTGTGATCTGTGCTTGTTTCAGCGGCAACGTCCCTGACATTCAGAGGGGACTCGGGCAAGGCTTGGATGGATAGAATGTTGACAGCTGGCGCAGGGTCAGCTTCTACTACTGGCAGGGGCAATCTACTGAGGCCATCAGCATGGCCCATTTCTTTCCCAGGCTTGTGGAGTAAGAAAAAAATCATATGCAGACAGAAAAATAGACCACCTAAGCATTCTAGGGGAAATGATTTGGGGAGTTTGTTTACGTGTGGTAAACAGTCCCAGCAGAGGCTTATGGTCAGTGAAGACCGTGAAATGCCTGCCATACAAAAAATCATGGAATTTTTTAATTCCAGCAACAACAGCCAGAGCCTCCCTGTCTATCTGAGCGTAGTTGCGCTCAGCAGAAGACAGTGTTCTGGAGTAATATGCAACAGGAACCTGAGTTCCATCAGACCTGAGGTGGCTCAGGACGGCTCCTACCCCGTAAGGGGAAGCATCACAAGCGATGCACACAGGAAGGGACTCATTGAAGTGTGCAAGTACACTGTTAGAAGTGAGTAAGGCCTTGACCTCATTGAAACTAGCCTCATGTGTTTGTGACCACTGCCACACTGCTTGTTTGTCTAATAGCCTGTGAAGAGGCTCAGCTACACTAGCTTTATGTGGAAGAAAGGAATTGTAGAAATTCAGGAGGCCCAGAAAGGCCTGAAGTTCGGCCTTAGACTTTGGCCTAGGTGCTTCTAAAATGGCAGTTAGTTTGGATTCAGCAGGGTGAATCCCAGCAGCATCAATTTTGAATCCCAGAAATTCAGTAGAAGGCACCCCAATTTTGCATTTGTCTTTTTTGAGCTTGAGGCCTGTTTTCCTGAACCTTAACAGAACAGCCCTTAGCCTTTCAGCTAGAATGTGTGTGGAGTCTCCTGCAATTAAGACATCATCAAAGTAGGGGCAAATCCCTGGTATGCCCTGTAGTGTGTTTTCCATTACGCTTTGGAAAATCCCAGGAGCGACATTCACTCCAAACTGTAGCCTTTTTACCTTAAAGGCTCCCCTGTGGGTCACAATAGTCTGAGTTATAGCAGCATCATCATCAACAGGCAGCTGTTGATATGCTTGAGCTAGGTCAAGCTTTGCAAAAACGCGCCCCCCTTGAGGGAGGCCAGAATATGACTGACCACAGGAACAGGATAGGCATGTTGCTGCAATGCCTTATTAAGAGTGCATTTGTAGTCAGCACAAATGCGAATGTCCCCATTTGCCTTTAGAGGCGTGACAATGGGGGTCTCCCAAGGGCTGGAATCAACAGGTTCTAGAATTCCCTGTTGGATCAGTTTGTCTAACTCAGTGTCAATTTTACTCTTTAAAGCAAAAGGGACCCTTCTTGCTTTAATTCTAATGGGAGTGACAGTGGGGTCTAGTTTTAAGGACACAGGGGGTCCCTTGAATGTGCCCAGCTGGGGGCTGAAGACATCTGCAAATTCTTTGCAGACTTCCTGTAGGTCGAGTGTTTGTAAGCTGTTGAGCCCCGTGACGTGTATCCCCAAGGCTTCAAACCAATCGAGTCCTATGAGACTCGTTCGTTCACCCCCTACTACTAATAGGTCTAGTGGACCTTCAAAATTCTTATACTGTACGTTAAGGGTGGCCTCCCCCTTAACACACACTCTCGAATTTTGAAAGTCTGTTAACACAATGTCAGAAGGCCTTAATTTAGCCTGAGTTCCACTGCCGGAACAAATCTTCCTAAATGTATGCAAGGATATGATTGAAAGGGCAGACCCCGTGTCTAGTTCCATAGTTAATGGAACCCCTTGTAGCTTCACCTTGAGTGACAGCTTTTTCTTGATGGGCTTGTGTGTGCCTGTCCTGAAGATGCTCCTTCGCGAAGTGCAAAAACCTACCCTATTCTGGCTGGGGACCCTGGTACCTTTCAGGCGCAGTTCTTCCTGAGGTTGTACCTTTCGTCAGCCTAGACACATAGCTGCAATATGTCCTTGTTTTCCACACGCCCGGCAGATAGCGGAGCGGAACTTGCAGTCGGTTCTCCTGTGGTGACCTCCACAGCCGATGCACTTGAGGGGAGCTGAAGAGCTTCCTTTCTGATTCCCTTCCTTCGCGGGGTGGAGGCGGTCGACTTCCTCGTCCGGATCCTCCTCGGAGTTCCCTTGGACGTCCTCTTGGTGCACGGATGCAACATCTGGACTGTTCCTGATCGGCCGCATGTTCTTGACAGCGCCGCCTACTGCTTCTTCTGCAGTGACCTCTCTTAAGGCATCTTGGAAGGACAAGTCTTCTTTGGCGAAAAGCCTCTGTTGTAAATCTCGATGCCTTAAGCCGCACACGAATCGGTCCCTCAGTCGTTCTTCGAGGTCCTTGAACTCGCAGTGCTTGGCGGCCTTCCTCGATGCGGCGATGTACTCTTTGGCTGACTCTCTGGATCGTTGATCCCTCTGCTCGAAGGTGTGGCGCCATGCGATGACGGACATCTTGGGCTGGAAGTGCTCCTTCAATAGCTTCTTTAGATCTGCGTAGCTGACAGACTCTAATGAAACAGGTGCTGCAAGGTTCTCTGCGATTTTGAAGGCGTCTTGGCCGCAGACACAAAGCAGGGTGGCAGCCTTCAAGCTATCTTCCCTCACTTGGTTCACCTTGAGGTAGTTTTCCACCCTGGCTACGTAGGAGTCCCACCGCTCTGGATGTGAGACGTCGAACTCCGAAAGCCTTCCAACCTTTGCCATCTTCAGGAGACGGGTCTATCAGCCAGCCTACCCCCGAATGCGCACTGGATTGGCGGGTAGCTGCCGAGTCAACTCCGTTCCGCCGCTCAGGACTCACTTGGGTAAGCTTACACCTCTTCCTTTCCAGACGATGTAAGGCATCCCACCTTCGTCGCCAGTGTTGAGTCCTTGGCGAAAAGCAGACACGAGAAGCAGTTGTAGTTCTCAGGTTTTCTTTTATTCTGTGTTCAGCTTACAGGTGAAGGCTTCAGCAACGCCCCAAAGCTCCCAGCTTCTTATATAGGCAATTCCCGGGTCAATGTGTTACTTTTCCCGCGCCAGCACCCGCGCATGTGCACAGGCGCTGGCGACAGCCTGTCTGGTCCCGGGCAGCTTGCACCTGCCCGGGACTGCCTACAAATGCCCCGAGCCCGTTTGCAAGGCTCGGGACATAACAGATGTGATTATGATCTGCACACATAGCACAGGAAAAGGTAACTATACAACTACATGCTGTGTATGTTACCACAACATTCTTATCCATTCTTTCATCTGCAGTTTGTTATTCAATGTCCTATTCCAACATCAAATCACAACACAGTTTTAAGAATGTACTGAATATTGTGAGGTTGGAGGAAGAGAATATCATCTACTTGAGGAATTTGAAAAAATTCATGTGATTAGTTAAGAAGAATGTTCCATCTTTCAGAGTAGAAAGTTAGAAATTTTCTTTATACTAAATCAAGCCATTAGTCCCTCTCTTCTTAATGGCAACAGCGCTTCAGCTTTTTCAAACTTGAATCTTTCCTAGTGTTATGGAATTTCTGCCTTTGCAGTGAGGATATGGAAAGATGAGAGTCTTGTCCTGGCTTGGAGCTCATTTTACTTTTACACTGATTAGCTACTTCTTTTCATCAGTTGACAGAGAAGCTCTCAAACTGAGGAGTTGTGGCTTTGAGGGAAATCAACTTAAGCGCAAAGTGTCAATTAAAAAAAATACTAACTAAAATCATGCAGGCAAAGCGAGAGAAATGATGACATTCACTTCTGTTTAACCTGGGGCATGTACCCAGTAGTGTCCATGGATGAATTGCTGGTGATCAAAAAAGGCAAAATGGCCGTCACCGAAGTGTGACTGAAATGACTGAGACTCTTTGGCTTTGCATATATGTCAATATTGTCACAGCAGATTTCTGAGAACAAAGCAGAGAACAAAGTTCGAACCAAGCTTAGAGATAGCTGAACTTGTGGGTCAAGTCATTTGTCAAAACCAGTCTACTGTTATGGCAGTGCGATAACTATAGAAGTGAACATGTTAGTTAAGTTTATTAATCTACTATTTATTAATTATTTACTACTAATTTACTACTAGTGTCGCTAAGGTCAGTTTAAGTCGAGAAAAGTATTATGAAAAATATCTTTTTTTAGGAAGTGCCATCTGTATTTCTTGCCCAATCCTAACTTTGATGAAAGCATTTCTTTTATTAATGGGAGAGATATAAATGTATTTATAAGGTAGAGGGTCATGATGCCATAAAGTTTGAAAACTCTTGAGCTAACATAATATAATATGCATTATTTGCATTTTATAAAGTAATGGTGTACTTCTTTCTGAAATGACAGTTTTTCTTTCTCTAGTTGCATATTTAATCATAAAAGCCTTAATAGCATCAGCGAACAAATCCATCATTCCAGTACAGGTGACCGAATACCAATATGGCAGAGATCTACCATTACCGACAGGACAACCTTGAGAAATCAGCACACTAAGTTAACCCCTTCTTCAAACACTAAATTTGGGATATTATTTGGGAAAATAATATATTTTCACCTGTGACTGAAATTATCAAGAATGCAGGGATTGTATAAACCAGACATGTCAAACTCGCGATGTCACATGACGTCACAAAACATATCAGAGTTTTTTCGCCATTGCCGGTAATGGGGTGGGCGTGGTTTCCCAATGACGCATCCCGCCCGTGGGCCAGCAGTTTGACTCCCCTGGTATAAATGAAATGTATAAAAAGATTCTTAATCCAGAGAAAAAGGAAATAATCACAGTGAGTCCACAGTCAGATGAAGGAGTGCTACTCTGAAAATCCCCAAATCTTTCCTTAAACAAATGCTGTGCAATTTCTGTATTTTTTTGCAAGAGACATTGCAGAATTTCGAGAAAGAATATCAAAATTAGATGATACTACAAAAGTTAAATAGTTGAATCTTCATCTTTTTGGCTAGTTTTACAATTTTGTTTTAAAACTTGAAAACATCACTGTTCTGTGTTTTACTCCTGTCCATTTTCAACTGTGGGAATTGTACAGTATCTAATTAAGATCAGTAGGAATGAAAAATGACCTGTATTGGGAATTGTATTGTTGTTGGAGAGAAGCTGATGTGACTTCACACAAATCAAATAGAAACAGAATAGACAGAACCTACTGGCTATGGCCTACTGAGCTGATCTTGTGATAAGAAATAGTGGAATGTGATTATTATTATTTTTTAAAAGAGGTGTGGGAATAGAACACAGTCTTTTTAAGGTATATACAGTACTATGTTAACAAGAATTAGATGAGACCCATTGCCAGTTCTAGAGATAAAATGCAAGCATATGTACATGGTAGATATAATCTTTGATCTTTTGATTAATTGTTACTTTTAAGAACTATGAGCTATTGTTGCTTCTTGGAGAACACAGTCCCTTTCTTAAAGCTTCGGTACCATTCACCACATCAACAAGGCTACCTGTATAATTCTCTGACATTCCTCTTCTCCAATTCTGCTGATCAAGTAAAAACAAGCCATTTAAAAGAGCCTCCTTTCTGCTTTCTCTTTGGGCTCATCCTTAAGGCTCTCTTACTGCCACTCAAAGATGTCCCATTAACCACCTTACAACGTTCTGACATTGGCTTTGTCTATTGCCCATCATAGTTGAGGCAGTTTCAACTCCTCAATTTTAATGTATGGTTTCCCTGTTTGCCACGGCCAAGATATGGATTCTTTTATGGAGGACAGGGTTGATGATGCATACAGAGGTTGGTATCGTGCAGTTTCCACTGGCTACTTCAGGTTGTCACGGGCAGGTTCTGTCTCCTTCAATATCTGGCCATTCTTTTTGGCAGTGGGAGAATTCAGTCTTTTCAGACTAACAGAATAACAGAGTTGGAAGTGACCTTGGGGGTCTTCTAATCCAACCTCCTGCTCAAGCAGGAAACCCTATATAATTTCAGACAAATGGTTATCCAATCTATTCTTTAAAACTGCTCTTTTCAAACTGTGCTTGTCCTTCCATCACATACTAGCTATTTTGGGGGCTGGCTGAAAGGCATCAGTGGATCATCAGCACCCTGTTTCTCCTTCCTTCCAGCCCAGCATGTGGGGCAAATGCTCTATCTATCAAATCTCTGATTGCAGGAGAAGCAGGGTGAGAAGGAAATCAACTTTACCCACCTATCGAACAATCAGAAACAGCCTCTACTGTTTTACTGGTGAGAGTAGCAGAAGAGCCACAGCTTGAAGGCTTGCCAGGTAGATTATGGGGTTTCCCAGACATCCTCTAGTCCAGAAGCAGGGTAGGATAGATGGGAAGCCAACCCAGCATCTCATATCAGCCCACTTGACAACAGTGGAGAGGGACAGAGGGAGGGCATGATACAATTTCTCTCTGGGGAGCTGATGGTCCAAGCAGCTGATAAGCGGGAAGGAGAGATAGTGAATTAAAGTAGAAGAGAAACTGTTTCACAATATGCCCACCCTCAGCCCCTTTCAGCTATTTCTTGGATAACTTTTAAGCATGGGTTTTTCAGAAGAGAGCCAAACCCATGTTTCAAAATAGCTTGAAAAACAGCTCACACAAGCAGGTATGAACTGAAGTGAGAATACGTTGCCCATGGTATGTACTCCCCCATACTTCTTAGCTGTTTGCCAAGGTATTATAGCTGTTTCTAAAGGTATTTGTGAGAGTTGGTTCTTGGAGTCAGTAAAAAAAAAACAAGATAAGAGCATATCTGACCTTTGCAAAAACAAAGGAGAGGTGGAAACAGGCCAGAAGGGCCCCTGTAGCCTTTTATATAGATTAGGAAGGAAAAAGATAGAAGAAGGCTTGAAGATTGTTTCTACTATATATATAAGGCTTATTTTTGAATCCCAGAAACTGTTGGAAGTCTTTGGGTGATGGCTTCCTAAATGGCTTCTTGGATTTATTCTAAGCTTGTCTAAGTGGTTTTTAATTCATCTTTATTGGGGAACTGTTTTTCAAAGTAGCTTGAAAAACAGCTGAGAGTCATAGTGGGAGAGAGCACCTTCCCGCTTCATCTCACAAGTGCTTTGACACCTGTCAGCTACTGAAATGAGAAGAAGCCTTCCCAATATATGGAGGAACTGCCACCTGGAATTATCATCTGTTTGTTTGTTTATTAGAAAATAAATTTTAAATAACCAGAAGAACAACTGTCGATCACTGGGAGAGGTAGGTGGTGAAGTGGGAATCTTTGGATGTTGCCTGGTGCAACATCTTTCCCTCCACCTATCAGTTGTTTTATGGACCTGATGACAGGCATTAAAAAGTTGATTTCTACTTCTTCCCAGCTCTGGAAGCTTTGATAGCTTCTAACCTGTGGATCACTAAGTCAAAAGGTCTGCTTTGTTCAGGGCAGCAAATGTTACACTGGCATACTTTTTTCATAGCTCAAGGATAGCTGGATCTACTTTAACATCAACATGTGGAAAAGTTGCTTGTCTACTTATCCACAACATTGAAGGTTGTCAGAGGCAGGGCTAATGTATGGCTGCTTTTGTTTGTTGTGATGGTTTATACCCGTGATGGCGAACCTATGACACGTGTGCCACAGGTGGCACACAGAACCCTCTCTGTGGGCATGCATGTCATTGCCCCAATCCTAGGCCTTTAGCTGGGTTTTATAAAACCTTTTCGCTTTAGCCTCCGCCACCCTGTGCAAAAAAAGAAAAAGATTCAATCAATCAATCAATTTCAACTTTTTGCAGGAAAAAAAAGATCTCGCAAAGTTGGAATTGATTGATTGAATTTTTTAGTCCCACCCAGTCTGCCATTATGACTGAAGCCATGCCTACTCAATGGGCCACACCCACCCAATGAGTCACACCCACCCAATGGGCTACGCCAGCCCGGCACCTGACAATACATAAGTGGGTTTTGGGTTGCAGTTTGGGCACTCGGTCTCTAAAAGGTTCGCCATCACTGGTTTATGCTATCCAATAATCAGCAATGTTTCTTTTACTCCTATGCACATGACCTAACCAGTGGGAAGGCCACTTTCAGTTGAGATGCTGCCTTTTGCCTATGATCAGGTGCAATTTCTCCTTGAATAACCACATGGAAAATATCAAGGTTAGAAATATCTTATAAAATGCATTAATGTTGTATTAGTGTATTTAATCTTACAAGCTGTCCAGATACACTGGATTGTGAAATGGAAAAAATATAAAATAAATAAATGACAGTAGGAAGCATATTATGATACGACGAGGTGATTCAGATCCATGGTCTATGATCTTATTGTGCAAGCAAGCTCAAACAATTGTTAAATATTTGTCAAATCATAAACATATATCAATTTGTAACCATGAAGTTACAAATTAAGGAATATCAGGGGAGATTTGAGAGGATAATAGTGTGAATGGATTTCATATTTGCTGCAATTATTGGAACCTAGTTATCTTTTGGACTGCATAGTTTCAAATTTGGTGATCTACTTGTGGACTTAAAAATGGAAACACATCACACCACACACATATATACACACATATGCATAAAGTATATTCAGGGTAGCTCACTACGACCGTTGATTAAATGTTATGCAAAGATTAATATTTATATTTTGACCATTGCAAAATTACAAATAAATATATAGCCGAATGTAACATGCATAAAGAGATTTGTTCAACCTTAAAAAGCTTAGATCTTTGGGGAATCTTTTATTCTTAAGGCTTCTAGATGAATTTTAATGTAGTTGTACTTAACATGATTTTATTTCTGAGAACAAAAAATCACGCTGCATTTTCTGTCAATATTCTTCAATCATAATTATTCCCCAAAGGGGCATTTTTGGCAGACTGAAATCTGAGTGATGCATAACCTTCATTTATAATAATTACATCAATGTCACTAGCAAACTATTTGTTCCGCCTTACCTGAGTGATGGTTTGGTTTCAGAAGCTGGTTTTCCAAGACCTACATGTTTATTAAAAAACCCAGATTTCAAGAAAGAATTTAATTTGGACATTTGTGGTTCAGATGAGACCACGGAGCTTTGAAAATTTTACTCACTCAGTTTAGCACCACGATACCATTTGCTGTGTTTATAGAATCATTAGTCAAAAAAGTGGAGAAAAAAGATGATTTTCTGGAAATGGGAGAGGGAGGGATAGGTCCAGAGAGAATAAATGCGGAAATGATTATACATTTGTTTTTCAGTCTCCACACATTGACTCATTCAAGAAAATGGGTAGAAGGTAGGCTTAAGAGAAAGAGGGAATCTTTGTACAGTGTATAAAAAGTTTATATACTGTGCATTAAATGTTGTCAAATAGCCAATCCTTTCCCATAATTAATTCCTGGAGTGAGTCTCAAAGGACCTCTGCTGTAATTTCCCTAACAGTTCTTATAAGAGGCCTCCAGCCCATCAACTGACCTCCACCATTATTCATTCTGTTGGGCTCTTTCCATGTTGAGAAGTAGTGAAAGTAAAAGCCACTGAAGACTGGAATCTGTATTTTATGTGGAAGACATTAGCATGTCAACATCATGAGATTATTTTCCCCAAGAGTTTCAGTATTTTTTTCCTTTATCTGGTTAGATTTCAAGGATGAATCATCCCTAATGCTAAAGGATATAATCAGGTTTTTTTGCTCTGATTCCAAATAGTTTCTCAGAAGTGTGTAAAAATGCCAATTTTTGAGGAGAAGTGTGCCAAATAGCAATGGGTGGCCAAAATTCCAGTTTAAAAGCCCCCTTCAAGTGCTGTTCATATGAAGGGATATCATAAAGAGAAGGATTACATGATTTGTAAGCATCTGTTTAAATGAGTGTTTCTCAACCTTAGCAAGTCTAAGAAGTGGAGACTTCAACATGGCTGTCTTGGGAATTCTGGGAGCTGAAGTGCATACATTTTAAAGCTTCTGAAAGTGAGAAACACTGGTTTCAGAATAGGCTTCTCACCTACAGATGAATCATATTATCAAATAGCCAAATTAGATGATGGTGAGCTCATAAAGACATGCCTGACGCATCCCCCTGGTCAAATTATCTGAAGACAAATGTAAATGTAACTTGATTACACTGGAAATGGGGTTCTTAAGTTTTTTGTGTGATAGGAGAAGAAGAGATGAGTTCAAGAGAAGTGTGGATTGAATATAAAAATTGAGTGACCAGTATGAAAAAAATACATTGAGGTGTTTTGGTTATACATAGAGTTGGTTCTGGAAGGTGAGAGAAAACCAGCAACATCAGAGATGTACCTTTTAAAGATTATTTAACAGGTTAGAAGCCAGTTTGGCATATAGTTAAGGTACCAGGCTAGAAACTGGGAGACCACAGGTATGAAGCTAGCTGGGTGTCCTTGGGCAAGTCATTCGCTGTCAGCCCAAGGAAGCAGGCAGGGATAAACTACTTCCAAAAACCTTGCCAGGAAAACTGCAAGGACTAGTTCAGGCAGTCATCAGGAACTAAAACTGACTCAAAGGCACACGTGCAAAATAATCCAATGATAAAGTAGTATATTCTATCCTTTTTCAATCCTAGCTTGGCTATTTCTTGCTCTTCAACAACAACCATAGTGAGGATAGGAATTGCCAGTTCTTAGTTCTTTGGGATACACAGGATACATGCCCCTCCTCTCGGCACTGCACTCTGTGGCCATTTTTGCTTTGTGCTATGGACTGACATGGCAAGTAGATATCTCAAAGAGTCATTCACAAAATCCCTGGTAATTTTGAAAGAATGTCAGGCTTTATGCAGGCTGTTTATAAACATGCATTAATTGTTCTTGAAAAACAGCACTGGACTTCTAAAATGCGTATTTAGCACACTGCTGTAAGAAAGCATTTTAGACCTCTGTTTAATAATAGCCAAATGGTTGGTCCCTGATTCTTAGATCAGGCAAACCGACTTCACTCCACCACAAGATTAAGGAAAGCAAATGTCAGGGTTTGTTTGTTTGTTTTCCCACACTGTGATGAAACAGGAAAGCCACTGGGAGGGAAAGCCAGCCACCAATCGCTTCCCTTAATTTGTCCCTCATTGCAGTTTTAAAGGACAACTCTATGAAGCAGCTTAATCCCTGAAGTAGACTAGAGGAAAGGCAAATAATGTTGGCATGCATGGGTGCCACGCACAAATGGAGGAAAGCATACTAAATGTTTGCTGGATGATTGCTAAGAATCACAATCTATTTTGAAGCGAAGCACTTTTAATTAACTCTTACTAAATGAGTTTATGCTGGCCAAAGATTAGAAATCTATAAATAAGTAAGGCCTGTAAATGTAGCTGAGTGAGGTATATACTACTCCAAGTAGAACTTGGCTGTTCTTTCAGTCTTCTCCTTTGCCCCAGTATTTAGCTATATGAAGTGCCCTCAACTCTCTCACACATGAACAAAACAATGTAGATGTTGTTGAGATTTCAAGCTCCTTAAACAAGGAGCCAAGGTCTTGGAAACAGAGGGTGGGGTGGAAAGAGAGAGAGAGAAAAACAGAAAATGATGTTGACCTTTGAGACAGAAGGAAGATATGAATTATTAAAGAAGAATTAAACATTTTTCCCACTGTAAGCAAACTGTATTTTTTTATTTCTCCTAAAGAACAGAACTAAAAATAGAATTTGTGTCCTTTCCTACAGAGTTATGAAAAAAAAATGAATAGAACATGGTCTGTAAAAGCCTCATTTCTTAAAAAGAGAACGTGTGCAGCTAGAGCTACAAAACTGTGCTGAAATAGTTTTAAATGTTTAACATACCCTCGCCTGACCTAGACTTCCTTCAGATGTACAGTTCTTAACTCTATATTTTCAGGTATGCTCATGCCTTGGCAAGGAATTCAGAAGATGCCTGATTTGGGAAGGTGGTTACATTGGGCATTCAGGTTTGCATTTGCACAGTATGTGCATGGCACATGTGATCAGAACATTTTTTTTCATAGAAGATAGACATTTTCGTGGCTATTATCTGTGATATGGAAGTGGAATGGCTGAACACCATTATTCAGTGGAGGGTTATAACCCTCATGTCGTACCTGTGATTTTCCTAGAAATCCCTGACTATCTATTTAAGAGAAATGGGATTTTGGATGCTGTGATTTTATCCTACAAGTCTCTTCATCTATTCTTTTGTCGCACAAACAGAGGGATATCAGAGTTGCCCAAATGCATTGGGAAAGCTAACCTATTTCCAGAATGTCTCATGGGGGTCTCACTGTCCCTAAGAAAGGGCCAGAGCTATTGATCTCTACTGATTTGTCTTGAGAATGTTGCTCTCCCTGCTGGAATGGAGAAGGAACTGCTGGTGAAAATGCAGATCAGTGCTTTAAAAGTGCTAAAGCAGGAATGAAGCTGGAATGTGAAGAGTATAAGAAATTTAGCTGCAGCCCATAGGCTGCCTGTCAGATGCTACTAGCATTTCTGAATCAGCCGCGTAAATCCAGAGAATGAGAAACTCCATTTTCCTCTGTTTTCCTTTTCAGATGAAGTCTTCCAAGCAGATTGAGAGCAATAAATATAGGTAGTCCTTATAGGTATGACCATAATGGAGCCTGCCCATTTTGGTCATAAGTCGTGATGGTTCTAAAGTGGGTTACCACATGATTGGGTCCATTTTTACAACCTTTTTTGTGGCAATCGTTAAACAAACATTGTAGTTGTTAAGCAAGCTCATAGTTTGCTACGGGCCATTTTTGCTGAAGACTGAAAGTAAGTGCTGGTTTTCAACAAAAAAAAAATAGGGTTGTAAATAGTGGTCACATACGCAATGGACCTGTAAATGCAGATTAGTTGCCAAGTGTAAATGCAGATTAGTTGCCAAGTGCCTGAAAAGCAGTCATGTGACCATGAGGGGCTGGCTGGCTGTCATAACTCTGGAAATGGTTTAAGTACCTTTTGGATGGTCTGTCATAAGTTCAAGTGGTTGCTAAGCAACCAGTTGAGGGCTATCTGTAAACCACATTTTACACAGTAGGGTGGAAAAAAGGAAAAATGAAACTTTATTGATTCTGTCAAAACAGGTGGCAACATATGTCAGAAAAGGTAATCAGATTTCTACCCAGGATAACTCTGCTACTATATATTTAAAGGCTAAGAGAAGACATCCTTAGTTTTTGTTTTCTTGATGTGACTGTGATTTCCTGTGATCACTAGTCTCCAAAACATAGCAACAATTAATTTCTCTGTTCTTAAACTGTGGTGGAAGCCATCAGAAAGCAAATGCAGGTTCAAATAATGCAATTACTTAATTCACAGTTCGATATTAGATTAGTTATAGCAGGCCTTCCTAAATTTGCTGATGCAATGTGAGGTAGGAAACCTTTTTCTGACAATTTCATGCACATTACAGTGACTTATCCCATTTACAAGCATGAACACCCACCAAACTGTAAAGTCCTCGACTTACAACAGTTTATTTAGCGACCGTTTGAAGTTACGACGCCACTGAAAAAAGTGACTTATGACCATTTTTCACACTTATGACGGTTGCAGCATACCCATGGTCACATGATTTACATTCAGACGCTTGACAACTGACTCACATTTATGATGGTTGCAGTGTCCCAGAGTCATGTGATCTGTTTTTGCAACCTTCTGACAAGCAAAGTCAGTGGGGGTAACCAGATTCACTTAACAACCGTGTTACTAATTTAAAAACTGCAGTGATTCACTTAACAAATGGGGCGAGAAAAGTCAGAAACTGGGGAAACTCACTTAACAAATTTCTCACTTAGCCACATAAATTTGGGGCTCAATTGTGGCCATAAGTTTAGGAGTACCTGTATGCCTGTATATCTTTTACATAATACTGTAAATAATAGGGACATAATTAGTCTGTTATGCACCCTTTCTCAATGTATTGTTTGAAATAACTGATGCTTCAGCTTTCACATTTAGTAAACACAAAGGAAAAACTGTAGCCCACGCTTATTTTATTCTATTGTCATGCATCGGAGGGGAGAAGCCACCTGGATAATGAAGAAATAGTTCAACAAGTTCTTATTTTAATATCAGGTGGCATGAAATACTACTCAATAGTAAAAGCATCAGATCACTTGCCCACACTGAAAAAGTGTATAGCAGCAATGCAGGAAAAGGATTAAAAAAAAAAAAAACATTTCAAGTTACCTCAGAACAATAATGGGATAAACAGATGAATAGCTGAAAAGATAATGGGATTTACTTATTTAAAAGATTTGTATGGCCACCCATCTTAAAATCATTCTGGGCAGCTCACAACGATTATATGAACCATAAAAATCACATGACAAAAAACTAAAACCCAAAGATTGGTGGAGTCAAAGTGAATGGGACGTTGCAGAAATAATAAAAATAATAAAACATGTCTCCTGCTGATTCAACGGGCAGCACGGTGGCTCAGAGGTTAAGATGCTGGGTTTGTGGTCTGGAAAGCCGACAGCCCAGGTTCAAGACCTGAGCATTGAGCAACGGGGTGAGCTCTCGTTCCTGCCCCAGTTTTTGCCAACCTACCAGTCTGAAAGCATGCAAATGTGAGTAGATAAATAGGCACCACTTCAGTGGGAAAGTAGCAGCACTCCGTGATGTCACACGGCCACATGACCATGGGAATGTCTTTGAACAGCGCTGGCTCAATGGCCTTGAAACAGAGATAAGAATTCCCCCCATAGACGGCAATGACTAAAATCCGCAGAGACATTTTTACCTATTGAGTCAGCAAGTGGCTTGGAAGTAAATGCACTGATCTCTGAAAAATGGCCTGTGCGCTGCTCCTTCAGATAAATTCTGGTTGGTGTTAAGTTATTGGACCAATAATAATAATAAAGATTTACCTTTTTTCTTCTTCTTCCCTTTTGTTGAGGAAATAGCATAAGACTGAAGTGACTTTATCAGACAATTCTCAAATGAGACTAAACGCAGGCAAATGTTCCAGCACTGTGAGAAAGTCTGTGGCCTGAACTCAGATGACCAACTCCAAGACCTATCCGTTCTGCATCCACTGGGCCTCATTTTCTCACTTTAGACATAAACTTTTCTCTTTCCTTGGTACTCCCATTAACACTAGCACATGGAGTAAAGTGATTCCATAATATTTTTTTATGCCTCTTGTTCTTGTGTGTGCTTTCTAAAGATAGAACTAAAAGTCAGAAAGTACCATGAGAATTATGGGTTACTATACTCTATTGTACTTTATAATAATTATAATTATTGTAAATACTGACCCAGACACTGTAATTTTCGGCTCTCCATTGGGTCTTTCTTTGCATTTTCTCCTTTTTTATGAGTGTGTTCTAAAAAGGCTTCTACATGTCACCTTATGCATGTTTAAAATAAGAGCTGAATTCAAAAGAAAGGAGTGGATAGAAGGTTATTGGAGGTAAAACACAACAAGATCAAGGGAATTTACAGCTTATTTTGAGAATATGAAGCATGCCTTACTCAATTTAGAACGGGTCTTTTCAGTGGTGGCGCCTTCATTCTGACATGACCTTAGACTGATTCAGGAGACATCTTCATTATTTTTGTTTAGGTGCCAAGCTAAACCTTTTTTGGTAGATGAAAAAGTTTTGTCGTTTTTTGTTTCTGCAGCTTGATTGGGTGAGTTTTATGCCTGATTAATAAAATACATTTTATCAAACTTTCTGTGGCGGCGGCGGGGGGGGGGGGAATTGGTAAACTTTGGTTAAATTTAAAGTTTCTCCAGATATTTTCTTGTCCATATGAAGCTTCTTGAAAGAAGTTTCAAATTAATTTTGCTTTCAGTAATTTCCTCAAAGAAATTTGAGAACAATTTTTTTAAATAGCATTAGTACTGTTAATGTCTTCTGCAGCTACTACTACAACTATGATTTTGGAGAAGCCTGATTGTCATAGCAATATAAGAACTCCCAAGATTTATCTTGGCTGTGGAATTGTGAGAATTACATTGTGTCGCAAATCAGTATATATCTACAATGTAGGCATTCCTAGGCTGAAAACTCCAAATATTATTTCATGGTTAATATGAAGGAAATTGGCATTGTATAATAAAGGAACACTGCCAACCTAGTCAATCCTGTTGGAACCAATTCTGTTTTTCTATTTGCTATCATTTGGTGTCTAATACAGTTAGATATAAGTTTACTAGAACAACAGTACAAGCTAAAGGCTAAATGGTAAGGCGTCGGATTTGAAATTTATATCCATTACGCAATGTTCTGTCCATGATTAATATGTTTTGAATTAAGAGGGTAAGGTCCACTAAAAAGAAAAGAAAAGAAAGAAAAGAAAAAGAGAGCCAATTAAAATGAGGGTCATCCAACTGCAATAGTTAAGTAGCAAGAAATCCAGATGGCCCAGCAGATCAGAAGAGTTCAAAGAACTGCTAGAGTATTTGGAAATCACTAGAAAACCTCACTTATCTTCATTTATTGCAAATGCCATAGATTCTTTAGGATTATAGCTCGATCATTAAGAGTTGTGGGAGTTAATGAAATTGGCCATGTTTCTTTTCCTCTTCTCTCACTCTCTTAAATGTGACTCCTTGGTTGAAAAGTTAAGTGAGTGAGAGCTGAGGAAACTGAATGGCTAGCTGAAGGGTAAGGCATTTGGGGAAAACCAGCTGAGCCATGAGGTACTTTATGTGACTACACCACGGGCAGTAGGAGGGAATTTTTAAAACACTTTGTGTCAGTTTTCCTTACACTAATTATCATAGGTTTCCTACTGTAGTTTATAACATCATCTGCGTACAATAGTTCAATCATTTATACTATCATATTTTTCCTATTTTTTTTATACAGGAGCTCCAGTTAGCACCTTGGTGTTTGTTCCCTTTTTTGGATTTGTTTTTCTATGTTTATTTCTACATTCATTCATTTTTTTTTTTGTAGAGATTCCCAGATCAAAATTCCAAAGTTTAGCACCAACGTTTAGTGACAATTTGGAGGCATATTTTAAAAACATGCCCCAAAGTAGAAAATAAATGTATTAATTATTTTAATTCATCTCTTCATTTCTCTTCAAAACAACTCCAGAAAATAAATTATAAAAATGGGCCAAATATGAGTTTTGTGCTATCTATAGGTGCTACTAGATTGATTCCATATTGTCTGCAGATACGTTAAAAACTTAATCATGAACTGACTGTTCGCTTGCAAGTATAATGTACCAATTAAAATGCCTGATCTGGATCAAGGATATATTTAGTTCAAATCCTGAGCAGCCATGAATCCCAATGGCTTTGATCTCAATGGATCAAGTCATTCTTTGAATATAGAATAGAATAGAGCTGGAAGGGACCTTGGAGGTCTTCTAGTCCAGCCCCCTGCTCAAGCAGGAGAACCTTTCTCAGCCCAACTTACATTTCAGGGTCATGGTGAAGATAAAAAAAGAATGGAAAGAAGAGAAAATATTATTATATTTTTTATGATAATTCTTAAGGAAGGATGGAATTTAGAATGAATTCAATAAATATATGGCTCTGGAATGCTCATACAAAAGTGTAACATCCTCATGCTTTTGCTCCTACAGCAAATGGCAGCTCTTGAAAATGAGGAATTGGTAACTTACCACTGTCCAGTGATTTAAAAAGAGTGATGCCAATGAAACTGAATTCTGTGTATCAACTGGGAAAATTAATTGCATGAATGTCCATATTTTGTTATATAAAATATGTTACAGCCAGCTAGACTGAAGTGGATAGATAGATAGATTAGATAGGTAGATAGACAGACAGGCAGACAGTCAGACTGTTACTGTAGATAGATACTATAGATGGAAATGAAGGATCAACTTTGCAATTACACAGCATTTCAGTTACACACACACACACACACACACACACACACACACAATGTGATCCACTGGAGAAAGAAATGGCAACCCACACCAGTATCTTTGCTATGAAAACCCCATGGACAGTACCAAAAGGCAAAAAGATAGGAAGCTGGAAGATCAGCCCCTCAGGTCAGAAGGTGTCCAATATGCTACTGGGGAAGAGCAAAGGGCTAGTACTAGTAGCGCCAGAAAGAATGAAGCAACTGGGCCAAAGCCAAAAGGACACTCAGCTGTGGATGCATCTGGTAGTTAAAGGAAAGTCCGATGCTGTAAATATCTTTTCTCCATAGGAACCTGGAATGTAAGATCCATGAATCAAGGCAAGCTGGAAATGGTCAAACAAGAGATGACAAGACTGAACATCAATATCTTAGGAATCAGCAAATGAGTGAATTTAATTCAGAGGACCATCAGGTATACTACAGCAGGCAAGAATCTCTCAGAAGAAATGGAGTAGCCTATAAAAGATTGGATGGATTTGAAAAATACTAGAGTTTTAACAATAGAAGGACATGACTTCCAAGCAGGGTGGCATGCATTCCTATGGGACGAAAAACATAAAATACACAGATACTTTCAAAGACACATAGTTAGGAATGCATTGCTACAGACTTGGGAAAAAATAAAACAAAAACATTATATAAGAATTCCAATGTGGTTATCCCCAACAGAAGCTCTGAAATACCTGAACTATTGGATATAAATAAGATAATTAGATACAAGGAATTAGTAAATGAAAAGGGAAATTTGAAAACAAAACAAGAATTGGAACAAGATATTGGCAGAGAGATTGATTGGTGGACATTTACACAAATTCAATCTAAATATACAGAGGACAAAAAATTATATGAAATCCAAAAAGAGCTGCAAGAATTGGATAACATTATACATGGAACAGAAATAAAATTAATTAGCAATTTATACAAATACCTATTGAGATATAAAATGGAAGACGAGGTTGTCAAAGACACAATGATTAGATGGGCAAAAAATTTCGGATATAATATAGAATTGGAGAAATGGGAAAAAATATGGGAAATAAATATAAAATTGACTATGTCGGCGGCATTCAAGGAAAACCAGTTGAAGATGTTTTACACAGAGTATTATATAATATGGAACAAATTGTATGTCTGGTTGGAGACTAGAAATAATAGAGGAGAATAAATATGGAAAGGTCAAAAGTGAAAATATGTGTATAATAATGTATAGTAATAATAATATGAATTATTCTTAGTAAGAAGTAGAAAATGAAGGAAGAAAAATGTAAATAAGAAATAACGGGGCTATAAGGACAAATATTCTAAAGAAGAATAAGGGGGAAATGTAAATAATAGATTACAGTTACGCAATTGCTGTAAAAAAAAGAGGAGTATATATTGCGTATATATGTGTGTTATGTTTTGCTTTGTTTTGTTTTGTCTTGTTGGTTAAAAATAAAATTAAAAAAAAAGAAATGGAGTAGCCTTCATAGTCAATAGAAGAGTAGGAAAAGCAATACTTGATACAATCCCCAAAATGACAGAATGATCTCAGTGTGAATCCAAGGCTAACCATTCAATATCACAGTAGTCCAAGTCTATGCCCCAACCACTGGTGCTGAAGAGGATGAAATTGACCAGTTCTATGAAGCCCTACAGCACCTTATAGAATCAACACCAAAAAATGATGTCCTTATCATGATGGGGGATTGGAATGCTAAAGTAGGAAGCCAAAAGATAACTGGAATAACAGGCAAGTTTGGTCTTGGAGTACAAAATGAAGCAGGGCACAGGCTGATAGAATTTTGTCAAGAGAATATGATGGTCATAGCAAACACTCTTTTCCAACCACCCAAGAGATGGCTCTACACATGGACATCACCAGACGGTCAACACAGAAATCAGATTGACCAAGTGCTCTGCAGCCAAAGATGGAGAAGCTCTACACAGTCAGTAAAAACAAGACCAGGAGCTGACCGTGGCTCAGATTATGAGCTTCTCATTGCAAAATTTAGGCTAAAATTGGAGAAAGTAGGGAAAAACACTAGGCCACTCAGGTATGAACTAAATCATATCCCTGATGAATATACAGTAGAGGCGACAAATAGATTTAAGAAATTACCTGAAGAACTATGGATGGAGGTTTGCAACATTGTATAAGAGGTAGCAACTAAAACCATCCCAAAGAAAAAGAAATGCAAGAAAGCAAAATGGTTGTCTGAGGAAGCTTTGCAAATAGCTAAGGAAAGAAGGGAAGTGAAAGGCAAGGGAGAAAGAGAAAGATACACCCAATTGAATACAGAATTCCAGAGAATAGCTAGAAGAGATAAGAATGCCCTCTTAAATGAACAGTGCAAATAAATAGAAGAAAACAATAGAATAGGGAGGACCAGAGATCTCTTCAAGAAAATTGGAGATATGAACGGAACATTTCATGCAGAGAGGCAGAAGAGATTAAGAAGAGGTGGCAAAATTACACAGAAGAATTATACAAGAATGAGCTTAGCATCCCTGATAACCACAATGGGGTGGTCACTGACCTCGAGCCAGACATCCTAGAATGTGAAGTGAAATGGGCCTTAGGAAAGCTGAGCAACAACTAAACTATTGGAGGCGATAGTATTCCAGCTGAGCTATTCAAAATCTTAAAAGACGATGCAATAAAAGTGCTACACTCAATGTGCCAGCAAATTTGGAAAACTCAACAGTGGCCACAGGATTGGAAAAGGTCAGTTTACATTCCAATTCCAAAGAAAGACAATGCCAAAGAATGTTCAAACTATCGCACCATTGCACTCATTTCACATGCAAGTAAAGTTATGTTTAAAATCCTACAACCTAGACTCCAACAGTATGTGGATCGAGAACTACCAGAAGTACAGGCAGGATTTCGAAGAGGCAGAGGAACTAGAGATCAAATTGCCAACATATGCTGGATCATGGAGAAAGCTAGGGAGTTCTAGAAAAACATCTACTTCTGCTTCATTGACTATGCTAAAGCCTTTGATTGTGTGGATCACAACAAATTGTGGCAAGTTCTTAAAGAGATGGAAGTACCAGATCATCTTATTTGTCTCTTGAGAAACCTATATGTGGGTCAAGAAGCAACAGTGAGAACTGGACACGGAACCACTGATTGGTTCAAAATTGGAAAAGGAGTCCAGCAAGGCTGTATATTGTCGCCCTGCCTATTTAACTTATATGCAGAGCACATCATGAGAAAGGCAGGGCTAGATGAAACAAAAGTTGGAATTAAGATTGCTGGGAGAAATATCAACAACCTAAGATATGCAGATGATACAACTCTAATGGCAGAAAGTGAAGAGGAACTGAAGAGCCTCTTGATGCAGGTGAAGAAGGAGAGTGCAAAAGTTGGCTTGAAACTCAACATTAAGAAAACCAAGATCATGGCATCCAGCCTTCTCAATTCCTGGCAAATAGATGGGGAAAAAATGGAGGTAGTGACAGATTTTATCTTCCTGAGCTCCAAGATCACCACAGATGGGGATTGCAGCCAAGATATTAAAAGATGCTTGCTCCTGGGGAGGAAAGCTATGGCAAATCTAGACAGCATGCTAAAAAGCAGAGACATCACCCTGCCAACAGAAGTAAGTATAGTCAAGGCCATGGTTTTCCCAGTTGCAATGTATGGCTGTGAAAGTTGGACCATAAGAAAGGCTGAGTGCCAAAGAATTAAGGCCTTTGAACTATGATGCTGGAGAAAGTCCTGCGAGTCCCCTGAACTGCAAGGTGATCAAACCGGTCAGTCCTATAGGAGATCAACCCTGACTGCTCTTTAGAAGGCCAGATCCTGAAGTTGAAACTCAAGTTTTTTGGCCACCTAATGAGAAGGAAGGACTCACTGGAGAAGAACCTAACGCTGAGAAAGATTGAGGGCAATAGAAGAAGGGGACGACAGAGAATGAGTTGGATGGAGTCATTGAAGCAGTAGGCGTGAGCTTATATGGACTCCAGAAGATGGTAGAGGACAGGAAGGCCTGGAAGAATGTTGTCCATGGGGTCGTGATGGGTTGGACATGACTATCTAATAAGACTGTGGACCTGGAGTTCATTCATTGGCTTTATTTCCATTTAGACTCATTTGTATTTTGGAGTTAAGCACCATTTGAATTTGCCTCTGCAAAAGTTGAGCAAAATACTCCACTCAGGTGTTCACCCATCCCTTTCTCTGTCCCGTGTGGCTAGGAGAGGGCTCTTGCAAAATTTAATTTCACTTGCTCTGGTTCTTGGTTTGCTGTTAAAGTACAACTGTGGTTTAAAACAGAAGTTTGTTAAGCAAGCCACTTAAACCTTCCAAGGTAGGTAATTTTCCTTTAGGACAAAGAGTAGCAGAGATTAAAGTATCACTTCTAATTTGCATATAATAGCAAACCAGGAATCCTGGAAAGTGAAATGGAAGATAAGCAGAGTTTTTTTCCTGGTTGTCCAGGAGGAATAGTGGTGATTGGAAGCATGCCAATTATTTTGACAGAGAGGCAGCATCTGAAATTATTTATATCTCCAAATCTTGTAAAACTTTTGGCCATAATGTAACTTATTTCAGAGAAAAAAATGGTAGAATTAACCGAGCCAAAGGACTAGACTGCTTTTTCTATTTTCTTAGGAAACCATATAATATAAGGGGGTTAAGCTTTGGAGTTGAAGGCTCCACCTAAAGCATCATTCCTGCTTTCAGACTTCATAAGTTCCATCTCTATGCAGATGAAGGTGAGCTGTCCCAAAGGTACTTTTTCAAAAGGCAGCTGGACTTTCTTTGTTTTTCCTTGAAAATGTTTGTCTTCTCATCCAAGAAGCTTCTTCAGTTCTGATCGATCAGAACTGAAGAAGTTTTTTGAATGAGAAGTCAAACATCTTCAAGGAAAAACAAAGAAAGTCCAGCTGCCTTTTGAAAAAGTACCTTTGGGATAGCCATGTCTTCAATGACTGAAAATCTCCATAGACTTGTAGGTGAGCTAATGAACTGGGGGATGAAGAGGAACTGGCTTAAACATCTGCTGTTTTTTTCTCCTCAACCTTTTCCTTCATTCATCTAGTCTTGTTCAACTGCAGAAGAGAACAAAACTATTGCTGCTACTTCAGTGATTGTGCTTGAAAATCTGAGCTTCTCACAACTTATAAAGCAAAGCCAATCACAGGATTTGAGATTCTTACAACTGTCCACACAATATCACTGGAAATGGTCTTCCTTTGTCCAGAGCTGAGAAGAAAATCAGAAATAGCAAATGCTGTTTTGAATTTGAAACATTTGGAATATTTTGCACATTCTCATAAGAAGTTCCATGGTTTTGCTTGCATGGTTAGCGATATGATGCCACTAATATGTGTTATTTTTCAGGGAGGCCAGTCAGTATTCTTGATTTTCAAATGGGCAACAGTAGCAAAATGATACGTTCTTGAATTATTGAGCAATTTGAATCTGACGAGTCTTCCAACATTGGTGTTCCAGTTCCATATTCTCTTTGCAGCCGAATGCCTCAGCCTTTGCAATCCTTTATTTTTCTTCTGGTGATTAAGAATTTATCCCACTGCTGCAAAAGCACCAAGGAAAAAAAGTCAACAAGAAAGCAAGAGAGTGCTCTGATACTTCTGCAGATCATCTGCCTTCCTTACATCTTAGATACAACAGTCCTCAGGGAAATATTTCCTGAATTCTCTTATACCTCTGCATTCTCTGCCTATATTCATATTCACCTAACCATTAGACACAGAGGAATTCCCTTATGGGTATCCATCCAACCTCCATCAGCTGCCCTCCAGGCAGAGCAAAATCACCTTGTTTTTTCTGCCAGGTGAGATGACTGAGATTCCCTCTGCAGTGCAAACAGGAGGGAATCTTGACTTTTAAAGGGCGGTAGTTTCTTTGAACATCGAAAGCAGGAAACAGCTTCCTTGCTTGGGACCACAAAGCCACTGGGGCTAAAGTCCCCTATTTGGCAGGGAAATTTCACTTTGGGTTTGATCTGGCCAGTTCTTAGGCCCCATCATTGGAAGGAACTGCACAGAAGCATTGCACTAGAATATTACATTCTCTTCTAAATGGCTCTGATCTCTGAGCAGGAGTTTACCTTTACCCCCTCAGCAAATTCTTACAAGCACAATTCTTGACTGAACAGATGAAGAGTAAACAGAGGCTGTGATCAAAGGTGAGACAAACAGGAGGTCATGAAAACCAAGCAGCATAACCAGGAATCTCTCAGATGAACTATGAATGGGAGATGGAGCTGAAGTCCAAGAATCAACTTAAATTTCTATGTTGGATTCAACAGACATTAAACTCTGTTTTTTTCCCCCCTAGAATCTGCAAGAAATTTTGGGTAGTCAGAAGGAGAAGGGGTGGGGAAAGCATTTGTTACAAATCATTGCAAGTTTTAGTAACATCAAATACTGTAACCATAAATACCGTATTACAAAAAGATTTATAGTACATTAGCGTTTTATTTCTTTGATATGGTTAAACATTTTATTAGTTTTCTTTCACGTAGATAATTAGTACTTTGTTTATTTAACTATTATAAATTACAAACAGCCGTTCAGGACCAAAGCCACCCAATGTGAAACAAGTCAGCACATAATAAACCAGGCAATCTAATTTGTAGTTTGCTTTATCATTAAGTTACAATTTGTTCATAATGGTGGTCTACGTGCCACTGGTGTAGGAAACTGCACTGCAGAGCAACCTGAGAGATTATCATAATCTTCAAAAATCTCTGCCCAAATCTATCTTCTTGCTTTCTGTAAGAACATTAAATAAATAGCAATTTGCCTTATGGAAGCTTATGGCAACTAAGTTGCAGGTCACTGCCTGTCAAAAGAAGCAAGAAGGGAAATTTCCTACTGCTTAGAATCATATTTCAAATTCTTTTGGAAAGCCATGTAACTACAGAGTATTCCCCCCCCCCCCAAAAAAGCCTGAACATGAGCTCACGCAGTAGATCAGAAGGCTACACAATATGCATTTCCAAACGGAAAAGCCTTAGATCAGGGATATATGCCTAATTTGTTAACAAGTTAACAAAGATGTTAAGGAAAACTGGATTGGAAGAAGATGAGAATGTTTTAAAACTGGAAGAAGAAACACCAATAATATGCACTGTTCTGGTGACACTACCCTAATAGTTGAAAATGTAAAAGGTATGCAAGCTCTAATATCAACAGTAAAAAAAAAATGTATTAAAATTAAATATAAAGAAGACCAAAATAATAACAGTAGAACAATTAATATTAGAGATTCAGCTCTAAAAGGGTAACCTTGATTTACAGGAGGGGGGGTGTTCTGTTGTTGTTGCATTTTTACTGGACAATGAAAGGGTTATTAATATAACTTGGGACCAATCACTGTGTGTTAAAATGCACATGTTCTAATTGGTTATACTTCCAATATTTGCAATCTACCAAGATTTCAAGTATTTTTAGGTTTGGGGATTAGTTAAACAAATTATCATACATACAACATTAGAAAGACAAATCTACACCTGATTTGCAGCAATAAATCATTGATATGTGCTGTTTGGGAACATTTGAAATATAATTTCTTTTTCTCCCCAATAGCTTGGATGAAACACTTTTGAGAAATAAGGCTTTTGGTTTCTTTCATTCATTTATTTATGTCTGTAATATAATTTTCCTGTCCTTCTTTTATTTCTTCTTCTTGATTATTGCTGCTATTACTTTGAAGTTACGTTATGTGCATTGTGCTATTGTAGGTATTCCTTTGTGTGAATTAGGTTAGCACAGACAAAATTATTTAAACATTTTTTCAGAGGTACTTGGCTCTGAGATATTTTCTGCCTCATGAATCTGTGGAACAAGTCAAACATTTCCTTACACGTTTTTCTTTTCCTTCCGAAGGAACAAGGCATTGCATTGTACGATAAAGTTGCTTGTCAGGATCTTGCAAGTAATGTAATGACAGATATGCCAAGTTGACCTTAAAGTTTATGGCTTCACATTCACTGCTAACACAAGCTAGAGTTAGATGAACAACCATATTTTAGTCAGTTTTAAAATAGTTCACCTTTTTTCAGTTAACTAAGAATCTTATTTAAATATCTTGAACTATATGAGGATAGGGTTTGCATTATAATTTTATTTACTATTTATCATTCAGGTGCATGTCCAAGAAGAGTATGTATAGTAGTGGCCAAAATTGTGGAAACCTTTTGGGAAAAGTGTATTCTTGAGGTTTGATGGCTAAAAACACCACTTTTTTTGGGGGGGGGAGTAGTACCATAAAATTATATATCAATGGAAAGATAATTTAATCAAGAATGCAATGCAACATAGTTTGTTCAATTATCTGCACTGAATTCTGTGAAAAGTTATAGCCAAATAACCAGAAAAAGGAAGCACAACTTGCTTAGATTGATATCAGATAGCTTTCCTTCATCTGATTGTAGCCAATGAACATGAGCATTTAGTAAGCCAATCAGGTGTCATCTTGTTTTGGCAATGAGCCAATCAGACCACAGTAGGATTCAATTATTGATGTCATGTATTGAAGTTGAAAGGAGGACATTTGTCAGTGTGTTATGTGATCGCTATCAAGTTGGTCAGGTTTTTTTTTTTTCATTTAGTGAGCTTGTAAAACATAATAAAATTAAAGTAAAGGTGCAAAGAGTTGACTGGTTGCCCAGAAAGCGATGTACAATAGTATTATTAAGTGAACAAGGCTATATTTATAAAGAAATTAGAAGAAAAATTGGTGGAAACTTAACCAAAGGTGGCATTTCTACTGTATACTTTTCCCAAAAGGGTTCCACAATTTTGGCCACTACTGTAATACACATTATTGAATACACATCTAAATGATACAGGAAATTACCTGCAACCTGAAGGTGGCCAGGACTGAAGCTGAGCTCCATGGTGATACTAATATCAACTATCTTACAGTTATTTTGAAGCAATCCTTTGGGACTCAGTCATGCTCAATTATTTATGTAAAAAAAAACCACCATCCTTCCCTTCTGAGTAATGCTATGGCATTACTCAAAGTGGCTTACAATTTAAAATCACAACACAGTAATATACACACAAACATGTGGAGACAGACAAGACCACCATCGGTGTTTCAAACTGTCATCCTTTTGGCAAGGCAAAATTCTGTTGAAACAAAATCAGTTTCGCAATATGCTTGAACAAAGCCAAAGGGCCTCATAGGGCAAGGTGTTGCATACAGAGAGACTCTGCACACCGAGATTCACAGAGGCACTTGTAATGATAAACAGTTCAGACAGAGATGACTATCAATGCTATGTTTCTTTTAATTTGGATCAGGAGCTGATTTCTTTGGATCAGTATTTGGCTTCTCTTGGTGTAGCATAAGAAAGAACAAACAGGTACTATACAAGTATTGATGGATGAAGAACTATTATGTCTTGAGGTCATGAATGTGTTTGTACTAGACAGGGTCACACTGCTCCAATCAAATCACATTAATACTCTGGGTGAATTCCTGGATCCAGCTAGCTATTTGATGTTCTGAAGGGCTCACAGCTAGGAATACTTCTAAACTGCAGGACTTTAGCATTACCTGATAGTACTCTTCTAGCACATGCTGTATATGAAACTGCAACAGATTTCCTACACTTTGGTGGATAGATCCTGTAAGGTACAGTCCAGTCTTTCATCCATAGTAAAGGCCAAGGAAAAAACAGCATATCTAAGCATGCCACTACAGCACCATGTTTATTTATGTTCAACAAGTTTAAATGTTCTTTGAAAGTATTGTTTTTTCATTTAAATGGGAGTGTAACATATTACTTATCAGTAAAGCTCCTACTGTTTTAGAGAATTTCTACATCTGTCCCAATATGAGATTCAGGATCCTTGCAGCCAGCCAGCCAGCCAGCCTTAGCATCTTTTAACACTTATGAATCCAGGTTATGTACCCAGAACTAATCAGATCTGTTTGGGCCATTTTTGTTTCTGTTGTAATTCTTTGAAGTTTGTAAACATCCAACAAGGCATGTAGATATGATATCACACACACACACACACACACACACACACATACACACACACACAATTTATATGTATGTATGGCAGCAAGACCCCTCAAAATTCCACTGCATTCCTCAGTGTGGTGAGGGGGGCCAACTACAACAAGAAGAGTTTAAAAAGAATAAATATTACGGTATAACACCAAGATCCACTATCAGTGCCATCTAGTGGGGATACATTGATCCACATTGCCCCC
This sequence comes from Crotalus tigris, assembly GCF_016545835.1. Taxonomy (NCBI): domain Eukaryota; kingdom Metazoa; phylum Chordata; class Lepidosauria; order Squamata; family Viperidae; genus Crotalus; species Crotalus tigris. The sequence continues at coordinate 398,930 of NW_024096651.1, read as the reverse complement.
CCCCCAATGTGGATTAATTGCCCACAATTTCCTGAAAAGCCATGTAGAGCCTCCAAAAAGCGACAGGTCCTTGGAAGCCCAACAGGAAGGGAGCAAAAGGGTTTCGGGGCAAGCTGCTCACAGACAGAAGGCGTTACTGAGAAGGGTTAACTATTGATAGAGGAGCCATAACAAGTCTTCTGGCCCAGCACTTACTGAAGAGACATAATCAATCTAGAAAAGTCATCAGAATCTAAGCCAGTGTTTCTCAACCTTGACACTTTTAAGGTATGTGGACTTCAACTCCCAGAATTCCACAGCCAGCATTGCTGGCTGTGGAATTCTGGGAGTTGAAGTCCACATGCCTTAAAATTGTCAAGGTTGAGAAACACTGATCTAAGCAAAGAAGAAAATTAAGGGTGACAACCAAACAGCCAGAACTGCACCTGGAAGCTAACTGGCAAGCAATGTGCCTCTTACAATAGTGGTGTTATGTGAGCAAATTCAGGAATGCCAACAAGAATCCATTTTCCTGGATTGGAATGCAAGTAGAAACTAACGCTGGTTGAATTACGGTCTCTGAGACTGAGGGATTGGAGAGAAACAAATGGAAGTCCTCACTGCTATTCACTGCTTTTCCAGTAGAGTTCATGCCTGGTAGAGGCGTACTAAGGCAGTTTTGCAATATAAGAGCAACTGGCCATAGTATCATCTGAGGAGCAGGGGATTCACTTTGCTTCCCCATGAGAACTGCATTTATGTCTGAGGTACCTTTAAGAGGAAAGTTTGATGTTAATGTTAACCTGAAAGTTTTATTATTTTTGTTTTAAATAATTCTTTTTTTCTGATTTGCTTTTTTGGGGGGGGATTTTCTAGAGTGTTTTCTGTATTATTCAGTGTTTTAGGAATTAATATTAAAATAATGCTACTACCAATTGTTATCAGTATTACTATGTAATGTTACCATACCCACTAGTCTATTTTCCTGGAGATTAAGATTTATGTTTATTATCTCATCCTGAATGCCCTGGATTAAAAACTTCCCATGAGTTCTAATTTTTCTTCACCTTGCCTTCCTTTGACGATGACATCACTGATAATATCAGAGAAAATTAGTATGTATTGGGGTTTATGGTTTCCCCCACTAAGCATGGATTCCTTGAAAATACATCCTTGGTTAAGCAAATGATACTAGAGACATTAAGAGGAAGCACTTGTGTATGGGGTGGTAGGGCCAGGGCTTTTTTTTTGTCATAGAACACCCAGAACGGAGTTCTGGCACCTTTTTGGGATGGAACCTTGTAGAGTAGGCAAGGCGGGTTGTATGATATGTGTGAGTTCCAGCACCTTTTTTTTTTTTTTTTTTACAAAAAAAAAAAGCACTGGGTAGGGCTATTGCTATTGAAAAAGAATAAATCTCTAATATTTGGGTATACTCCTTTGAGAATGAAAACAAATATATGTGTCTCAAGATAATGTTGCAGGATCCAATCTGGCTTGGTCACCGGGACCAGAGGCTTAGTCTTCTGAGCCTTCAGACTCATGGTGGAGCCCATCCTTAGGACTTGGGCTCTAGTATGAATCCGAAAGCTCAGAAGACTAAACCTCTGGTTCCAGTAACTGACCCAGATTGGATCCTGTATACTCCTTTGCATAAAAGGTCTTTCTCCAGACTGTTGCCTAAGCCTCATATGGAGAAAGAAGGCAATTAATGTGTTGCCCGTGGCAGGTGAGCTACTGGAACAGCTTGCTTTTCTCAAATCTTATCTGAAATCCTCTGCTGGCTCACACATGGGATTCACATGATCCTCTGCTGGTATTGACTGGAAGAACTTTCCTTTGAGCATTTTACATTCCACAGCTATGCCATAAATATGCGTTCTTTCTAATCTCTAGTGAATGTATAGTAATTATCAAACCACACAAATTAATGCCTAACTGTTCTGACAAACTGCCAGCACACAAAAATGTGCAGGAAACTCCCTCGGTCAGAAATGGAAAGCTAAGCTATTCAGGAATCTATTAATTAAAAAAAAAAAGATCTTGCATCATACTTAGTGAAGCTGATTGGTTGTTAGTGAGGAAATACTCATAATTCAAATCTACGACTTCTTTCATCAACTAAAATTGTTAAGCATATGATATAACAATTGTGTATAAGATTACATACAGTATTTGCAAATTGGAGTTCAATAACATTTTAGAAATATATCAGAACTCTAGGTGCTCCAGTTTCAGACGTTCCAGAAATTTGGAACTCATTACAAAAAAATGTTCATAATTTAATGGGGGAAACTTGCTGTTGGTGGGGTGGTATGAAAATGGCAGAGTTTATGAACTCTTTAGAGTTTCAGCTGGATATCAGCTGGATAACCTCAAGGTTTTCACTGCAATAAATCCAATATGAAAAAAAGTTGTATTCATAATTTTCTTGCCCTGGTACCCATTCATTCATTTTCAAGCCTTTTTAAGACTTTACCCTGACCCAATCTGCAAGGTCAGGTTTGATCCAGAATGTGAAGGAAGATTTGAAATGCTGAGAATTGAGTAGATCTCCCTTCCAGTTGTGTTGGCAGCTTCAGGATAGAAGTGTAACATTTCATTAGCACAAGAGGGAAATAAGAATGAAGATTTGTGACTGAGCAAATTAAAGAAACTGAGAAAGTGAATGAAGCTCAAAGCAGTATTACCATTTCAGTGTTAGACATAGAACTTAATGAGGTAAAAAAACCACATTGGCAACCTACTTGTTAACACTGTCAGAGATTCCATTATACCACTCAACCCACAATCAGCCTTTTCCATGCAAGAGAATGAAGCTACAATACTGTATATTAACTGTTACAATGTCAGTAGCAGCAGAAAAAATAGTGGATCTGTAGAATTATACCTAAGATTGATGTACTTGAAGATACCCAGTAAAGTTTCTCAGAGTAAAAGCTTTGCTATTGTTCTTGCACTTAGCATGTAATCATAATTCTATTCCTGGACATATCAGGGATATTTATTAGGACCTCAAATTAGACATGCTGTACTGATAAGGAAACCATCATGGGATGGTTGAATTTTCAAACTGGTCTGGTTGCATTTGGCCGAAATGGCTCACCACAATGTGTTTGGAAAAGGCGTGGTCCTGCAGTTAAGTGGGAGGCAATTTCGTGGAAAACATGGTTATTTAGACATGCTTCACAGTGTTTAAATGAAATTCCAAGATGATCACTTTTTGAGACAATGATCCAAATAAAAATGTAAAAATAACATCCAGGTGTTTTAAGGATTGTTATTTTTACAAATCTATGCAATTTTACATAGAAATAGTTACAACACAATTATCTGATTTTAAAAACACTACAGTAGTGGCCAAAATTGTGGAAACCTTTTGGGAAAAGTGTACAATAGAAATGCCACCTTTGGTTAAGTTTCCACCAATTTTTCTTCTAATTTTTTTATAACTGTAGCCTCGTTCACTTAATAATACTATTGTACATCACTTTCTGGGCAACCAGTCAATTCTTTGCACCATTAATTTTATTACATTTTACAAGCTCACTAAATGAAAGAATATAAAAAACCTCAACCAATTTGATAGTGATCACATAACACATTGACAAATGTCCTCCTCTCAGCTTCAATACATGACATCAATAACTGAATCCTCCTAGGATCTGATTGGGCCATTGCCAAAACAAGATGACACCTGATTGGCTCTCTAAACACTCATGCTCATTGGCTACAATCAGATGAAGGAAAGCTACCTGATAACAACCTAAGCAAGTTGTGCTTCCTTTTTCTCGTTATTTGGCTATAACTTTTCATTGAATTCAGTACAGATAATTGAACAAACTCTGTTGCTTTACATTCTTAATCAAATTATCTTTCTATTGATATATAATTTTATGGTACTACTACCCCCAAAAGTGGTCTTATTTTTTTTTCTTTTTCTTTTTTTAAAATTTTTTATTCATAATACAATTAAAACAACAATGGACAAACATGACATTCCAGAGTGAATTTTCCTATCAGTTCCTATCATAGTACAAAAATTTAATACATTGTTCTTAACCTCTATATAAGCCTCATCTTTTATACAATACAATTATATATAAAATTATATGTACAGTTATGTATATCTTTTAATTCTACCATTAGCTTGAAGTCCGAGCAGTTCTTAATTCATACCAGCGGTAAAATTTGCCCCAGATTTTGAAGTATTCGTGTTCCGTTTTGTCTTTCATAATCATTGTAAGCCTGTCCATCTCAGCACATATTAGAATTTTATGCAGGATCTCTTCGTCCATTGGGGTTCCCTTGTTCCTCCAATTTTGAGCAAAAACCAGCCTGGAAGCCGTTAAAATGTGTAGCATTAAATAAAGTATGCTTTTGTCATGTTTTTGCGTAGTTAAACCTAATAGAAAGAGTTCTGGTTTTAGTTCTACCGCTTGCTCTAATATTTCTTCCAACCATATTTTAATCCTGTTCCCAAAATCACAAGCTCACGTGCATTTCCACCACATATGATAGTAAGTTCCACTTTTCAAATTACATTTCCAACATTTAGGGGAAACATTGGTATACATTTTAGACAATCTTGTGGGTGGGAGATGCCATCTATAAAACATTTTGTAAAGGTTCTCTTTGTAAGAGGTGGCCAAAGTAAGCTTCTTGTTTCTTGCCCATAGTTCTTGCCATATGTGCAGATCAAAATTAAGACCAAAGTCCTTACTCCAATTCAACATAGTCACTTTTACTTATTCCTCGTACATTGCCTGATCTAGCAAATAGTAGTATAATTTTTTAATCATTTTATCCTCCGACCCAAAATTATTTTATCCAATTCTATTGGTTCTAATTTAATGCCTAACTCTTTTTTGTCTTTCCGATATCTCTCCTGCAGTTGCAGATATGCCCATCAAACCTCAAGAATACGCTATTCTCAAAAGGTTTCCACAATTTTGGCCACTACTGTATTATGGAGAAATATAATATGAATTTATTTTATTGCAAATAAAATTTTCCCCACCCAATATTTCAGGACATATTAAAAAGAAAGAAAGAAAGAAAGAAAGAAAGAAAAGAAAAGAAAAGAAAGAAAGAAAGAAAGAAAGAAAGAAAGAAAGAAAGAAAGAAAGAAAGAAAGAAAAGATATTGGGCTGGCTGCTATCATCTGCCACAACTGATACCTTTATATTTAAAAAAAATGGAACGTTTTTGTTTTAATTAATTTACTTAAAATATTTATATATCTGCTCATTTTATAACCAATTCCAATCTCAATTTTGAGAAAAGTTGTCTCCTTGGTTTTAGAGGGAAGCTGATTTTCTGTATTGGGGCATAATGGGTTGATCTTAAAAAGCAAGCAAAAAATTTGGTTTTTCATTTGGCAGCTAAAGATCAAGTTGTTTAGCTATTTATCCAATTATGTTACAATTGAGAGTCTTAGTAAATGGAACCGTATTACATTATTGTCCTTGTAAATGAACGGAGTTAGGATTTTTACACCTGGGGAGGGAATTGTTTTTTTCCCTTTTCCTTCCTTTTTAAAAAGAATGTTAAGCATAAACACAAACTTACAGATCATTTCATTTTGATTATAGTTTAATTTTTTTTAAAAATACAATAAAAGAAATCAAGAGCTATGTCATTTGTAACATATTGTCTGTCGGTTGTCATCCTGTAATGAAGGTGTTACTGAAATATGGAATTAGGAATTTTTTACAGAGGATTTTGCTTCAGCCTAAATAAAGAAACTTGTAAATTCCTAAATGGGCAGAAGGTTCTTGAAACAGAAATTTTGGGGGCATTGCATGTCAATCCAAAGATGTCTGAGGGCCCCAAAGGAAACAAACATGTTGGGACAAACCCTTACAAGAAGCTTGGAATAAATGAACAATCATTCCCTTTTAATCACAATTATTCATTTTTATTTTTTATGGAAGCAGTGTTTATGACAGTCATTAAATATTTCATAGTACAACTGATTTACTGTGACAGCTTGACATAAGGAAATCTCTGTCCAATAGCTGGTCTTTGAACAAGGTTAAGCTGAATAATTGTGCCATATAACAAAAGGGGACAAATATATTAAACTTTGTGCTATAATTCTTCACGGGCTGCACCCAGTAAGCAGGAAAGATTTTAGCAGGCATTCAAAGCAATAGGTGTAAGCAAAGATAAACTTCTCATCTTTTGAACACCTTGTGCTGAGTCACACAGACATCAAAGTGCTATGTAAAAGTTTTATAAAAATGATTGGCAGAGACGCCCCAGTGTGGCTTTGCTATTAATAGTAAAGCTAAGCTTGATATAATGGGGCAGCCATGTGGACTTAATCAGATTTTATTATCAGGATTGGGAGAGTGTTTTTGATGGCGTTTATAAAATTCAGTAGAATAGGCATCATCTACTGAGGGAATGATGCCCCAAGGAAAGGGAGCAACAATTGAAAAGCTCTGATATCATCTGCCCTCGGTGATGGCAATCCCTGAGTTAAAGGACTTGAAGAAAGCCCCTTTTCTATGTGATCTTATCACAGGTGTAAATAATTGAGAGAATGTAATTGTCTTGATAGTAGTGGTGTCACATGGTCAAATCATTACTACTTAAGCTACTGCATCCTGGACTAGCCATAGCTTCCATATGGTCTTCAGCCCCATGTAGAGTCCATTGAAATACTTCAAAGGAGAAAATCACTAAGGGGTGAATGAATAAAGAAAGGTGTCCCATTCAGGAAAGGTTAAAACTGCCATACTAGATGGAACTGTGCAAAGACCCTCTTTGCCAAAGCTGCCAAGTACTTCAAGCAGGAGCTAAGAGTCATGACATACACAACCCTCCCCCATGTATCAGTTTGGCATTGTATGCACATCCTCATCCCGGACTAAAGGTGGAATATCCCTAAAATTCCATGGCTTGCTCACCAAATGCCACCTTCCCTTCTAGGATTTAGCTTTAGTTGCTTTTTCACATCCAGGCTCTAATAGCCTACAGGTACCTCATCATCTGTTTGACCCACGGTTTAGATATAATACTCTACATTAATATTTAACCTTTGATGATTGATAGCCTTCCCAGAATGAAAAGTGTTGAGCCTCTGAAATGGTCACTGGCTTAACTTCTTCCCTTCATCTAGTGGAATCTACACTTCAGGAAAGAAAGACAACCATTGTAATATGATGTCCTCCACCCACTTCTGATCCTAAAAGGCGGCCTATGGAGGATATGATGTTCAATAATATTCAAAACTTCAGACAGGTCGAGCAATACTTGAAAAGTTGCAGTCATCTTATTCTGGCTTTGCCAACAGTCGCTCTTAAGTATGATCATTAGAATAGAATAGAATAGAATAGAATAGAATAGAGCTGGAAGGGACCTGGGAGGTCTTCTAGTCCAGCCCCCCGCTCAAGCAGGAGAACCTATACCATCTCAGACAAGTAACTGTCCAGTCTCTTCTTAAAAACCTCCAGTGATGGAGCACCCACGATTTCTGGAGGCAAGCTGTTCCACTGATTAATTGCCCTCACTGTTAGGAATTGTCTCCTTAATTCCAGATTGCTTCTCTCTTTGATCAGTTTCCAACCATTATTTCTTGTCCTGCCCTCTGGTGCTTTGGAGAATAGTTTAACCCCCCTCCTTTTTGTGGCAGCCTCTCAAATACTGGAATACTGCTATCATGTCACCCCTATTTCTTCTTTTCTTTAGACTAGCCAAACCCAAGTCCTGCAGCCGTTCTTCATATGTTTTAGTCTCCAGGCCTTGGATCATCTTAAAACAAATCCACCTGTCATATAATATTGGAAATGAACCAGTCTTAAATCACTTCAAGCAAATAGTTAGAGTGGAAAGATCAAAAAGACTTCCACCATGACGTCTGCAGTAGAGTAAACACTACCATAATAATGGTTGCTGTTATGCACTTTTTCCCAGAAGAAAAAATCTACAAAAAGCTATTTATGGGGGGGAAATTGCATGAAACAAAAACAGTGATACTTAAAAAGAGAGTTCACATTATTGAAATTTGCATTTTAAAAGTCAGGATAAGGAAAACAAAAACAAAAAACAAAGTCAGAATGATTACAATTTAAAACTTCCTGGGCAATTTATACCAACAGCTACATATAGTTATTTAAGAGAAGATACATAGGAGGCCTTCATATGTTATAAGATTCTACAATTGTAGAAAATTGTACCCTTCAGCATGTTACAGATGAAATTCTAATGGGCTTTATTTCAATATGGATCCATATACACTACAGGCACTTTTCTCAGAGGTTATCTCATGGCTTTTTGTTTATTTTTATTGTATTTATTTCCTCTAAAATAATCTGTTCTATGATGATTTCTAATTCTAAAGTAAATGTGTAAAGGTCATTACTACTGCACCAGGGAGAACATTTAACACTGCATTCTCCTCAGTCATTGAACAATTATCCTTAATCCATTGTAATTCACATCCTGTACTCAGTGTCCAGGTGGCCTTCTGAGCCTCATGCAATGATACCTCTGTTGTTTGCACCTGTTCTCGGAGCAGGCTAAAAATGAATTTGGTCAAAGGGAACACAGCAGCACAGGATCCCGCTGGCAGGAATCCAATATGTTGGTCTGAGGGTAGATTCCAGATTCAGAGGAATGTTTGAAAGGCAAGAATATGTGTTGACAACTCTGCTTGCTCTTCACGTCAAGAGTAGAATTAACACCATATTTCTATGCCATGCAAGCACAGATTACTCACTGAATGTTGTAACGAATAAAAGATCCAGGATTCAAGTCACTTTGTTAAGTGCATCTCTCCAGCAAAGCACCTGCTAACACATAATGCCCTTTCCTAACAAAAAACTCATTGATTCATTTGATTCCACATTTTGTATTGGTATATTATGTTCTCCACATTAAAGGCTTGGAACTACTTAAGGGTTAACATTTATAACACCTCTGTATACATAAATATTTTAATCTTCATATTTTTATCTTTTAATCTTCAACTCTTTATTTCAAGGTTTGCTTGTTCTTTAAATGTTTTTAGTCAATGTTCAGTTTTATCCTATTTATTTCTTGTTGAGCTATCTTGATTGTTTCTAAAAGGTGGTAGATAAATCATAGATAAACAGATTGGCAGGTAATTGCCATTCATTATAACATGTGATCCATGATGAGATATACTTAAGCCATATTTGAACCTCCTGATTTTCTGCCTACAATTTGAATATTCTTAGCGGTAACAGAAGAGCCAAATCCGGATGACAGCATTGATGACTCCAGAGGAGAAGTGATGTGGGACAATTTTGGCAATTTGCTTGGGGGCAGCATATCCTGTGATCAGATGTTTGCCTCCTCCAAACTCATTTCCCAAATTAGGCCTGATTATGTTTATGCTGGAGCACCTTCATAGTTAAGTGGTTGGTGATGCCAAACAACATGTGGATATATTCCGACCAAAAGTCGTATCTGTAAAATTATGTTGTGAGAGGCAGATAATTAAAGTTTTAGTCATGTAACATCTTGTAGGCAGTAAGAGATTATACCTTTTGCATATGATAATAATGGCCAAACTCAAGTGACTAACACAGCAAAAGCTTTGTCTTCCAGTATTTTTTTCTTAGCTGTTCTATTATTTTGACCTTTTAAAATTTTAAACTTCTCTGATTAACCTTTACAGTAATGTCCACAAGGCCCAGAGTTTACAAATTCTAGTTATAAATTCATATCAGAATCAAGGTAGTTTGTCTTCTTGGTTCACATGATTGAAATTACTTTACATTAGCATGGTGAGTACTGAATGTACAACAAATATATTATAAGGTTCTCAGAATGAAGTTAATGGGAATTTATTATAAATCTATTATGGTTGGTCACAGAAACAGCCAGATGTTTAGACTGGATTTGGCATTTTTATCTACCTACCAAGCCCTTCCCAAGGACCTGGGATAAGCAGAAGTTGTTTGATGATGTTAAAGATATTGTTTTAGGGATGTAAGTTGTTCCAAGTAAAGCCATCTTTTGCAATTAATTGATGATGATTTTGTCAATGCCAATGGTATTCAAGTGGTACTCCAGTTGATTTAGGATTGCATTCAAGGCACCAATTATTAATATTAATATTGAGAAAGTTGAAGTCAAAGATCTAGAGCAGGGGTGTCAAACTGCTGGCCCATGGGCTGGATGTATCATGCCAAAACCGTGCCTACCCCATTCCCAGCAATGGAAAAAAAGTCGTGATACTTCATTGCACGTCATGGGATATTATGAGTTTGACACCCCTGATCTAGAGGTATAAAGAGAAGTAAATTTCTTCCCACAGTGAATTACTCAGGTTAGTTGATTATTCTTCAACTGTATTTGACTGGCTGTTCAGGATCATTTTACTTCACTGGATGGAAGGTTCAGAGATCACTGTGTCATATATTCAGCAGTAATATAAATTCTCCCTATAGGAAGGTGAGAAACAGTGTCTGATATATGCATGCATGCCTATATGCATACATAACTTTGCATGCATTGGTGGTAGGATTAAAGCAAATCCTTCCTGATAAAATTATATTATCTGGCTTGTTTTTTATGGCTTTTTTTCCATCCCGTGATTATATGTAAAAGAGAACAAAGCCCAGCTTTAAAATAACTCCTGTTAGCCTCACTTCATCTATTTCAGGAGTTGATTCATTTCAACATACATTGAACCACAGCCACATCATTCAAAGCCAAACTTTTAGAGTTGTACCTAGAGTGTTTTTTCCCCCTTCCACGTTCTCTCATGTTTCTTAAAATAAACTGCAGTATTGTTGTTTTTCTTTTACTTCCTTTGCTTGTTAGGTTTGGGGTGTTAGTATTTAGTGGTTAGATTGCAATGACATCATGGCCCCTTGACCTATTAATGCTATATCTGGAGATTCTGGAATAACCATTAGAAAGCACACAACCCTGGATGCCTTTTTTGGCTTGAGTGGGCTACATCCCAAGTAGGTGTGAATGAGTCTGGTTCTAAATTGAGATCAATTGAAGTTAACAGACTTGGTATACAACCTGCATAAATTTAATATAATAGAGATGAGTCAGCTGACAGCTCTATGGCTTAGGAGAAAACTTGTCTTGGAAAACATACAGGCAGAAACACAGAAGAGGAACACATGGTAGGAACTCATCAATAGAATGTTAATGCATTCCTGCATTTTAAGTACATACACACACATAAAATTATATACCCAAGATGTCATTTTAGGTTATATGGGTAATTTGATATTGTGAAACAAATATGTTTGATTCGATCTAGCTCGGTTTGCTAGATGCTCCATATCTGTATTGACTAGAGAGGGACTGGATCACACTTAAAAAAAAAATGAAAACTTCTTCCTTACCAAACGAAGTAGTACTAAAGTAAAATGGAATCAATAATAGTTTTATAGCCAGTGTTAGCAGCCTTACAATCCCCTTAAAACTCAGGCTCATTTATTGTGGGTGTGCTCTTAGATCTGGTACTGTTCTTGAATTCTCCCACGGGGTGGGGCCCAAGAAAGTTTTCTTTCATCTTAGGCTGGTTTACCAGCTACACCCTTTCCTGGGGAAGAATGAAAAAGCTGGTAGCCATGGTAATTCACGCCTTAATGACATCTAGATTAAGTTATTTTAATATACTCCACATACAGCTGCTTTGAATAATTTCAAAATAACAACCAACTTCAAGCAACTCAGTCCAGAGTCAAGGGTCTAGCACTTTTAGAAGCTGTGAGTTTAGGTGTCAATCTTTCTGAAGGACAACATTTGAGTACTAACAAGTTGCATGCAGTAGATAAATAGAAATTAAGCCCAACAGAAAATTAGGTCTCTTTATGAATAAGAAATCGTTGAGAATCATGACCTTATTTGTAAGGACGAATTCTTCCCAGAGAGTCTGAATTCCTGCATTAGGCATCTGGGATTAGGATAGAAGTTCTGGCTTTACAATTTTACAATCTAGTACGTAGCACTAGATAACAAAATTGTTAAACTAGTCCTTAACTTTGCTTGTGGTGCACAAGCTATACTTTTTGGAGTTTATTTCAGCACTGCTCCTGGCTCTTACTTGGACATCATGCATGCTAGTGTTTCTCATTACTGGAACTCTTGTAACTCAAAAGAATTGGTCCCTCCCCACTTTTCTATTGTGATTTCACTTTGCAATTTTTAATTCTATGCACCAGAAGAATTCTATTATTTCTCATTTTTTTTCTCTGCAATTTAAGGAGTTAATTTCTTGGTTACATGGTACAAATTCATCTTCAATAATACAGTAACCCAAATTGTTTGTATCCACAAATGAAGATTTTCATTGCTAGGGAACTATGCATTACTGCATTGTACTTCTAGCAATTATTCTATATATAGTCATTGTAATAGTATAATTTTCCCCCTGAAACTATATGTGGCTTCAAAACCAAACTTGAAAATTTTTTACAGTTATTTTCTTGGATATATTTTGAATTCCCAGCTTTGATTAGTCATGATTAGGTTAAAACTATAAAGAAAACAGGGGACTAGCTGCCTAAATAAGCAGGGGATAGAGATAATTAAATGGAATTAATGTAGGTATAAGAAGACACAACAATCTTCAATAGGAAACATGGAGTCTTGTTAACATAATGGAGGGAAGACGATAGCCCCATTCTATGGTCCAATGCAATGTCAAATAAACTGCTAGAGAAATCTGAGTTTCTATTAAATTAGTTTGTTGAGAAAAGTCAGCTAAAATTTCAATCCTATGATTTTTATAGGGCTTTCTAAGAGCCAAAAACTGGGGGAGGGGGAAAGCCCTCCAACCTCAGAAGGGGAAATTGGATAGTGGAAACTCCCTTGCTTTTTCTTCTGCTGGTTCCAGGAGGAAGGATTAACAACACACACACACACACACACACACACAGAGCATAGAGAGGAAAAATGGAGCAAATGCTACTTTTCTTTCATATTTGCCTCCTAGTAAAATAATGCTCACTCTCTTTTCCCTGATAGCAACATGGCAAGTAAGATTGCTGTGTAACTCCATGTAGGAATCAGTGATACGCCCAGATACATGGCAATACAAGATCCATTGAAACTTTGAATAGATATGTATCATATGAGACTGCTAAATAAGGCAGCCAAAATACATATTGATTTTTATATAATACTTTTAAATCATCTATTCACAGTGGTTTTCAGGAGAAGGGCTAAACTCCAATCCATACATGCACACACACTTACAAAAAGCAAAATTACTTTGTTCTGCTAAATAAATAATATGCACTTCCATATTACTACCATTCTGAAGATATATAATCAAGGATATAAATTTTTACTATCAGGCAGGACTGATATGATCTGACATTTGCATAGCCACGTGAAAGTTTACTTAACAAAGAAAATTTCAACACAGCTGCCACTAACTTCTTGCTAACCTCTGACATTAAAGCTGCATTGATAGCTTTGATCAAAACACAATAGTGCAGAAGCCATCCAGATGGGAGGAAGAAGGAAATATATAGAGATAATCGTTGCAACATACTGTTATACTTTGAGGTTTACATTTTCCAGCAATTTAAAGTTTAAAAAGTGACCATGCAGACATTTAAAATGCATAGGTACAATATGGACAATATGATAGGCCATAATGAGGATGAATAGCTTATTCCAAATATATGATATACTCTAATTTGTCATTTATTTATTTACATGTTTAACTTTAACTATCAAATTATAGCAGAAAGGGCTTGATACCTGCCAATTTATCAAGTGTATCAGAAATATATTATTGCTGTCATCTTGGCTGTTGTAATAAAAGCCTTGTTATACTAACGTTCTATTGATTTATCTTAATTAGGAACAGAGTTACCTTAATGAATAATTTATTTGAAGAGTACAGTTAGAAAAAAACTATACCACAGAACAGGGCATTTAAAGACTTGACAGAATGCTTATTTGAGCATCTTCTGTGCTCTCTTCCTTTCTTCTCATTGTACAATACATCAGTGTAAATTTTTCTTCTGGAAAAAAACAACAACAGTCTAGTTATCAAGCATGCCTAAGGGAATCTGAAATAACTCTTGGCATTCAAATATTGAACCATACTAGAGATGTTGGTACCCCAAGTGGGATGCCAGGAAGAACTGCCCCCTTGTACTCCATATAAAGACTCCACTTTGAAATGAATTCAAATGAAATCATGATTATTATTTAGTCATATATAGTGATTTGCAAAATGCAGATTCAAATTTTTCTGGGTAGACTGAAATTACCAAGGCAGTACAATAATGACACATTTCCATTATAATATGTAGGCAAATTCAGTAATGAGTAAATCTTAAGATGAGAATTAGCTACTGCACATTGGCTCAAACTTCATAAGGTTGAGTAACCAGAAGCTTAGGGCGATGTAGGCTAAACCTACATGCCTCGTGACCAAAACAGTGTCCATTTTCAGCACTGCCCTCTTCCCTCTACTCTTTTCCTTGGCTAAGCCCAAATGGGAAGAATGGAGTGAATAGAAACAGCAAGTGCCCCACATTATCTGGCACTTTTCTGGCATTGCACTACATTGTGTGACTTTGGACAAGTGACGGTAAGATGGATCTTTTTGAGTTTCATGGTTTGTGGTATTTGAGCCCATGCGAGGCAGCTTTAATTCTTGACTCAGCTGAGAGGTAAACCATCAGTCTGCTTTTAAACTGCTTTTATGAAAGATCGTCAGGTCCGTAATGATATACAAATTATTGATAGATTGTGTTCTGATGAGGAAACTACCACATGGGCTTCATTAAACAGAAGAGGCAAAAACCCTCCTTTTGTAAAGGTCTCAAGTTATAAAGAACACCAGATGTGTTTTATTTTAATGATTTGAATACTAAGTTGATTAAACAAAACATCTTTTGTCATCCTTATTGGACTTTCCAACTGTTGGTTAGGTTGACTAAATTGGTATATCTATTGGTTAGTTGTATTTCTTACATATCAGTATTATGGGGAACCACATTCTTGGGAGGAAGTTAAAGTGTAATGATGTTAACATATTACTGATGATATGTTCATAATGGGAATGCCACATGACGGTTTATAAGGAGTTTAAAACTTAAGTGCCTGGGCTTGCCAAAAAAGGGTAATGATGCATTCTGATAGTTGACAGAATGATATTTGCCAACTCAGTTATGAATGGTTTTTTTATCAATGGAAAGCAAATGATCAGATTCCATGATTTTGAAATTGTGGTAATTTCAGAAAAAGGAAGCTGCTATTCTTTAGTCATGGTAAATCAGAAGAAGTCTACAGTATTTAAACATAACCCCCCCCTTTTCTATTTCCCCCTTTTCCTTTTTTTAACATGCTCTATCGCCTTTTTGTATTATTTCACCTATATTTGTGCGTACATTTGAATTATTTAAATTGCATTGACAAGTTTATTTTTTATTTCTCTGCTATAAGAGAAATAAATGAGCCGAGGTGGCGTAGCAGTTAGAGTTAGAGTGCAGTACTGCAGGCCACTTTAGCTGACTGTGTTGAGCAGGTCAGTGGTTCAAATCTCACTGGCTCAAGGTTGACTCAGCCTTCCATCCTTCCGGGGTAGGTAAAATGAGGACCCAGATTGTTGGGGGCAATGTAAATATATACATACATTGCTTACTGGTGTACACCGCTTAGAGAGTGCTCACACTTAAAGCGGTATATAAGTCTCATAAATAAATAAAATAAATAAATAAATAAGAAAATGAATAATATTAAGTTAAAAAAGGATTATGTATTTATTTATATGTCATAATTCTTAACCACCCATCATAATTCTTAACCACCACCTCAGAAGGGGAGGGGCTCTGGGCACCTTATTTTGAAGATTTATGTTTTATGATCTATTTCTCATAAATCCTGGTCAACTAGAATTATGTAATAATGGTCAGTGGAACAAAAAGAAGGGGCAAGCAAAGAACTCGTTGGCTTGATAACATCAAAATTAATACAAAGATGAACATTCAACAGCTGAAAGAAGCTGTGTTTGACAGAGTAGCATGGAGAGCACTTGCTTATCAAGTCGCCAAGAGTTGGACATGACTAAATGGTTAAACAACTATATGTATGTGTGTGGATATTCATATTCTTAAACATATGCATTTAAATCCATATGTTATTAAAATATTGCCCATTATATGCCAGACTTATTCCTGGAATATTTGGAATATGTGTGTGTGTATGTTTTAAATAAAAAAAATATGTAATTACTAATCACTTCTATAAAAGGTAATCCAGCAGAGAATTTGTCATGTCTGTTTAGCTTGATTATCCCAAAGGTTTAATCTGGTCTCTCTGTGTGAGAATGTGTGTGTGTGTGCGTGTGTGTGTGTGTGTGTATGTGTCTTTTCTTTCTGCTCTGTCTGAAATCTGCATTCTGATCCAGTGTTTTTTGGCCTCCATTTTGAATTCACTTTGTACATAACTGGCTCCAATTCCTACTGTCAAATCACAGCAAATATGAGCAAAGACATTTGACTTCATAGAATCAAGCTTCTACGTCTTAAGAGGAAGCAGAAAAAGAAATAAAGAGAGGTGGCTGTCAAAAGAGAAGTCAAATATAAACGCCCAATATAATGTTGTGGTAGAAGACAGATGTGTACTCTGAAATCTCTAAGACAAAAAGCTTTTTCCTGCGCCGTTTTTAGTTCCAATACAATATTTATTTTTGCAAAAAAGCAAAGCAAAACAAAAGAAAAGAAGTATAGTATCTATTAACTGTAAGTTAGAATTTAAGTTTCAGCAATCCAGATGCAGATGCATCAGACAGGACCAAAAATATGTATTTCACTGACATCAGTGTTTAAAAACAGCACAAAGCGTATAGTCTGATTCTATCTGGAGCTTGAACGAAAACAATTTGCAGCTTAATACCTAAATAGAAATGGGAAATATGTCCTCTGCTTTGAAAATCTGTCATTTACAGTTCTCTCAATATCTCCCTTTTCTCTTCATAGTATCAATTCATTCTATTTTCATAATCTTTTAGAATCTTTCTATTAATTGGGTTACTAGATTTGGGCTGATAAAAATGAATGATGATCAAGTAGCTGCAATGAGACACCAAAATGCCTAATTCTTCCATTAGTCTAGTGGGAAATTTTGCAACCTAGATGTAAAATTCATACTTTAAAAAGAAAAAAAAATGTTTACATTAAAATGGTTATGAATATGTTGCTATTTTGTTTATTTAGATGGTTTTTGAAATATATTAATTTCCCTGATATAATGATGCTTATCTGTTACTTTTATGAATGCGGTACATGCATTTTTGCTTGAATGTTTCTTTTGTATGCAAAATTGTAAAATTCTGTGTGGGAACTATATTGCAAAATTTTGAGAGCTTCATGTTTCAAATGATAATTTATTTTTTGCTCATGTTGAAATCCCATCACACATTTCTCACCAAAACCTTTTCATAAGGAAAAAATAATAATACCCAAGAATGAAATATGGGTGGTGCTTGAGATAAAATGCTGGTCTTTGGAGATCAGTTTTCAGATAGCCATTGTGTCCTGGTATTGATGATAGAAGCCTAAATCCATCTAGTGGTTCTACCTTTATTACTTTGGCTTATGTTAACATTCCTGAAGTATGATGCTTTATTCTTGTCGTTCGTTCTCACTGTTCTTTTATAACTAAGAATTGCAGTTGTTTTATAAGTGCCTTTGCCCTGGGCTGGGCTGATTGTCTTTGACAATCCAAGCACCAAGTCTTCCAGTTAATACAGACCACATTCAACAATAACACCATAGGCTGAAATCAAACAGGCCAGAAATAATTTATATGGTTTAGCTCTTTGTGTCCCACCTGCTTTAACAGGGCATCTATGCATTATTAAAATACCAAGAGGCCTTCTGAGCAGGGCCATTCTTACTTGGTCTCCGATGTTTGTATGAAGAAAGGAGATACAATTGTTCTGAATTCAATCAGTTGAATCAATGATGCCAAGTACATGAGTTATCAGCAGCTGGCACACAATTTTGTAAGCATACGTATTTACTAAATTTCAAGCGATCAAAACAATACCATTTATTTCTTGTTTCAAACATAACAGGGAGCAAATCTGGAGAAATGAACGACTTCACAGGCAGGATCTGTCAGGAAGGAAACCCAGCGAAAACAAATGGAACAGTTACATTTCATTTAGGCTAAGCATGCCAGGGAGAAGGTCATAACAGACTGTGCCTGGGGCCAGTGTTGTGCTAAATTCTCATTCTCACAGGAATATTACAGACATATCTTCTGTTAAGATCAGACTGGGCAACTTTCTTACAGCAAGGGCCACATTAATTTTTCTGGCTTGATTGGATTAATTGGATCACAAATGAATAAGGCCAAACTTTTCGCAATCTGTTTAGTGGCTTGGGAGAAGCACAAGGGTTAAGATAATTTGAGCCTTGCACAAGCACCCCCTTTAAAACTTTTCAAATGGGAAAATCCAGTCCATTCTGGGAACCGATAGAATTTTTTAAAAATGTGATTTGATGCCTCTGTAAGGCTTAGCAATGGGGGAGGGGGGTGTACTTTTACAAATGTCAAGCATGTTGACAATTCACTCTTGTTTCGCCACAACAGTTTGTTTCTAGCCCATTTGGCCTTACAATATGAGTTTGGGATTACAAGAAATCAAAATTTTATTTCCCCACACCTAAATAAAAATTTCTCAGATGCTTTAAAAATGAATGAATGAATGAATGAATGAAAGTTATGAAACACACTGATATAGCAATAGGAAGCCCAAATGAATTTACTAGCAACTAAGGCTAAGATGACTAAGAGGCTTCTTGTTTGCTTTTTTTTCACAGTGGTTTGCACTTTGAAAGAGATAACATGGCTCAGGGCATGTGTGGTTACCCCATCTTTGGCTGGGCTAAACAGGTTCTGTAGCTTTGCAGTAGTACAAACATACTGGAAATCTGTTTGGCCACTGGCAAGCTAAGAAAGGAAACATTTGTACATAGGAGGCAGTAAGGCCTCTCCAACACACTCACTTCCCCTGATGTAAGAAGGAGCTCACAAGACTCTTATTTTTCAGTCCCTCTGCCCAATTCCTCAGCGTTGAGTTTTCAAGTACTGTCTACAAAACCCTCAACATTAAGGAAGAATTAAAGAAAAAGAAGAACACAACGTGAAAAGAGGAGGAAAGAATTAAAAGGGCAGCAAATGATTTTTCAGTCACAGAAGCAACCATAAACTGCCCACCACTTTAAAACCAGGTTTTCCTTAGATATCCTGCACCTTTGCCCCTCTGCTCAGAAATTAAGCCATTAGGTGTCAGTGTTTTCCACACCTGGCAACTTTAAGATATATGGACTTCAACACCCAGAATTTCCCAGAGAACATGCTTGTGAGGAATTCTGGGAGTTGAAGTCCACACATCTTAAAGTTGTCAAACCAGTATCTCGGAATGTCGATATTCAGATAGTCATTTTATATGTAAAGTCAATTATTTTTATTATTTTGAATTGTTTCAACATTTCCAATGAAGGTTTAGTTTCCACCCCTGATAGAGGAAAAAGAGCTTTATTAAACAAACTATTTAGAAACGGCTCTAAAAATCTACCAAGGAGAAAAACTAACTGCAAAATATTTTGGATTACTAACATTACAACTCATGCATCTGGAAGCCTACTCATTCTCTGCCTCCAATCTATTTAAATGCTAGTTGTCAAAGAGATTAGAAAAATTGGGCAGGTAGGGATGTTGAAGACATATAACTGATTGTGTCTCCATAGCAAACACTCCCTCCAGAAAACTAACATGTTTAAGGATTCAGCTAAAATTGCTGTCTATTGTTATTGTTTACAGATTGTTTAGTTACTGTTTTATATCACATTTCACATATGGCTGAAAATCTTTTGTATAACAGAATAACAGAGTTGGAAGGGATCCTATACCATATCAGGCAGGAAACCATATACCATTTCAGTAAAGTGATTGTCCAGTCTCTTCTTCAAAGCTTCCAGTGTTGGACCAGTCACAACTTCTGGAGGCAAGTTGTTCAACTGATTAATTGTTCTAACAGTCAGGAAAATTCTCCTTAATTCTAGGTTGCTTTTCTCCTTGATTAGTTTCCATCCATTGTTTCTTGTCCTACCTTCAGGTGCTTTGGGGAATAGCTTGACTCCCTCTTCTTTGTGGCAACCCCTGAGATATTGTACAAAATGAGTCATTCATTAAAGCATGCTATAGGCCAAATTCAGATTTATCACCTCAATGAGAGCCAATTAGGCCTTTCTTGCAAATATATAACTCATGATTTGAGTCCTCCCAGTAGCAAATAATGCATCTTGTAGGTGAGGAATCTCACTGTTGAGCATCATATCATTTTTTGGGGGGGGCGGCTGCTTTGTTGAGCTATTTTCCATCCAGCTATGAGTTTACTGGAGGTTTGTATCTGACACGTGAGAGCAGGGCATGCTGTCTTAGGCAACTATGGAGAAAGAATAGTTCTTCCTTGGTGGAAGAATTTCTCCCATTCACATGCTTTCAGAAGCATTTGATGCCCATATATGGTTCCAATAGAAGAGAAAATTTATATTGTTCTGCTTTATAATAAAGTGGATTATAGTTCCATCACTATCTCTGTCAGTTAACTGTTTATGATCCCCATGATGAAACTAAGCTGGATGTAGTTCCATCTAATACAAAGCGTTACTTTTTTAATCATTGCATTTAGCTGCAGAAGTATATTGTTCTAGGATTCAAAATAATATTTTCTCCTGGATTCCAATGTTAAGGTTAAGGACTGCAAATAGTGATGCAATTTTTAATAGGATAGTATGTTCCACTAAACAAATTGCAATTTGCATTATCCATCAGAAGTAAGCATTTGGGAGTTCTAATTTTAGAGGTGGGATGAACCTGTAGACTTCTAAGAGCTACTCTCTAACCTTAATGCTGTTGTTTAACTCATGGTGTAGAATATCGGATTGAAGAGATTTCCATGATCTTTTTGAGTTGAGTCATATTATTAAATGTCCCCATGATCTTCTCCATCTCCTTTATCTCCTTAACTTTCTAAATATCTGCTCACCAAATAAATAAATTCAGAATTTACTATAGCCCTGGTATTCAACAGAGTGACAAAGGATTATATTGTTTTAATGCCCTTCTCCACAACTCTTGAATTAATTAGTTTCATCTGGTAAGGCCACATGACACAACTAAAGGAATAATACTGCAGAAAAACTTTAGAGTCTCTCTGCAAACATTGAAATATTGGCATCAGTACTTTAGAATGAAAGCCAGCGTGCATTGCCACATATTTTAATAAGCAAAAAACCCTTATTGGCTTTTGAGCTACTACGTAGACTTTGATTATATCAATGATTAATATAGTTTCCCGAGAACACTGAATAAAGTATACCAGTTATCTGAATCAGCTTTTGACAATATTGGACTAAATCTCAACTGACTGTGTGATCATTTTATTTGATCAATTTGTCATAACAGTAGATATTATCACATATATATTAGAGGCCATATTTTCATTTTTTTTTTCAAAATAGAGCATAGAATTCTGCCCACCTCATTCCCTTAACCCAAAGGAGACTAAGCTGAAATGCTAAATCAATTTATTATTTTGGATGTATGCGTATACTGTATAAGTAATTATGTATATGTATATGTGTGTGTAATATGGTTTTATAGAATTTAGTCATCCACCTGTATTAAAATCTTCAATTTTTGTTTGAGGGTTCTTCTGCAGAGTAAAACTTTATTTTGGACCTTAATTCCTACAGAAGATGGAAATCGGTGAACAAAAACTTCCAGAGAACAACTAAAACTAGAAGGATACACACATTCTTCAAGAGAAGGATTAGACTTTCCCCTTGAAGGTTACAGGGACAGTTAGTTTTTGTTTTTTTTCTTTTTGTACTGAAGGGGATATCTGGCGGCTTAATGTTGTTATGCTTGAAACTAAAATACAGTTTGTTCCAGTAATTGCTTTGCAAGTTCTCTTGTGGCTTGATGGGTTTTACTTAGAAATGGCTTTCTTCTTGCCAGTCTATCAGTTATGATCCTGCCTGCTCCTTTTATTTTCAGGTGACCACTTCATTAGAATTTATGTGTCAACTTAAATTATATCATGCTGACAGTGTTCTTACCTATTCTCCAGGGAATCAATTACATTCTGGGAAATCTCAGCATGAACGTCGACTGAAGAATCACACACTGACATCAGGACTGTGTATGCTTCATTAAAAAAAAAAAAAAACCTAGGGCAATCTGGTTTTTTTTTTTAATAGTAAGAAAAGCTTTGACCCATATGAATAATGCAGTTTGAGTGTACTTTCTCTGATTTAGTATTATGGTTTGTTTTCCATATTTTCCATTTATCTTGCTGCAACTGAGAGGGATGGGCGGGATAAAGATAAACACAATCTCAAAGTTTTTCTACGTCATAAATTATACAGTATTAGGCTTCCCAATACTTTGGGGAGGTATCAACGACCCCTGTTAATTTATTATTTAACCATTATCTATATAGTTATATATAAAAAAATCTTGTTTTAACGAAAATTGTACTATAATTGCAGATTTGCAGAATTCAGTACTCACATTCTTCCCAGTCATGGAGATTGTTGGCATATTTTAACAGTCTTTTATGTCCTTATATTACATAAACAGATGGAGGATTTCTTTCTACTTCAGATTGGATATATGGATAGGGTATAGGTTGAAAAGGGGTTGGTTGACCTTGTTAAAAAGATAAAGTTTGCTTCACTTTACTGTGTTTCTAAGGCTCATGGTAATAATGACATATAGGGAAAAGTTCATCTGAGTTACAAGGGAGAGATCATTGCTGAGAGAAAAATTATTTTATTATTTTTATTTTATTTTATTTATTTTATTTTTTATTTTATTTTTGCACATCTTAACTTTCCCCCCTTCCTCAAGAACCTTATTGCAGTCAGTCAAAACTGCCTCTTCCTTATAACATCACCCATTAGAACAGAAAACTAATGCCTTTGTCTACATACTAGTTTCTTATGAAATAGGTTCAAATATGTAATGAGAATTGTATTCAAATTTTGCCTATACTTTTCTTTCTCCCGTTTCTCCTATACTTCTCTTTCTCCCATTTCTCCTCTTTTTCTTAGAATGGGATCTTATTAATGATCTTTCTGCTAATTTACCAAATCTGTATTGTGGTTAGAGTTAGCCCTGCCAAGCTGATACTATTTGACTTAGCATAGTTGATATAAACTTAATTTTTCCAAGTGCTTTACTCTATACAAACTTCACAGAGCTGCCCCTTCCTGATGACATCATTCAACTGGATAAAAGGTCAGCTTTTTTAAAATTATTATTACAGATCAACTGCTTAGAATCCAAGAGGTTCCTCCTTTTGAGAACAACTAATGACTAACAACTTTCTAAAATAAGCAAGCCAATTCAACAAATTACAAGGAATATTATTTACATCCTTGGCTAACTTGAAGGATTCAACATTTGTTCAGAATATATTCAACAAATAGCTATCAAAAATACTTATCACCAGCCTACAAACAGAGTAGAGACTTTCTTCACTTCTTTAATCCATCCCAGCATTCTTGTACAATCATTTGATGATTAATCCTTTTGAAGTTTAATCATATATATACATATAGTATATATTTATATTCATTAGTTTATCTTCTATATTTATTTGTGTTTCAGTCGATAGCTTTTCAAGGATATTCAGGCAATGGCATGGATAAGTAGACTTTGAACTACGTAAACATTGCAATTTTAATTTTTGAAAAAAGTCACTGGATTATAAAAAGCAACGTAGTAAAGGTTGTCTTCCTATTTACAGTAGATTATTTCCAGATTTCCTAATTTAACACCGAGACATTCATAACTGGCAAACAGCTTGGGGTGCTGAAATCTGGACTGGTCACCGGAGCATCTGGGCAATGAGACCTTGGGATATATCCCATCAGAAAAAAATTGCTTATGAATGTCATTTGAGCTATGTTTTGATCTTTTTCACTCTGAGTAAAACAGAGTCTGACAAAATATCAGTTGCTCCATAGTTATATGAGTGACCCTTGAACAGCAGTTGCATAGATTAATCTATTCCAAGTATGCATTGCTAGAATTGACATCCTGAGGTCATCTGCTACATACTCACTGCATGTGGATCCTGGTTGTAGAAGAACAACAGCACTGTCAAGCTGCCAGCCCTGCTATAACATGCTTTCTCTTATTTGAGGTGTAAGTAGCCATGCTCCAAAGTTCTTCCTTATCCTCTTACTTATGCCAATAAACAAAATAAGTGGCAGGACACAAAGGGACAGAGAGAAGCAACCTAGAACTAAGGAGAAACTTCCTGAACTAAGCAACCTAGAAATAAGGAGAAACTTCCTGACAGTGAGAACAATTAATCAGTGGAACAGCTTGCCTCCAGAAGCAGTAAATGCTCCAACACTGGAAGTTTTTAAGAAGAGACTGGACAGCCACTTGTCCGAAATGGTGTAGGGTTTCCTGCCCGAGCAGGGGGTTGGACTAGATGACCTCCAAGGTCCCTTCCAACTTTACTAATATGAATATGAATTCAATAAAGGTCAATTTTATACTTATTTTCACTCACTGTTTATTGCATAATGTGGCTGAATCATATATCCTGTGTTGCTTGTTAAAGAGAAAGACACACCTGAGAACTATTTTAAGACAGAAAGTGATGTAAGATACGGCATTGTTCTAAGGAAGGGCATTAAGTTATTGTATTATATTTAAATAAAAGAAAATTGGAAATCCCCACGCTTAAGGGCATAGACTTGAATGCTTTGTAGTGTAGGGTATTCCTCACAAGTGGCTACAGACAAATGATCCCAGTTACTCTCAGGATAAAATGTGTGGGTTATATTAGATTAAATAAGAGTGATTACAGACAGCTCCACCAGTATTTTAGTAGATTGTTGGTCTTTGAACCAGATCTCTATGGACAGATAATCTAATGTAACCTTTCTATCTGATGTGACAGAAATGCCTCAGTATTATCCTGACTCATCTCTAAACTCAGACTATGCATGTGATTGGAACATATGCTATTTTAGGTAGGCGTGGTTTATCTTGTTTTTTTTTTAATTTCTCCAATTATTAGTAATGAAAATCCTAAAAGCACAGCATAATGACTGTTAAAATATCTTGAGGGAGATTTAGTTGGTGGCCTGCTACAATTTTAAGGAATATATGCTGATTTAGTGAAAAATTACATTTCATTAAAATGATAGTTTCAACTTACTTTTAAAAACAGCTCTTAAAATGAGTCTAAATTCCCATTTGGAAAATTAAATTCAGGTAGTCCTTGAGTTACAACTACAATGGAGCCTAACATTTATGTTGTTAAGTGAGACATTTATTAAGTGAGTTTTGCCCCATTTTACAGCTTTTCTTGCCACACTTATTAAGTCAATCACTGCAATTGTTAAGTTAGTAACACAGTTGTTAAGTGAATCTGTCTTCCCCATTGATTTTGCTTATCAGAAGGTTACAGAGGCTGAACCAGTGGTGGGATTCAGCTGGTTCAGACCAGTTCGGCAGAAGCGGTAGCTAATTTTTTGTTGAGTTCTGGCCAGGCCCAGAACGGACTTCCAGAAGCGGCATCCACACAGAGAACTGGTTGTTCACATATTTGAATCCCACCACTGGGCTGAACACACCAACTGTCATAAATATGAGTCAGTTGCCAAACATCTGAATTTTGATGACGTGACCAAGGGAATGCTGCAATGGTTGTAAATGTGAAAAATGGTCACAAGTCACTTTTTTCAGTGCCATTGTAATTTCAATCACTAAATAAACTGTTGTAAGTTGAGGATTAATTGTATTTATATTGTCAGAGGTGAACCTGTGTCATTCCAAAGATTACTGAACTATAAATCCCAGCATCCCACACCATTGGATGATATTATTTTCCTTTACTGACATCCAGCATGGTTAGCATGGAAAAAAAATACTTCTTTTCCATGAAAATTATCTCCAATGTGTCAGAACCCCAACACATCTTTTGTATTACTTCTTCAATATATCTAAGCCACATGATATGGCTTCATAACTTCAAATCAGTTATTTAAACAGGGAAGAAGTTTGTTGCATTGGTTAAAATGTTGAATCAGGACTGGGGAACACAGGTTCAGTTCTGTGTTATTTTTTTTCATCTCCTTGCAGAGTTCTGTTGGAAGAAATGGGAGGAGGAGTGCTATATATGCCATACTGAGCTCTTAGGAGAAACATATGACATACATTTAACAGATAAAGAAAAAAAAGTTATATTGACCCCCAAACCGCTTTCTTTTTCCCTACTGAAGTTGGACAAACAGCAGGAGACATAGTTTACCCTCAATTTCCCACATGCTGATATTGTGTGGTTTTCACATAATTCTTGTGGCTTTATGATCATAAAATGGTGACCATGATTATAATAAATAGGTTATACCATTTTGTGGAAGCTCACAATGCATGAAGAGCTTGGAGATACTCTGGGTGGCCCTGCATGGGACATTCTGGAGCCATTGTTTGTTGCTGTCAATGTACCATATCAAGCATTCCTGAAGACTTACAGATGCATGTTTCAAAAACATTAAATTCCATGTCCTCCAATACACACCTATTTCTGATGGCCCTTCAGCTCAGAGATGTGAGCAATGATCTGAGGAATGGAAATTGAGAAACATTTCACCTACCAGGAGCAAGCTTCCAAAATTACAAAGATCAGGTCTCTGCAGGAATGCATGAATATTCTTGGTTATTTTTCTTGAAAGACTCCCAAGCATAACAAGGTGGTAAGTTGTCACTTAGTAATGGGTGCTATGCAACATTTCCCCTAGTTTTGCAAATCTGACAAAGCTTTGTCCAAGGTCACATTTTTTCTTCCATACAGTTTTGCGAAATAACCAGTTTTTCTAATAATAAACAATTCAGACTGGAAAAAAAATACATGACTGTAGTTTGGGTAAAAGTTCACTTAACAATAAGCATAACAAATTAGAGAATACTATGATATACATATCCTGAGCTATTGAAGAAAATAAAAAATGCATTGGCTTCTAAAACATGCCCATCACAAAGTCTCATTGTTTTCATTTGCAAGATTCAAACTAATCTGGCAAAACTGGAATCCACAGTACTACTTCTTCATAATGTTTGTAATAATTATTCTGAGCAAAATTTATTTTTTTTTACATTGTGCTAAGCCATGGTTTGTTTAAGTCATTGTTTGCTGAATAAATAACAATGTGAAATAAACCACAATGTTTATATATCATACTAAGTCATAAATCATGGTTAAAAAACCACCATGCCTAAGTTCACACTAAATGGTAAGGAAAAAAAAAAAGCTTTACCACAGTGTAAATCCAGTAACTAAGTATAGGTTGTCTCCAACAGAGAGGGTCAGAAGACAGATACAAGAACAAAAGAACCAATATTAAACAGCTGAAATGAAGGGTTGGCAAAGAAAATACTGTATATATGTATAAAACAAGCTTTGAGCTCAATTCTGAAAGTGAATTCCATGTCTGCACTAGAACTTTATTTCTTAATTTGAAGAATATACCATGCCTTAAAACAACTATCTTTTAAATTTTGCTGTTGGATCTTAAGGATCTAACAAAAATTAAAATTCATCTATACGTCTGAACTCTGTTCTTGGTTTAAAGAGTTGAAATGGAATGGTAACCTCTGTTGATATCCAGGCAATTTTTTTTTTTTTGCTATTTATATACACACCAGCAAATAATATTACTATTGTTTTTTATGAATATTTGAGGCAGAAATCCATAGCAGTATGGAATCCTGCCCTACATAAGCCCATTGAACATACAATCACAGTGTTCAGAGAGGGAAAAGAGTGGGAGAATTAGCCAGCATAATCGAGGCACTTTAATCTTTTAAGGCTATCAATTACCTTTTTTAGTTTTTTTTTTAAAACAGAGTGACTGAGACCCTCTGGACAATATATAATATTTATGATTTCAGATGATTATGTATGCCCATGGGCTTCATCAGTGAGGGATGGGACAAATGATGAAAAGTCCGTTGTGCTGCAGACTTTGCCCCTTTTGAATCACATGGATTTCAGCCAGACA
This sequence comes from Crotalus tigris, assembly GCF_016545835.1. Lineage (NCBI taxonomy): Eukaryota > Metazoa > Chordata > Lepidosauria > Squamata > Viperidae > Crotalus > Crotalus tigris. The sequence goes on along the minus strand of NW_024096651.1, from coordinate 370,875 downwards.
TCTTTAATCCTAGTTAAGGTAAAAATATAATACAGACTTGAAAACTGTAAAAGTAACCGCCCCCCCCCCCGAAAACTTATAACAAGCCACTTAAAGCAGGGTCTCTTTAAATTTCCCTTTTCACAGTCTGTACCTTGGGCTGTCTTTTTGTAATCAGTGAACTGCTCTTCTCCCTGGTTCCCACAATCTCTTACACATCTCTTCTAGCAGGAAACTGGCTACTTAGTTGGTTCATTGTGCTTAATATTTTGGACTCCTGGATTCTTAATTTCTGTCTATTGCCTGAAATTATCTACCTAATATTTGGCTTCTCTGTTATTACCTCTTGGAGTGACAACCATCACTGATCTTTCTTCCAACCACAATTACTGTGACCTGTCCTTTATTTGCGATTTTGATTTCAACTTTTTGCTTCAAATAGGACACTATTCTAGCTAACCAATGGATTGTCCTCTTTAACTTAGGATTTTTGCTGGCACAGCAACCATCATATTTGATCCCTCCATGAGTCCTTCAGAAAATTTTCAAAAACATGGAAAGAGAAAAGGCAGGTTCCCTATAACATTTTTCTGGCTCATGCTGGTAGTCAGTCTGCTTCCTGACTAACTGCTTCTGAATTCAAACTGGTAATATGGAGACGCAGAGTCCCAAACTGGAGGGGTAAATAGGCCTCTCCTTTATGAATTTATCTAATCTTTTTTTAAAAAAGACAATCTAAGTTAGTGGTTTTCTGGTTATGATTTGTACAGGTTAATTATGTGCTTTATGAAGTACTTTCTTTTGCAAACTCTAAATCTCCTTGGTGAACTGCTTCTCCTCATTCTGAAATATGTTCCTGCTGGGTATTTCAGTTTAAGGGGAAAACAAAACTCTCAGCTGCTCAGTTTAGCATGGTCAGTAATAAAGGAGGCTGGAAGTTATAATCCAGCCACATCTAAAAGGTCACTGTCAAACATTTCTCCTTTTCTTTTAGATGTGCTGGATTACAAATTCCACCAAGTTTACTAGCTGGGGAAGAATGCTCAAGAGTTCCCATAAATTAGATGACCCTGGTGAAGATTACCTGATACTGCTTGCTTTCCTTGGAAAGAAGGATATTTCTGTGATTTCTCTTAGTCGCCAGTCCCAATGATGAAGGGAGCCTACAAATTAGCATGCCAAAACCTGATGTTGTCACCAATCCAATTAAGCTTCTCAGCATGAAACAAACTGGGACTGAGATTGGGACTGAGACTGAAGTAGTACTTAAGAAGTTCATTGGAAGTATTGGCAGGAATTTCAAACAAGTATTTCATTGAAGGTGGAGGGTGTGGAGAAAGCTTTCCCTTTGCAAAAGCAATTGTTTAAGTAGAAAGAACTTGTTTGCCCAAACAATGTTCATAATATAGGGGTGACTTTGATAAGCATTTGTGAATATATCTTAAAGTAGCAATACAAGGCCTTCAAAAAATACTGTATATAAGCAATCATGAGTAATTTCATATACAAACAATTCTGGGACCAGGACACGGTCATCAAAGAAGATGAATCTGCAAATATTCTATGTTAATCTTTATATCTATAGTATATTGTGACCAAAATGAAATATGCAGATGTCCAGATTTCAATATTTGTCATTCTAAATGTACCAAGTCATTGAGAAAGAAGAAAACCTTGCTCAACTGAATATTTTATACACTGCATATATACATGAAGAAATAAAATGGAGGGTTTTTTTTCTTGAGTAACCACAAGATGTGTCTGTTATATGACTCCAAAGTCATTGTCAATCACTTGGTCATTTTGTGCAGTGTATGACAACAAGGATTCAAAAAGCCTGTTGTGAGTCCAGGTCCACAATTTGACACTCACCTTTCTGGGATCTGTATTTGTGACAGGATCTTGGTAATATTTGTTTTTCCTCACCTGCTCTGGTAAAAAACAGCTGTCTACACAAGCTTCATCACCTAACAGCACTGAACAATCTGAATGTGATTTATGTCTTTAGCACTCCCTCCATCAAAGGAGAGGCCAGGAAGGAAGCAAGAAATGAAGGTGAGGGAGGGAAAGATGAGATGGTGTCCTTTCTCTGCATCAGAACAAGACTAAGCATGATTTAAATTTGCAATTTCATCCTCTTTTCAGAATAGTGGCCAAAAGGAAGAACATATGTGAAATAAAGATATGAAAGAAAATTGGCTGCATCTCAAATCCCACTCATATCAACTCATAATAGTTGACAGAGGAACTACTGTAATACTTCAGAAAATGAAAATGGCTTGGTAACTAGATTCTAAAAATAATGTCTCTTTTCAAGTTAAGCAAATTTAATTATTTACATGAGGTAGCAAACAGAGATGAAAAAAATCTGATGATTATGAAGTCTGAGTAGTCAGTAAGAAAAAAATGTAAAATATTCTTACAAAAAAAGGTTGAGAGGGTTATATTAGCTGCACATTCAAATATTATTGTCATTGAGCAACAAAGCAAAACAAAACAGGGAGAATATCTTTATCATTTATCAAGTGTTTCCACCCAAAATATTTGATATATTTGCCATCAACAATGGAGTAAGGAAGCAATAAATCATTATTTGCATGCTGGAGTACAAAGCAAGATATTGTGTTTCTATGGAGTGTGGAGCAAGATTAGCATGGAGGAATGAGGTCAGAAGAAAAGGAAGAAAGATAATGACAATTAAACCTATTGAAGGGAGGAACTCACAATCATAATGAACTTCATTTCAAATTCTCAGTATTGGTTGGCATGGAATTTGTAGCATGGTAGCCAACTGAGGCTGTTAACTTGTTAGCTGTAGCAGCCTATTTTCACTTATAATTTTATGGATCGAATTGGTGACAGTAACTGAGAAATTGGAGAGTCAGTTTGGTGTAGTGGTTAAGATACCAAGAATGTTCACAGTGACATCCTGGTATAAATCTACCCTTACTTATTTGTATCTTCACTACTGAGGCAAAGGTATAAGTTGTGGATTTGCTTTATAATGCCATGATGTATATTTGCCATTTGCCAGATCCATGAATGTGGAGAACCTTAGTTGATAAAATATTATTTTAAAATTGTATGGAAAGGACTCAAGACTCAAGTCTAGAATATTCCTTTTAGGAATTAATGTATTTGATTAATCATTTCATATCATTTTGTCTTGCAATAATTCATCCTAGCAGTCTGTATTATATTATTTGTATCAGCCATAACAAGGTTAGTGCAACCTTTTACAGTATTTCCAGTTCAAATTAAAATTCTTCTTCATTGTAATATAATTTCCCCAATATTTCTAGCCAATGTAAAACAGGGTTAGATTAAATACAGAGGGATAAACTTCCTTTTGCCAACAAAAACTGAGAAGGCAGACCTTGGGGAAGGAAGATATTTGGGTGCTCCAGAGCTTGGGGGACAGATGAAATGTTCATGCTTCTCATGAAATAATTAACAGCACAGTTCAGCGCAGGGCATAATTCTGGTCCCTTAGTAGCAGTTCCTCTCTGGCTCGCATGACCAGAAAGGAGGAGGGTTTTAGATGGAGCTGTTGGCAGAAATCAAAGTCATGGCTGAAATGTTTTTTTTCCTTTGGGATAGGAATGCATGTTTATTTATTTATTTTTCTCTAGGGTTCCTGATCAGATCCAGGTAATTTTAAACTTGATTTTTCCTTTTCCAGGTTCTCCATCTACTCTAAATTTGTTCATTTCTGAAGGGTTATTGTATCTATGGAGTAATAAGGGAAACCCCCACCCTATTCATAAAACTTATTTCCAACATTCCATTGGGTTGGAAAGAATGATAATGTAAAAAAAGCATGAAGATGAAGAACCTCCAAGTCTTTACCAGCAGCGGCCATTGAAGAAATCTATGAATGAAGTAGTGTGTCTTTGTGCATGTGTGCACACTTACTTCCTGGGGATTAATCTGAGGGAAAAATGCTCTCGGGGACCCCAGGAGCTTTCTTTCATAACTTCAGACCTTCCTTTGGAAGATCATAACTCCAGAAACATAGATGGTTGCAACCCTATTTGAGTTTTAAAGAGCTGTGAAGATGGCCACAGATAGGATGGAATGTAGCATGAATTCAACTTTTTCTTTTTTTAAAAGTTTTTATTGATTTTTTTTAATACAATTCAAAAGTACTTATTCAACAAACATGTTGTCTGAGTATATCATTCACTAATACAAATTGAATCCCTAATCCTTTATTCTTTTCTCCAGCCATTGATAAAATAAGTCCCAAGTTTGAAAATATTCTGTTTCTTCTTTTTCTTTCAACCTCAGAGTAAGTCTGTCCATTTCTTTACAATCTAGTATTTTTTTAATTATTTCTTCCTCTGGAGGTATTTCTTCATTTTTCCAATATTGTGCAAATATTGCCACTGTTATCACATGTAAAATCAAGTATATACTTTGTTTATCAAGCTTTTCTGGCATTATACCTAATAAAAAATGTTTTTCCAACATCTTTTCTAGCCAAGTATGTATTTTTGTCCAGTATCTCTTTGCTTTAACACGTGTCCACCATACATGACAATATGTATCTGACTTGTGATTATATTTCCAACATCTATCTGGCATATTTATAAACATTTTTACTACTCTTGATGGCAAGTGCCATCTATAAAACATTTTATATAAGTTTTCTTTGTAAGAGGTTGACATTGCCAATTTATAATTTCTTTCCCATAAGTTTTGCCATTTCTCTAAATCTATATTGTATCCAAAATTTTTGCCCATTTCATATTGACAAGACTTTCCTGTGGTCTTGTACATTTAATGGGGAAAGCTGGAAATGGCTGGAGCAGAAGGAAGGATAAAGGGAAGGGTGGTGGGGCCAGTAAATATCAAATTTTCTTGTGATGGGGGCTACATCAAATAGTACCTGGGCTAGGCAAATGTGGACATTTGTGTGATCTCAGAAGCAGAAAATTCACTAACTTGGCAATGACTCTAAGTACCTTGTCTGATGTGAGAGCAGACTCTGAAGTTGTAACTTCAATGCTTAAAAATCCATTCCTCTACTACTTTGCATTCCTAGATCAATATGTCATCTATTTGGATTTGGTTTTTGTTTTAGTATGCAATATGAAGGACAACTTCAGATTATCCAGCAGATAGTGTTAACTATGGCTTAGCCCAGGGCATAAAGCTAGCTTTTGTATTTCATATTGTGTCAGAGATAGCCATTGGCTTCACAAGGAAGGATGCCTGAATCCACTGCCTCAATAATGGATTCAGCAATCAGTTGTGCTTTTCCTGTTGTTTTCCCTGCTGCTGTAGCTGTACATAAGAGGGATCTCTTCAGTGATGAGATGCTCTTAAGATGAAGTGTTTTAATGGCTGAAAGAACTGCCCTGATAGCCAAGTGGACAGTGTATACATTTTTGAACTTTGTTCAGACTATGGAAGAAATATTTGTTTGAATTACTTATTGGTTATGATTCTAATAGCAGACAGAAACATGTCTAACAGCTTTTGTACTCTTTAATCTTTTGGTGTGTTCAGTACTGTCTGACCTTTAGATTAATCACCTTTTATGTCTGGTCTCTATGGTATTATTTCAGGTTTTGATCTGGTTTAGCGGAAATCCTGTTATCTCTTCTACTGGAAGTAATGCTTTGCAAAGCTTCAGTAGTCAGCTGTGATGACATTTCAGGTGATCAGGATCATCACTTAAGATCAACTTTCCCTATTCATAGCCTTACTAGCCAGTGAGGTGCTCTAGTCCTCACGCATTTGAAAGGCACCAGATGGAGATGATGTTCCTTTAATTGCTGTGTAGGTACATTTTTGTTTCAGATTATGGTAGGATAAAATCTCTAGCATGCCATATGTTTTTTTTTTTTTTTTTTACTACAGCTATCAACATCCCTTAACAAGTCCATGCTGACTGAGATGGCTGGGACTCAACAACTTCTGAAAAGCCACATCCCTCAGTTCAGCCAATGTAAATAGTTTTGTCTATCTGGAGAAACTGAAGAAATCCTACTTCTTCTGAAGCCAACTTAGTTGAACAAATGCTGACTGTTGAGCTACAATACCCTATTTTAAGCTGAATTCTAAAATTCTAGGCGTTATCCCTAAGACAAATTTAAGATCTGCTTTGCATGTTCAGATACAATGGGAAGATTCAGACCCTGCCTCCTGTCATCAGCTGTTAGTGTTCTCCTGAGTCAACGTTAGCCATTTCTAACTCTCAACTCTTAAACGAAGATTTCAAGCATTATTTATGCTCAGGGCCATGAAATAAACCAGGGTTGGATGGGAATAAATATCTGGTCTGTTTTTCAAAAGACCAGAGTAAACACTGGATGACTTGTTAGCTGTTCTTTGCCTAACCTGACTGAACTTTGGAAGAATGTTATAAATAGCAACAGCAGTTGGCGCCATCTCTAAGTATAACATTCCCACATCCTCATACCAGGTATTCAGAAGTTGGTATATTAGAGAAATAAAAACAGTAAATGGGCAAAAAGAAAGGGATTCCAAAGATCTATGGCCTAGTAGAAGGCTCAGAAACATCATAAAGGGTACGTTAAGACCACAACATGTGATTTGTAACTTGATTCAGCAGTTTGGGAGATAGCTTGCTTTTAGGGTCCAAAATTAAATATTTACTATGAAACCTCAATCTATGTTTCCTATTGATTAACAAATTGTTATGATCCCCCCTATTTTACAGAATTGGATATTTGTAGGAAAAACATTTCTGAAATAATATAGATGTCATTGTTTTATACTAGACATTTACAATTATCTTTGATGAGGTTTTTTTTTTATTCATTGGAAGAACTTGATGAAATTTACTGGGAAAGTTGGGCCAAATCCTCATGCCACATTTCATTTGATTACATCAGAGTTCTATACAGTTTAGTAGTCACAATTTTGACCAGTAATTCAGTCATTAAGCAAAGTTGGCTTGTGATTTTACTTCACCTTTCCTTTACTTTGCAGACTTGCAAAGGTGCTAATGTAAAAATTGGTTGTAAAGTTATTCTTTTAGCATTTGTGTAACTCAGTGGTGGGATTCAAATACCTGAACAACCGGTTCTATTATGTGATGCAGATCTGGGCCTTCGACGCCTAGAACGGACTTCTGGAAGTGGCATGAATGCACTTTTGGTGGCGTGCATTTCCTGGGAGGCCTCTGAGGCCTAGACTGGTCTTCCAGAAGCTAGGCAGTTCTCTGAATTCAGGTAAATTTAGCTACCAGTTCTCTTGAACCAGTACAAACTGGCTGAACCTCACCACTGGTGTAACTACAAATGGTTGTTAATAAGGTGACCAACCGTCCTCCTTTTGGGAGGACAGTCCTCCTTTTTTGAGTTCTGTCCTCCCTCAAAAAGTGTCCTCCTAAATGTCCTCCTTTTCCATATACTGTCCTCCTTTTGGGAGGACAGTCCTCCTTTTGTGAGTTCTGTCCTCCCTCGAAAATGTCCTCCTAAATGTCCTCTTTTTCTATATTTGAAGACTTATCTGCAGGGCTTTCTTTTCCTCATAGAACGCTCAGAAGGCGTTCCGGGACCTTTTTTTGATGTTTTTTTTCAACTTTTGCCTGAGCTGTGCTACTCCTCCATTGGCTTTCGAAAGCCAATAGGAATTGCTGCTGAGTGCGCCAAAACACCCGGGTGATGGCAAACTTTGCATGTGCAAGTTGCAGGAACTTTGCACCTCTCACTGCTACCCAACTATACCATCTCCTACTTAGTCCTGCAGATAGCTGGAGGAGACTGGAGTGGTAAGTTTCTCTTGATCTTCCCTGTTCGGTTCTACACAGGGATGCACAGGGTAGGTGGTGGTGCTGGGGGGGGCGGCTGGGGGGTGGCTGCAGGGCCGGAGCCAGCATGGCTGATGCTTTGCAAGCTGCGGGGCCAGCTCTATGGGGATGCGCAGGGTGGGCAGTGGTACTGGGGGGCGGCAGGGGGGGCAGCTGCAGGGCCGGAGCTGGGCAGCTGGTGCTTTGCCTTTGCAAGCCACAGGGCCGGCTCTACGGGGATGTGCAGGGTGGGCGGTGGTGCTGGGGGGCAGCTGGGATGGGCGGCTGCAGGGCCAGAGCTGGCGCGGCTGGTGCTTTGCCTTTGCAAGCCACGGGGCCGGCTCTATGGGGATGTGCAGGGTGGGCGGTGGTGCTGGGGGGTGGCTGGGGGGGGTGGCTGCAGGGCCGGAGCCGGCGCGGCTGGTGCTTTGCCTTTGTGAGCTGTGGGGCCGGCTCTATGGGGATGCGCAGGGTGGGCGGTGGTGCTGGGGGGCGGCTGCAGGGCCAGAGCTGTCTCGGCAGGTGCTTTGCGAGCCGTTGGGCTGGCTCTCCATGGCAGGGCAGCGGTGCTGGCGGGGCGGCTATGGGTGGGGGCGTGGCAGGCAGTTGACCTTCCATGGTCAACTGCCAGCTGGTGGTCTATGCAGTGCTGACCTGCGCTGCCATCACCTCACCCTGCGCACCTACATGGCCGTCCTGGAGCACCTGGCTCACAACACCTGCCTCCGCCGGCCACCCCCGCGCAATCCAGCCATGTAGATTTTTGGACAAGTGAGAAATCGAGATTGAATGTTGATACTCTAGCTGCAGCACTTGTCGTAAAATTCAATATGAAGGATATTTCTTGTTCAGATATTTCCAGTATATTGTTAGAAGATCATACATTGACAAAAAATATTCATTCAATGGAAAAGTACTCATTTAAATAATTAATAGGCATGTAAGCATAATTACAATATAAAATGTTATTGTTACAAATGGTTTTTATTATGCATTTATCATATTATAGTGTATTCTGTATTATTGTTATAATAAATACAATGTTTCTTTTATTTACGATATTTTTTTCTTCAATTTATTCGTGTCCTCCTTTTTGTTGTAAAAAAGTTGGTCACCTTATTGTTAAACAAGGCAGTCTCTAAATAAGGACAATCTGTATACACACACACACTATAAATCATCCTATTCCTTGTCAGGCTAAGAGATATTATGAAACAAGCAGAAAAAAGCATAAGAACCAGTACTCCAAAGCAATTAAAGCATGAAGAAAGGGGAATCGCCTTTACACCATTTTGTTCTTGCAAACCATCCTTTATTTTACAAAGTCCATAGTAATTCATGCATTACCTTTCCTTCTTTTAAAAATTGCATATCTCTCTTTTTGAGTTCCTTATCCAACTTCCTGGACTCTTCCCCTTCCTCTCAGCCCATCCACTCCCTATTAGGATCTCCTAACTAACGTTTACTTTGCAAGCCAACATACTGCTGACTGTTTCCCCACAAATTAGGAGTACTGAGACATACTGAGGATCATATTTTGTTTTGGAAATGGTTTTTATATTTCTCTTGTGGTAAAAGTTGATTTATCTTTCCAGCCCACCTCCGTGTTTCCTTTCTTTCCTTTCCTGCCCCTTTCTTTGGCAGTTTTGATGAAAATTACACCCATCCTAAAAGAAGCCAAGGCATTAAACCTGCAAAATTTCAAAAGAGAGATGCAAAGATTAAGGAATTCTGGATGAATGTGAAAAAGAATTTGACATTTTTTTTTCTACTTTGGGCTCTTCTGTTACTTTTTCTACTTTGCAATCTCTCTAAAGCAATTGAATCTGACCTGCAATTATCTTCACTTATGCTGACCTTGACATCCTGAGAATATGCAAAGATCAACATAACCCAAGTTGTTGACCAATAGGAAAGTCTAAATGACACTGTTTGTTAATGCCCATCTCTGAGTAACCACAGGTCTCAGACTAACAAAAATCCCCTTAACCTCATTGCACATAAAAATAACACATGGCTACCCCCCCCCCAACTACATATTGCTATGATAAAAAGCTCTTTAAGACAATGTGACTATTAAAAAATAAGCCATTTCACCACTCTTCCCTTTTCTGTATTCAAGGATAAAAGGATGCCACATTGGTAGAAGGGAGAGATTCTAGAAGGCTAGACAACTAAACTGTTTTCACCAATAGGATTTGTAGTGCACAAAGGGAAGGGAGAGAAAAGAAAAGGGACCCAGTGGTTTGTTCATTTGGCACCAGTAACAAATCTAAGAGTCACTGATGAATGAGTAAACAATAGAGGAGGCAGAGTGTAGATATCCAGGAGTTTGTAATTTTTTTTCAGATTCTACAAAAGATTTTTTAAATGGCAAACAGTGTTGAACATTAGAGTATTTATGTAATATATTGCTTCAACATTTGTTCCTCAAACCATAATGATCAGAGAACTCTTGTGACACTATTCACTGCAACTATAAACTAGTTGCCACATTGCCTTCTCCCTCAGTCCTACTTTTATCAGCTAGAGGGCTTGGGAAGAAATTTATCTAATTTTGTAATCACCATGTCTTGGCATTTTTATATACTCCAAGTAACAACTATTTTCAAAAGTTCCTATTTAGATTTTGTTTACTTCGACAAAACCATGCTTTGATTTGGATGTCCATCATCATCACCCTTACTGAGTTTGACATTTGGATAAATTGTTACACTATAGTACATACATTACGAATATTCAGTGTTAATATATCTTTGTTACACTTATAGAAGTACCATAAATACTTCTAAAATTATTTATTTTAAAAAATGACTTTAATCAATGGCATGTTTGAAAGTAGAAACAGATAATTTATAAGCTACAAATTCTAAAAATTTCTCCTCCATGTTATATTTTCCTTATGGTCCAAAGAAGAATTTGGCTCTCTTAAATCCATTACTTTTTTAAGTGTGATAGACTTCTGATTCTTATCCTTTGTTACTATTCTTTTGCTCATGCTCTTGATTTGCAGCACAGTGACAACCCATGCAACTGAGAAAACCTGGACTTAGTCCTCAAAAGAACTACATCCTGATGGCATGCTTTGAATTTCAGCTGTAATACAAGGCTATCAATCTTTCTTCAATCAGTTTACGGCCAAAGGAGACACTGAGAATCTTCAAGTAAAAAGCAACCTATTTTACTTTCCTGAAAAAAGTCTGAGTTAAGTAGGCATAAAGTTATCCAGTTCATTTGCCATTCCAAATGCTTAAACAAAGCAACATAGTCTGATAGGTATTTACAATCTTATCAAAAGCTCAGATAATCATGTAAACTGCACATTGTAGCCAGCATGCTTTCTTGATAGTTTCTAAATTTAAAAAAGTAACCGGAAGATCTTTCCCAGTTAAATATAGAGTCATGTTTCAAGCATATGGACAAGGCAATTTTCAGTGAATCTTACACATTAATTGTTCTAAACATAGTACAATTTGAGTACATCATATATTTGAGTATATCCTAGCACAGAGACATAAAATGCATTCCTATAAAATTCACTTTGCTTTTTTTTTATTATAAATTTTTACAATTTTACAATAAAAACCCCTTTCCCAATCCCTCCCAACCCACCCCAAAACCCTCCCCCATTCTTCCCAGAGCTGAATACAGGGTTAACTATAACTTATAAGAAAAAACTTTTAAACCCAAATAAACCTCAAACAAGTATAATTACATTCAGTAAACAAATTATTAAATACTTTAACTCCATTATATATAAAAAACAGAAAGAAAAAAAGAAGAAAAGAAAATAATAATAATAATAAAAACTATTCTACACTTCTAAATAATATCTTAAACTTTAAATATAAATTATTCAAAAGCTAAATGATATTTTCTTATATCATACTTATATTGTATAAAGTTTATCCATCTTTTCCATACCAAGAGATACTTCTCTTGCGATTGATCTTTCAAAAAAGCCGAAATTTTTGCCATTTCAGCTAAATAAGAAACTTTAAAAAACCATTCCTGCAAAGTAGGCAAAGATTCCTTCTTCCAATATTGCCCTATTAACAACCTTGCTGCTGTAATTAAATTTAACATTAAAATAATCTCTTTGTCATCACAATCAGAAACAATACCCAACAAAAACAGTTGTGGGATAAATTTTATCCTTCTTTTGAAAATTCTTTGAATATTCCACCATATCTTGATCCAAAAGGCATTTATGCTTTTACATGACCACCAGATATGATAATACGTTGCTTCCAAGTAACCACATCTCCAACATTTAGGCTGCAAATTTGAATACATACGAGACATTTTTTGTGGATCAAGGTGCCATCTATAAAACATTTTATAAAAATTTTCCCGTAAGTTTTGCACTTGTGTAAATTTGACATTCCTCACCCAAATAATCTCCCATGTATCTAATAAAATCGGTTCATCAAAATTTTGAGCCCATTTAACCATACAATCTTTAACTAATTCTGCTTCTGAATCCAATTCCACTAATACACCATAAATTCTTTTTATGTGGGTTCGGCTTTGATCTCTAATTTCTTTTAACAAGTTCTCATCCTCTCTAAGCAAACCCACTTTATAATCTATCTTCCACCTTTCCAATAATTGTCTGTACTGAAACCATGAATAATTAATATTTTCTTGTGCTAATTCATCTATGGATTTTAATTGCCAATTTTTACCATCCCACTTAAGTAATTGTATATAAGAAATATTATCCATCTTAACTCCTTTCCTTATTCCTTCTATTGCATGCCATGGAATAGCCCATAATGGAATTCTTGAATCAATTCTATAATATTTCTTCCAAACCCGAAGTAAAGAAGTTCTTAAAATATGATACTTAAAAACCCTGTCAACTTTTTTATTATAAATTAAATAGGCATGCCATCCATATAATAAATCCCACCCCTCCAAAAGGAGTATATCTACATTTGTTAAATTGACCCAGTCACTAATTAATGTTAAAACCACAGCATCATAATACAATTTCAAATTCGGTACCTTGAGTCCACCTCTCTCTCATATATCTTGTATAATTTTAAGTTTTACTCTTGTTTTTTTCCCTGCCCAGATAAATTTATTGATACCTTTCTGCCATTCATCTAGGTTTGCTTCTTTTTTTAAAATAGGTATCATTTGAAATAAAAAAAGAAACTTTGGCAAGACATTCATTTTAATTGCTGCTATTCTCCCCAATAGAGACAATTGCAGCTTTTTCCAATTCTCTAAATCCTTTTGTATTTTAAACCACAGCCTTTCATAATTATTTTTATACAGTTTTGCATTGGAAGCAGATAAGATAACCCCCAAATATTTTATCTTATTAACAACCTCGAAACCTGTCAGTCTAACTAAAATCTCCTTATCCAAGTTGGTCATATTTTTTGACAATATTTTAGTCTTATTATTATTGATCTTAAAACCTGAAACTTGTCCAAACTGATTTATCAATTGTAACAACTCCATTACAGAATAAGTTGGTTGGGACAAAGTAACAACCAAATCATCTGCAAAGGCCCTTAATTTATAATCATTTTTATTGGTTTCTATTCCTTTTATATTAGGTGATTCACGAATTTTGATCAGCAAAATTTCCAAGGTTAAAACAAACAACAAAGGCGACAATGGACAACCCTGTCTAGTCCCCTTTTCAATTGGAAATACCTCTGATAAACCTCCATTAACTATAAGTTGCGCCGTTTGTTTTTGATAAATGGCTCAAAGAGCCTGTAAAATTCTATCTCCAAAATTCATTTCCTCAACCAATCTTAACATAAATTGCCAATTTAACTGATCAAAAGCTTTTTCAGCATCTAAAAATATCACTCCTGCAGAAATCTGGTTGTTCTTATCCAAATATTCTATTAAATTAATAATTTGTCTAACATTATTTTTCATATATCTTCCAGTTATAAAACCAGTTTGATCCATATGTATCAATTGATTCAACACAGTCATAAGTCTATTAGCTAAAATTTTCGAAAAAATCTTATAATCTACATTCAAAAGAGATATAGGTCTATAATTTTTTGGTAGAGTAAGATCTTGATCCTCTTTTGGAATCAAGGATATAAAAGCTCTACCCCAAGACAGGGGGGTCTCTAATCCCTGTAATATATTATTAAAAAGTTCCCTTAAAGGTTCTGTCATCTCATGTATCAAAGTCTTATAATAAATTGATGTCAATCCATCAGTACCCGGTGCTTTGCCTACTTTTAATTGTTTAATTGCTGTAACAATTTCCTCTATAGTAACCAATCCATTGATTTCTTGTTTCTGATCTTCTGTTAACTTAGGAAAATGAGCATCTTGTAAATATTTATCTATATCTAAAAAAAAATTATGTGTATAGTACCTGCGAATACTCATAACTTCTCAGCAGCTATTTCCATCATTATTATAATATACACAAAAATGTGAATTCACAGGTGCCAATTCTTTAATTGCTGTTGGGCTTCATATGCATCAAGTTCTTCTTAAGAATCTAGGATGTCACAATGTCTTGACATAATATATGTGTGGATCCAAGCAGTATGGCCTTTTGTAACTGACAGATTGGAATTTTGTCAATGTGCAGATTTTCTAAATGCTGTCCAAGATTTTCTTGTACATTACCCAGTGTGCTGATAACCACTAGGACCACCACAGCTGGTTTATGCCATAATCTTTCCATTTCAATTTTCATATCTTGATACTTTATGACCTTCTCCAATTCTTTGTCTTCTGTTATTTCCTGGGGTCACTACATCAGTTATCCGCATTTTTTTCTTTTTAACCACAGTTATATCTGTATTTGGAAATCCCACAATATTTGGAAATCCCACAATATTTTAACCTGCTCATTTTCAATTACTTTTCAACTATATATTCCCACCAGTTTTTTATTACTGGTACATGATAATTTTTACATATGTTCCAATGACTCATTTTAGTGACTGCATTATGTTATTTACAACCAGTTTGTGTGATCTTCTTGCATGAACCGAGTTTATGATCTACTGTTTCTTTTGCCCTTTTCATGATCTGCATTTTGACTAATTTGATGATAATATTCCAATTCTGGCCTTGATTACCTTAGTACAAATAAATTGCTCTTAAGCAGCCAAAATCAAGCCTTTGGTTTCTGTTTTTAATATTTCAGTTCTAAGCCATTGCTAGATTTTATCTTTATCCATTTTCCCCTCAGTCTTTTGTAGAAATTGACCATGTAATTTTTTCTTTGCCAGCATTCTGTTAGTGTTATTACATTATATTTATTTTTTCTTTCCTTGTTCTTTCCAGGTGTTGCTGTATCCACTATCCAGACTTTTTTTGCTTTTCTTATTGATCATTAAAGTCTGGGATGTTAGGTGGCAGGTGCTTATCTGTTTGAATTCTAAATTCCCAGAGCTTCTTCATTTTCTATTGCTTTGTTTATTTTGTGTTTTCACCAGTTATTGCTTGCTAATAAATGGTATTTCTTGCAGATCTTCCAATGCACCATTGTTGCTACTTTATCATGCCATTGTTTGTAGTTAGTCTGTGTGATTTTATATTATTATAGTTTGTTGCACTGTCAACCAGATGTTTAGAGTGGATTTGGGATTTTTATACACCCCATTGAGTCCTTCCAAGACCTGGGATAGATAGGTGTTGTTATTATTATGTAAATTTGTTGGCTACCCAATGTCAGTGGACTCTATATATCTATCACATTACTCCCAGTGGGTTGGCTATCTCTAAAAATGCATTTCCATATAGAGTATCTATGTTATGAAATTTCTGAATACGTGATATTAATATAGATGACTGAAAATTATGAGAAGAAAAGGATTTCTCTAATGAATGTAAATATGTATGATATAGAAAACCAAAGCAATTTATATTTATTTTGAAATATTTCTATGCCGCCTGTCATCTACAACATATCCAGCTATATTTTATTTATGTTACAAATAACACAAATATGTTTGAAGCAATACTATATATATTTAAGAGCCGAGGTGGCGCAGCAGTTAGAGTGTAGTACTGCAGGCCACTTTAGCTGACTGTGTTCAGCAGGTCAGCGGTTCAAATCTCACCGGCTCAAGGTTGACTCAGCCTTCCATCCTTCCGGGGTAGGTAAAATGAGGACCCAGATTGTTGGGGGCAATGTAAATATAGTATTAATACCACTCTTTAATGCCTTGGTAAGGCCACACTTGGAATACTGCATCCAGTTTTGGTCACCACGATGTAAAAAAGATGTTGAGACTCTAGAAGAGTACAGAGAAGAGCAATAAAGATGATTAGGGGACTGGAGGCTAAAACATATAAGGAACGGTTGCTAGAATTGGGTATGTCTAGTTTAACGAAGAGAAGGACAAGGGGGGACATGATAGCAGTGTTCCAATATCTCAGGGGCTGCCATAAAGAAGAGGGAATTAAGCTAGTCTCCAAAGCACCTGAAGGCAGGACAAGAAGCAATGGGTGGAAACTAATCAAGGAGAGAAGCAACCTAGAACTAAGGAGAAACTTCCTGACAGTGAGAACAATTAATCAGGGGAACAGCTTGCCTCCAGAAGCAGTAAATGCTCCAACACTGGAAGTTTTTAAGAAGAGACTGGACAGCCATTTGTCCGAAATGGTGTAGGGTTTCCTGCCCGAGCAGGGGGTTGGACTAGATGACCTCCAAGGTCCCTTCCAACTTTACTACTATTATTATTATTATTACACCTATTATTATATACATTGCTTACTGGTGTACACCGCTTAGAGAGTGCTTGCACTTAAAGCGGTATATAAGTCTCATAAATAAATAAATATATTATCAAATGCCATAATGAATAGGAACATAAATTTCAATACATCTGAATTGTACTAAATTGCCCTTATTTTAAAGGGGAAAAAAATGTAGTTTAAGGAACGCTGAACTGAAACAGAAAGCTTCTTTGTACTCCTTCCTGTCCTGGGGAATTCAATGTTTCTTGCCTGGTAATCCTTCTCAGCCTATGAGTGCCAGCCAAATAAATTCTCCTGCACCATTCTATCATTTCTCATTAAATCTGGTAAAGAAGAATCTCCTTCTGGTTTTTTTTTTTTTTCCAGAAAAGAAGAAAAGTTTAAAGAAATTCATATTGGTATAGTGCAGTCTTTTTCTTTGGGATGTGCGTGAGTGTTCTCTTTCATTTTATAACCATCTTTGCAAAAATTATAGAACCCTGGCTTCCTGCATTTCCATAATAATTTCTTCTACTGATTTTCTTCAGTAGCTTCTCTTTAGCTTCCATTAAAGAGAAATTCTGACCATAAGAAATTCAACAAAAATAGAAAATCCAACTGGAAGAGAATTTCTTTTAAGTGCTGGAGGAATCCAGAGAAATTGTCCATCCAATTTCTCTGCCCCCAAAATTGAGAAACTCTTTAAAACAGCCATTTGTGACCAGTTCTACTTGAGATTCGGTAGCATCTAGATCCAGAGAATGGGTTTCAGAGCTACCCAATGACATTATGACTGGCGATTTCAGCTTTGAGCTCCTAGATCAGTGTTTCTCAACCTTGACAATTTTAAGGCATGTGGACCTCAACTCCCAGAATTCCACAGCCAGCAATGCTGGCTGTGGAATTCTGGGAGTTGAAGTCCACATGCCTTAAAATTGTCAAGGTTGAGAAACACTGTCCTACATGTTACTGCAAGCCAGATCTTGGGTCAGCTGTTGAAATCCAATCCTCACTGATCCATTAGAGTTGAACATTCAGAGTGAAACAAAGAGCAAATTGCATCTTTCCAAATCAGTCTGTTAATGCCCATGGATATAGAGTAGCAATATTATATCTGTTGCCTCTCATGTTATGTATAATTTTCCGAATTTGCAATAACAATATTGCATTATATATATGCATAGAAATTATTTCCTTTATTGTGTATAAGTACCAACAAAACTGACAAGGTCCTTTCAATAATGTTCTAAGAATGTGCATTGGCCTTATGGAATAATCTGGATTTAAATGCCATAGTCCTGTTGAAGGTAGCTGTGGTGCTGTAAAGTATTATCATCACTGACTGCTGGCTATATGGATTCAACCAAGGCATTTGTAGCCTAATATCAATAGGAAGCCCTCTCTCCATTTCTCACTACTGCAATATATACCAAGCTACATGTACGACAAGGTGATACAATATCACCTATCCTTTTCTCAGCCTGCCTTGAAGAAGTATTTCGCAAACTAGATTGGGCAAAATAATGCAATACAAATCAATGGCACCTATTTAAATCACTTAATATTTGCAGATGATGTTGTTCTCTTTTCACAGAAGAAATAGAAAGACACATACAAGAGTTGTACAAAGTAGGAGAACCATTTGGCTTAAAAATAAATCTGAAAAAGAGCCAGGTTATGTTTAATAAATTCACCAAAGAAGGGGAAAAATTGTTATCTGGAGAAGAAGTAGATAGTAGACCACTACTTATACCTTGGCCAATGGATCTCACTGGAAGGTGATACAATAAAGAAAATTAAATGGCGTGTTAAATGTGGTTGGCAGGCATTCGGCAAGCTAAGCATAATTTTCAGGAACACCCTCCCCCTATGCCTGAAGAGAAAGGTTTTTGATCAGTGTATGCTACCTATTTCAACATATGCCGATGAAACATGGACACTAAATTCACAATCAATACAAAAGCTATGAGTGGTGCAAAGAGCCATGGAAAGATACATGCTCATCATTACAAGATAGAAAGACCCGCACATGGATTAGAGAACAAACAAAAGTGTACAATATCATCAAGAGAGTAAAAGAAATGAAATGGAAATGGGCTGGTCACATAGCAAGAAGAGCTGATGGCAGGTGGACCAAGGCAGTCATAGAATGGATTCCTACTTGATAAAAAGCATCCATGAAAGAGACCTAAAACAAGATGGATCAATGACATCAGCAAGTATTGTGGGCTAATTGGCAAAAGAAAGCTCGGGAACATATTGGTTGGAAACATGCGGAAGAAGCTTTCATCCTACAGTGGATAGACAATGGCTAGAATGAGGAGGAGGAGAAGGAGGAGGACATTTCAGGTCACATTTTAAGTGATAAAGGTATAAGTCACATGGAAAGGAAGAAGTCAAAATAAAATGAATCTTCTTTTGATATTGTGCGGAAGAATTACCATGATTGCAACAATCTATTGTCAGTTGACAGAGACTTGTTCTTTAGCCACCTGGAGAAGACAGGTATGTTTCACCCGGAAGACAAAACCTCATTGTATATGGAAGTGGGAATGAGAGGGGAAGCACACATATGGATTTCAAAAGAGGCAGCAGAAGAGTGAATAGAGAAAGCAGAGTGACGTCTGGAAAAAACCAACAGACGTCAATATGCAACGCAGTTGAATAGCATAGGCACAATACAAGGGCCTTTTTTCCTCACATTGAACAAGGACAAATTTTAGTTCTCTCCAGTATACTTCATGAGGTAATGTCTCGGAGGGGGGATGTATGTGTGTTGGAGGAGTGCAGTACAGCTGAAGTCCATTTGAATGGTGTACTTTCCCAACCATTCACTGCATTTATGCTGAATGCAAGCTACTTTTCAGCCTTTGATTAATATATTCCCAATGAAATAGTTTTGAAAGGGAGATATTCAGAGAAGACACTGCTGCACCTCTATGACATGAGCAAAACAAGCTCTGTTTCATGTAGATGGGACCTCATTTCCCTTCCAAGCTTAAGAACCTTCAGGCCTGCTATATGAAATGCTATTACAAAGTTTTAAAACTCTCATCTACACTTGAGAAATATGAATAGTCAAAAGAGAAAGAGCAGCTGGAAACACTGGACATATTGATGAGCTGTTAACACAGGCTCATAGATGGAATGAAATAAGAAGGGAGAGGATGTGGGTGGGCAGCCAGTCCCTCCTGTCAGTTCCCTATCTTAATTTTTTTTTTAAAAAAAAAAGCAAGTAATTTGGATTTCTTTTTTGTGTGATCTGCAGGCAAAGAAGAAGGAGGAAAGATTGCCAGGAACTATTTATTTTTGCTTCAGCTTTGCCCATCATGTGGCCATCAACCTAATGCCTTAAGAGAATGAAGTCCTCAACAGAAAGACAGAAAACAAGTTTTAAGCAATTATCAGTTGCTTTGGATAGCGAGGTGGGCAGCATATAAATTTAATACACAAATAGATACATAAATCAATGCATGCTAAAATCGTAAAGTTTTGAGACACAGTACTTGTATTTAATCAAGAGGTCCTGGTACTTACACATATTTTTGTACTTGTTAGTGCATGCCTGAGAGTCAGTCCTCTGAATGCTCCCTGCATTTCTAAAGCCAGTTGGACTGATCTTTCTTATTCACACAAAATCACAAAGAATATATTTACTTGTACGCATCTAAGTCTCACAGGAAGCAATGGAAATTTGGCTGTAATTAGTGGAGCCTACGTCTAAATATATTTGTTTCAAGACTGAAGTCTCAGCTTTGCTTTATTACCCAAGCAGAATTTCAGGTTTGAATGATTTTGTTTTAAGCGAATTAGTCAACCAATTAAACACATAGAAGCTGATGTTTAATGTCAATTAAAATGCAAACTAAACCAATTAATCTATGTCAAATATTTGCCCAAGCTTTCAAAGAGGCAAATTTGAATGTGACTGCTTGTCATTGTGCGGGGAGGAACCCCAAAACTGTTTAACCACATTTATTCAGACCTCCCAGAATCAGTCTTCTGGATACCTAATCTAGTTTATGATCTTCATTGTTGCAGAACCCAAAACACTGTAGTGTCTTCACAAAAGAACTTGTATTGTCCTTGAACTAGATTAATTCACTTTAAAAGCCCTCTGCTACTGAGTCTGATAGAAATGGCTTTTAGGTTTTTTTTTTTCCCTGATTACCAATCACATATGTTGTATTATATGCTGTAAAGTCCAAATCCCATTTTTTATTTTTTTAAAAACCTTCCAAACTCTCATTTTTTATTGTTTATTTTTGTTTTTCTTTACTATATTTTAGTAATCTCAAACTCCCAAAAAATAAAAAAGAAGCCTGTATTATTACTAATCTAAGTGCCTACCTGATTTTTATTTCATGATGGAATTTGGACTTTGATTCAGGCAGTAGTTTTTAACTAATTGCAAAAATCCAAATGAAATTTATATCCAGGAACTACAATCTGGCCCAAGCAGAACAAATATGCAGTGGTTCTTACAGTTCCTTTTCTGTACCAAGTAGATATTTTTTGTCTGTAGGATTTTTTCTGAAAAAAAAAGAGGAAGAAGGAAGGAAGGAAGGAAGGAAGGAAGGAAGGAAGGAAGGAAGGAAGGAAGGAGGAAGGAAGGAGGGAGGGAGGGAAGGAAGGAAGGAAGGAAGAAAGAAAGAAAGAAAGAAAGAAAGAAAGAAAGAAAGAGAAAGAAAGAAAGAAAGAAAGAAAGAAAGAAAGAAAGAAAGAAAGAAAGAAAAGAATTCAGTCTCCTTTCAGGTTCTCCATGATCTTTGCCAAACATTCTGTGGCTCTTCTGTAATGGGAGGAAGGAAACACAGCTGAACTATCATGTTATATATTTAATGTAATATATAGTTTAGTGGTTACCAATAGATTTTTATCACTGTGGTGACATTTTATATTGGCCTTCTCCAATCTGGCATCTTCCAGAAGATTTGGACATCAGTTCCCCTAATATCCTTCCAATGCAACTTTTCTGCATTTAATCTCTTGTATGTTCTGGTTGGATTCATACATCATGCTAATCCATTTCTTTTTTCCAAAAACTGCACTTGGATGGTTTAGCATAATACTGTATCTAGCCTCAATTCCTTTATGTCACAAAACCTTTCATTATACTGAATGTAAAATCTACATAGTGAATGAAATCTATATATGTGAAACAGTTCTGAGTCCTTTCAGTAAAATAAAAGCATCCATCCATCCATCATTTATTTATTTATATATATTTATATCCTTCTCTTCTCCAATTGTAATGCTAGTCTACATATGACATTCATTTTGTCCCACCAAGAAATAATTTGTGAGATGAAGACAAAATGACTGCCCAAAGTCCCTTAGCAATTTTCCATGGTTTAAGGCACGGGTGTCAAACTCGCTGCATCACGCGACGTCTTGCGATGTATCGCAACTTTTTTCACATTGCCGGAGCTGGGGTGGGCGCGGCCTCTGCATGATGCAACCGGCCAGCGGGCCAGCAGTTTGACACCCCTGGTTTAAGGTGATCTTGAATGTGAGTTTGTCAGTCTTTCATGACATCTGTAATCAGGATTTAAAGGCAACAATCTACCTCTGCAATTATCTTCGTACAATTAACTTTGGTGCCATTGGAACTTTGTTCTCCTTGAATTTGTATGCTCTATAGTCACACGTAATTATATCCTCTCTTGGCTGCAATACAAATCATTTTGCTAATTTATCTGCCTGGTAAATTATGGCCATCAGTATGGTTTTCCCTCTCAATTTCCCTGTGAGGTAGTTAGGCCAATGCTTAGCCAAAAAGCTTCACAGGTGGCATGCATTTGAATATGGACATAATCATCCCAAGGCATATTTTTTATTCTTTCATTATTGTCTCATGAAGTTTTCCTTTGGATGAGGCTTTAACAATTTAGTATGGGATTGAATGGCTAGGCTTCAAGGATTTCTTTATAGATAAGAGGTGGGATTTGCGAAGAAGAGATTGTTGGTTGTATTGTAAGAGAAAGTGATGTAAAATTGTTTATATTTGTCAGGAAGGGGAAAGTAATTTCTTTATAGATTTCTTTTCTATATTCTTATATTTTCTTTCTTTTTCATTTGGGGGGGTTGCACTTTTTTCCCTTTATTTTGTATTAATCTGTATTTTTAATTATAATTTCTAATAAAATTGCTATTTTCGTTTGGCAGCTGCTACTAGTGTAGCAACTCTGTAACCTTAGCTTAGATTCACCTCTCCAAGTGTCTTTTCATATACATGTTTTTGGTCCTTTAAAGTGGCTGCAATTTCTTTTTGTAGGCTCCCTGCCAAATTCTGCTCTGTCCCTACATCCGAAGGAAGCACTTACACCAGGGGTAGTCAACCTTGGCTCTTTTATGACTCGTGGACTTCAACTCTCAGGAATTCTGGGAGTTGAAGTCCACGAGTCATAAAAGAGCCAAAGTTGCCTACCACTGACCTACACCATCCCAGACCAAGCACTCTCCAATCTTGTTGGCTTTGCATAAGAACCTAAGTTTAAAAGCTTTGCAGCCTTTTGACAGTTCTTCATTTTTCTTGTGTCCTGGCACATTATGTACGGTCTTGTGGTTTCTCCTCTTCATAATGAGAGACAAATGGATCTTGCTACACTTGAAAATGAAATCTTTTCCTTCCCAGAAACTAGAATTGGCTTACACTAAAACTGCTATGTATATGGACCATTTGTCCTGGGAGTGTCCAATGGGACCGTGGGAATCTCATGCACTGACAAAACCCTAAGAGTCCATAGATATTAATTAAGGGAGTTATTTTTGCCAGACTATTGGCAGCAGTTACAGAATGGAAAGCCCAAACTTTAGAGACTTTTAGTCATTTTAATGTGTGTGATCCACTTCTGTGCCTGTGTGATTCTGCCTATAGACAGACGGAGCAGCAACTGGCCCTGCCAATAGCTGAGAAACAAGTGCCTCTGTACAACAAAAACACTAGACACAATCATTGCACCCTTCTTTTCAAACTCTGTCTTAACCAATAGATGGGCTTTCCCGCTGATTTTTTAAGCTCTTTAAGAGCTCATAAATTAGTCAGCCAAAACATTGTCTTCTTTCCTACATTATTAGATGTGGGATGCTTCCCCCCCCCCCCCAGATGTAGCGCTGTGTAACTGTTGACTATAGTTTTTACATGGCCTTTCAGGATTGAACCAAGAGAAGTTAAAGTGTTGGAGAATAGGGGCACCAACTTTGTGGATCAAAGCAAAGAGGCTTCCCCCCCCCCTCTTAAAAAGTGGTAGAGATTTTTATTCCATCTTTGATAGGTTCTAGAGAGTTTTATACTGGTAGAGAATGCCAGAAAATGACCAGTTCTGTTGAAACCATGACTTAGATTGTACTGACTCTTACCTGACTGTTCCCTAGGTAGTATCTCTTCATCCAGTCTCCCAAGGTCTTTTCCATATACTTTTACAGACTGGGGAGTAGATTGCTACATTAAGATGCTTTGGGGCCATGATTTTATAGACTCTGACGAGCAACAACTGGCCTGTGAAATCAGCTGATATTCCTGTCAAGGCTGGAAGATGGCACACTTGCACAGTCAAGTATAGCAGGGGTCCCCAACCTGGGCAACTGTAAGACCTGTGGACTTCAACTCCCAGAATTCCCCAGCCAGCATGGCTGGCTGGGGAATTCTGGAAGTTGAAGTCCACAAGTCTTACAGTTGCCCAGGTTGGGGACCCCTGAAGTATAGTCTGTCAGCATGCACAGGAGGCTGACCTTAAGTGGCCCGGGAATATTTAAAAATTATTTTAAAAGTTGCAGGTTACCCTTCAAAATTAAGTCTTCCCAGATGACAGGTTGGCACACAGGTTCAACACACAGATTCAACCATCTATGCCTGTACCTTTTAAGAAAATGGAAGACTATCTGAAGAAAAAAATAAGCATCCTGCTAGTTGATATTAGGTATTTCAGCACCCTCAGCTCTCTCATAAAAAGGATTTCAATTTGTGGGTCATGTACAATGGAGCAAAAATTGCGAATGGTAGGATGAAGGATATAATAAGAGTGCATTTTGCTTTTCTTTTATTTGCAGGTCAGGGGAGAGTTTTGTTCCTGTAGAACTGACAGCTGCTTGGGCAGTTCATGTGCTTCTCCTTTATAAACTCTTGCTAGTCATGGATTTTTTTTTTTTAAATGGCCATTTCCTTAACAGATTGTGGGAATGCTGAAGATATTTGGCAAAATATTTGATGGCAGACTGATGAGAAAGCCATCTAAGTGGAGTGAGGATGAATGGCATAGCAAGTCAGTACATACCGTAGGCAGCGAGCTCACAACTGTACTTAAAAAATGTTCCAACAGTTGGAATGAGTTATCCATCAGGGAAATCTTAGTCTTAGTCTTAATCTTATTTCAGTTTTAGGTTCTCTTAAGTATTTTTATTGGAGGTTGATGCATTCATGTTAGCGTTCCTGAGAGCAAATACAATGCAAAGATTTATTTACACAAATTATATTCTATTATCTTCTAGTGATGGGAACAACTTAGCAGCAGTCTAGTAACATCCTATCAAGGGGAGAATTCAAGAGTTAGTTTTCTGTGTGTGTGTGTGTGTGTGTGTATCTGGGAAGGAAAGCAGAAGGAAATGACTTGAGATTAGCAAGCTCTTAAACATAGATCAAACATAGTGCTAAACAAAGAAGAGACACTGAATAAATACTTAACTCAATCTGCACCCAATTTCCATTGGGGTACAATACATCAGAGAATGCTGGAAAGCCAAAGTCATTCAGTTTGGACCTTCAACACCCCTTCTTACTTCCTCATATTTTGTTCTAAAATTCCCTTGTCTAGAAGAGTTCAGTGTCAGCCTGTGGGCAAAGGTTTAGTAAATGCATCTGCCAGCATTTCTAGAATGGCCAATACTTCCATTCAACAATTCATCTTCTTCAATATCTCATACACAGGGACACATGTCTTCCAGTGCAGCTTTTACTTGCAGTAAATACACCTCAGGTTTTTTAAGGAAGGAAGAAAAAAATTCCGCAAACATCACGCTTTCAGTTTCAGTCTCCTATCCATTTACCATCACTTTTATTTCCCAAGGCATTATCAGTTGAAGGGTTTTATTTCTTCTTGCTGCCTGTCGTGTGAACTAAGTACAAACTAATTGCTCTTTTCCTTCTGTTAAGTCTCAGTTGGAGTAAATAGAGTTTTTACATTCTCAAACTCTTGAGATTTGCATATGTTAACACAATTGTGAATCACTTTCAACTCCTTTTGAGAAATTGGAGAATGGAAACAGTAGTGGTATGCACGTGGCCTTCATCTGTAATACTCTGGCTAGGGATAAGCAGAGCAAGAGCATGGATCATGATACAACATTCATCATTTATTGTCAGGATGGAAATGTTCAGTTCTTAATGCTAAAAGACGATATGGGAACACATCAAAATCCTAGACTAGAGATATGAAAAATCTGCAACTCTAAGCAGTCCCCTTCAGAGTGATCAGTGATGAAGGATGTTAAAGTGGTCAATCAGCAATTTCCCACTTCCCACAAGTTCTCATCCTCTGCTCTACAGAAACACAACAAATCTGGAAGATAGTTTGCATATATTAGGGAAAGGTGTAAAAGATAATGATAGCTCTTCCTGATCCATTGCTCTCAAAGGCCAGTTTTCCTTTGCTAGGAGTCTTGAACCAGAAGCTCTGTCAAGGGTGTCAAACTTGCCACGTCACATGATGTGCCGTGACATATCACAACTTTTTTCACATTGCCGGAGTTGGGGTGGGTGCGGCCTCTGTATATGCAACCGGCCCACAGACTGGCAGTTTGACACCTCTGCTCTAGTGCATTATGCACTGGGCAGGGGTTTGGACTAGATGATCTTTAATTTCCCTCCCAGCAAAAGGAAAGGCTATCAGATGTGGCCCACAGCAATATGAATAACCACAAAAATGGCAGAAAACAGAGTGTCCTGTGCCTCTTAGTTGTTGTCTAAGGTTAGATATAAAATCAATTGATAACCACGCAGAATTTTTCTAGGCATACATTCCATTTATCAACTTTTTCTTTCTGGGTCACTTTGCCAGATATCATGAAGAAGGTGAAGGCAACAGATAGTTGGGTTTGACCTGCTGGTGAACATTTCTTTTTATGGAAATTCCCTCCAAAGATTCCCTCCAAAGATTAAATAGATAATTTAATGGTTACAGGATGTATAAAGGATCTTCTCTTCCACTATTTATTGAAGCATTTGCTTCCATCTCCCCATCATAACTGATCAATCAATGCTGAACTTTGAAAAGTTGCCAAGCAATTGCCTGGTCCTTATTCCATCCTCATCTACCCACCTGGGTTGGCTCTTCACTATTTACAGAAACTATGAATAATGCATTTCTGGCATTTGTGTAAAAATCAATGAATTTTATTAGAAAGTGAGTATGACTAGACAGTATAAAGAATGGCCTGTGCAAAGCATCTACCAATTAGAAGGATACATCTTTATGCTAATGAAACTATTTTGATGCAGAACTGTCTAATAATGCAGAGACTGGGAAAACAGAACATTTCTAAGTGTATAGAGTGAAGAGGTAGGAAGAAAATACTCATCCATTCTTGGTTGAGTCTGCCAATGCTGTCACATCATTTATAACTTCTGATAGTTTCCCAAAAACTGATGTTTACCAGAAGATGAGAGAGAGGTTAAACATCTCTCCACCAGTGTTTTAAAAGGGATACAGAGCAATTTTAAGATCTTCCTTTCAGATATTTGGGAAGGAAGTTCTGCCAACTAAACCAAAGCAAAAAATAGTGTATCCATGGGGAAACACAGTGTTTTACAATAACACAAGATGCTCTATTGGGTGCCACTTACTTCTTAATATGCTTGATGAATCATTTTGGAACTCCATCTGGCTGGTTCTCCTGCAGTTCTTGGATACTTCTCAGAAGCATTTGCTTCATTACCTTTCTAGAAAAGATTCTGGGTGGGAGAAGCAGGCAGAAATTTACCCACTCCCTGAAAGTTTTACTCTCTCCTGCCACAAAGTCCTGACCCAAGTTGCTAGTCAACTCCTGTGGTATTTCACTGAAGACAAATGCATTCCACAGGAATTGTCTCAGTCTCATCAGCTGTCTGTTTAGGAGGGTACACACAACAAGCACATGCAGTGGTCACTCAGAACATGGGATAGCACCCAAGGCCACACAATTCAGTATACTAAGGCTAACAATTTTCTCAGTGCCTGGGAGAGATCCAAGGAATGCCATGAGAATAGGAATCTGTTGGGGAAGAGCTGCCTCTAGGTGACCATTGGCAATTTACACCAACCTGTGTCTTTAATATTTGAATTAGGAAGGACTCCAACCCAAAGAGAGCCTAGAGTATTTTTACAGAGCAAGAGATAGACTTGAAACACATTAATAAATCTGGAGTCATTCCTTTGCTTGGCTTAAAGAACATTTTTGGCTCTAGGTCTAGAGGTTTCCTTGAACACTGTTTACTTGTTTTCTTACAACTGTGTGTGTGAGAAAAAAGTGGCTGCCTTTTATCCTTGTTAGAAACTGCTGGCTATTTTCTTTACCACAACTGGCAATTCCTGGAGTAATTATCTCATGCCCTCAGCAAAAATCCGGGGCCAGCTGTGGGTAATCCATGAATAAAAATTCATTAGAAGACAAACATTTTCTCTTTGCTAAGTGCACCAGCAATTCCCATCTTACTTTTATTCATTTAGTGGGCATCAAATATTTATAGTGGAAAATTAGATATGATTTTTTTTTTAAAAAAAGGCTAAATTTGAGCAGCATTTTTTTTAAAAAAAAAAAAATAAACAACCATTTTGCCCAATGCTTTAATGTTTTCTGAGTGTGTGTTAATATTGGGCTTTTGGTAGTTTCTAGATTAGATATATTAGCCTGTAGGGCAGGGGTAGTCAACCTTTTTATACCTACCGCCCACTTTTGTATCTCTGTTAGTAGTAAAATTTTCTAACCGCCCACCAATTCCACAGTAATGGTGATTTATAAAGTAGGGAAGTAACTTTACTTTATAAAATTTATAAAGCAGAGTTATAGCAAGTTAAAGCATATAATAATAATTACTTACCAAACACGACGAGTTGTGTTTCTACCAAACAGTTATACTTTGGTTTCATCTGACCATATGACATTCTCCCAGTCCTCTTCTGGATCATCCAAATGCTCTCTAGCAAACTTCAGACGGGCCCGGACATGTACTGGCTTAAGCAGGGGGACACTTCTGGCACTGCAGGATCTGAGTCCCTGGCAGTGTAGTGTGTTACTGATGGTTGCCTTTGTTACGTTGGTCCCAGCTCTCTGCAGGTCATTCACTAGGTCCCCCTGTGTGGTTCTGGGATGTTTGCTCACCATTCTTGTGATCATGTTGACCCCATGGGTGAGATCTTGCGTGGAGCCCCAGATTGAGGGAGATTATCAGTGGTCTTGTATGTCTTCCATTTTCTAATTATTGCTCCCACAGTTGATTTCTTCACACCAAGCTGCTTGCCTATTGCAGATTCAGTCTTCCCAGCCTGGTGCAGGTCTACAATTTTGTTTCTGGTGTCCTTTGACAGCTCTTTGGTCTTCACCATAGTGGAGTTTGGAGTGTGACTGAGGTTGATAACACGTTCAAACAGGTGCCATTAATACAGGTAATGAGTGGAGGACAGAGGAGCCTCTTAAAGAAGAAGTTACAGATCTGTGAGAGCCAGAAATCTTGCTTGTTTGTAGGTGACCAAATAGTTATTTTCCACCATAATTTGCAAATAAATTCTTCCCAAATCAGACAATGTGATTGTCTGGATTTGTTTTCTCGTTTTGTCTCTCATAGTTGAGGTCTACCTATGATGACAATTACAGGCCTCTCTCATCTTTTTAAGTGGGAGAACTTGCACAATTGGTAGCTGACTAAATACTTTTTTTGCCCCACTATAGAAACAGGAAATCTGATGAAATTACATTTAATTAATTAAATTATTAATGAGATCCCTGAGGCTGATGCTGTGAAACTAAATACTGGATATCTGACTCAATTTTTGTAAGGAACAAACGAAGGTCTCCTCTTTCGGAAATATTCAGGCGGTTTCTTTCTTTGGTCATAATATGATTAACAGCACTAAAGCCTGATTCCACAAGATATGAGGTAGGGAAAGGTATCAATAAACTGAATATCATTTTCCACATATTTGGATATAAGGCAGGCATTTTTTTACTTTGCCATAGGTTTTCATATCCACCACTATCAAATTTATGTTTACTTTCTTCATCATATCTAATTTCTAACAGTTCTTCTTGGCAAGTTATATCAGCCTCTTCAATATTTGCGGTAAAAGGATTTTTCATCCAGTCATACACCTTCAATTTCAAAATATCTTCAAATCGTTTTTCCATGTCCAATTTAAGTTTGTTGAGGTGGCTACTAAATCTGTCAATATCCTCTGGAGTTACATCATCTTTTATAGATGATAATTCAGGAAACTGATGAAATTCTCTCTTCAATAGATTATAACGAAGTAGTTCAAGTTTGTCAATAAATAATGACACAATACTTTGGCAACCTATAAGAGTCTTATTAGCTCCCTGAAGCTGCAAATTGACATCATGAAATCTCTTGAAAATATCTGCCAAATAAAAGGCATCATTCTTTACTGTTTTTAACTGTTGACACAGATTGGTCTCATTATTACTTTCAAAAAATTGTATGACACTATCATAATGCTACAAAACGAGCCAAAGATGTACCCTTTGACAGCCACCGAACTTCTGTGTGCAAAAGTAACGTAATAAAATCTTCATTATTGTCCTGGGAAAGCTGTCAAAACATTCTATCATTTTTTGATTTGGATTTGATCTTGTTTATGGCTTGAATTATTATATTTAATGATGAATGGAGAGTTGTACTTAGATGTTTTCCTACAAGATGTTGTCTATGCACCACACAATGAATACATAAAACATTTGGCACTTCTTCCTTCAAATAAGCAACAAATCCACGATAGCAACCTACCATTGATGTGCTCCATCAGTAGCACATGCAACAATATTATTCAAAGGAATATTATTTTTGTAAAGTATGATTTCACAGTATTAAATATAGATAATCCTCTTGTATCTGTAATGAGATTTATTGCGAATAGCATTTCTTCTTGTAATGTATTGTTTTCATCAAAATAACGTACATATGCCATCAATAAAGCATTATTATCTGCAGTGGTAGACTCGTCCAGTTGCATAGAAAATGAAGTGTTTTGGAGAATACTTATCAGTTTTTTTTCAACATTAACTGCCATTTCATCAATTCATCGCTTTACTGTGCTATTGCTTAGGGGCAACATTTTTAAAAGTTCAGGTATATCCTGATGCATTACTGTTGAAATAAATTCTTTTATAGAGGGTATTATTACTGTTTCTCCAATATTATAGTTTTTACCACTTTTTGCAATTAATTGTGAAATGCGATAAGCGCAAATTAATCCATCTTCATTCGCTGCATGTTGTTTCTTAAATGATGCAACGATTGTTGAATGATTTTGAAATTTTTTATATATTTCCTGAAAATATTCAATGGGCTTGTCCTTATCATTTGGATGCTTTGTAGAAAGATGTTCTCGCAATCGACTTGGCTTCATTGCCTCATTGGATAATGTTTTATGACACATTGGGTGTTGTTTATTTACAACAGATTCTATGAAACCCATCTTCAGATACTCTGGCAAATAGCCACGAGCGTATTTCTTTTTTTGAGACATGGCCTCTACCTTGGTCTTGAGGGAATGCCCAGTGGAGTCTGGTTTGCCCCCGATCCATGCCTGTCACAGCAGGATGAAGAGAGAGCCTGGTTCTTGCCAGAGATGAAACCTCTATGACTGAGGGCTCTGTGCGGCTCTCAAAATGGCGGCCATGCCAAAATTAGCGGCCGCTTGTATTTGGGCTGGGCCTTCCCAGCCTTGAGGGGCGCTAAGGGAAAGCTTGTTGTTTGTTGTGCCTTTAATTTCCACCCCCCGGAGCCGAAAATGAGGCACTTGCAGTTTTATCTCATTGCGCAGCCTCTGCTGCGATCCGGATTGTCGAGAAAGTCGACAGGAGCCTCGCGATGACGGTGCGCTTCAGCGAGGCTCTCTGGTCTCCGAGAGCTCCGTGGGTGGTCGCAGAGCTGAGGCTAACACCCCGCGTCTGCTGGAAAGCTCTGTGAGCCGATCGGAGGGCTCGATGGATCCAAAAATTTAAATGGCTCGATTGAACCCCTACCGCCCACCAAAAAAGCTGGAACGCCCACTAGTGGGCGGTAGGGACCAGGTTGACTACCACTGCTGTAGGGGATAGTATGAACATGCATTGTACAGAACTAAATGTTGGTTACAATTTATGCCACAGTAGCCTAAATGTATCAAAACTGACCAGTATTGTCCTTAAGATTAGCAGGGATAGCAAGGGTGCAAATAAGATTAATAAATTGCTCTATATCTTCTCTAGCCTACTAAAAAGCTTTGTGTGAAAGCTTTGTTTATCCAAATACATGGAAGTCAATATTTATGGGGGCATCTGCTAAAAGCTATAGGATATGAAAAAGTGTTAAAGTAAGAAAAATAAATGATAAATAACATGCATTAAAGAATGGAATTGATTTTATATTGTCAACTCACCTTCAATTCTTAGAGACTACAGAGATGTATTTTCTTCATAATGAATTGTCCCTGACTTGGTTCTTCAGGTCTTTGCAATGTCACTATAATTGAGGCCATTTATTGCTTGTACTCTTTTATTTCCCTCCACCTCTCCTGGCATTAGAACCTTCTTCAGGTTCACCTTCTCTTGATTTGTTCAATGATTCATTGGTTTGTTTTCTTGGCTAACCATAGTATTCTCAGGAGTTTTCTCCAATACCAAAGTTGAAAAGTGTCAGTACTCTTTTGATCCTGATTCTTTAAAGTCCATATTGAAAAAAAAAGAAAATAAATATATTGTGTGCTTTGGAGAGATTGGGAAGTATGTAACTGAAGGATTGAAAATGAATCCCAAGTGAAAGTGTAGATTTAATGATAAACCGGAGTATTAAAATATATGTTGGAAATTGTGAATTGGTGGGCTTGAATGAAAGCAGGAATTTTCAGTCTAGTGATAGTTGCTTGTTATATTACAAACAAGTGATAACGGAAGAACCACACATGAGTTTTAGAGAAAATGTTGCTAAGTTGTGAATTCAGTAAATGCTCTTTTGCAGAGATAGGAAATTATTCTGCTAGCTGACAGGAATGGATGCATGGGAATCAGATGAGGGAAAACAGAAAAAAGTGGCAATTTGGAGACCTCAAAATGAATGAAAATGTTACGGATAGTCCTCAAAAGTTATGTTTATTTCCACTATGTAGTTTAAACTTAAGTGTTTTCTTACATATACATTGGAAAAGAATGAATATATGGTAATAAGATAAAGTGTGTAAATTCATAGAACTGCCTGTAAGCCAGAGGTACTGTAATTTCCAGTGTAATTAAAACTTTGTCTACTATTAATAAGTATTTTATGGTTAACTGAGCAATACTCCCAAAGTGTAGTGTGTCATTTTATTAAAAAGTGTGTCAATGTTTACTATCTTTTGTTAGAAAAACTAGGTAAAGAATATCAGCTTTCTTAAAAGAGTAAGTTGAGTTAGATATTCCAATCAGTGAGATGGCTATCAAGTGTACATTTCAGGGGCCCTGCCCTATAAAAACACGTACAGACATAATTATTATATTCTAAGTTAAAGACTTTACCACATAGAATTATGGAAATGAATCATGTCCTGATCAAAAGTGATTTATGTAGTCCTCAGAAAGAGGACAGCCAATGCTCAGAGGACCAACAATGTCTACAAAAATATATGGCAATAATCAGATGGTTAGACAGATAGAGTACAAATGGAAAAAATGCAATACAATTGTTATTTTTCCAGGAGTGGTTATCCAACAACAACAAAAGCACAAGACTCCTGGAGGACACAGAACACCCTAGAACAGTGTTTCTCAACCTTGACAATTTTAAGGCATGCGGACTTCAACTCCCAGAATTCCACAGCCAGCATTGCTGGCTGTGGAATTCTGGGAGTTGAAGTCCGCATGCCTTAAAATTGTCAAGGTTGAGAAACACTGCCCTAGAATAAAGACAAAAAATATTTGTAGACCATTCTTGCAGTGTCTGATGTCAATGTTCATGCATCCACCATAAGAGAGATATGCATGGAAAGATACCAAGAAGGAAATCACAGGTTTCTAGAAAGCCTGTGGTTACCTGTCTCTGGTTTGTCAAAAACTTCCGGGATGTTTCAACAGCTTCATGGAAAAATATTTTGTAATAAAAGTGGAATTGTTTTACAGGGAGTATACCATAGTTTAGCACTGTTTAGAAGGCTCACGGGAATTTAAAACATTGGATTCTGGATTTGAATAACAATTCCATGGGAGAATGTCAAAGTATCTATCCATAAGCTAAAACTTAAATATATGTGGATCATGCCGCACGACAATGTCCCTAAATACACAAATATATTTACAGCAGATGGCTGAAGCAGAAGAAATTTGTTGTTTAGGAATGACCAACTTAAAGGCTTGACTTAACAGTTGAAACATTGGGATGTGGCCTGAAGTGGGCCATTCATCAAAATAGTCCCAAAGTACCAGTGAGTTGAAAGAATTCTGTAAAGAGGATTTGGCTAAAATATCTCCAAGCTGATGTGCAGGATTGATCAAAGGATCAGGAATCATTTGATTGACATCTGTGTTACTGAAGAAAGTTCACCAGTTACCAAATCTAAAACTGCCTATACTTTTTTCAACACAGACAATGAATGTTAGCTCAGTGT
This sequence comes from Crotalus tigris, assembly GCF_016545835.1. NCBI lineage: Eukaryota > Metazoa > Chordata > Lepidosauria > Squamata > Viperidae > Crotalus > Crotalus tigris. Next base: position 336,618 of record NW_024096651.1, on the reverse strand, counting down.
ATTCAGTAACAACATGACAAGATTGATTCTTATGCATTCTTTGCTTAACTAGAATTTATTCTATTTATCTATTCATAGGACTTAGAAGAAACTCAAATATATTGTAGGTCACAGTACTACAGGATTATGGATAGTTGTAAAGAGTTCACAAACTTTCTCTCACATTGTAAATCTAAAAACATGACTAAACTTGATTGTGATAAAAGACTGAGGAATGTAATGAAAGACATAACGTTCTGAATGTGGAACAGAACATTTTTTGATAGTGTCAAGAATAAATCTTAGGAAAAAATAAATATGGAAAGAAATAAAAAATGAAACAAATGAGTAAAAGTAAATGAATTGCTGGAAGATAGGGGGAATCCTTAAAGTGTGGGGTGGGGGAATCTATTATATACTGTACATATATATACATCTATTATATACTGTATATATATATAAACCCAAATAACCAAAGACCTACCTACATATATATATATATTCTGAGGTTTTCGCGGGTGTTTGTATGTAGCTCTTTGGTTATTCGGGTTTTCTCCCGCGTCAAATTGGAAATGTCTTGGTGACGTTTCGATGAAACCTCATTCGTCATCTTCAGGCTGGTGTTTTCGGCTTTGTGCTTCTAGGAGCTCCTAGAAGCACAAAGCTGAAAACACCAGTCTGAAGATGACGAATAAGACTTCATTGAAATGTCATTAAGACACTTCCAATTTGACGCGGGAGAAAACCCAAATAACCAAAGACCTACATATATATATCAAATTGGAAGTGTCTTGGCGATGTTTCGACGAAGTCCCATTTGTCATCTTCAGGCTGGTGTTTTCGGCTTCGTGCTTCTAGGAACAATGTGTGATCGTAGCTGTTTCTTCCTTTTAACTGCCAGTGGGGGTATGAACTGATTAGATGGGAGCTTGGCTGTGTTCTGATTGGGTGGAGGTGTGTTCTGATTGGTTAGGGGCTTGGCTGTGCTCTGATTGGATGGGGGGTTGGCTGTGCTCTGATTGGATGGGGGAGTGTTCTGTTTGGATGGGGGCTTTGTTGTGCTCGGGTTAATCTGAGTTGCAGGGGGATGTGAGATGGTGAGCTACGTTGCTGTTGTTTGGCTTCACATTCGTGGTTGTGCCTCATCTTCATGGTGGATGTCAGTTTGCTTCATGTATGGATTGGAGGGGTTTAAAGTGGCTAATGATGCATCTGTGATCTGGCTTCTGGTTTGTGGTTGTGCCTCATCATCAGTGTGGGTTTGGGTTTGCTTTTTGCGTGGATGTGTGGTGGTGACATCCTGTGTGGTTTTCGTGAGTGTGGGTCTGGTGTCGTTCTTTGTGTTAGGGACTCATTTGTCAATAAGGGCGGGTTTCCAAATGGCTGGTAGGTGGGAGGTATCATCTCGTTTATTCATGCTGTGTGGGCGTTTTTCTATCTCGATGGCTTCTCTGATTATTCTGTTATTAAAGTGTTCATTTTTGGCGATAGTTCTGGTCTTTTTAAAGTCAATTTCATGTCCTGTGGCTTTAAGGTGTTGGACCAGGGAAGATATATATATATATATATATATATATATATATATATATATATATATATATATATATACACGAATTCCCATTTGTCATCTATAGGCTGGTGTTTTTGGCTTCGTGCTTCTAGGAGCACGAAGCCGAAAACACCAGCCTAAAGATGACGAATGGGACTTCGTCGAAACATCACCAAGACACTTCCAATTTTACACGGAAGAAAACCCGAATAACCAAAGATATATATATATATGGATGTTGTATATCAAAGGCAATTAACCTAAACATAAAACAAAGTGAAAAGCAAACAAAAACGTATGCATATTAAACAATACCAAAATTAAGTAAGGTTTTAATGCTTTTTCTTCTCAAACAGATAGTGGGAAGATAGATTAATCTCCCAACAGAACCAATGCTAAATGGATTTATCAAAAACAAAAGGGGAGGGGGATACAGAAGCTGCTTGAAGAAATTGAAATGAATTATATTCCTGAGTGTCACTGAATTGTGGGAGGCAGTGACCTTTGTGGAGAAGTGGGGATGAAAAAATCGGCAACTGTGTGATAAAAGCCCTGTCCCCTTTCTATTTGCATGAGATGTGGGGCGGGGCTTTGACTGCATGGTATGACGGCCATCTAAACCTTTTTTTTATGACTCCCCTCCCCACCTCCATGGATGTCTCTGGTATGGAATTAAACTAAGCAGAAAAATATGACAAAGGACTTGATAGAATGGTAAAATAAGACTAAATGGTGATATAAATAAACAATTAAAATAATAAATACATGATGAAATTAGAAATAAGAAAAGCCAGTTTGGTCTAGTAGTTAAGGTACGAGACTAGAAACTGTGAGACAATGAATTCTAGTTCCATCTTAGACATAAAAATTGGCTGGGTTACTTTGGTCCAGTCATTCTCTCTCAGCATAGCTCATCACACAAGATTGTTGTTGTGGGGAAAATAAGAGGACAAAAAAGAGGAGAGTAATAGGTATGTTCGCTGCTTTGAATTATTCATACAAATAAAATAAGCAGGAAATAAATAATCTATGGATAAGGAAAATGATTATAATGGTTGTTCCTGCAAAAACATAAGAATTAGAGAAACATATTGTATAATGTGTATATTGAGAGCTATTTAGAAAGAATGTGGTCAAAGAGAGCAAAGAACAATTAAGTTTATAAAGGACAGAAAATAAGATTTAATTTTGATAACAGAGTTCTACAAATATTGGTGCATAAGGAAAACAAAGGATGAAGAAGTACTAAGGGCAAAAAGAATGTTGAAACATGGTATGCTTTTGGCTTGCATAGGAATAGCTCATGTGATCTGTTTGTGGGAAAATATCATCTGTGCCTGATGACTGGAAAAATGCTGTAATTATTCCTGTACACATACAAAAGGAAAGGTAGCACAACTAAACACAAAAATTACACAAGGTTTGTAATTACTTAGAAAAGCATTTGATAGAATTCACCTGAAAGGGTAAGAGAGGTGCAAATGCAGCCAGGGGTGTTTGCAGGTGCATGTATGCATTTGTCTGAGTGTGTGCAAATCAGATTTTTGTTATGCAGTAAGTTACCAAAAAGTGCATGAATGTGACAAACAAACAAATTTATTGTAAATTTGTTGACTTAGAGAAAGCACACAATGAAATGGATAGGCTTGAATTTTCATGAATATGACATTTTGTTGTCGAATTTGTACAATGTAAGAAGGAAATTAAGCCTGCCTGAAAATAAATGAAATGCTTAGTGAAGATTCAAGAAGACAGGAAGACAACATGCTATGATGTCTTCATTGTTTCATGTGTTTAGGAAGAATTAGGTAAGGAATACAAATAGTGACATTGGAGGTATGTTGATTAGGGATATGAGTGTACATGTGATTATGTATGTAGCCCAAATGCACTGAACATTAGGTTGTAGTTTGCAAAAAGGTGTATTAGGATAGACTTAAAGTATCAAATTGTTGACCGCAGAAATGAAGTAAATGTGAAGGAGTTTGTTTCTGTTTTCATATTAATCTTTCTGAGGTTTACACTATTTTATAAGGGTTCTATAAAGGCTTTTAACCAGGTGCTTCCTTTACTTGGATGTCTCAACAAGAAAGGAGAAGATCTTTTTGGAAATGGTATCTCCTTAACAATGTGCCTAATTTAAAGAGGTATCTATGAGATAGACTTTGGTCACCAGGTGATAATGTGGGCATTTAATCATCTGTAGGTTTCATTGTATTATAATTGTTTCAACATGGAACCAATTAGTATTTGCAAGAGAGACTATGAGGAACCACAGAATTGTATACTAGAAATGGGAAAAGAGAAGAAAATCCTGAAACAAGGCAATGGTAAATTGCCAAAAATCCCTACAGAGACATTCCCATCAAAATACATACATATACACACACACATAGGCACCCTCTTATAGGCAGCCTTATTCTCCAATCTGAGAAGCGTGGCAAGAGGAAAAGAAACCAGAATGGCTTGTCAACCTCTTACCCGTCGTAAAAACCTGAGATCATCAGTGATGTCACCCAGAGGGCTCTGACCCCTCAATCCCACAGCAGCACTGGCCAGGGGTGCCAATGGCTGCCTTAGGTTAGTGATTGCATGGAGGAAATACGTAAATATAACAAATATGCCTGAAGGCTCTTTCACTCCATACACCAAGTGGTTTAAAAATGGAAAAAGTGGTCATGACTTGTGAACAAAGGTCATGTGAATGAACTTACACAAAAAGATTCTTGGAGCCACTTTACAAAGGAAGAAAAGAGCCAAAGAAGAAAACAATGTTGAAACATATAAGTAGTAGCTTTGCCAATGAATCATATGGAGAGTAAGGGTAGCACCTTTAGCCAGGCGTATCATTTAAAAATAGACTTAGGACGTTGAGTAAATGGACAGACAGAAATGGACTTAAAAAATAAATAAATAAAATGAGATGCCATTGCATAATTGATAGTGGCATTTAGTAACCATACAAGCCAATTGGGTAAGCTGTAGCACAGAGTTGGACGAAGCACAGGCTCTATTGTTGGGCCAAGCTGAGTCCAAATCAAATTATTCTAAGCAGAACAAAACAACGGGGCCTTGATAAATAATACCATTTGTACCAGGAAACAAGTAAGTCCTCTCAGGTCCAGGAGGATTATTGCAAAAACTACAAATCCAGGCATTGCAGAGAAAACCTTTTTGATTTTTTACAAAGCCAAGTATGGAAGCAGAAGCCAGAGGGGGGAAAACGTACAAATTCTTGAAAACAGGAAAAACACAATCTAAGTAACCTTTGGAAAAGTGAGTTAGGCAAAAGGAATGAGGAAAATGGAAGTCTTGCTAATGCCAAGCCATTTAAAACAAAACACAATGCTGATATCTACTGTACAAATATAAAATAGGCATAGTCCATCCTTATATAAATTCAGTTCTTAACAAATGTAAGCGTGGTTCAATCACATCATGAGGGGGAAAGCTAAAATGTGCTTATGGCTCCAATCCATCCATGGTCACACTTTCAGACCCTTTGCTCATTAATGGAGAGTAGGTAGATAGATAGATAGATAGATAGATAGATAGATAGATAGATAGATAGATAGATAGATAGATAGACAGAGAGAGAGAGAGAGAGAGATACAGACAGACAGACAGACAGAATAAGACAGATGACAGGTGACAAATAGATAGAAGAACAGACAGACAAATACAGATAGATGATAGATGACAAATAACAGATAGATGATAGATGACAAATAGATAGACAGACAGACAAATGTATGTCTATGGAGATTCCTCGGTTATCCAGGTCATGGTTGTCCCAAAGGTTTTTCCCTCATGGTGTGATTTTCAAGAGGCAACTGAATTTTGTTTTTCCTTGAAGATGTTTCACTTTTCATCCAAGATTTTTCAGTTCTGACTGAATGGTGGAGGATGGAAGGATTTATATTCTTCATATATTCATCGTATGATGACTGTGAGGAATATAAATTCTTCCATCCTCCCTCATTCAGTCAGAACTGAAGAGGTTTCTTGGATGAGAAGCAAAACGTCCAAGGAAAAACAAAGTCCAGCTGCCTTTTGAAAAAACACACCTTTGAGACTGACAGATAGAAAGAAAGAAAGGTGATTCTCTTGATCACCTTGTCATTATAAATCCTATCCAGTGTAAAAAATATTTTAATATTTTTTTGGGGGAAAAGCTAGATCAAAAAACTGCTCAAAGAAAAAACATTATATAAAATTCCTCAACGATTGAGTGGGGGTAGGCTAATCTAAAGGAACATGTGGTTGAACAGATGCTCATTCTTCTGTCCACATTGAGACTTTTGATGGGCAATGTCACAATTAATAATATAATAATAATGATAAAGTTGGAAGGGACTTTGGAGGTCATCTAGTCGAACCCCTTGCTCAGGCAGGAAACCCTATACCATTTCAGACAAATGGATGTCCAGTTTCTTCTTAAAAACTTCCAGTGTTGGAGCATTCACCGCTTCTGGAGGCAGGTTGTTCCATTGGTTAATTGTTCTAACTGTCAGGAAGTTTCTCCTTAGTTCTAGGTTGCTTCTCTCTTTGGTTAGTTTCCACCCGTTGCTTCTTGTCCTGCCTTCAGGCGCTTTGGAAAATAGTTTGACTCCCTCTTCTTTGTGGCAGCCCCTGAGATATTGGAACACTGCTATCATGTCCCCCCTCGTCCTTCTTTTCGTTAAACTAGACATACCCAATTCCAGCAACTGTTCCTTATATGTTTTAGCCTCCAGTTTCCCCAATCACACATAGTAGAATCAATAGTTCTTTATTCCTCATTCTGCTCACTCCAACAACAACAACGAGGCTCGCAGGCCTCCTTTTTAGTGTTCGAATCCCCGGGCAAAACAGCAACAGTAATGGCGCGCTTTCATGCTTCATGCTTGTGCACAAGGCTGGCGCCTCTCAGTCTGGTCCTGGGCAGCTTGCAGAAACCCTGGGACCATTGCAATGTCCTGAGCCTGCTTTTGCAGTTCCCATCTTCAAAAAAGGAAAAAAAAAAAGGACCCAGGAAATTACAGACCTATCAGCCTGACTTCAATACCTGGGAAGATTCTGGAAAAGATAATCAAACAACGAATCAGCGAACACCTACAGGCAAACAAAGTCATTACTAAAAGCCAACACGGGTTTGTCAAAAACAGATCATGCCAGACAAATCTTATTGCATTCTTTGACCAAGTGACAAAATTAGTGGAGCAGAGGAATGCTGTGGATATAATTTACTTGGACTTCAGTAAGGTATTTGACAAAGTAAATCACAACCTACTACTTGATAAGATAGAAAAATGCGGGTTAGACAGCATCACCACCAGATGGATTTGTAGCTGGCTGACTGGCCATACTCAGAGTGTGGTTCTCAATGGAACCGCATCTAGAATGGCGAAGATAGGTCGCTTATCTGAATTTGATGTCTCACACCCAGAGAGATGGGAGTCCTATGTTGCAAGGGTGGAAAAATACTTCAGGGTAAACCAGGTCAGAGAAGACGGCTTGAAGGCTGCAACCCTGTTGTGTGTCTGTAGTCAGGACGTGTTTGAAATTGCGGAAAATCTGGCGGCCCCTGCTCCTCTGGAGTCCGTAACGTATACAGACTTAAAGAAGCTATTGAAAGAACATTTCCAGCCCAAGTCGTCTGTTATGTGTGGAGACACACATTTGAACAAAGGGACCAGAGGGCAGGCAAATTGGCTAAGGAGTTTATTGCGGCCTTGAGCGAGCAGCCAGACTGTGTGAGTTCAAAGATCTGGAAGAAAGGCTGAGAGATCGTTTTGTATTCGGTTTAAGGAACAAAGACTTATAGCAAAAGATCTTTGCAAAGAAAGATATTTCATTCCAAGATGCTCTTAGAGAGGTGACGGCTGAGGAAGCAGCAGGCGGGGCAGTCAAGAATTTGCGACCCATCAGAAGCAATCCGGAGGCAGCCACCATTCACCATGAGGGTATCCAAGAAGGAGTGGAAGAAGATCCTGAAGAAGAGGTGGATCGGCTTTACCAGGCAGCAGAAAGAAGGCAGAAGGAAGGTAAAGAAAAGGTCCCAGCAGTGCCCAAATGCTTCGGGTGTGGAGGACACCATAAGAGAGCCGACTGCAGGTTCCGTTCTACCATCGGCAGTCTGTTTGGGTCGCCAGAAGGTACAACCCCAAGAAGAATTGCGTCTGAAAGGTACCAGGGTCCCCAGCCAAAATAGGGTGGGTTTCTGTGCATTGTGCAGGAGTATTTGCAGGACAGGCACACACAAACCCCTAAAGAAGAAACTGTCACTTAAGGTTAGATTGCAAGGGGTTCCTTTATCTATGGAGTTGGACACTGGGTCCGCTCTTTCCATTATTTCTCTTAATACATTTGGAAAGATTTGCAACAGCAGTGGCTTTCAAGCCAAACTTAGGCCATCCAATATAATATTAACAGATTTTCAAAATTCCAAGGTGTGCGTTAAGGGGGAGGCCACCCTTAGGGTGCAACAGAAGGAGTTTGAAGGTCCATTAGATGTGTTGGTTGTTGGGGGTGAACGCACGAGTCTTATAGGACTCGATTGGTTTGAGGCCTTGGGAATCCAGGTTACTGGGCTGCACCATTTGCAAACGTTGGGCCTAGCAGAAGTCTGCGAGGAGTTTGCAGATGTGTTTAGTCCAAAGCTTGGGTCCTACAGAGGGCCTCCAGTTTCATTAAGATTAGACCCAACCATCATACCCATCAGAGTTAAGGCTAGGAGGGTACCCTTCACCCTCAAGGGCAAGATTGATGCTGAGCTGGATAAATTGCTCCAGCAAGGCATTTTAGAACCTGTAGATTCAAGTCCATGGGAAACCCCCATAGTAATGCCTCTAAAGGCTAATGGGGACATACGTATATGTGCAGATTACAAGTGCACACTAAATAAGGCGCTGCAATAGCACGCTTATCCAGTACCAGTAGTCAGTCATATCTTAGCCTCCCTCAAAGGGAGGCGAGTTTTTGCAAAGCTTGACCTGGCACAGGCATATCAACAATTACCTGTTGATGAAGCTGCTGCTAAGGCACAGACCACTGTAATGCATAGGGGTGCATTCAAGGTCAAGAGACTGCAATTTGGGGTAAATGTAGCCCCTGGCATATTCCAAAGTGTTATGGAGAGCACACTTAGGGGTATTCCTGGAGTTTGTCCCTATTTTGATGATGTCCTTATTGCTGGAGAGTCATCTCAAAACTTAGCAGAGAGGTTGAGGGCTGTTTTGTTCCGTTTTCGAAGAGCAGGGTAGTTATCCTTGCCTCATTGAGGCCTAGAATCTTGGTCTCTCTGCATGGGGGACATCCTGGAATTGTCAGGATGAAAGTGCTTGTGCGCAGCCATCTTTGGTTGCCTGGGCTCGATAAAGTTATCGAGGCTTAGGTGCACGGGTGTTAGTTATGCCAACAGTCACGGCCAGAAATGCCTCAGGCCCCAGTTCATAGGTGGGAAGAAACCGTGCATATTGATTACGCTGGGCCCTTTCAGGGGTAATTCTTCTTGGTTGTTGTTGATAGCCATTCCAAGTGGCTAGAGGTTGTTCCTGTTTCCTCCACTACTACTGCCAGGACAATCCAGGTGTTGAGAGGCATTTTTGCTGCACACAGCCTTCCATATGTTCTGGTTTCAGATAATGGTCCTCAATTCACTTCTTCTGAGTTCCAGGCTTTTCTTCAGGCCATCCTGACCCGCCATGCGACTTTGGCTCCTTTCCACCCCTCCACCAACGGGATGGCTGAATGGATGGTCCGCATCACCAAAGATGCCCTCAAGAAACTGACTTACGGTAACTGGCATCACAGGTTAGCAGACTTTCTTCTTGCACATCGCACCACACCTTGCACATCCACCAGGAAGAGCCCTGCTGAACTGCATTGGGGCCACTGGCTCCTAACTCATAACTAAGCTAGACAGATTGCACCCTAATAGGATGGCGTCTCAGGTCTCGCAGCCATGGGTGCTCCGGTCTGGACTTGGAACTATGGGCCTGGTCATCTTTGGACTCCAGCTGTGGTCTGCAAGGTGTCTGTACCCTTGTCCTATGAGGTGTCCTTGGACGACGGCCGCATTCTCCGGCGGCACATAGATCAGCTGCGTATGAGACTGGACTCTTCCTCTTCCGCTCCTGGCTCTGCTCTGGGGGGGGGGAAAGGTTATACTGTGCATTTTGGGGATCACTATCAGCAGTCACTGGCCGCTGAGGAGGCTGGGGAAGGCCCATCTCAAGTTTCCGCAAGTGCTCCCAACAAGAATTCATTGGGAAGGGAGACATTCCCCACACCAACACACTATGCACATATATCAAACAGCACTCCAGACAGGGAGACTGACTGGGGTATCCAAACAAATCAAGACATACAAGAGAACTGGCATCACCACAAGGGAACTGGCCCAATTCTGCATCTGCTCCCAGAAGGAAGCCATCTGGAAGGGGGGTAAGCAGAGAGGCAACTCCTGATTCTGGCACTTCCGGCACAGCCTGGGGGGCCACAAGGCACTGGGGCACGGCAACTACCCTGGACCATCCATCTGCTGTGCTTACAAGGAAGGTCCATTGTGGACCTGGGGAATACCACCCCTCCAAGGGACACTGGTTTGGACTTAGAGGGTCCAGCCAGCCAACAGATGAGCAGGTCAGCCAGGTATGGGAGTGAGCAAAGTCCTGGCCTGCCGAGCCTGGTGGGCGAGCAAGTAAGCCAGGCAACAGAACCAGGGTTACCTGGGAACATGGGGCAGCAACGAGTGGGCACACCTAGCCTGGTAGGTGAGCAGGGGAGCCAAGAGAGTTCCCCGGGTCCAAGGTTGCAACATCTTAGGGAATCTGTGACGTTGCTGTCAAGTTCCAGGGAAACATTACATAAATGCCATTAATGAATGGTGGAGTTGTTGTGGTACTTTTTGGAATTCAGATACATTTATTCCCAAAATGATAGAATGGAAAAAAAGGTGTGGCTTAAGGGTAACATCCATGTCCACAGTCCATGCATTTGATTAATGGAATTATATACCACGTCCCCTATGGAGGTCACACATGTGTGTGGAAAAGAAGTTTCATCTAGGGGGAAGGGGTGTTGTGTCCTGAGCCTGCAAAAGCAGGCTCGGGACATTGCTATGGTCCCGGGGTTTCTGCAAGCTGCCCAGGACCAGACTGAGAGGCGCCATTACTGTTGCTGTTTTGCCCAGGGATCTGAACACTAAAAAGGAGGGCTGCGAGCCTTGTTGTTGTTGTTGGAGTGAGCAGAAGGAGGAATAAAGAGCTATTGATTCTACCATGTGTGATCTTCATTCGCCATCGAACAAAGGACTTAACAGGAACTACATCAGCTCTTTTTCATTCCTTTGGTAGTTCCCCAGTACTCCAGGATCTTTGAAAAATATAGTTCAGTGGTTCTGAGATCATATCTGCCAGTTTCTTAAGAACCTTGGGGTGTAATCCATCTGGTCCTGGTGATTTGAACTCGTCTAGGTTGGACAGGTGTTCACTTACCATTTTCTTGCCTATCTTAACTTGTATTTCTATTTTGTTTTTTATGGCACTATTTTTGATAGGTTGGTCTGTTTTTTCCCTTTGTGTAAAGACAGATGCGAAAAAAGAGTTAAATAGTTCTGCTTTCTCCCTGTTGCTTGTCACCTTCTTGCCACTTTCACCCACTAATGGACCAATCATTTCCTTCACTTTTTTCTTGTTTTTTACATGTTGAAAGAAGCTTTTTTTGTTATTTTTGACTTTGGTTGCAAGCCTTAGTTCATTTTGAGCCTTAGCTTTCCTCACTTCGTCTTTGCAGGCTCGGGCTATTTGCTGATATTCTGACTTAGTTATGTGTCCCTCTTTCCACTTTCTATACTTGTCCTTTTTAATCTTTCAATTGATCAGAGAGTTCTTTATGCAGCCATGCTGGTTTCTTTTGAGAGCTGTTATTTTTCCTCTTTGTTGGTATTATGTTAGACTGGGCCTTTATTATCTCACTTTTCAAAATTTCCCAAGCCTCTTGAGTTGTTTTCCCCTGGAGGAGTCTCATCCATGGAATCCTTCCCAAACCCTCTCTAAGTTTATTGAAATTAGCTCTCTTGAAGTCCAAGACTCTAGTTTTTTTTTTTTTTATTGAAAGTTTTATAAATTTTACAAAAAGACAAAAACAATACAAAACAAAAGACAACATATACAAAAAAGAAACTAAACATTACATATATATATAAAAAAAAAAAAAAAACCATCCCCCACCCCTCACAAAAACCCTCCCTTCCCCCCCCGAGCTTCCCAGAGCAGAATATAGGCTTAATTAAAAATTAAGAAATAAAAATAAAAAATTAAATTAAAAAATTTATATTTATATATATATATATATATAAAATATCTATATATATATATAAAAATAAAACTTATAAAAAAGCTATGTGATATTTTTGTATACCCAATCTAAATTGTATAAATTTTATCCATTTGTCCCAAACAGCAAGGAACTTCTCTTGCGTTTGTTGCTTTAAGAAAGCCGAAATCTTTGCCATTTCCGCCAGATAAGCTACTTTAAGAAACCATTCCTGCAATGTAGGCAAAGATTCCTTCTTCCAATATTGTCCTACTAACAGCCTAGCGGCTGTAATCAAATTTAACATCAATACAACCTCCTTTGTATCACAATCTGTAACAATGCCTAACAAAAATAATTGCGGAGTAAATTTTACCCTCCTTCTAAAAATTCTCTGGATATTCCACCATATTTTGATCCAAAATGCTTTTATCTCTCTGCATGACCACCAAATATGATAATAGGAAGCATCCTTATAACCACATCTCCAACATTTGGGTTGCACGTCAGGGTACATAAGAGACATTTTTTGTGGATCAAGGTGCCATCTATAAAACATTTTATAAAAATTCTCCCTAAGGTTCTGTGCTTGTGTAAATTTGACATTTCTCACCCAAATGGTTTCCCAAATGTCCAGTGAGACTGGGACACCAAAATTCTGCGCCCATCTAATCATACAATCTTTAATTAATTCCGTTTCTGAGTCCATTTCAACTAATACCCCATAAATTCTCTTGATATGGGTTTGTCTTTGATCCTTGACTTGCTTAATAAGATTTCCATCTTCTCTAAGAAAACCCAATTTACAATCCACCTTCCATTTATCTACTAGTTGCCTATATTGAAACCAAGAATAAATAATATTTTCTTGCGCTAAATCTTCTCGTAATCTTAACTGCCAGTTTTGCCCATCCCATCTAAGTAACTGACTATAAGACACCATGTCCATTTTTACTCCTCTTTTTATTCCTTCTATCGCATGCCAAGGTATAGCCCATAATGGAACTTTAAAATCACTTTTATAATATTTTCTCCAAATCCTAAGTAAAGAAATTCTTAAAATATGAGATTTAAAGACCCAGTCCATTTTTTTATTAAATATTAAATAGGCATGCCACCCATAAAGTAAATCCCATCCCTCTAAATGAAGTATCTCAGGATTTGTCAATTTACCCAATCACTGATTAGTGTTAAGACCACCGCATCGTAATATAATTTCAAATTTGGTACCTTAAGTCCACCCCTCTCACGGAAGTCTTGCATAATTTTAAACTTAACCCTTGGCTTTTTCCCTGCCCAAATAAATTTATTAAGACCCTTCTGCCACTCACTTAAATTAATCTCATTTTTCAAAATCGGTAACATTTGAAACAAAAAAAGAAACTTGGGTAGAATATTCATTTTTATCACTGCAATTCTTCCCATGAGGGATAATTGCAACTTCTCCCAATTCTTCAAGTCCTTCTGTACCCTGACCCACAACCTTTCATAATTATTTTTAAATAATTTTACATTAGAAACAGACAACATCACCCCCAAATATTTTACCTTATTAACAATCTCAAAACCCGTCAAATTAGCCAGAATCTGCTTCTCCTGACTAGACATATTTTTAGGTAAGATTTTAGTCTTATTTACATTAATCTTGAAACCCGAAACCAAACCATAATGATGAATCAACTGTAATAAGTTTACTGCAGAATAATCAGGTTGCGACAAAGTAACAACCAAGTCATCCGCAAAAGCTCTCAACTTATATTCTTTTTTGTTAACTTCTATTCCTTTAATTTCCTGAGACTCTCGAATTTTGATCAATAATATTTCCAGTGTTAAAACAAACAACAATGGCGATAAAGGACACCCCTGTCTAGTACCTTTCTCTATTGTAAAAACCTCCGACAAACCTCCATTAACAATAAGTTGTGCCATTTGTTTTTGATATATTACCGTAAGAGCTTGTAATATCTTTTCGCCAAAATTCATTTCTTCCATTACTCTTAGCATAAAATGCCAATTCAATTGATCAAATGCTTTTTCAGCATCTAAAAATATGAGCCCTGCAGGAACTTGGTTGTTCTTGTCTAAATATTCTAATAGATTAATAATTTGTCTAACATTATTTTTCATATACCTTCCTGTTATAAACCCTGATTGATCTTTATGCACAAGATGATGCGCCACCCTCATAAGCCTATTTACCAAGATTTTTACAAATATCTTATAATCCACATTTAAAAGAGATATAGGCCTATAATTTTTTGGTAAAGTAAGATCTTGATCCTCCTTTGGAATCAATGATATAAAAGCACTACGCCATGAAGGAGGAATCTCTAAACCCTGTAAGATACCATTAAAAAGATCATTTAATGGTTGGATCATCTCCTCCATTAAAGCTTTATAATAAACAGCTGTTAACCCATCCGTACCCGGTGCTTTCCCTAGTTTCAATTGTTGAATTGCTGAGGCAATTTCCTCCTTAGTAATTAAGCCATTAATTTCATGTTTCTGATCCTCAGTCAGTTTAGGAAAACTTGCCTCAGCTAGATATTTATTTATATCTAGCAGTTGCACATTAGTAGATTTGTATAACTTTTGATAATAATCCAAAAAAGATTTTTTAATCAATTCCTTCTGAGAAACTAATTTACCCTTGTAATTTATTTTCTCTATTATTCTCTGTCTCTGTTTCTTTCTTAATTGATAAGCCAACCATCTCCCAGGCTTATTAGCATTACAAAATGTATTTTGTTTCATAAACAATAAATTGGTTGCCGCTTGATCTGCTATCAACATATTAAATTGTGACCTTAGTAACTTTACAGATTCTTTAATACTTTCATCAGAAGGATTTAGAATCAAGGCCCTTTCTTTTGATTTAATTTCATCTTCAAGTTCTCTACGTTTCTGAATCTGCTTCCGCTTATGACAATTATTCATTTTTATCAAAACACCACGCATAAATGCTTTACCTGCATCCCATACCATTGACATTGAAGTCCCCTTATACATGTTCAAAGCAAAATAGTCCTTTAAACACTCCTTTAACTTTTGAACATTCTTCTCTTGTCTGAACAAATTTTCATTAACTCTCCAGGATCTCCTTTCCTCTTTCTCTTGAGTCAGCTCCATCCAAACTGGGCTATGATCCGTCAGTGATCTAGGAAAAATCTTTACATTCTTTACTTTATTATACAAATCCGTAGTAATCAAAAAAAAGTCAATTCTTGAAAAAGATTGGTGTCTATCAGAAAAAAAAGTGAAATCTCTCTCCTCTTGATTACATTCCCGCCAATAATCCCTTAATTCCCAGTCTTCCTTCATATCAAAAAAAGCTTTAGGTAACCTTGCTTGTTTAAGAAAAGGAGAGGAACCTTTCTTGTCCCTTTGTATATCTAAGACACCATTCCAATCACCCATTAATACCACTGATCTATAGTCAAGCAATGTTATTTTTTGATGTAACTGCTTATAAAATTGTTCCTGTTGTTGATTTGGAGCATAAAGTCCCACTATAAGTACTTTCTTACCATATATACCAAGTTCAATCATCACATATCTCCCCTGGGGATCTGATTCTACCAGACAAGCTGGTAGGTTTTGTTTAACATATATAACAACTCCCCCTTTCTTCCCAGGAGCAGAAGATATAAAATGAGATCCCAAACGAGCATTGACTAAATATTTCTGATCTTTAAGTAAAATATGAGTTTCCTGTAAGCAAATAACATCATTGGTATGTTGCTTCAAATAATAAAAGATTTTTTTCCGTTTCTGAGGGGAATTCAATCCATTAACATTCCAGGTCAAAAACTTTGCCATCTCCCTTGGCACGCAGCCTGGAGAAGACACCATCAAGATCTGAAAGAGCTGCATGTGTTGCATAACTCTTGGGTCTTGCTCCTCCCACCGGCGGTGATGCACTTCCAGAAGAATTCTCTTTAGGCTCTTTTTTACGTTGCTCCTTCTCTTTACGCTTATAAGCTGCACGAGTCATCCTCTGCTCTTTAACCTCCATCTGGCGTTGCCTTTCAGCTTGTATCATCCCAGCGGAAACCAAACCTAATGCCTCAGATTGCTGCTCGACTTCCTTGCCACTCGGAGATTTCTGACCAGATGGAGTTGAGCCTGCACCCAGGACCGAAGTATAAAACTCTCTAGCTTTGTCAACTATATTCAATCTGTAGCGTGTCCCCGCATGGCTCAAAACAATACCCATCGGAATTTCCCATCTAAATGGCATCAATCTAGCTTTAAGCTCATTGGTTAAAAAAGCAAAGTCTTTCCTGCTTCTTAAAATTTTGGATGGGATTTCCTTTAGAATGATAACATCTTGGGCAGCAATCTGAAATCTTTTGTTGTAAAAGGCTTGTATAATCTCATTCCGCAGGGACTTCTTTGTAAAATAAATCACCACATCTCTAGGCAAATTCTTCTGCTTAGCAATCCAGGAGTTAAGTCTATAAATTTTTTCCACTTCTCTATGTAATTCTCCTTTATCCATATCCAAGGCCACTGCCAGATCAGTAAGGACCACCTCCACCAAATCTTGATTCATATCTTCCTTGAGGCCTCTAATCCTCAGGGCATACTCCATCTGTCTGTACTGAAACATCAAAATATCTTCTTGTGAGGACTCCACCTTCCTTTCCACATCTTGAATTTTATCATCAAAGGAATCAACTTTGTTTTCCACTTCCTCAAGCCTTGCATCGAGCTTAACCACCACAGTAGCCAAGCCTGAAACTGCTGCAAGTATATCTTGTCGTAAATCATTATTATTTTCTTGCAATTTAGTCTTTATCCCCGTTATCTCTTCTTTAAGATCAGATTTAATTTCTGATTTAATCTGTGAGGCAAATTGCTTCATTTCCTCTCTCATTTGAACTACAATCTCTCCCATTATGCCTCTGACCTCTTGTGCTGAAAGTCCAGGCAGAGGGGGGGAGGGTGGTGGCTGAGCCGGTGGTACATGTTTAGATTGTTGTTGTAATTGTGCAGTGGAAGTTATAGGAGAAGAAACAACCTTAGGTATTGAAGCAGGCTGCTGTCTCTTTGAAGAAGACTCTAGTTTAACTGTGTTCTATTGCTTGTGCTTTCATAATGTTGAATTCCAATATTGCATGATCATTACCTCCCAAGGTTCCTATGGCTTCAACACCTTCTATCATTTCATCTCTGTTAGTGAAAATTATGTCCAAAATGGCTAATCCCCTAGTTTCCTTCTCTACTTTTTGGGAGACAAAGTTGTCTGCTAGGTTTGTCAGGAATCTGTTTGATCTTCCACTTGGTGCAGAGTTTGTCTCCCAGTTGATGTCTTACTTTCCCTTTGGGAAGAATCCAAACTGAACTAAGATCAGCAAAAAAAAAAAAAAAAAAAAACCTATGTAATTTAGGACTTATGTCTATCTATACAAGTATTAATTAGATCAATATGTTAAAAATGCTTTCTAAAAGACCAGCCCTTTGCCCTTTAAAATTTCTGATGCTATGAACTTATGTAGTGGTAAAGGAAAATGCTTTGTGCATTGTAAATTTATATACCTGTGGACAGAATATGGTTAGCATTTTTCAAAAGAAGTCACAAAATTCTAGAGGCAGCTCTATCAGGTATTTCTGGAACACATTAAATTCCTAGTCTACCAGATTCAAACTTTCAGACTGTACTGTACTGTTTTATTTTATCTGCACGCAGGAAAGAATAAACAAAATGTTGTTATAAAATATTTCTAGGTGAGACTTTAGTACATATTTGCCTTGCTTAAAATGCAGGATTGTAGGAGAGGGGAAATCAGATGTTGTTTTCCTCCATTTGTAATTCTTCGGTTCCTGTCATTTTAACATCACTTTTCCCAGTACAGAAATCCATTAAGTTTCAGAATACAAGGAAAAGAAAACACATGATTGACACACAGTATTAAAATTGTCCCTAGATAAGGGTCACATTTGTTCCTCCTTTTGTATTATCACCTCCACATTTTAAAAATTCTTCAGTTTGTTTATAATAAAAGTTGTGTGCCAAGATTACAAGAGAGGTACTGCAGTTTTATGTTAACAAAAGAAGTTAGAGTCAACGTTAGAACTAAAAGGCAGGGAGCAACACACTGGCACCAACAAGGTTCCTTACTTCCCTAAAAGAAAAAATAGCGAAACCAAATAGATTAGATTAGAGGTTTTTATATATGAATAGATTAATGTGTGTGTGTGTGTGTGTGTGTGTGTGTGTGTGTGTGTGTGTGTGTCTATTCAGTTTCACTATGTCTTCTTTATGATGCCATTGTGAAATTAACTTAAAGAACATTCTGAAAGGGAAAGTAGCAGCACATTTGGCTAAACATGTATGGAGATTCTCAGTCATTCAAGTCCTGGTTGTCTCAAACCATGGGATTAGTTGGATGTTTATTATTAAATAAATTTAGCTTCAATCCTGCGCTGCAGAACGTTGGATTGGTATAAGTTTTTTTGTGTGTGTTTTAAAGTTGCTTTTGCATGAATTTGCTGAAAGAATGCACGGGGGAGAAATCTTTTAAGGGCCAAATTTTGTGCAAACTGGATGCCAAATAAATCGGCAGCTGCTTCAAACTCAGGAGAAGAGGGAGGGGCAGAAATAGAAGATGAGAACCCTGACTATTTCTTGATGTCTGAAAATAGTTAGATGTAGGGTCTTTTTTTATAAGTGTGACAAAAGAATTGGAACCAAACTGGCTCCACTATATCCTGCCTACTGCATGAGTAAAAGAAAAAGCATTGCCCTGTCATGTGAGATGGCTCACCCAGTTAGCTGCTCCCCTGGTAAATGGACTGTTGAGTGAGTCTGATGAGATTCAGTCTTCCCAGCTGTTGTAAAGGACCTTGAAATTCTCCCTCTTTCACCTGTCAAAGTGGGGGGGGGAATCCACAGGGGCCTGATCAGTACTAGTGCCACTGTGAACAGAGTCTGGGGAATTAAAGCTGTTTATCACCATCTTGTACAGCTGTAAGCTGGCAGCAGAGACAGAGTTCCTAGAGAAGTCTTTCTTTCTGTGAGCTCTCTCTAGCATTTCATCTCAAAAAAGAAGTCAATAGGACTGTGCTTGCTTACTTTACTGTAGTAATTTTGGAGAAATGTTTTGAACCTTTGTCAAATATAGCAGTTCTCTCCTGTTCATTCAAATTACCTATTAGGTTTCAGGTTTCTGATCCACTGAATTATTAAAGTTTATTTTTTTATTTTTTTTTGTGCCTTTAAGTGAGTTTTTGATTCCTGGTGACTGCCTGGACCAGTCCCTACAGTTTTCTTGGTGTTGCGTCCTTGGCGGGAAAACAGACACGAGAAGCAGCTGGAGTTCTCAGGTTCTTTTATTCAGCGTTCAGCTTACAGGAAGATGGCTTCAGCTCAGCCCAAACGCCTCACAGCCTCTTATATAGGCAACTCCCGGGTAAATGGGTTACTTTTCCCGCGCCAGCACCCGCGCATGCGCACGGCGCTGGCGACAGCCTGTCTGGTCCCGGGCAGCTTTGCACCTGCCCGGGACTGCCTGCAAACGCCCGAGCCGTTTGCAAGGCTCGGGACATAACACCCCTTTCCCCCGGGCTAAAACTACTATCAACATACAACATTTATTTTACACGACAATTTGCTCCCCAGTGTTCCCACTGTTTACTGGCTTTTGTCTTGCCAACAATGTTATGTAATCTTCTAGGTACTTAGGAGATTTCTTTGCTCTCTGTGACCTTCTTAGCTCTGGGTTACTGGCATAAGTCCCCTGACTGGAGGGAGGCGTGAGCCTGTTCTCTCTACTGTGCCCTGGTGTCTTCCAAGGACTGTGCCCCGATGCCTGGCCTGCTTGCTTGCCCACCGGGCTCGTCAGGCCAGGGCTTCTGTTGCTTTGTGACCTGGTTGTCCTACCTAGCTGTAGACCCTCAGGCCCCTTGAAGTGATAGCCACTGCTGGGCGTCTCTGTAGAACCCCCTAGGTCAGTCCAAGACCTGTCAGGAGGCTGTCTATTCCCTGAACCCCATTCTGTGTTTGGGCTCGTGTGGGTTTCTGTACTCTCCCAAAACTCAGGTGTCCCCTGATTTGTGCTAGGGGTGTTGTAGTCGGGACTTGGTTCCTCGACTAGCTCTGTGTATGTTTGACCCCCTGTAGGATTTGGGGTAAGGTCAGGCCAACCTTGGGCATTGTGTGCCAGCTCTCTTGCGGGGAATGATTTGTTGGGATGCCCCCGGGTATCCTCCGTTGCTGGAGTGCTGTGTGCTGTGTGTGGAAAGTGAGTATGCCCCCGGGGTAACTCCCTGGCTGGAGTAGGCGTGAGTGCCTGTTGTGTGGGTAAGCTCCAAGACTTCCTTTTCGGAGCAATTGCAGAACCTTGGGACGAGCCGTTTGTGGCTCCCTCAGTGGCGATGGGCAGTAGCTCTTGCCCTTCCCTTTGCTCCAAAGGGTCCCCCTCCCCCCCTGGAAAAGACCCAGGAGTTTCAGCAGAAAAGTCCCGCCTAGAGCGGAGTTGGTCGATGTGCCGACGCAGGACACGACCGTTGTCCAGGGCAACCTCGTAGGAGAGAGGACCTGTGATCCTGGACACAGAAGCGGGGACCCATGTATGACCAGGCCCGTAATTGCGAGCCCAAACCGGGGCACCCACAAGTAGTTGTCTAGGTGCCCTAGGATGTGAGGTAGATGAAGGCAGTCTGTCCGGATGCAACCGGTCAAGTCTCGTAGTAAGTTGGCGCCCCCAACGAAGTTCAGCTGGACTTCTCCCTGTAGAAGTGGACGGTGTGGTGCGATAAGAAAGGAGAAAGTCAGCCAACCTGTGATGCCAGTCCCCGTAGGTGAGTCTCTTCAAGGCGTCCTTTGCGATGCGCACCATGCGTTCAGCCATACCGTTGGTGGATGGGTGAAAAGGCGCAGATGTGGCATGACGAATCAGGTTTGCCTGTAAGAAAGCTTGGAATTCGGAGGAGGTGAATTGAGGGCCGTTGTCGGACACAATGACATCTGGCAGCCCGTGTGCAGCAAAAATCCCCCTCAGTACCTGAATAGTCTTTGCAGTGGTGGTGGATGAGACAGGCACAACCTCAAGCCATTTTGAATGGCTGTCAACAAGGACCAAGAAGAACTGGCCCTGAAAGGGCCCAGCGTAGTCAATGTGCACCCTAGACCATGGGGACTGTGTTTCCTCCCATTTATGCACAGGAGCTTGGGGCATCTCTGGGCGAGATCGTTGGCACATGTGGCATGCGTGTACCTTAGCCTCAATATCTTTATCTAAAGCAGGCCACCACAAGTGGCTGCGTGCAAGAGCCTTCATGCGAACAATGCCAGGATGACCCTCGTGGAGGGATTCTAAGACCCTAGTCCTCATTGAGGTGGGAATGACAACTCTGTTTCCCCAAAGCAAACAACCCTGAGAAAGGGACAATTCGTTCCTTTTGGACCAGAAACTCTGAAACTCAGGACTAGGGCAGTGCTCAGGCCACCCGGACAGGACCCAGGAGCGGACACGTGAAAGTGTGTGATCTGTACTGTTTCAGCGGTAACATCCCTGGCACTAAGAGGAAGCTCGGGCAAGGCTTGGATTGATAGAATGTTGACAGCTGGCGCGGGGTCAGCTTCTACTACTGGCAGAGGCAACCTACTGAGGCCATCAGCATGGCCCATTTCTTTCCCAGGCTTGTGGAGTAATGAAAAATCATATGCAGACAAAAAAATAGACCACCTAAGCATTCTAGGGGAAATGATGTGGGGAGTCTGCTTACGTGTGGTAAACAGTCCCAGCAGAGGCTTATGGTCAGTGAAGACCGTGAAATGCCTGCCATATAGAAAATCGTGGAATTTTTTAATTCCAGCAACAACAGCCAGAGCCTCCCTGTCTATCTGAGCGTAGTTGCGCTCGGCAGAAGACAGTGTTCTGGAGTAGTATGCAATAGGAACCTGAGTTCCATCAGACCTGAGGTGACTCAGGACAGCTCCAACCCCGTAGGGGGACGCATCACAAGCGATGCACACAGGGAGAGACTCGTTGAAATGTGCAAGAACACTGTTAGAAGTGAGCAAGGCCTTGACTTCTTTAAAGCAAGCCTCATGTGCTTGTGACCACAGCCACACAGCTTGTTTGTCTAGTAGCCTGTGAAGAGGCTCAGCTACACTAGCTTTATGTGGAAGAAAAGAATTGTAGAAATTCAGGAGGCCTAAGAAGGCCTGAAGTTCGGCCTTAGACTTTGGCCTGGGTGCTTCTAAAATAGCAGTTAGTTTGGATTCAGCAGGATGAATCCCAGCAGCATCAATTTTGAATCCCAGAAATTCAGTAGAAGGCACCCCAATCTTGCATTTGTCTTTTCTGAGCTTAAGGCCTGATTTCCTGAATCTTAACAGGACAGCCCTAAGCCTTTCAGCTAGAATGTGTGTGGAGTCTCCTGCAATCAAGACATCGTCAAAGTAGGGGCAGACCCCTGGTATACCTCGTAGTGTGTTTTCCATTACGCTTTGGAAAATCCCAGGAGCGACATTCACTCCAAACTGCAGCCTTTTTACCTTAAAGGCTCCCCTGTGGGTCACAATAGTCTGAGCTATGGCAGCATCATTATCAACAGGCAGCTGTTGATATGCTTGAGCTAGGTCAAGCTTTGCAAAAACACGCCCCCCCTTGAGAGAGGCCAGGATGTGACTGACCACAGGAACAGGATAGGCATGTTGCTGCAATGCCTTATTGAGTGTGCATTTGTAATCAGCACAAATGCGAATGTCCCCATTTGCCTTTAGAGGCGTGACAATGGGGGTCTCCCACGGGCTGGAATCAACAGGTTCTAGGATTCCTTGTTGGATTAGTTTGTCTAATTCAGTGTCAATCTTACTTTTTAAAGCAAAAGGGACCCTTCTTGCTTTAATCCTAATGGGAGTGACAGTGGGGTCTAGCTTTAAGGACACAGGTGGTCCTTTGAATGTGCCCAGCTGGGGGCTGAAAACATCTGCAAATTCCTTGCAGACTTCCTGTAGGTCGAGTGTTTGTAAGCTGTTGAGTCCTGTGACGTGTATCCCCAGGGCCTCAAACCAATCGAGTCCTATGAGACTCGTTCTTTCACCCCCTACTACTAACAAGTCTAGTGGACCTTCAAAACTCTTGTATTGCACGTTAAGGGTGGCCTCCCCCTTAACACACACTCTTGAGTTCTGAAAATCAGTTAATACAATATCAGAAGGCCTTAACTTGGCCTTAGTCCCACTACTGGAACAAATCTTCCTAAATGTATGCAATGAAATGATGGAAAGGGCAGACCCTGTGTCTAGTTCCATAGATAATGGAACCCCTTGTAGCTTCACGTTGAGTGACAGCTTTTTCTTCATGGGCTTGTGTGTGCCTGTCCTACAAATGTTTCTACGCGAAGCGCAAAAACCTACCCTATTCTGGCTGGGGACTCTGGTACCCTTCAGGCGTTCTTCTTGAGGTTGTGCCTTTCGTCGGCCCAGACACACAGCTGCAATGTGCCCTAGTTTGCCGCATGCCCGGCAGGTAGCGGAGCGGAACTTGCAGTCGGTTCTCCTGTGGCGACCTCCACAGCCGATGCACTTGAGCGGAGCTGAAGAGCTTTCCTTCTGATTTTCTCCCTTCGCGGGGTGTAGACGGTCGACTTCTTCGTCCGGATCCTCCTCGGAGTTTCGTCGGACGTCTTCTTGGTGCACGGACGCACCCTCTGCACTGCTTCTGATCGGCCGCATGTTCTTGACGGCGCCGCCTGCTGCTTCTTCCGCGGTGGCTTCCCTTAAAGCGTCTTGGAAGGATAATTCTTCCTTAGCGAAAAGTCTCTGTTGTAGCTCTCGATGCCTCAACCCGCACACGAATCGGTCCCTCAGTCGTTCCTCGAGGTCCTTGAACTCGCAGGGCTTGGCGGCCTTCCGTAACGCGGCGATGTATTCCTTGGCTGACTCCCCGGACCGTTGATCCCTCTGCTCGAAGGTGTGGCGCCATGAGATAACGGACACCTTGGGGTGGAAGTGGTCCTTCAGCAGCTTCTTCAGGTCTGCGTAGCTTACAGACTCTACTGGAACAGGTGCTGCAAGGTTTTCTGCGATTTCGAAGGCGTCTTGGCCGCAAGCGCAAAGCAGGGTGGCAGCCTTCAAGCTATCTTCCCTCACTTGGTTTGCCTTGAAGTAGTTCTCCATTCTGGATACGTAGGACTCCCACCGCTCTGGATGTGAGACGTCGAATTCCGCAAGCCTTCCGATTTTCGCCATCTTCGGATCTTCAGGAGACGGGTCTATCAGCCAGCCTACCCCCGAATGCGCACTGGATTGGCGGGCAGCTGCTGAGTCAACACCGTTCCTCTTCCGCCGCTCAGGACTCCTTGGGTAAGCTTACACTTTTTCCTTTCCAGGTAGTGCAAGGCATCCCACCTTCGTCGCCAGTGTTGCGTCCTTGGCGGGAAAACAGACACGAGAAGCAGCTGGAGTTCTCAGGTTCTTTTATTCAGCGTTCAGCTTACAGGAAGATGGCTTCAGCTCAGCCCAAACGCCTCACAGCCTCTTATATAGGCAACTCCCGGGTAAATGGGTTACTTTTCCCGCGCCAGCACCCGCGCATGCGCACGGCGCTGGCGACAGCCTGTCTGGTCCCGGGCAGCTTTGCACCTGCCCGGGACTGCCTGCAAACGCCCGAGCCGTTTGCAAGGCTCGGGACATAACACTTGGCAAGAATTTTCAGAAGTGTTTTGCTATTGCCTCCTTCCTAGGGTTGGGAGAGAGTGACTGGCCCAAGGTCACCTAGCTAACTTTTGCCTAAGGTGAGACTAGAAGTCACACACTCTGGGTTTCTAGTCTGATACCTTAATGGCAACACCAAACTAGCTCTTATTAAAGTAGTACATCTTTAATATGATGCTTAAAGCACAAGTATCTACTAGATGAATCTGAACTGTTAATCTTTCAATCCCAAATAGGTACACATAGAAATTTGGTTTGAACTAAAACCAGAATCATCCAGCAGTTTTGATTGTGGAACCTTTTCAGTTTATGGAATCTCATCCCAAAATATGGGAAAAATAGATCAATGTCCATTAAGTGCTGCCAATGAACAGGTTTCAACCCTGACCTTTACTTGTCAAAATCTATTCAACAACCAGTTGGGGTATTAGAAAGATATCTTTAGGGCCTCTTTGTCAATCAATGCAGACATTAACAGAACTCTAAAGAGCATGTCCTCCCGTGGGAGGTAACCATAGTAACATGACACATTTATGCAGAAAAGGCCAAAAGGTGAACCTGTGTTTCCTCTCTCCAAAGTGCAAGGAGATGAAATATGAACAAGTGGAATGACCAAACAAAGCTGGTGGTATATCAAGATGTGGTGATTTATGTGTTGAAGCTTGCTCCAGAGCAAGAAGTTAATTTAGTCACTATCACAAGTTTGGTTAGTGGTAACCATACACCTTCCCATCTAAATTCCATTGTTTTCACATGCCAAAGAAGGCACGCCCGATTAATTTCCCAGTTCCTTTAATAGACCAACCCACAGGCTAGTTGATTAAGGTGGAGGAGCTGGAAAATTACGATCAATCCAGTGGTAATGAAACAGTAGAAACTCCCATATTTGCACATAGACGCAAAAGTGTTTCTCTGCAATGAAATCAGTAAAAACTATTTGTTCTGTTCTCTCTTGTTATGTTCTGCATTCCAAAGGGCTGCCAGCTTTTTACTGGTAACTGTTTTTTCTGATCATGGAGATAAACTGATGAGGATAACTTCCTCCATTTGGTTTCTGTATCTTGGATTGTTGTTAATGTCACAGAAGCAGAAACAATAATGAAGCTTACATCGTCATAAAACGACCCATCAGCCAGACTATTGTCCAGCTCTCTTTGAAATGAATTTCAGAAGCAGGAGCCTTTAAACTTCCTGACATTGTATCAGCTCCAACCACATAGCAAGTTCTCCTGGGATAACAAGGGATTCTCCAGTGTCATCAGTGCAGAATAGGGCAAGAAAAACCCTACCGTGCTGCTCTGGAAAAACAGATACTCCATTTCTCTCTCTTGCTTTTGTCCCCTGCTGTTCAATTCAGAATTGAGTTAGTTGAAAGAGATGAGAAGGGGTCATGGTGCCAGGTAGCCTTGCGCAAGTTTGTCTTTTTTCAATCTTACTCAAGTACTTTCACACTCAGCATCCCTCATGCAGCTGCTTTAGTTCCTTAGTCATCTCCGCAGACGTGGCCATATTTTTGTGCATGGATCATTCCTTGCCATTCTTCTGTACACTGTCTTTCCGTCCTCCATGGTTGCAACCTTAAATTTTATCAAATTATTTATTTTTAACCAGAAGCTGTAAGAATCCCTTAAAATTTAAACAACAGCTTTGGTAAGGAGTGAGAGGCATTATAATCCAGTGATATTTGAAATCTATAATTCTGCACTTCTGGACTTTTAAACAAAGTTTTTTTTTTAAAAAAATGCATTTGTTTTTACACTGATCTTATAACTGTATATGCAAATATTCTAGTGCATATTCAATTTTCCTTTTTCACTAACAAAAGGTCATTGCCATCGGTTTTGGGTACATTGGTTATGACACAAATGATATATTTTTTCTCCAACTCATACCATTTGCAAGATGCTATTACCTTTTGTAATAACCCTTGCTCTTTCTTCTCCCATGGATGCCCAAGGCCGTTATCAAATTGGCAACTTCAATGTTTTCTGTTATTACAATTCACCCCAATCAACTCTCATAAATTCCCAAAGCTCAAACATTTTCCAAAGTCTAGTCCAAAAACAAAACTTTGCCACAGTATAACCAGAAGCCTTCAGTAACTAAAATCAAGCTTTCTCTGGTCTGGTCCACATTGATTGTGTCAAGCTCACATTGTCTTGTCTTTGTCTTATCTTCTTTCCTTTTCTCTACACAGGCTTACTCTGGGCCGGCTCACTGAACACCCATTTTATCAATGGATACTTTTGCTCAAAGAATCAGGATCTTTTGCACCACTTAAAGGCAAAGACAACCTGATGATAGCAAAAATGGTAAATTAACAAGCTTTCACCAGTGGCCTTCTCCCTGCAGTTGAAGTCTGGCTGTTTTTGCTGTGTACTTGCGCAATGGCTAGGAGCAGATAGTGCGATCTGGGAATAAGCTTTGCTGTCTTCAGTAAAGATCTTATGAATGAAAGAAGAGTTGCAACCTATAAAGACTGTGTTGCATGGATTGTATTTAAGTCACCCAGAGTCACCTTGAACCATGAGATGAGCAGAATATAAATTTAATAATTAATTAATAAATAAATTTAATGAAGATGTTTCTCTGACTGTATTTTGTGGCAATCGGGCCTGGCTGAGACAGAGGTGAAGGAATGGTTAATTCTTTTTTAAAGTGCTTCCTGGAAATAAATAGCTCTGAATTCAGTTGGACTCAGACCTGAATGGCCAATGACCAACAGCTCCACAGAAAACTTTCCACCTTCCATAAAGGTATATTACCGTCAAGGAAAAAAACAAAACAGACTCACTTTGCTTAAGCAATCAGAGAGGAGCAGCTTTCAGTGAAAGCCCTTACTTACTTCTGAGTAGTAAACTCTGTGTAAGAAATGTGTATGCAGCTGAAACCCTTGTTTATTTGGAATTCCCTTCCTTCTTTTCTTTTTATCCCTATTTACCTTCACGTTGGCCCCATCGAAACTGGAATACGGCTTTTGAAGCCATTCCAAGAATTGGTCTGGGTAAAGTGTAAATATAAGAAATAAACATAAATAAATCAGGATCTAGACATCCTTTTTGGATGAACTAATAGAAAGAGTAGTCTTCTGAAGCTCAAGAAGCAAGAATATAAATGGCAACAGGCAGGAAAGAATAAAAAGAAATAAATGGAACAATTCTGCATATTGAAATATCCTTATTCCTATTTCTGATTCTGAAATGTTGGTAAGTACCTGCTCTTCAGCCTCAGCATGACATCCATTTAACAGATCCTCCATGGTGATTCATGACAGTTATCCAGTGCTATATAAGGGTTCCAGCTATAAAATAAGAACCTGTCTGCCTTAAATAGCAGCTGCTTCCCCCCCCCCCCAGAAAGGCAGATGAAAGTGGTTTTGCATTTTTGGAAACATGGCTTGGCAGTTATATTTCTTAAGAATCTCTCTCCTTAAATGGGTACTAGTTGACCTCATTTGAGCTGGTCACAGAGGGAGGCCATCATACCAGTGTCTGAAAATAAATGCAATGAGCCTGCATATTTTTATTTGTGGCAATTTTGTGCACCAGGCAATCCTAAGGTGGCTGTGTGAATCTAGAATTGTATCACTATATTGATTTGAACAAATGAAAAGCCAGCTTATGTTCATTTTGTGTGGTCAATCATCCTGTCTCTAAAGTACACATACAATCTTAGAACATTTTTGATACTTTGAGAATTATGTTTTATTACTGCTTTGAGTTATCCTTATGAGCTGGTTCCAACAGTATGCTAGGTCATTGTTTGTTTAGTCAACTCAATAGCTCCTTCCATCTGCAAGTTTTATAGCTTAATATGACATCTGAACTCAATCACCATTCCTCTTTTGGAAATTTGTGGCATATTACTATCTAAGCTTCAGCTCTTTCTAGGCTGCCAGTGTTCCCCTCCCCATCTGTTTCCACCCTTCTCACCTGTTGCAATAGTATATCATTTTGCTTTGTGAGATTACTGGATAGCAAAAGCTTTCTATGGTTCTCTGTTACATATATAGGATCATGGTTAACATTGGTTGTTGTTGCATGCCTGTTGACAGATACTGTCCAGTGTTGACTGCTGCCTATGATGTACTGTAGAGAAGTTGAGTGGGCTTCCCAAATTATTGGATGTCAAATGGTGGTATAAAATATTCTTCAATGCAGAGATAGTTGCTATTAAAGGCAATTTGAAAAGATGGAGAAAAGGACAAACAAATATGGCATTTGTTTAAATGGTTTTCAATAATAATGCTCAATGTCAAGCCATGAGATCTTGTTTGGATGGCAAAATTACTTCTATATTCATAGGAGGTCTTCTGAACTTTTTATAAATCTCTAACCCTCAAACCACGCTGGGATGAAGTAGTTCATGCAAATATATTGTACAATCAGAGAAATCCATAGTCAATTGTTCATTGTCTATGGAGAACAATGCTGCTTGACAGCAGTCTCAAGATTAATGCATCTATTTCTATATGGAGGCACATCTGAACTATTAAAAATAACATTGCACTGAATGATTTGGGGTAGATTACAATGTGAGATAGATGTAGGCATGTTTATACTCAGAAACATGAACTGAATGAATTAGATGGTAGCCTTATTATATAATCTTTATTAACACAAGAAATTTAGCCCTAAACCCCATCTAAATATATATTAACTTGGCTGTCTCTCAAACATTTTCCAAAATTGTCTTAGAGTACTAAAAATAATTCCAATAGGATACCCCTATTTGATTTCCTTTTAAGCAAGTCTTTGGACCCCAGGAGATTGCTTAACCATTAATATTTTAGCCAGACGGGCCTAGAACAATATATTGCAGTGTATCTTCACCTCTTGTCAGATAGTACCTCTATTCAAAACACAAGTTAGTCAATCAGACATCTATGCCCTCCATCATAATGTTCTCTTCCAGTCATTTCCCCTCATCTTTCTTTTTTATTTCCACAATTATTTTTATCCCTCTATCAGTATTGGCTTCCTGATTCCCTCTTCTCCCAATGTTAGTGAGAGAGTCTTGGAAATTCTCCAGACATGCTTACTTCCTACTTTTCAATAACTCCACATTAATTCAACCCTATTGAAACTCATTATCCCACTGCTAAGCATTTATGTCCTTGACAAATGGCTAGTGGGATATCTTTGCAAGGGGGCAAGCACAATATGTAGATAAGCCCTTAGTTCACTGTTAACATTTTTCTTAAAGTGTAGCTGGAAGTGGATTTATATGGCTGTGTGTTTTCAAATCTGAACTGCAAATGAACAAAACTAATAACTAAAATCAATTATGTGCACCGATTTTTCCCATCAAATTTGGTTTTTTTTAAAGCAATAGAAAGCAGAATTATATACTTTCTTCATAACCATACCATTGCTCTGCTCTGCTAATCAACCAGCTAATTGCTAGCTAAGACTTTCTCTTAATGAGTGGAGCTAGTCAAAGAAAGGAAATATTGCCATGGAATTAATGGACACTTTTAGAAGAGCTAAGAGGATTTAAAACCCATTGCTGTCATGTGCCAGCACCATTAAAATAAGAGTAAAGAAGCAGCAGGAACCAGAGCAAATGGAATGCAACCAGGGAGGTTACTGAAATCCAAAACCAGGGCGGTTTAGAGCACCATATGAGATCCGAGGCATATATGTACAATGACCCTGAATAGACCTAGCTCACTGCTGTTGATAAATGGTGAATTTCTGTTTATTTGTTTTACCTGCCTGTTGCAATATTGGCTAGGAAAACCTGCCCCACCAGTGTTGTGATTCCAATTTCTCATTTATCCTTGGTTTCCAGCCTCTCAAGAAAGTCAACAATAGTCAATGGAACAATAATGGGAGAGGAGACCAGGATTAGTGGTAGAGCTTGTCTCTCAGCAAGAGACATGTGACTCCAGGGCTGAGTGCTGGTTCCTAATGATTATTAACAAAAGCAATGCAGAGGATGGCAGGAAATGTGATCTTCCGGTAGTGCAGTTTGCAAATAGTATTCCTGACTAGAAGATATCACCCTTTAAACAGGAACCTCTTTCCCAACTCCCTTCATTTAAGCTCTTTTAATTGGCAAAGCAGAAAAGTCTCCTCTTTTCTTTGCTTATACCAAATGCAACTTTCTCTGCGTGTAGTTTAAATAGCTGCGAGGAAAACTGGCAACTTGAGCAATGTCAAAGAAATAAGGCTGGATTATAAATTGAGGTCTGATTAAAATGTGTGCCAAAAGAGTCATTCTGTAGATTGAGGCAAAGCCAGGCTTGTTGCAGAGGTCCTACTTGACTGTGCCAATTGCCACCCCTCAAATGGTATAGAAGTGTATTTGTTGCATTCATTCATTCATTCATTCATTATTTCCATTATTGAATGTTGTGCAAACACAGCCGGTGTGATTAGTTTATGATTCAGTGTATTGTGTGAATTTAGAAAGTTGAACTAATTCCCTAGATAAATAGATTGGGTGAACACACCCAACCACTCCCAAATAAGAACAGAAGAACCCTTGGATTCCAGCCATGTTTCCCAAGTCCAGTACTACTTAAATTTTATACAATACAGAATTCCTATACATTCACACATTGCACAAGAATGAGATTAAGTGAACAAGAAAATCCAGACGGGGGGGTGCATGGGAGACACTTTTAACTTAAAACAGCCCTGTGGTGAGCCATTCCAGAAGAGAGATTTAACCTGGATTAATTTTTTCTAATTGGCTGCAGAGAGATGAGTCCTGAGAATAGCCTTGCAGAAGGGGTTAAAAAGAAAAGTCACTCCTGCAGTTGCACTTGGAGAAACGAAAGTGAAATAGGTGCTAAGGGTTGATATTCTTTGATCAGGCTGGCATAAATGTTTATTTATTTAATTGGTTATTATTTGTCAAAATGTGACTACAGACTCTTCTTGCAAAGATCCAAGATATTACTGTCTTATGTTAATCAGAATAGAGCTGGAAAGGACCTTGGAGGTCTTCTAGTCTAACCCCCTGCTCAAGCAGGAGATCACCACTATACCATTTCAGATAAGTGACTGTCCAGTCTCTTCTTAATAATCTCCAATGATGAACTGGGAATTACTCTGAATTCTATTGAATGTCTGCCAGTGCATCATTTACCCAGAGTAGGAACTGACTGAGTCGAATGTGTGATACTAATGCAGCCATTGTGTCTGCTCTGCTTTGGAGATATTAAACTGCTTACCAAAACAAGCTTGAAGTTCACTGCACCCTTTCATTCTTAAATTCATATTATTACATAGACAGAAGTTACTTAAAAGTGGAAACTGCCTCCTTTAATAAGTTGTAATTAGACTTCCAAATCAATGGAAAGTCTCCATGATTGCTTAGACTTCTTCCTAGCTGCTTTCAAGAGTTACTGGTCAACAGGCACACACTCAATTTTCTCTAGAATGCAAAGACCATCTTTGACATGGACAAGCTCTGCATCCCTTGTGCATAGACAGTGACACTGCCTAGAATGCACTGCAGTGAAATAAGCAAACTCTTTAGTAACAGAACAATTGCTAGGTTGAGCAGAACATGCAGCATACAGTTGTGAAGTCTGGCAGACTTCCATCTCATTGCTTGACTTTTCAGAGCAGGATTACAAGTTAAACTCAGCTTCATATCCATAAGTATTTCACGAATGTTGGCAGCAGCCCCTGAAGTCTACTGAAAGACCCTTTACACTTCAAGTGACTGCAGGTTAGCACTTAATTATTTGAGAGACGCCAAATAATTCAGTTTCTGGTACCTAGGCCTTTCAAAGGAATTGGGATTTTCTTTTGCCTTTAAGGTTTTAGGTTGGGAGGAATTGCTTTGAACAATGTTTTAAGTCCATACAGATTTTTGTGTTTTTTAAAACCCGGGATGGAAACAATCAGATTATTGATGTTTAATAACCACAGTGCCAAAATTTACCAGCGAGACCATAATTGACTTGTAGGGATCATTTAACCCACATCAAATATGTTGCTTAATAGAAGTACTTAAAACTAAATACAGTGTACTGTATTGTATTTTGCATTTGCCTACTTCTATTGTATCTGTACAAGATACCTGTACTGTATTTGCATAACTGATAGAAATATGCAAAATGTTTTGCTATTAAAATTTCTGACCTCCAACCATTCCACGGATGTTATAATTTTGCTTGTTGAAAATCATTTATACATCTCTGACTTGTATATACGTCACGCTTTTTAGAATAGCTTTCCCACAACCTGGTACAACCAGTTGTACAGGACCTCAACTCTCATAATATCCCAATGAGCATTAGGTTAGGAAAGGATCACTATCCTGGAACCTGGTTTCTGTGTTGTGGCATAAAGAACATCACTTGGGTATGTGAGAGTAGTGCCATTGTGTTAAATTCAAATGAGAAAACTATTTAAATCACCTACTCCCCTCAGACCCCCTTGGAAATTCCAATTTTATATCTACTTACTTCTGAATAAGCCCTTTAAATACAGTATGTTAACTTCTAAAAATGTGCTTAGAGATTGCACTATAGGTTTAAATATATTTCACTTGATTATTTGGCCAATTAATAAAATAACATATTAGGGCCCTGAAGAGGTTTCTAGTCCTTTGACAAAATGTTAATGAGGAGAAGGAGGTTGTTAAGGAAACTGAAACACAGATGAGAGGCAAAGGAAAAGGTGGGGGAATGAATTTAATAAGGTTGGAAATTGAAAAGAGTTAAAGAAAAGATAGCCGGCCACCCCCCCCCCCCCCGTGCTCTAAATTTATCATCTTAGACACATTCAATAAGGAACAAAAATAAAACAAAATCCATTGATGTGTGTGTCTACCAAAATTTCCCCTACTATTTTTTAATGTACTGTTTAAAATGGAGCATTGCAAAAATAAAATGAAAATCATACTATTCTCTTGCCAAAATCAATACAATTAAGAGATTGGCTGGACTATTTTTAAAACAATAAATAAATAGTCCACTTTGCTGGAGTCTTCTCTCCGCTTCACTCCAGGGCCTTTTGTCCTAACTAGTCTTAGGTTTTGATCCAAAAATACATGAGGACCTGCCAAACCACTAAATGCAACAAACACTGAGTTGAATGGCAACTGAGCCAAGCAAGCCTGTGTGCAGCAAGCAGCAGATTGATTTTATGATTACTAAATCCCATTTCAGTTTCTGGAAGTACGGCTTGACAATATTTTAACTTGAAATTCTATTTTCCGAAGCTGATCACACAGATCACAAATGGGTCTACTGATAGTGGAATAAGAAGAAACATTTTAAATATCCCCGCATAACTGTGACTGTGATGAGTGGTATCTAAATTTGATAAATAATAAATAAATATTTCAGAGTGGCGTAGCTAAGATTAGCTCTAGTTTATGAACCCAAGACAATTCAGCAGCTGAGTACACTCAGTAAGTAATATGTTGCTACATCATGTGTGATCCTACAAAGGTATTTAATATATAGGCAAGAAAGAAGTGCATTATGCAAAAAGATACTATAGGTAATTATGAATCAATTGTCTTCCTTTGCTTCCTGTGATGTTTGAACAGAGAACCTGTATTGTATGACCATGCTTGAGCACCACCAGAATTTGGTTCAAGTCTCATTATATTACTGAGGCTTGAAATATTCTGCTGGACTGAAGGTGATGGTGTTGGTCCAAACAAATCAATGGATTATTCAATCAGAGTAACTGATCTTTAGTAACATATTGGTGAAAAAAAAATCAAAGTGGAACATACTTAAGCATAAAACATGGGACAGCTTTTGTATCAGAATTGAATATAATTATAGTCACACTACATTCTTTGGGCAAGTTTTAATGCAAAGAATTTCCCCCATTAATATCATTGGGAGAGTCAGAAATATATATCCAAAGTCAAAGCATTTAATCACAGAATTCCAGCTCCAGGATTCAGTTTCATTCAAGGAGTTAAGATACAGGCAGTAGACTAAACAGCATCAGTTATATCTTCCTGGCTTCCTGTCACACAAATGCAGAACTCACAAACTTTATAGATGGGCATGGGGAATCCACAAGGACTTTGCAGAGCAGTTCAACAATGGAACCAATTACTCACAAAGGTAATAAGTGGAACAAGTGGAATGACCAAACAGTGCTGGTAGTATATCAAGATGTGGTGATTTGTGTGTTGAAGCTTGCTCCAGAGCAAGACATTAAGCTTGTCACTACCATAAGTCTAGTTAGTGGTATATGTATATATAACCATATATCTTCCCTTCTAAATTCCATTGATTTAACAGGTCAAAGAAGGCATACAAATTTATTGACAGACCTTTGGTGGTTTAGTTGGATTTTTTTTATTGAAAAGCTTTATACAAGTTTTTAACAATATCCCCCCCTAAAATAACCCCCTCCCTCCCTCCCCCGTCACTTCTCAGAGCTGGTTACAGGGTTACAAATAAACAAACAAATTCTAAATAAACTTATCCAACTATACAAATAACAAAATCAATAATGTATTTTAACTCGAATACAAAACAAGTTTAAGCAAATTATATATATATATATATATATATATATATATATATATATATATATATATATAAGAAAATAACAAAAATAACAATATAAACTATTCCAAATTAAAAAACTAAAAATTATTCATAATCTAAATAATAATTTTTAATCCCATATCAACTCTATTTACTCTACATGTAATTTATCCATCTTCTCCACGCTGAGGTGTATATTTCTTTTAAACAACCATTCATCCATAATAAACACAAAATTTTCCTTCCAATATAACCCAACCAACAAACTTACATTCGATAAACTTGGCTATTTGTTTTTTTCCCCACCCCTAAGTAAATCTATTAATACCCTCCTGCTTAAAAAGTTTCAACAAACCATTCATCTTAATCACTAAAATTCTCACCAACAGAGATCATTAGAATTTCTTTTACACATTTACCCATAATATCTCATAATTATTTTTATACACTTTAAATTAAAAATTTTATAATATATATACTCCCAAATATTTAAACTTTTCCACTAAATCGTCACCTTTTATTATTCTTTTTCTTTACATCTACATACTACACAAATCATTCACTATTCCTTTAAAACATACTATTTATTGTTCTTTTTCTTTACTTCTACATATTACACAAATCATTCAGTATTCCTTTAAAACATCTTCTATCTCAAAAAACTACTACAAAAGTTCACCATTTCCTTTTCTTTATTCCAACATCTGCCTTCTGCTCTTCTTTTACTTTATGTCTATAGGCTGCACGAGTCATTCTCAGTTTCTTTAAAAAATCTTCTGTCACAAGAGACTGCTGCAGAGGTTCAGCCTGTATGTCTCCTATATCCAATAACATAGCACCTTCAACCGGCTGCCTTCCGACTTTTCTTCTGTAATCTCAGATTGTAAAGATGATGGAGAGCCCGCCTTCAAAACAGAAGTGTAAAAATCTTTCACCTTTGAAATTGTGTTAAGTCTATGATATATTCCTGCATAATTCACCACTATTCCAGCCGGTATCTCCCATCTGAACCGGACCTGTCGTTTTTTGAGCTTATCAGCCCAAAAAGCAAAATCCTTTCTTTTTCTAAGAATTTTTGAAGGTATTTCTTTTAAAATTATAACATCTTGAGTTGCAATTTGAAATCTCTGCTTATAAAAAGCCTGTAAAATTTCATTACGAAGTGATCTTCTAAAAAATAAATAACCACTTCTCATGGCAAATTCCTCTGCCTCGCAACCCTTGAATTAACCCTAAAAACTTTTTCTGTCTCTCTCGGTATTTCTTCAGGCTCAGCCCCCAAAATGAAAGCTATATCTTTTACCACCACTTGTCTCAAATCCTCTTGCGTGTTTTCCTTCATTCCCCTTATTCTTAAAACAAATTCCATGTCTCTATTGTAACATAGTAATTTCATCCAGTATTATTTCTGTCTTATTTTCTATTTTATCAATTCGATCTTCCAGTTTTTCAAAATTTTCCACAACATCATCAATACGATCATCCAGTCAATCTATATGACCAACAAACTTTTGAAACACAGATGCAATATCCTCTCTCAGTTCCCTAATTTTATTTTCAAGAAATTCTTCCATCTCTTCTTTAATCTGTCTTGCCTTATTTCCCAAGGCCTCCTGTAAATCTTTAAGTATAGATGCTGGTAACGATGGAGAAGGTGGTGGTAACTTAAACTTAGCTTGCTGAGCTGTCTGCATTACCGGGAAGATTGAGGCTTTAGAAACAATAGAAGCTCTGAGACGCTTTGAAGCCATTTTATTTTTAAGACTTGTTAAAAAGTCTACTAAAATCTTATAAAATCAACAAATACCAAAAAAAGGGGGAGGAAAAAAGACAAAAGCCCCCTTAAAAGAAAAAAGAAGATTCTTGCATTTTATATAAATACAAAATCTATTACATTGTTTCAAATAGAAGTTCTGGTCCTTTCACTCAAAGAATCAACATCTCAGTGCCATTTTTCACCACTCTTAATTGAAAAAAAGAGGAAACGATAAATTCTTTTCCAGAGTTAAAGTCTCAAATAATCACCATTTTAATCTCTCCTGGTCAGCTCTGTCTGCTTTAAATTTTACTCACAAATTCATTTTAAGCGCAGATGTGGAAGCAGCATCTAGCTTTGCCCTGGATAAAAATCAGGGCAAAGGCATCCTGGAATGTGGAGGACACCTCAGACTCCGTGGGAGCTCTCACCCTCCGACCACCAAAAAGAAAGCTTTGGGGTCTCGGGGAGCTCTACCACTATCTGAGGAAAGCTCACCTCCTCCCCTTTGCCCGGGGAGAGAGGTTCCAAGCCGCAAGACAGCTGTTGCTCACTGTCTCAGCTGGCTTTGACACATCCCAGGGCGGACGGCTGGAAAAAGCCGCCATCAGCGTGGCAGTTGCCACCGGAAGTCTGGTTTAGTTGGATTTTTGTACTGTTGGATTTCATGGTGTAAATAACCCCTTCCAATTCTGTAATTCTATTGTGAGTATACAGCTTCTTCACTATTGAATTGTTCTTCTATGTATGTGTGTATGTAATAATTGCTGATGATGCAGCCAACTATGCTATATTCTGCTGCAACAAGCAAAAGCTATATTAATATTATTGACTCATGTGCTATGTGTTCAATTACGATTTCAGTACCTTTTTTACTAGTGCTATATCCAAACAAGATATCTCCTTTATTCCCACATTTGATTCTTTTTTAAGTGATAAACTTTGAATTTGTTTCTGTTGAATTTCATTCTGTTATTTTCATCCCATTTCTCTAATTGTCATGAATATTTTGGATTTTATTTATCTCCTAGAACAATGGCCCCTAACCTTTTGGGCATCAGGGACCAGTTCCATGGAGAGAAGTTTTCCACAGACCGCTGGGGGCATGGTTTCATGTGCTGTCTGCATCCCACAGATGGATGTTGCTTATGTGCGAGGCCCGGTTTCTGGCATGCCGCGGAACAGTGCTGGTCCACAAACTGGGAGTTGGGGACCCCCTGTCCTAGAAGACCAGCTCTCCCACCCAGCTATTCCTTCTGAAAATTAGATAAGCAATCCCTCCGTCTTTTGAACCAAGGCATACGTGAAAATACATTAGAATACTAGACACAAGATCAAACTCTGTAGCCCCAAACTTCATATCACATTCCAGTTTCTGGAATATTAAAAAACATTCTGGAAGATTAATTAACATTTTCTGAATATAGTTTTCAAATCAGGAATGGATCCCTGAACAAAAATGCATCTTGTCCATATTTAAGTAGTTTGCTAATCAGACTGTCCTGAGGTATTTGGTCAAATGAAGTAGGGGAACAGCTGTTTGCTTGGAGGCCTTTGCAGAAATCCAGTCTGTGCACCAATTACAGCCTTTCCTGGATTTGAAGGTTCAACTGATATTCCCTCTGACTTGGACATCTGACTTCTTTATTAATGCAATGCCCCCTATATGGAGCTGCCTTTGAAGACTTCTTAGAAGCTATAACAGACCCAGTAATGTGAATAGTTACAAGTGTGTGCCTTGATGGTTTGTGAACTATAGTGACTACCAGTAGGATTCTGGGTGCAATTCAAGGTGCTGCTTACATGAGGATCCCCTTCATTATCTTGTCACAACATCCCTGAGAAAAGTACCCAAAGTCATTCTGTGAGCCACTGTGGAAGGACTTAAAGATGGATTTGAAGCTGAGTTTCCCTAATCCTGGTTCAGCAAAGTAAACATCTAATATTGGCTCAGTTTCTCATACTTGTACCGAAGCAAGGGAAAGGGTAATATTATAGATATATTTCAAATGTAACTGCTGCAAATCTCTTCTATCTTTGTGAGGATGAGACAATCAGGCTGTGTCTCAACTCATTTATCCCAACACTCTCCTCTCCAGACAGTAGAGATTTCTTTCATTCTCACTCCATAGGGCAGTATCGCATTTCTCACAAATTAATGTCTAGATATTGTTTCAACAGTTGCCACTGATAGCAAACATACCCATGTGCCTCACAGTTTGGAGCCTTGGCACAGGATGATCAGCTCAGGTTTTCTTGTACTGTGAAGGGCAATATTTGCATGCTACCCAAGTGGATGTCTCAGTATGTATAACTATGAAAATATATGTTATGTGTACAACATCAACCAATGGTAATTAAGCCATATAAGGATAGGAAGAGTGATACAAAACATGACCATTCTGGCACCAGATCAGCTTCCTTTATTCAGCAGAATTATGGCCACTGAGCAAAAACATGTGTTTCATGTTGGAATGGAGATCCTCTCTCTCCCTTCCCTTGGTCTGGACCTGTCAGTATGTTTAATTTGCGTATATTCCACTGAACATTTGAGAATAGTATCTTAACTCAAAGTGTTTTTGTGTGCTCATAATAATTAGGTAATTGCATAAAGTATCCCTCCCCAAATGCAATTCAAAACAAGAATTCTCTTTCCAACATTAGCAATTATTCTGTATTACTGGAGAATTCATAGTCCCTTTTTTGTATTCATTCATTCATTCATTCATTCATTCATTCAACCAATCAATTTCTGTATTCACTTCAGGCAAATTTGTGCCCACGTGCCTCAAAAAACAAATCCTCTCTATTCTGCAAGACAAAAGTATATTTCCAATATATGCCATATTCTGCCGTGAGAAATCTCAAATAATGTAAAACAATACATATTATTTCTTCTGCAAAATATGTTTTCCCTCTCTTGGATTCTGGAACAATGGAGGGAAAAGTGAGTAGGTTAATACTGCTTATTTTGTAGGAACCATTGTGCTTCTGAAAGTAATAAGTGACATAAGAGAGGAAGACATTTTATTTATTTAATCAAACAATCAATTAATTAGTTTGTATGGCCACTCAACAAGTGACTCTGGCAGTGAACAAAATTTTTAAAATAAAAACAATTAAAATAATACAAACATTAAAATACATCACAGCACCCATCGAAATGACTAGATTA
Source organism: Crotalus tigris (assembly GCF_016545835.1). Taxonomy (NCBI): domain Eukaryota; kingdom Metazoa; phylum Chordata; class Lepidosauria; order Squamata; family Viperidae; genus Crotalus; species Crotalus tigris. The sequence continues at coordinate 296,704 of NW_024096651.1, read as the reverse complement.
ACCAAGAGATGGACCCTTGCACAAACTTAAGGGCTCAAGTCCAGGCAGAGGCACAGAGCCAGGATTTTACAAAAACCCAGGAGGCTTGGGGTCGTCCTGATCTTTGGAGGGAGAATGTTCTTTAAAGCAGGCATTACAGCAGAAAAGATATGTCATGTAGGTCCCGCCAACTAGCATTCCTTAGCAGACAGGATTTGAAGCATGCCCATCGTGCCTGACCGGATCAGATAGATGTAAACAACTGGGAAAAAATGGTCACTCAAGTCATTTTGAAGCTTTCTGCATAATTGTTAGGCATTCTTAATTTTTGCTGAAGATCACTGAATCTTCATCACTGAAGATTTCAAGGGCAGAAAATATGCAGTGGCAAATGTTACTGGATTAATATTAATTTAACTAATTCAATTATATCATCATTTTAAATTACTAACAGTAATAATTTCACATATATACAATGCAAAGTATGGTGTAAACCCTGGCCCTGGACAGTTAGTAATGCAATCCCACAAGATAATAAAAAATATTAATATAATTTGTTATTTATATTATATATATTTTTATACAGTCCAAGACAATTCCTCTTCAGCCAGTGCAAGACAATTATGCCAAAAGGATGGACAACCATGATGTAAACAGGGCAGCCTGTATGTACTTTATAGGCGGAAAAAGAAATTACTATATAAGAAGAATACAGGGATTTTATTTTTTTTATTGATTTTCTAATTTCACATTTAAATATTTGAAAAGCAACGTGGCAGGTGAGTTGGCCAATAATTCAATAACATACAAATATCTTTAGTACAGAGCTCAAACTATTACATTAAATATTTCCTCTCCTTTCCCCTTGGTATTTACTGTCTCGTATTTAAATTCATACAATTCTTATTATATCAATTAAATAAAAATTACTTCCTTACATTTGTCAATAGTTTTGTTGATACATATCCTAGTTGTTTTAACATTCAATCTTTTTAGACAATCAATGTCCTGATTAGTTTTTCCCAATTTTTAGTTTCCCATTAATATTTAAATTTAATGTTTAGTATTTATAATTTCCAAGTTTTAAATAATCCCAATTCCCTTTATCACAATTCATCACGAAATGTAATGTTCAGGATACACGTCTTATCTATTTGAAGAATTCAGGGATTTTAGTTCTGCTTAACTGCACTGGGCATTTCATATTCACAGTGTTATGTAGCTTTGCATACAGGCATATTCCAACATGAATTAAATTGCTTTTGCCCCCATAATGATCATATGGATTCTTTGACTTTCAATTTCCATAGAGATATCCTCACCTCAGTTTATCTCATCATGTATGATGGCAGTGACCTAGCAAGAGACCTTAAAACCAGTTTTCCTGGCAAGCAAGCAAGTAAGTATTTTTCAATAATCTGACATTTAAGTACATATACTGAACTTCAGACTTAGTTATCATAAATGCAGGGTTTAATCTGAGGTTTTAATATTATTCGTACCTCATTTTTCGCTAATGCATGCTTTAATTCAGGAGTCTTCAAACTTGGCAACTTTAAGACTTGTGGACTTCAACTCCCAGAATTCCTCAGCCAGCTAGGGCTGCTGAGGAATTTTGGGAGTTGAAGTCCACAAGTCTTAAAGTTGCCAAGTTTGAAGACCCCTGCTTTAATTCAACATAAAAGCAATGAGTTAGATAATGGTCCATTGCTACAGAGAGAAGGCAGTCTTTGCACTGAGATCCCATCTCCTAGTGAAGGGTTCCATAAGAATCTTTTAAAGATTATTCAAAGCTGACATTCAGATTCTAAGCTGCTATAATTCTCAGTGATGTATATATAAAACCTAGCTTTAGCCAGTTATTTCATCATCCTTGCAATTAATGCCATGTGCTATGCTTTGGGAATAGGGGGAAAAAATCTCCCACACTTGATTAAGAATCGACCCTGTGGATTACAAACATTCTTGGTTAATTATTATGAAAAAGTCTTCTCTTCTCCAAAAGTCCTCTTTTGGTTTCTGATGCTGGCAAATATTCACTAATAAATATTTGATCAACATGCAAGCACTGTACAGTATTGTATTATCTCAGTGATCTGCTGTTCTCAGAAGCACTCATGACAGAAAGATAGTTGGGAATACCTGGACTCAGTTACCCAAAGCAAACATAGCCAAGAATAGAAGGGATTTAGATGTGGAGGGAGGGCAGCAAACTCATAAACATTTGAAAGAAACAAGAGACAGTGTTGACTCAATTAGAAAGATAATCTCTATCAGAAGCTACTTATCTGAGCAGCTGCAGCCCTATATTCCCCTACCTAGGATTAAGCCCCATTAGATTCAATGGGCTCATTTCTGAATACTGTAAAGATGAACAGGACTAAACTGTGATCAAGCAATCTTTTGTATGTCAAATCACCCAAGACCTATTACACCGAAATGAATATTAAAAAAGATGCAGTACATTGCAAAGATCTCACACGGTTTCAGGCCCATCTGTATGGGTTGCTCAAAGAATAAGAAATTTAACATTAAAAGATCTGCAAAAGTGGCCACTGATGCTTGGTCTGGCAATGTTGGTGGTGCATGCGCGAAATACACTCTAAACTAGCAAAACATAGTTTGGGGACCATATTAATAATGACATTTTACATGAAAACGGGGCTAATCTATATCCTGAAATTTGCAATTTGGCAATATTCACTAATATTTCCCGCAGCTTCTCCAATTAAGCATGCACACCTCATGTGGCAGCAAGTGGCAGATCTACTGGTGAACTTTGACTATACTTGGATGGAAACACATAGAGTCAGTAATACTAAAATATCCAACACTGTATTAGTTGTAACTAGCTAATTGCATCAGAGGTGGCTTTCGCCTAGCAGAAGTAGCTAGGGAGCGAACCCAGAGGCGAAGGATTAGGAGTCTAGTTGTCAAGGACAGTCATGCATCAAAGATTCTGGATGTGCCTGCTCCGATCTGTCGTCACAAGATTTTATGTTCGTTCCAAATGTCTCCATGTGTACACATTCAGCTTCACTCTCCCCACATGCCCTTGAATCGCTGTAGTTCCTCTAAAGTCCTTTTGCACATTCTTGGAAGCAAAAGTAATCCATCCAATGATTTCACTTGTTTCAAGAAGCTTCAAAGTTAAATTATTTTCAGTGGTCTCCCATGACTACTGCTTGAGTGACAAACTGATGCCTCTTCTTTAGTTGGTTTGTGCCATGGCAAATGACTCTATATCAGACTAAGATGATGTTTGGGCACCTTGCCACAAATTGACTGAATAGCTCTATGCCCAATTAAGCTCAAGTTGCCTCCAAGAGTCTGCTTGCTATAAAGAAATCATAGTTTGCATATAACAGGACATTTCTGCCTATATAAGACTGCTCACCTGTTTATGATATTCTAGAGATCATGGCAACCTCTTGACCTAATAAAGGCCACCTCCATGTCTAGCCCACAAATATATTTGGGAAGATCTGGGCCCTTGCCAAAGACTTCCCCTCCTCTCCCAACCAATCTCTTAGTGCTTTCTAAGATAAAGTGACTTTTGTTGATGTGTTGGCTTAATGGTGTCAGAATGAATTTGATTTTAAAAGGGGAACAAGAGAGAGAGAATGAGGTAAACAAAAAAAAAAAAGACATGGCACTGCAAAGAACTATATCATCTCAAGAAAAGATTTGGTTGCTTTAAAGAATGTTATGCTCTCAGATGCTACCTTTTTCTACGTATTTCTGAAATACACGGCATAAACCACACGTTCCTGGGGAATGTGGGCACTCCCATAGATGGAAAAATGACCCACCACAAAAAATACACTTTTTATTTTAAGACAATAGAACTTTGATAATTTGAGCACCATTCCTAAAATGGGCTGAACTAAGTCAGCACAAGTCTAACAATGAAGATTGCAGCATGACACTGTCACTGGGAGAGAGAGATGGCTTGCTGATTACTAGGAATATTGTGATAGAACAGATTATCATGAAAACTGTAGTCACGATCATGGAATTTATAAGCAAAAAATGTCATTTTTCTAAAAACAAAACCACAGGGTAAAGCAACAATTCAGCCCAACAGAAGCCCTATATTTAAATAGCATAAAATATGGAAAGAGTAACTGAACATTTGCTACACAGCAATGCTAACAAAGATGTTATTATGGAAAAACATTTGGGTGGGTTTATATGCAGATTAGACAGTTGAGTTTTTGATCACCATGGTGTCTCTAAATTAGCATTTTGGATTTAAAATGTTGTTTGATTTCTTTCTCTTACATAGCTTTATAGCAGGTGGACTAGTATAGAGATACTTTGTTAATAGACATGTATGGATTGATATGTACAGATGTTCATCATCTGCCTTTGTAATTTTTAACTACAGCTAAATGCTATCCAATCTGATTTGGTTTTTCTTTCAACAAACCAGCAATAATTCTGGAAATGGTGTAGAAAATTATCAATTAATGTATTTTTCAGTGTAACTTCTCTCCCCTATAAAACATTGACCAAGTAATCTTTTTCAGTGGATGAATTGGAATTGTTATAAAGGAAGAAAATCTGAATCTTTAAAGAATTATTGAAAGTAGCCTTAAGGAGTTTAACATTCCATTCCATATTGAGTCACTTGTCTAAAATATGTGGCTATAAAAATAAAATAAATAAATGTTGTCTTCAAACTAAGCCGTTGCTCATATAAAAGCGAATACCTTCAAACTTCCTGCTTTTTTCTTGAGTCATCCTCAGTGGGCAGAGTAGCAAATATAAAACAACATATAAAATATTGGGAAAAATGTTCACTATTTCCAGACAATAGTATATATTTATATTCTTTAGTGCAGGCGAGCAGGTTGGGGGTTTTAAAGGAAACACTATTATGTTATACAGCATATGCCATTTATAGACCAGCCTTGCATATCTTTTCTCTCTTCCTCATATTACTCACACCTCTTCTAAACTGGTCCAGTGCAAAGGTTCACATATTCCAGAAATGCCACCACAACTAGGGTTGTCAACATGGTGCCCATGGGCACCAGATGCATTGGCAGCCATCCCTCTTGTAACATAGATTAAATTAAACAAGTTGGAATGAATATATGCTTGTGGGTGTAATGCTGCCAGCTCCCAACATATAATTTAATCTTTAAAAGGTCTCTGCACCCCAGTTGGACTCATGGACCTTATTAGAATTTTAAAAAATAGTTGGTGTTTTGTTTCATAGTGTGCTCAACTGCCCAGAAAGACCAACAGATCAATAATCATGTCAGAATGACCTGTAATATTCCCAGGAAATTCCATTCCATACAAGACATACACGAAAAGAGAAGGTCAAAAAGCATGAGGTAGACCCAGAAGAAGATGGAGAAACAACATCAAAGACACACAACAACAAATAACCATGGCTGAGGCAGCCAGAAGAGGAAGAACCAAAATTTTGGATCTCCCTTGACAGAGGAGGAGGAGGAAGAGGAAAAAGAAGAAGAAGAAGAAGAAGAAGAAGAAGAAGAAGAAGAAGGAGGAGGAGGAGGAGGAGGAGGAGGAGGAGGAGGAGGAGGAGGAGGAGGAGGAGGAGGAGGAGTAGGAGGAGGAGGAGGAGAAGAAGAAGAAGAAGAAGAAGAAGAAGAAGAAGAAGAAGAAGAAGAAGAAGAAGAAGAAGAAGAAGAAGAAGAAGAAGAAGAAGAAGAAGAAGAAGAAGAAGAAGAAGAAGAAGAAGAAGAAGAAGAAGAAGAAGAAGAAGACGAAGAAGAAGAAGAAGAAGAAGAAGAAGAAGAAGAAGAAGAAGAAGAAGAAGAAGAAGAAGAAGAAGAACAGCAGCAGCAGCAGCAGCAACAACAACATTTTAATCCTGGGCACCTATTTCTGGCAACTATTTTATTAAAAGTGGAATCCCTACATTCCAACACTCCCATTTTATTGGAATGCTTTTGACACTCTCAATAAGCCCATTGAGCTAAGTGGATTGGCTGAGATTTCTCCCTGTGTCATTTGCCTAAATCTAATGAATAATAAATATTCACTAGAATATTTATGTATGTAAGTTGCATGTGATCTTTTCCATGAAGTGGAACATTCAAGAACCTATTTTCTAATTCCAATCATATCTACCTTTTTCTAAATAAACTGTGAATAAACTGTGAATTCAAGAGCCTCCTTGTCTTTCTAGATTCCTCTTGAATAAGTTGAGACTCCTGATTGCATTAGCTTTTTCTGACCCTCAAAGATTTATACCTCTCTAAAACATATTTAGAATACACCAAAAATATATGACAATTTAGAACTCTAGCGATTTTATAAAACATGTTTATTTATAACAAGTACAAAACAGACCTAAAACAATATGTTATGTTATTTCTAAAGGTATAATACTGAAATCATCAAAACTATTCATATATCTATGAACGGTGTGTGTCACAATTTTTTTAAAGACGAGACTTTCATCTGAACTAAAGTAGTCATTCTTAAGGTCTAAAAATAGAGGTATATATTTGTTAAATTCAGGATAAACTTAAACTCAGTTCTTCTTTTTGCACCTTCCCTACAAGATGTTTAGACATTTCTTGGAAATGCTATTGCTTTTTTTAGTGCAATTTTGATTTTCTCCCACACAATAATGAATTTTTGCGCTAAAATAGTTCTTTATTTCTTTCTGAAATTCATCTGGACATCCAACTTGAACAATTGTAATTCTGGGGCCGTACAAGAAACAAGCAAACAATACAGTAAAGACAACAAATTGGAAACTCAACTTTACATTACAGGGAGGAACTCTAATCAATGGAAGAGGAAAGAACCAGGTTTTTCAACCTTTATAAAATCCTGCAGAACGATATTGTTCCAGAGGGCAAGTATGACAGTGAAAAAGGCATACAGTACCTCCCGGGTTCCACCAGATGACAATGCCTCAAGGAAGAGACCCACAGAGTGCCCAATCTACTAGAGCATGTGGGATGGGCAGATACCACAGGGACAAGGCTGCAAATAGGGTCATAGCCCCAACTTTGTGAAAAGAGGGAAAGGAACACCTAGCCTCCCGTTTCATTTGCAAAATAATAGATAGCTTCTAGATAGGTGACTCCTTCCACTATCTGTTAAAGGTCAATATGGAGCTATTTCATCATTCCTTCTTTTATTTAGTGCTGTTGTTGTTGAACATTCAGAATAGGCAGTTTCTGAATACCCACCTGCTAACATGGGATGCCCATAAATTAGGCAACAATTTCATGCTATTCAATTGTCCCAAAGGTTCTTTTTCAAAAGGCAACTGGACTTTGTTTTTCCTTGAAGACATTGAGCTTCTGAAGAAGTTTCTTGGATGAGAAGCAAAAGATCTTCAAGGAAAGACAAAATCTAGTTGCCTTTTGAAAAGCACATTTGGGACTTTCTTTTTTTTTATTAAAAGTTTTACAAATTTATTACAATATAAACCCCCCCACGCCTCACCCCTTCCCCCCCTCCCCCACTTCCCAGAGCTGATTACAGGGTAACAAATAAACAACATAATCTAACTAACATAAACCAACTATACTATCAATCAAAACCATAACACACTTTAACTCCTTCTCAAAACAAATATTAAGAAATTAAAACAAAGATAATAATATAATTAAAACTATTAATAATTATCTAAAATCTACTCAAAAGCAAGGTAATACTTTTCAGTTTCATATTTCTTTTGAATATAATCAATCCATCTTCTCCAAACCGAAATATATTTTTCTTGTGAATAATCCTTCAGATATGTGGAGATTTTTGCCATTTCTGCTAAATTAGACACCTTAAGTATCCATTCTTCCAAAGTAGGCAGTGAGTTTTTCTTCCAATATTGCCCCACCAATAATCTTGCAGCTGTTATAAGATTCAACATCAAATTGATTTCTTTAACATCAAAATCTACAATAATTAATACCCAACAAAAATAATTGTGGAGTAAACTTTATCTTTCTCTTTAAAATCTTTTGAATATTCCACCAAATCTTAATCCAAAAGGCTTTAATATCTCTACAGGTCCACCAGATATGAAAATAAGTTGCATCTAAATTTCCACATCTCCAACATTTGGGCTGTAAATTCGGATACATGCAAGAGAACTTTTGGGGATCCAAATGCCATCTATAAAACATTTTATAAAAATTTTCTCTTAAATTTTGCGCTTGAGTAAATTTTACATTTCTAACCCAAATTGTCTCCCATGTATCCAATAAAATTGGATCTTGAATATTTTGAGCCCATTTAACCATACAATCTTTAACTAACTCCGTTTCAGAGTCCAATTCTATTAAGGCACTATAAATTCTGTTTATATAAGCTCGACTTTGATCTTTAATCTGTTTTACCAAATTCACATCCTCTAAAGTGATACCAATCTTTTGATCTATACTCCACCTCACTAACAATTGATTATAATAAAACCAAGAATATACAATATTTTCTTGCTTCAACTCAGTTAAGGGCTTTAATTGCCAATGCTGCCCAACCAAACTAAGTAATTCCTTGTAAGAAATCTTATCCAAATTTACTCCCCTAGATACTCCCTCTATCACGTGTCCAGGAATCCCCCAAATTGGGATTTTATAATTTAACCTATAATAATATTTCTTCCAGACACGCAACAAGGCACTTCTCAAAATATGGGTTTTAAAAATCTGATCAACTTTTTTATCATAAATTAAATACACGTGCCATCCATATAACAAATCAAATCCCTCAAGAAAAAGAATGTTTTTATTTGTTAAGTTGAGCCAATCACTAATCAGCGTTAAAGCCACCGCATCATAATACAATTTTAAATTAGGCACCTTTAGTCCTCCTCTTTCCCGTGTATCCTGCATAATTTTGAATTTAACTCTTGGCTTTTTCCCTGCCCAAATGAATTTGTTAATCCCCTTCTGCCATTCCTCTAGATTAGCATCTTTTTTCAAAATAGGTATCATCTAAAATAAAAAAAGAAACTTTGGAAGTATATTCATTTTAACTGCCGAGATTCTCCCCAACAAAGATAATTGTAATTTTTTTCAATTGGACTTTCTTATACGGCAGCGCTATTGTTTTCACTAAGGGAGAACCTTCTTTTCAGAAACTGAATTTTCATCCTCTAAAAAAAGGGAAATAAAAGTTTCCCACAAGTTTTGTGGATAATTTCAAAAGGTCATTTGTATCCAGTTCTACAATCAAATCTTCAGGAAATGAAGGTACTTCTGTGCATCTGTGCTGAAATTTGGATTACAGCCTTAGAATTAGACAATTTTGTCTAAAAGGTAGGTTCTGAGATGAATTGCAAGTCTGCCTCTGGACCTTCATTTGGTTTTGTTCCCTTTCTTGGTGCATAAGTTATACCTTTTTTTTCCTCTGTGGTTTGCTGATCTTTTTCTGAGTCACGAGCCAGCCAAAGCTTGGAGCAGAAATAGTCAATGTGAATGAGCTGGCAGGAAGGGAAATATATGAAATTTGGTATTGCCATTTATAGAATAACACATAAAAGGTTGGTCAGTGGGAATGACAAGCTAATTTGGCGGTTTTATGCCCCAAGTGGGCAGTGGATACACACTTGAGTCTATTTCATTATTTGTCCCAGGGATTCTTCCAAAATCATTGCTTCATACTACCCTAGTAATAGTGCTTACTTCTGAACATGGAATTGGAATGGAATGGAAGAATATAGATGCTGCTACTCCTTGAAGAGGTGATTAGATTAAAATCTACAAGGGTAGATGGAAAAGGTATAAAGGCAATATGAAGTTTCTTTGTGTCCTGAATCGGTTCAAAACCCAATCATTTCTGTAAAATGGCCAGAATTCAACACTCCTCCACACCATTTTGCAACAAGACTAAATTTTTTAAAGTAGCTAAAAAGAAATCTGTTAGTTGGACATTAGCCAACCTCAAATAGGCAATCCATTGGCTCACTGTAGCTTTTAATATCTAAATGTAGATAAGTCTTCCCATTCCTGAGGGGGGAGAAGAGAGAGATAGAAAAAGGGCAATGATGTAATCATGGAAAAAATAAAACAAACCATCTAGCCATGACCTACTGTCCTGTTCATGAGTGTAAACTGGCATTATATTTTATGTAACATCAACCTTAATGATCTTTGTGCAGTTCCTAGGGAAAAGTAAGCACCTTTAGCTTCAAGGCTATTGAGTCAGCACTGTCCAAAAACTTTTCTGCAGTCATGTGGTCAGCATGACATCACAGAGTGCTGTACCTTACCACTGAAATGGTACCTATTTATCTATTCATATTTGCATGTTTTCGAACTGCTAAGTTAGCAGGTGCTGGGGCGAGGACGGGAGCTTACCCCATTGCATGGCACTCAGGTCTTAAACCTGAGCTGCCAGTTTTCCAGATGACAAGCCCAGGGTCTTAACCGTTGAGCCACCGCACTGCTCCAACTGATATGGCTACCCATCTCAAATAAATAACTCTGGATGGCTAGCTATTAAAAGCAGCATACAAACCAGAAACATAACACATTGGGCTGGGTTGGCTAAAAACAGAATGATCAATTACAAATAAGCATGATCATTGTACAGGTTTAGCTGCATGTCCTTATTCCCAGGCCCATTGACAGAGCTAGGTCTTCAAGGCTTTACAATAGGCCAACAGAACTAGAGTAAGTCTAATACCTAGGGGAAATTATATTCCAAAGGACAGGCACTGCAACAGAAAAGTCTATCTTCTTCGACTTCAAGAAGTGATTACATGTCAGGCTAAAAACAGGAAACTGTGAGTTCTAGTCCTTAGGTACAAAACCAGGTGATGACCTTCAGCCAGCCATTCTTTCCCACCCCTAGGAAGGAGGCAATGATAAACCATTTCTGAACATTTTGCCAAGAAAACTGCAGAGGCTATTCCAAGCAGTCACCAGGTGTCAACACTGACTTGAAGGCACAACAACAACAAAGGCATAATAGATGAGAGAGTAACCTATTAAAGTAACCTATTGGCATGCCACGTTGTATGTAAAAATATAAGATTGTGTTTTGTATTTATTTTTTTATGCTTCTAAATCAGAGGTGTCAAACTCTCAATGTCATGTGACGTGTTGCGATGTATCGCGACTTTTTTGCCATTGCCAGCAATGGGGTGGGCGCAGTTTTGCTATGATGCATCCGGCCTGCGGGCCGGCAGTTTGACACCCCTGCTCTAAATGATTGTTATTTCTCAGATTCAAAAGATCAAATCAGAAGACATTCTACATGGAGTTTAACATCAAGATGAATATTTTGAGGTATATTTATCATTGGAAACATTGATATTAAACTCTCTAATTACCTCCTGGGAACAGTGACCACTGCCAGAATCCTCTCTTGCTTTGACTTAAATGCTGCTTTGCACTTCCACACATATATCTGAATGGCAGTCAGGCCTTCTCCCCCTTCCAAAGTCATTAAGACTTCTCACTAATAGACTGTGAAGAAAAATTTTAAATTAACAAACGACTTTGGCTGAAAAACCATTTCCTCAGTGCCAAAGCAAAAACCAGGGCTTTCATAATGCTAGGAACATGCCAGAGTGCGAAAGATTTTCAAACAGAAGTCCACAATGCCTGCCAAAGAGGCAGAATTACTCCACCATTTATTTAGCTGTGTTGGCAGGAACAAATTATCCCCTGAAATCCGGGCCTGTTGATTTAGTTTGTCCAAAGAGATAGGTATGCAGGGTAACTGTTGTCTATTGTTTCCAAATGCAGGGCATCAAATAATGTTCTGGAGTTACCCAAAGGCATGTTTTGCTTAATAGTTAGCGTGGGGGGGGGGCTTCTGAATAGGAATAGCAATTTGGCAGGGAATCCTTTAACGGATGTTTCACTCCACTGAATGTGTTTAAAAATGGGCAGACCCCACTAGGGGTACTTTAATTTAAATTTCTTCCCTGAACAAGGATTTGCTCTCATTCTTGTCTGTTATTTTATGATAAGTAGATGTATTTTATGATAAGTAGATTTATTTATTTATTTATGAGACTTATATACCGCTTTAAGTGCAAGGACTCTCTAAGCGGTGTACACCAGTAAGCAATGTATATATATATATTTACATTGCCCCCAACAATCTGGGTCCTCATTTTACCTACCACGGAAGGATGGAAGGCTGAGTCAACCTTGAGCCGGTGAGATTTGAACCGCTGACCTGCTGAACACAGTCAGCTAAATTGGCCTGCAGTACTGCACTCTAACTGCTGCGCCACCTCGGCAAGAGAATTCCAATACTTGAAGAGCTGTCATAGAGAAGAGGATGTGGATTTATTCCCTGTATAGATTAAGTGTAGGAGAAGAACCACTGGTTGGCAACTTTCCCAAGGGAGAGTCAAACTTGAAAGTAAAAAGAAAATTCTGACTTTGGGAGTGATTAAGCCTGTTTCTTGAAATCATGGGTACTCCATCACTGGAGGTTCCAAGCAAAGGTTGGACAGTAATTTGTCTATAATGGTACAAGGGTTCCTAATCTGAGCAGGGGAAGAACTATAAAACCTCCAAGATCTCTTCCACTTCTATGATTCCAACTCAGTCAATTTGGGGGTGCAGTCCTGAAAATGAAAAAGTAAAAAGTTCTTAAAGTATACCTTTTCAATCTTTTGGGACTTGAAATTTAAGTTAATTCAAATACCATAGCTACATGAAGTATATTAAAACTGAGAATCTAGTAAATATATTAAATTTGATGAGGTGGGCAATTTGTGTGTCTTGCTACATAATATATATGTCAGAATCCAATTATATTTCATCTTTAATTATCAAACATAGAAACTCCCAATTCTGCCTTCTCTGGATTCTGCCATAAGAGGGAGAAAAGGGGGAGAGCAAAGGGGCTTTATGGCCCTCACTTCCTTCAGCACACTTCAAAGGACTGAATGTGTGTTTATTGTGGCCTCTAAGCGTTAACATATCAAAGAAGAGTAATTGCCTTTCATGTAGTTATCTGAAGTCTCCATCCAGACGGAAGAAGAAAGGGGATGGAATTGTGATACTTGAAACTATCACTGGAAGGGGGGTTGATTGGGTGGGACTACTGGGAACCCCTTAAAACCTTGAATGGGAGAGCTTGAACCCCAAGTCCTGTCTAGCATGCCTGCAACCATTTTCTCTTAATAAAGGATTCCTGTTGGAAGAATTATTCCAAGAGTTCTGTCTTCTTAAGATGCAAAGTGGGGTGGGTCCTTACATTAGACAGGACTTGCAAAATTAATCCACCTGGAAGGAAGACCCTTGCCGGGGGATTTTGCAAAAATTTACCATGTCAGACAATGGAGCAAGAGAGGGGGAAAACTCCCTGGAAAGAGAGCCGCTGACCCAGTTGGAACCTTGCCAGATGTTGGGATCCGAGAGGCCAGATTCCTCAGGAGAAGAAGTGGTGGAGACACAGGACCACAAGCCTCGCTGGTCGATGGGCGTTGGAAAGAAAAGTGAGTGGGGAAAGGAATCAAGAAAGGTGACCCTGAGACGGGGGACCAAGCAACCAGAATGGAAGCAGGAGATGGAGAAATCCCTGCACGCAAGTGAAGAGGGAGGAAGCTGGGCACCGTACTCAGACTGGATCCTAGAGAAAGCTATTGACCTGATGAAGAGAACTCTCAGCTCCCTAGGAGAGGAGAATACTGAACCCTACGGCTGCCCCAGTTCCTGGAGCCGCAAAGGGAGAGACACCGAGGGGGACGTGGAACCTGCAACCCCAGGGACATTTACTGATCCAGGAGCTCCCACCCCCTACCGGACCACAGATGGAAATCTGGACGGAAGACACTACCACCCACAATGGAGGCACCGATCCATTCCAAGACGTCCACCGTTGGAGGTGAAATTCAAAGGGGAGCCAACACGCTTGGGGTTTTTCCTAACCCAAGTCCTCAGCTACATGGAGGAATATGGGCAGGACATCCCCAGCGACAAAGCCCGCATCCGGATCGTGCAATCTGCCCTGGATGGACCAGCTGCAGATTGGGTGGTGAACCTGCATGACTCCAATGCCCCAGAACTCAGTAACTTCAACCGTTTCATGTCCTCGTTGAGAAGACGATTTGAAGACCCCCTGGCTGATCGCAAAGCCCGTGAAAGAATAACAACGATGAGGCAGGGCAAACGCCCAGTGGCTGAGTATACACAAGAATTCCGAGCCATTGCCAGCAAACTGAATTGGCCAGAAGACATCCTCCTTGGCCGTTTCAAAGACGGACTAAACTATGATCTATATGATGCTTGCCTGCCCCGAGGAGACCCACATCGACTTGAGGAATGGTACGTCTTGGCAGAGGAAGCAGAGATCGACATATTGAAGAGGCATCGCCGAGGAAAACAATGGAGCCGCCCCCCGCCTGAGCTGACACACCAACCGGTGAAATCATCGGATACAGCCAAGAAGCAGATGGGGTGTTTCAAGTGCGGAAGAGAAGGGCATCGAGCTGTAGAATGCCGCTCAAAGGCCCCCCAGCACAACCCAGACAGATCCCCAATCAACAAACCCAGAGGGTATTCAGCTAAGCCAAAAGAAACAGCCATGAAAATGATGGAAATTGCAGAAAACCCCACCTCTGCTCACCAAGGGGAAAGAACTCCAGCCTACACCACAGGGACGGTGGATGCCTCAGATGACAGCTCGGAAGGCGAACCCCTGGTAAGTGGACGCATCACACCCATCTTCAAAACAGTGACTATATTAATCCCCCCCATGCCCGAAGCTGTGAAGGTGAAAGCCTTAATAGACTCTGGCTGCACCCGCTGCCTCATTAGCCCAACACTAGTGGGGAATCTGGGCATCCCATCCAGGAGACTGGAACAACCAATCTCATTTGGCCAGCTAGATGGATCCATAGCAGGGGGGGTGCCAGCTACCCTAGCCACTCTGCCAATACACCTCTCCCTGGGCAACCATGAAGAGGACTTAACGTTTGTGGTGACCCCAGGTATGGAATGCCCAATGATTCTAGGGATGGAATGGTTGAAAAAATGGAACCCCTGGGTAAATTGGAGGACGACAGAAATCAAATTCCCGAAGGGGGACCCTATGGACTTAAAACCCCAAGAGAGGCTACCAGAATCAAGAATAGAAAAAGCATCCATAGGAGAGGAAAAAAGATTAACAGAAATACCAGAGGAATATAGGGACCTTGCTGAAGTCTTCAGTGAGGAGAGGGCGAATGAGCTTCCCCCCCACCGACCCACAGACTGTACCATTGAATTCAAGCCTGGGGCAAAACTCCCGAAACCCAGATTATACTCCATGAGCCCAAAGGAGAAGGAGGAAATGGAAAGATTTATAAAAAAAAACCTGGAGAGAGGTTTCATTGAACCAGCTAAGCCTAAAGTGGCTGCCCCGGTCCTTTTTAGAGAGAAGAAGGATGGCTCTTTACGTTTATGCGTGGATTATAGGGCCCTGAATACAATCAGTGAAAGCAACCTATACCCGCTGCCCCTCATGAAAGACATGCTGTCACACCTATCGAAAGGGAAAATTTTTTCTAAACTAGACTTAAGGGAAGCTTACTATCGCGTGAGAATCAAGGAAGGGGACGAATGGAAGACTGCATTTAACTGCCCCATGGGGTGCTATCAATTCAAAGTCTTGCCATTTGGATTACAAGGGGGCCCTGCAGTCTTTATGCAATTAATCAATGACGTTCTAAGGGAGCACCTGTTTAAGGGGGTCCTTGTTTACTTGGACGACATTCTTATCTTTACCGAAACAAAAGAAGAACACGTCAAACTTGTCAGAGCGGTTTTAAAGAAGCTGCGAGCCGCTCACCTATATGCCAAACTCTCAAAATGCGAATTCCACCAGGAAAGGATAGACTACCTAGGCTATCGCATATCCCCACAGGGCATTGAAATGGACCCAGAGAAGGTCAGAGCAGTATTAGAATGGGCACCACCCCGCACAAGAAAGCAACTACAAAGTTTCCTGGGCTTTGCAAATTTTTACCGCCAATTCATCCCCTCATTTGCACAGATAGCCTTGCCCCTCACCAACTTACTAAAAACGAAGGGAACATCCTCAGTAAAACCTAGCCAGCCACTAACATGGACAATGGAGTGCCAAGCAGCGTTTGAGAGACTAAAGAGACTTTTTTCTGCCGAACCAGTACTAAGGCACCCAGATATGGACAAGCCCTTCATAATACAGGCAGATGCAAGTGATGTGGCAGTGGGGGCTGTGCTATTACAAGAAAATGATGATGCAGTATTGCAACCCTGTGCATATACATCTAAGAAACTCACGGAAACAGAACAGCGCTGGCCCGTATGGGAGAAGGAGGCTTATGGGATACGTTGGGCATTACTCACGTGGCGACAGTTCCTGGAAGGCAACAAAATCCCCTTCCAGGTATGGACTGATCACAAAAATTTAGAAGCCCTGAAAACTTCCAGGAAACTCAATCCCAAACAAGCCCGCTGGTCCCAGCATTTTCACCAATTCCAATTTAAGCTCAAACATTTACCAGGAAGAAAGAACTTCCTGGCAGATGCACTATCTCGCATGCCCCAATATAACAGCGCACGAACCACAGACTCTAGACCAATAATGGCAGAATCACAACTGGCAGCGCCAGTAACCACAAGAACCCAAGCCAAAATAAAACCACAACTGGACAGCCAAACTGGGATTGAATTCAGAAAAAGTTTGGAAACAGATGATTGGTTCCAGAAAAACAAACATGTGTGCACAATGAGAGACGGATTGCCTTGGGTAGGGGAAAAGTTATATATACCAACAACTCAAAGACTAACTTTCATGCAACTTTGCCATGACACAAAATCAGCAGGGCATTTTGGATTTGTAAAAACTTTACACTTAATTAAACGGCAATTTTGGTGGCCATCAATAAAAAAGGACATAGAAAGTTATGTTGCCAGCTGCCCAACCTGTGCATCAGCAAAGAGGTTGCAAGGGAAATCGCCAGGGCTGTTACAACCAGTGGCAAGTCCCTCAGCCCCCTGGAGGGAAATAGCCATGGATTTTATAGTGGAATTGCCTGAAAGCAATGGGAATACTGTTATCTGGACAGTCACGGACCTATTTTCCAAACAGGTGCACTTTATCCCTTGCCAAAAAATTCCCACTGCAAAGGCCTTAGCAAAACTTTTCATCCAGCACATTTACAGATTGCACGGGGCACCCCAACGCATCATCTCTGATAGGGGAGTGCAATTTACGTCTGCATTTTGGAAGGAATTTTTATCCCTCTTAGGGACCACTCAGGGATTGACATCTAGCCACCACCCTCAAGGAGATGGACAAGCGGAACGGTGCCAGTCGGTACTTGAGCAATATTTGAGATGTTTTTTAAATTTCCAACAGAGTGATTGGACGGACTTACTTCCTTTTGCAGAAGTTGCCTACAATAATGCAGTCCACTCCAGCACAGGCTACACTCCTTTTCAAATAGCCAACGGCCAAAGTTTCAACCCTATGCCAGAGTTAACCCCAAAAGAACCAACGATCCCTTCACTGAAAGAATGGATGGAAAACCTACAAAACACCTGGCCAATAGTCAGAAAATCACTAGATGAAGCTAGGCGGGCATACAAAGCACAAGCCGATAAAAAAAGGGTTGAGCCTACACCATTCATTATAGGAGAAATGGTGTACTTATCTACAAAATACCTAAAGTCCCTACAGCCCTGTAAAAAACTTGGACCAAAATATATAGGACCTTTTCCAATTAAAAGGATCATAAATCCAGTAACAGTAGAATTAGAATTACCCAAAAACCTCAGGCAAATACACCCAGTTTTTCATTGCAGCTTGCTGAAAAGAGAGCATCAGTCACCTCTACGGCCAAAAATCCCCCCCCCCCCACCTCCAATCATGGTGGAGGGGGAACAACACTTCGAAATAAAAGAGATCCTTGACTCTAGGAGATATCATGGAACAACTCAGTACCTAGTTGCCTGGAAACACCTCCCTGCCTCACAAAATGAGTGGGTCCATAAACGTCACGTCAGAGCTCCGAAGCTATTGAAGAAGTTTCACACAGAGTATCCTAACAAGCCTAACTAAATTCTTTACTTGTGTTTTCTTTCAGGTGGATCTCTCTTATTGTTAAGAGGGGCCGGATGTCAGAATCCAATTATATTTCATCTTTAATTATCAAACATAGAAACTCCCAATTCTGCCTTCTCTGGATTCTGCCATAAGAGGGAGAAAAGGGGGAGAGCAAAGGGGCTTTATGGCCCTCACTTCCTTCAGCACACTTCAAAGGACTGAATGTGTGTTTATTGTGGCCTCTAAGCGTTAACATATCAAAGAAGAGTAATTGCCTTTCATGTAGTTATCTGAAGTCTCCATCCAGACGGAAGAAGAAAGGGGATGGAATTGTGATACTTGAAACTATCACTGGAAGGGGGGTTGATTGGGTGGGACTACTGGGGAACCCCTTAAAACCTTGAATGGGAGAGCTTGAACCCCAAGTCCTGTCTAGCATGCCTGCAACCATTTTCTCTTAATAAAGGATTCCTGTTGGAAGAGCTATTCCAAGAGTTCTGTCTTCTTAAGATGCAAAGTGGGGTGGGTCCTTACAATATATATGGATACAATGGAGGAAAGCAATTTTCTTAACAGAATAATGGAGTTGGAAGTGATCTTGGAGGTCTTCTAGTTCAACCCCCTGTCAATCAGGAGACCATATACCATTCCAAGTGGTTGTTCAATCTCTTCTTAAAAGCCTCCAGTGATGGAGCACCACAACTTCTGTTCCACTGGTTAATTGTCCTCACTGTTAGGAAGTTTCTCCTTAATTCCAGGTTGCTTCTCTCCTTGATTAGTTTCCATCCATTGCTTCTTGTCCTGCCTTCAGGTGCTTTGGAAAAATAGGTTGACACCTCTCTTCTTTGTGGAAGCCCCTCAAATTCTGGAACAATGCTATCATATCTCCCCTAGCTTTCCCCCCCCACAAAACTAGACACACTCAATTCCTGCAATTGTTTTTCATATGCCCCCTAATCATCTTCCTTGCTCTTTTCTGCATTCTTTTCAGAGTCTCTACATTTTCTTTCTTTCTGTCATTTTTTTCTGCCCAACTGTTATCGGTGTCTTTGTGTGCATTGTGGGCTTTTGGTCTATTTTGTTTGGAGCTATTTAAATTGTCAATGTCTTTTAGTATACAACATACATAGACATAGCAATAGCTCCTTCTGCAATGAAGATGGATTATGTTGGTGGTCTGTAGTTCCCTCTTTGGGAAGAATGATTTATTCCCTTATCAGTCATAAATGCTGTCCCATGCCTTGTAACCTGATTAATTTTCCCATGTTTATTCCCGGTCTAGATATACATTTCCAGATGCTTCCCTGCATTCCTGTGGGGTTTCATTCCAGTGCACAGGAATTTAAGTGGGCTATATTTTGTTTGTGGCCATCCAGGTGGGATTCAGATGTAAACATTAGACACCTTTGTACACATCTTTTTGCTTCCCAAATGATTGATTAATCGCTTTCTCCTTTATTGGTCTGTTTCTTATCCCAGAGGGTCAGCTTCTACACACCAACACTTCTGGTGTCATTAGTTTTTACACATCAGCTTCACTGACTTCCTAGTATCTCAACCTGATCTGAACCTTTGTACTTTTCAAGAGATAATTAAACTCAAAGCCAAAACAAATGTCACAGTTATATTGACAGATAAGTTGTCAAGGTGGGGGAGGGAGGGGGAGAGAGAGAGAGAGAGAGAGAAACCTGTATTGACTGACTGCTAATAGAAAGTTATTTTCAATATTTAGATATAGTTAAATACCATGTATCACTAGCATCTTTTTTTTGTAATCTTATCACTAGGTTATTCTTTTGAGTGTTAAAGACTTATTTCTATGCATCATATCATATTATTGTTTCTATTTTATTATCTATGTTAGTAACTCTTTGGAGCAGAGGGAATGCAAATTTAAATAAATGAATTGCAGTCATTGTGCTAGCTATGTATTTCTCTTTGTATTTTTAAATTCATTCAACAACTATTAGATTGGTAAAATATTTTAGCAAAATTTGTGAACCCCACTACTCTTTATTAAACAGACTGTGGCTTAAACAACCATGTTTCATGCAATGTGTAAATGCAGATACCACAAAATTGGACAGTGCTTTATAAAGCCTTTATTTTGACTCTTTACTTGGGTTAGAAAGAAGTAGAAGAGCATTTCAAGCACACACAGAGTTTTGGACATTGCTGAAAGTAAAAAAAACAGACCATCATCTCTTTGAGGAGTTGGTTTGACTGCTGTAATTTGTTTAGTTTAGCTTAATTTCTCAGTTCTGCATATTTGAAACATTTAACAGCTCATTAGAAGTGTTTGAGTTGACTTGTCCCAAAGGTGTTTTTTCAAAAGGCAATTAGTATTTATTTTTCCTTGAAGATGTGTTGCTTCTCCAAGAAGCTTCTCCACAACTGAAGAAGCTTCTTGGATGAGAAGCAAAATGTCTTTAAGGAAAAACAAAATTCAGTTGCCTTTTGAAAAAGCACCATTGGGACAACCATGACATGGGTGACTGAGAAGCTCCATAGACATTTGAATTGACTTATTAATGCAACGTGCTAGACTAAATTGAAGCTGGCTAGGTTCTAACTGAGTGCATTGTGAGAATCGAGACATCTTAGTTAATTCAATACAGACAGGTTAGTTGTTAAGGCAGGAATAGATAGAGACATTATAGGATCCAATGCTTTCACCAAAATGCCAAAAGTAGTTTTGCATCACTGAGATGCAGTTTTGCATTACTGAGATGCAGTTCTGCTCCATCCATCTGCATTAGGAGAGCACAGTGCTCCTTTTTCATTTTCCTCCCCCTTGATCACCAGGCCCCCAACATCTCTGGATGGACATTTACTTTGTTGGTAAGATCAAATGTCCAGGCCTTTCCCATAAGATCTACTCTTGCTTTCATATAATCCACAGTAATTAAATACACTGATTGTAGAAATGTGCTATTAAGGCTGTAATCCTGAGTTCTTTTAATTGAAATAAACCCTGCTGAACTCAGTGGGACTTACTTCTGAGTAAAGATTTATAGAATTGGAGTAAAAAGGGTGAGAGACTAGTTTCCTAGGGCGTGTTTCTTACGCCTTCCTGATCTTTGTTTCAGACATCTGCATGTTCTAATTACAGTGATTACATACCACATTGAGATACTTACAAGAGGTAATACTACCTACAGTAATCCTACTATATTATTGTAAAATGACTGTCAGAGAAGTGAAGCCTCTGGGTAATAGTAGGATTTGTGAATAGCAGGAAGCTACCCATTTTCTTTCCTTCTTTCTGGAATGGGCTTGCCCATGTACTTATGTGGGGATTGTACAATTAGCGTAGGGTGCACTCTGCATATAAATGGCAATCTGTGATTCATTTCCAGCACAAGTTAGTGCATGATGGGTATGGCCACATCTGCTCAGATTCAATCTTGGTGAAACCATTTTTCCTTCCAGATAGAATGATTAACCTGCAGAGAATCACATCTTTTCAGTAATTATGACCAGGAAAGAAAAATAAAAAGGAAAAGTTACAACTAGCAAAGGACTGGCTCTTGACAGTCAAATGTGTGGAGAGTCTGGGAAGCAATGTGCTCCATGAGAGGGGCACATGATGCTGGTGCCATGCTCCACCCTGGTTAATATTTTATTTAGGCACATGCATTTTTTTCCACTGTACAGTTTTATCTCCTGAAATCTACAGGCTTTGCAGTTCAGTGTAAATAAATCTTCATTTTTCCTCCATGCCTGTTTACTGAGTTGGTCAGATAGTTGCTGTTTATTGGCACCACTGAAAAATGGAAACTACTACATCTAAGCAGTTAATGTATGGTTTAAGAACACTAGCATAATTAACCTCAAAGTTTTTAAAGCAAGGTTCATATATCAAGAACATCATTGGGTTTTGTGTTTGGTGTGTGGGTACGTGAGAGGGAGGGGTAGCCATGACTGTGCAATTGAAACCCCATGTCTGTTTTTACATATGAAGTAAAAAAAAGATGTGGAGTTTTGATGTCAGGGTTATGGGCAGCCTTACCTCACCCCTTGTAGATGCCTGTGATATAGAAATATGAACAAATTATGCATGAATATTGTCTGCCCCAGTTTCACCACAGGCATTGCCCCATTGTATGACCTTTTCTTGACACAGTTGTTAAGCAAATCATTGCAGTTATTAAGTTAGTCACATGCTGTTAAGTGAATTGGGTTTACCCATTGACTTTGCTTGTCAAAAAGTCACAGTAGTTGACCACATGATCTCAGAATGCTGCAATTGTCATAAATGTGAGTCAGTTGTCAAGCATCTGAATCTTGATCACGGGACTATGGGGATGCTGCAGTGGTCATAAGTCACTTTTTTCAGTGATATGGAAACTGAGTCATCATTAAATGAACTGTTGTGAGTTGAGGAGGACCTGTGCTATATTTATTTACATTACTTTGGAGTGCAAAGGAGCGGTTGTGTTTCTCAATCAAAAGAGAATTCAATCTCTCCTACATGAAAGTGATATAACACTATAGGACCTTGAAGAATATTTGACTCAGCAAACGAAAGTATCCTCTCTCAAGCTAATCCAGTGTTTCTCAACCTTGACAATTTTAAGGCATGTGGACTTCAACTCCCAGAATTCCACAGCCAGCATTGCTGGCTGTGGAATTCTGGGAGTTGAAGTCCACATGCCTTAAAATTGTCAAGGTTGAGAAACACTGAGCTAATCTAACAGCTCTCCTGTCCTTAACTATACCTCCTAGCCAGCAGCATAAGTTCCCTGGCAGCAATCATCTCCTGCCTTCTATTCTAATATTTGGTTTTCTCCAGTATATAACTAAGGGTGAGCTGTCTTTCACATTAAGGAAAGAGTGAAAAGTACTGCTCCTTTTTTTCCCCTTCCCACTGCATAAGTACTACAGGTAGCCCTCGACTTACAACAGTTCGTTTAGTGACTGTTCAAAGTTACAAGAGCATTGAAACAAAATGTGACTTCTGACTGTTTTTCACACTTACAACCAGCATCCCCCCCACAGTCACGTGATCAAAATTCAGACGCTTGGCAACCGACTCATATTTATGACAGTTGCAGTGTCCTGGGGTCATGTGGTCACCTTCTCACAAGCAAAGTCAATGGGGAAGCCAGATTCACTTAACAACCATGTTACTAACTTATCATCTGCAGTAATCTGGTCATAAACTGTGACAAGAAAGGTCGTAAAATGGGTCAAAATTCGCTTGACAACTGTCTCGCTTAGCAACAGAACCTTTGGGCTCAATTGTGGTCATAAGTCAAGGACTACCTGTATTTGGCCACAACAGTTGCTACATTCGGCTGAAGACTGAATG
This sequence comes from Crotalus tigris, assembly GCF_016545835.1. NCBI lineage: Eukaryota > Metazoa > Chordata > Lepidosauria > Squamata > Viperidae > Crotalus > Crotalus tigris. The sequence goes on along the minus strand of NW_024096651.1, from coordinate 273,429 downwards.
TAACCAAGAAGTACCTTTGAGCGCTACCTTTATAATTGTCTATTCTGGTAAGAGCATATTGTCATGTCTTACACTAATCAAAGACAATCCAGTTTTAGAAGCAAGAGAAGTCACTGTGATGCCGGCTCCGATTCTACTTGCAGAAATTGAATTCTGTCCTACCTAATCATCAATAGCTTCCATATCCCTAAAGAAATCCATAGGTACTAAGGGAAACTGGTTTTCAAAATGATAGCAGAGAAATTAATAACTTTTTTTCCCCCGGCAGTTATTTTACTTGATTCTACAGTTACATTTATCGTATACTGTAGCTTGAGTTTGTAACAATTATTGGGAAATAAATATCTGCTGAATTCCATTAAGATGCTTCTTTTTATCAGTGGTTGGGAACACACACAGGGGAATGGTATTGCCCTCAATGGCTATGGCCTAACTAGAAACATCTGGCTGACTTCTCTAAAGACAGAAGGCTACACTAAATAGATTCATAGGCTGCTGTAGCACAGCTGTTCTGTGATCCCTGATGCATTCTGAATAAACGGTGTGTTTCTTGAAATGGGCTGAGTATGGGTCACCCACAGCAACTGGCACTATCTCATAAAGTTCTTGATGGTCTTCAGGCCTTAATTGTTCTTTTGCTTCAAGAGGAAAACATGATCATTCTCCTTTGGAGTGAATCATTTAGCATTTCTTACAAAATGAACATGAAAGCTTATATAGCATACTTCCCTTCAACATGCGTTAAAGGTGAAGCAATTGATTGGAACCTTAACTTTTTTTTTTGTGGCATGTAAAGAAAGCAAAATCTCCAGAGCTTAAAGAGATCCCCAGATTTACAAGAGTGTTGATGGCATCTGGACACTTGGGTCTAAAGATTTACAGGCCATTCCTGGCAGTGCTGATATCCTGTATGTCGTAAATAGTCTTCTTGCCTATCGCTTGCATTTACCTAACAATAACATGTGTGTTACCTTCTCAAGCAAGCACATTCCATAGTGTAATGCCACTGTGATTTACTGCCCGTTAAAGAACTCCCACTGTGTTCTAGGAGATAGTATGAATCTTTCTATTGACTTTGTGTCCTTCTTTACATTACACATCAGCATCAACTACACTGTCCCTTACATTGTGAGTTACCAAAAGAAATATCTGCGAAGTGCCACACAACAATTCTTCCCAATGAGCATGCAAAAGCAGTTGACTGATTTAATATTATCAAGCATTCTTTGCCCCCTTTTTGCTTGAGTTTCATTTCAGCCAGTATTCTTTCTTATAGGGGAAACTAGTTATGAGGCTAGAGATCACTAAGGGAGTGAAAGTTAGGGAAGCAATTCTGATCTCCCTGAACGGTCACAAATAAGCAGCATTGCCAGTGACAGTCACTCCTCACATTCTTTATCAGTTTGAAGTGAAGCCCCACAAAGAGGAGGATGAACCATAATGCCATTCCATAGTTCAGTCATAGATATTTGCATGCAAGGGTCCCAGATTCAGTACCCTGGAGAGCCACTGCCAATCCTATGTTAGATGGGCAAGGAGGCCAAACTGGTACCTGGCAGCTTTCTGTACCAACAATTTTAAAGTGGATATATCAGCAAGTGGAAAGATCCAAAACTATTGCCTAAAGCCTTATGAGCAGCTGCCAAATCAGTGTTGACATTTCTGGACTAGCTGGATTAATGATCTGACCTCATATAAGGCAGCTGCATGTGATCCTAAGAAATCATCTGGAGTTTTCCCAGCTGTGCTAGCTATGTAAAAAAAAAAAAAAAAACCCTCCTGGCTTTAGATTATACTTTGCTAGCAAGCATATTTGGGGAAATGAAATGTTAATGAAATGCTAAATGAGCTGTGACGCTATTAGGTTTGAAGATTTGGATAAAGTGCCTTCTTGCACCCCTAGTTCACTTGATCTAGTTCTTCCACATCATCACAACCTTTCTCCTCTACAAACCTTTCTCCCCTACAAATCTTCCAGATTGCAAGATGTAAAAGAATTGTTTCTGAATAGAACTACTGTATATACATGCAGAATTGAGTCAAGGATCTCAAACAAATCCATTCTACCCTGGGGCTCCCTTTAAAGTATCCTTGCTGGGTACTTTCCCATTACACAGCTAAATGCACCCTCTCAGTTTTTCCAACTGTAAAAGTAGGATGGAGAATTGTTGTTGGCTGTTATTATATAGCTCTGAGTACTGAAGAAAAAAAAATATTTTCCAATAGTCTTACTGGCCTTGACAGAGGACAAATATATTTTTGAGTTTAGATTTCACCTGAAAACAGATATTGGCTAATGATTTGCTAGTTGAGGAATCATGAGATGAGAAAGAACAACAGTTCCATGACATCCTGGAGTTGAAAGAGGTTCATATTAAAACAATATAAAAATTCAGATATATGGAATAGTTAATCCTTCTTATGTACCTTGGCTCCATGTGCTGTAATGTTGGACCTAACTGTTTTAACAAGATATTCATGGTGACATTTTTTAAAAGGTAGCATCAATTTCCACAAAGATAGTTTAGATCTGGGGTCCCGAACCCCCAGTGCTGGGCCATGCAGACAAGCAAAGCCCCATCTGAGGATGTAAGGAGCATCTGAAACCACTCCAGTCCATGGAAAAACCTCTCTCCATGGAACCAGTCACTGGTGCCCAAAAGCTTGAGGGCTGCTAGATGATGTCCCAATGATTGTTAGTCTTAAGGACACAGTGTTACCTCCAGCTGTACAGAGGGATGTCTCCAAATAGCAGCTGGAGAGTTAAAAGTATGTGTGAGAGAACTATCTCCATATCGGATTAGAAGCATCTGGTTGGCTTCTGAGAAATTAAGTCTGTTAAGTACTCCGTTCATGTGCAAATGATGAATACTCATGGTGAAGTTAAACAGTTCTTTATTTTCTTACAGCAACACCCGGCAAAAGACAAAGGGCTCGCAGGTCCCTTTTTATGGCCAGAACTCATGCAAAGACAAGTAACAGTAACAGAGCGTTTTCGCGCCTTGCGCATGCGCACAAGACTGGCGCCGCTCTATCTGGTCCCGGGCAGCAACTGCCTTGCGCATGCACACAAGGGTGGTGCCGCTCTGTCTGATCCCGGGCAGCTTTTGGAATGCCCTGGACCATTGCAACGTCCCGAGCCTGCTTTTGCAGGCTCAGGACACAACAAAGTCCAAGACTGAAAGGCCAACAGTTTTTATATTCTTATTAATCCTAAGCAGAGCCATCTCCCTAGCAGATGAAAACATCCTAAATTTTTTCATTGCCATGTCCAACTCTTATAGTAAATTTGATGGTGGCCAGTGGGTAAGACAATTGAAACCATTGTTTTAAAACAGGAGAATGTTGTTAACTAACAGTTACAACAGTTAATCTGTCCTTTTCCTGAACACTGCCAAGGTAAAAGATTTTAGAATTTGTTACATAAGACTTGCTCTATTATTGTTCTTCTAACATCAAGGGCGAGGAACGATGGTCCTTTTATGACTTGTAAAACTTCAACTCCCAGAATTCCTGAGCCAGCCATATCCCCATATCTGTTCTAGATATTAACTTCTTCCTAAAAGTTAATAAAAATTAGGCAACAGAGGAGGAGGCTAACAGTGTGTCTAGAGGTCACTCACAGTCTCCAGCTGCACTTTTGCAATCCCAGGGACTCCCAAAATTGTGCTACTGAATTCTGGTGGCACATGACCAGGTTATAGCAGCAGGGATCTTGCTTTGCTTTTTTTCCTCAGGTTTTGTAGAGAGAAAGAAAAATTAGAAGTGGTTCAAGTCTTAATTATGCCCTACCCCCTCAAACTGGTGGACATTGGTGGCCCCTATCCTAGGCTAGCAATAATGGTTTCCCTCAAATAACAGCAATTCAAATTGTAATCTCAGAAAAGATAGGCTGCTTTAATGAATAGCAGAGTGAAACTGTTCATCTGAGAACTTTTGCATCATTTTCAAGGCATGCATAGCAAAGAGTAGTACTTAGAGCATGGAAAACTGCCAAGCACATGTACCTTATAAAGATTATTCACAGGATATGAGCCCCTTTCACCTTTTATCAGAGTTATTGTTACATTCTAACTAGTCACCTGTGCAAGCAGGTTTTTTTTTTAAATACACATTTACTGGTTTACTTACTCAGTTTCTATTTTTAGTTTTTCACATCCTAGCTTCCACAGGAACCTCTTTTATTTATTTTCTCCCAGACAAGTTTTATAATAGACATTTTAAAACACCTGGCTCTGTAAATTACCTGCTGTGTTGTTTTTTCCATGACAAACTCACAAAACACAGTGTGACATAGGCCACTGATCTGTACTATTTCCCTATTTGTCTGGGGGTTGTGCCATCATACCTCTAATTCTCTGGCAAGGCAATGTACGGGGATGCATCATTCTGCTAATTCAAATAATGCTCTGATTCTGTCTTTTGATGAATTGCTCAGTCCATTCTCTCATTGTAATAATTCCAAAAATTCTGCCCAGCCTTGTCAGTGTAAGTAGTGGCCTGCAGCCAAAGGCAGGATCTAATGCCTTAGTATGGTAAAGCTGCAATCTTATGCACATGGAATTTAATGTTTTCATCAATGCTTACAGGCTTTCCTGTAAGAACTACAATCCTAAGTACCATTACCTGAACACTAATTCACTCGTATTATAACTTGCTTCTGAGTACGTTCCAAGCAACGCAGCAGAAGAAAGTAATACCAGTTCCTCAGATGGAACACACAGACATGGGAAAATGTACCTCAACCTCCTTTATTTAGAAATAAATATTAATCACTTTTGTGGTGGGAATAATTACTTTTTAATATTACTGAACAGTGGAGGGAAGGGCTATTGTTAGGCTGCCGCATTATGATCTTGCTGTGTAATCCCATTGATTTCATAGATCCTCTGAGCATTAATTGTTTTGGAGTGCCTCCCAGCGATGAGATTAATCTAATCTTTCTTCTTATCTGATGGGCTTTCCTGCCACCCAGCAAGGCAACAGCTTTCACAGCACAGTGAAATGCTATGAAAAAACAGTGAAATCAATCTGAGTCTGTGCCCAACGGATTGGCTAATGTGGACTTAGGACTTCTGTAGCAGCAAGGGTTGTTTTCTGGAAATTAGCTAGAAACTAAATGCAGACCACCACAACAGAGAAGGTACAAAGTTTTTAGTGAATTTAGGAGTAGAAAGCAGGGAGATCAAGACCAGAAACTTTGGGTTCATTTCGTACAGGAGAAAGAATTTGCCTTTATTTAAATCCAGTTACATAATTTCTGTTAGATCTCTCAAGTGGACTTTGATATCATTCATCATAATATTCTACTGGGCCTCTTACCGGGATTGACACTTGGGGGACAATACTGCAACATTCCTTCTTATAAGGACATTTCCAGTTAATGTGCATGGGAGATGTGCTGACATATAGGATTACTCCAGGTTTAACATTCGTTGAAGACAATCCTTCCCTGCCTTGCTATATTTAAGGTCAGTTCACGTTTATAGCAAAGGGTATCCTAACATTATTCAAGCTCTAAAAATGGGTGAAAATCATTTTTGGAACTGTTACGATTGAAATTATATGAGAGGCTGTTTCCAGGAGACTTCCCCCTAATCTTGGAAACATGACTTTCTTTTGTCTGCAGGCTAAATTTTCTAAAACTTATTATGTACTTGCAATTGTCATGATATGGGTTGTAGTGAGGTTGGATTAATGTAGGCAGATGCTTGGAATCCTGTGCTTAGTCACCTGTCAATGTACCCATTAAACAGAGGTTACAGGTGCAGAACTGCCCTCTGCCTGTGATCTGTCAGTTAGGCTGTTTTTATTTCTGAACTTGGGTCTAGCTCTCTTCTAAAAGGCATTGTGGCCAAAAATAGGGTAGCTAACATGTAAGAAGTATGAGGCATGAGTTTGCAGTGAATCTGGAGAGTGCTTTATTGCTGAGTCTTTCCACAGTTTGTGCTACAAAGGAATGGCAACACTGTCAGAAAGCGATCAAGAAAGCGATCAACTTTGTGACTAGCAGTACTGGAAGCAACCCATGGAGAGTCATAAAAACATTGAATTGTAATTAGCCTATCCATGACAATGATACTCATCACCATGACCCCAAATGCCACAAAAAGAGAATGGAGTGTGCAAAATTGTATCCCCCCCTCATAACAAAAACAATAAAAAAGTGAAGCTAGGTGAAATATTTTATTATATTTGTAAAAACCAACCTGCTTCAGAACTCCACTTCCTTCTACGTCATCCATCAACATGGAATGTACTAGGTTGATTAAGTTTGGAGCTCTTCTAGATCAGGAGGCATTCTATCTGTAATTCTGACTGAGTTTGTGCTCTATCAGACAAAGTTAGTATACAATTTGTACACAATACACACAACTCATGACTTCTGTGCAATTAGGGTCCTTGTACAGATTGATTTTGTGTTTGTGTCCCTGGATCAGGAAGCCCTAATCCTTGCCTTAGTCATCTTACACTTGGATTACTGTAATCATGCACTCTATATGGGGCTATCCTTGGAGCATTTGGAGGCTGCAATTGGTCACAGAAGGCAAGGGTGCAGGCAGGTCTAGCCATCTCATGATACACTCATATAATCTCACTGCTTCATGAACCATGCTACCTTCTGGTGAGACCTTGGATGTAATGTATGGCATTGGCTATCACCTGTAAAGCCCTACATCGATCAAAGCCAATGATATACTTGCTTTGTATTACTCAGCATAGCAGCCTCTACTTGTCAAATTGAATAAGGTCCCAGAACTAGCTTTCAACCCTAAGCTACAAATATTCTAACTTCAGTTCACAGTGTAACTTCATCACACTGTGAACCACCTATAGATGATTGATGTGCCACCAGCAGCAACCTGACTTCATACCTGCTACCAACCCTCCAGACAGGCTCCTCATCATCTTTGGTGGCACCCCCTTCTTGCCTGAGTGAACTGCTCCCATCATCCCTGTTCTTGGTGTGCCACTGCACAGAGCCAGGTTATTTGCAGGAATGTTTGTCTTCTCTTGTTTCTGGTTACTCCTCCATGAGCCATTGTTATGGGGTGCTCTGGGTTCCTTCCATTAAGCAAGGCCATCTTATGGCATGCAAGAGTCATGAGTTTTCTATTACGGCATTTTCTATTTTTATTGCCATGTGGAACAACATCTACCCAGAGATCCAGATAACCCTGCACCTGTTGTTCTTTCATAAGATACTGAAGACCTGGTTGTTCCCTCTAGCATTTGGCCTGGAGTATTAGGTAACCCGTGTTAGTTTAGTTCTCATTTATTGGCATCTGTTAGTTGGTTCAAAATGGTTGTTTTGTTTTCAGCGTTTTTTTTTTAAAAAAAAACTGATTTTAAAATGGGATTATCTTTTTCAACCCCTGGCACATGGTATAGTTATAATTTTTTTTCAACCAAGCTATGTTATTTTCTCATTTTAATTTATTGTCCATCATCACAATGGTGAGGTATATGGCCATGTAGTTATTTAATTGAATGAATGAATAGAATAAACAAATGAACGAATGATTGAATGAATGAATGAATGAAATGGTAATAACAGCACATGGCAAGCAACACCTGGTTTTCTTTCCCAGTTTAAATCAAACTTTTGTGCAGGTTTTGTTTAAGAGACACCACAGAATATATGACAGATGCTACAGAGAGTTGCCAGTCAGGTATCATGCAGGCAGATATTTCTGGGCAAGAAAATTGCCTAATCTCATCTTCTGCACTGGAGAAGGAAATGGCAAACCACTCCAGTATCTTTGCCATGAAAACCCCATGGACAGTACTAAAAGGCAAAAAGATATGACGCTGGAAGATGAGCCCCTCAGGTCGGAAGGTGTCCAATATGCTACTGGGGAAGAGCAGAAGACTAGTACTAGTAGCACCAGAAAGAATGAAGTGACTGGGCCAAAGCCGAAAGGACGCTCAGCTGTGGATATATCTGGTGGTGAAAGGAAAGTCCGATGCTGCAAAGATTTTTTCTCCATAGGAACCTGGAATGTAAGATCCATGAATCAAGGCAAGCTAGACATAGTCAAAAAAGAGATGACAAGACTGAACATCGACATCGTAGGAATCAGCGAACTAAAATGGACAGGAATGGGTGAATTTAACTCAGATGACCATCAGGTATACTACTGTGGGCAAGAATCCTTCAGAAGAAATGGAGTAGCCTTGATAGTCAATAAAAGAATAGGAAAAGCAATACTGGGATACAATCCCCAAAATGACAGAATGATCTCAATTCGAATCCAAGGCAAACCATTCAATATCACAATAGTCCAAATCTATGCCCCAACCACTGGTGCTGAAGAGGATGAAATTGAACAGTTTTATGAAGCCCTACAGCACCTTATAGAATTAACACCAAAAAATGATGTCCTTATCATCATGGGGGATTGGAATGCTAAGTTAGGAAGCCAAAAGATAACCGGAATAACAGGCAAGTTTGGCCTTGGAGTACAAAATGAAGCAGGGCACAGGCTAATAGAATTTTGCCAAGAGAATACAATGGTCATAACAAACACTCTTTTCCAACAACCCAAGAGATGGCTCTACACATGGACATCACCAGACGGTCAACATAGAAATCAGATTGACTATGTGCTCTGCAGCCAAAGATGGAGAAGCTCTATACAGTCAGTAAAAACAAGACCAGGAGCTGACTGTGGCTCAGATCATGAGCTTCTCGTTGCAAAATTTAGGCTTAAATTGAAAAAAGTAGGAAAAGCACTAGGCCACTCAGGTATGAACTAAATCATATTCCTGATGAATATACAGTAGAAGTGACAAATAGATTTAAGGAACTGGATCTGATAGACAGAGTGCCTGAAGAACTATGGATGGAAGTTCGCAACATTGTACAAGAGGTAGCAACTAAAACCATCCCAAAGAAAAAGAAAGGCAAGAAAGCAAAATGGCTGTCTGAGGAAGCTTTGCAAATAGCTGAGGAAAGAAGGGAGGCAAAAGGCAAGGGAGAAAGAGAAAGATACACCCAGTTGAATGCAGAATTCCAGAGAATAGCTAGAAGAGATAAGAATGCCCTCTTAAATGAACAGTGCAAAGAAATAGAAGAAAATAATAGAATAGGAAGAACCAGAGATCTCTTCAAGAAAATTGGAGATATGAAAGGAAGGTTTCATGCAAAGATGGGCATGATAAAGGACCAAAATGGCAGAGACCTAACAGAGGCAGAAGAGATTAAGAAGAGATGGCAAAACTAGACAGAAGAACTATACAAGAATGAGCTTAACATCCCAGATAACCACAATGAGGTGGTCACTGACCTCGAACCAGACATCCTAGAATGTGAAGTGAAATGGGCCTTAGAAAATCTGAGCAACAACAAAGCTAGTGGAGGTGACAGTATTCCAGCTGAGCTATTCAAAATCTTAAAAGACGATGCAGTAAAAGTGCTACACTCAATTTGCCAGCAAATTTGGAAAACTCAACAGTGGCCACAAGATTGGAAAAGGTCAGTTTACATTCCAATTCCAAAAAAAGGCAATGCCAAAGAATGTTCAAACTATCGCACCATTGCACTCATTTCACATGCTAGTAAAGTTATGCTTAAAATCCTACAAGCTAGACTCCAGCAGTATGTGGATTGAGAACTACCAGAAGTACAGGCAGGATTTCGAAGAGGCAGAGGAAATAGAGATCAAATTGCCAACATACGCTGGATCATGGAGAAAGCTAGGGAGTTCCAGAAAAACATCTACTTCTGCTTCATTGACTATGCAAAAGCCTTTGATTGTGTGGATCACAACAAATTGTGGCAAGTTCTTAAAAAGATGGGAGTACCAGACCATCTCATTTGTCTCTTGAGAAACTTATATGCAGGTCAAGAAGCAACAGTGAGGACACGGAATCACTGATTGGTTCAAAATTAGAAAAGGAGTCCGGCAAGGCTGTATACTGTCGCCCTGCCTATTTAACTTATATGCAGAGCACATCATGAGAAAGGCAGGGCTAGATGAATCAAAAGTTGGAATTAAGATTGCCGGGAGAAATATCAACAACCTAAGCTATGCAGATGATACCACTCTAATGGCAGAAAGTGAAGAGGAACTAAAGAGCCTCTTGATGCGGGTGAAGAAGGAGAGTGCAAAAGTTGGCTTGAAACTCAACATTAAGAAAATCAAAATCATGGCATCCGTCCCTCTCAATTCCTGGCAAATAGATGGGGAAGAAATGGAGGTAGTGACAGATTTTATTTTTCTGGGCTCCAAGATCACCTCAGATGGGGACTGCAGCCAAGAAATTAAAAGACGCTTGCTTCTGGGGAGGAAAGCTATGGCAAATCTAGACAGCATACTAAAAAGCAGAGACATCACCCTGCCAACAAAAGTGCGTATAGTCCAGGCCATGGTTTCCCCAGTTGCAATGTATGGCTGTGAAAGTTGGACCATAAGAAAGGCTGAGCGCAAAAGAATTGAGGCCTTTGAACTATGGTGCTGGAGAAGACTCCTGCGAGTCCCTTGGACTGCAAGGCAATCAAACCGGTCAGTCCTAGAGGAGATCAACCCTGACTGCCCTTTAGAAGGCCAGATCCTGAAGTTGAAACTCAAGTACTTTGGCCACCTAATGAGAAGGAAGGACTCACTGGAGAAGGGCCTAATGCTGGGAAAGATTGAGGGCAATAGAAGAAGGGGACGACAGAGAATGAGATGGCTGGATGGAGTCACTGAAGCAGTAGGGGTGAACTTAAATGGACTCCAGAAGATGGTAGAGGACAGGAAGACCTGGAGGAATGTTGTCCATGGGGTCGCGATGGGTCGGACACGACTTCGCAATTAACAACAACAACAATCTTCTGCACAAGCAAAAATGGGTCTGAAGGGCAGATTTTAGTGACTAGAAAAGAGAGCAAGCCGCCCCCCTGCAGCCGGAAGTAGCTAGTATCTTCTGGGCTGATGCCAATCCCTGAATGTCAACAACCACTATATCAGTGAAAGGTGCCAGATCATACCCACATATTGGGAGAAGAGGGGAAATAGTACTGTGAAACTGACATAACTAAGGACAACCTTAATTGCCTCATTGATAAGATGGCAACATCATGATGTCACAAAAAAAGTAGTTATCAAGGCATGTTTGTCCTGTGATTATGGGGATGTGAGAAGCTGAAGTCTGCACCTAAGAAAGAAGAGAATATTTTCAATTGTTTCTTGGCCCAAAGATTCAGACCCCAAAAATGTATTGTATAGTTTTCCTCTCTAATGACTGTTTTAGTTTGTATTATAATATTACACACAAAGCAGATCTTTCTTTACCAATAGACAAATCCTCTTCCTTTGAATCAGTTTATGAGTATCTCATCCTTTGTCTTTGAGGTTTGGAGAAAATTTCAAGAAGGGTTAAGTCATTGGAATCTCACCATTAACTTCCTGTTGTTCAGCTTTCAATCATACTGCTTTCAGAGGCTACGTCTGGACAAGAATGGAACCAATGACAAAGATCACCAGATCTAATCTTTAAATGTTGGATTCCTTACCCCAATGGAAACTTCTGAACAATGTCTTACAACTCTCAAGAGTTTGGACAATTCTTATTTTACAGCACATGTATGTGCTTCTTATAGGGCATATGTGTGTGTGTATGTGTGTGTGGAAGGGGCTATGCAATTTACCATACACAATCCAGGACAATATATATATATATATGATGCCAACCTTTCCAGTTTAGGCAAACACATCAGTATACTGAATGATATGTTTTACAGAGCTTGCAATGAGGTATTCAATTCAAACACTTTAAAAAGCAGATGAAGGAAAACTCTATACCAGTGGTCTTCAAACTTGGTCCTTTTATGACTTGTGGACTTCAACTCCCAAAATTCCTCAACCAGTATGCCTGGCTGAGGAATTCTGGGAGTTGAAGTCCACAAGTCATAAAAGGGCCAAGTTTGAAAACCCCTGCCCTATACAATATGTTAGGGCCAAGTTGTGTCACTTGAGAAAAGATATTTATTAGCAAAACCTAATACAGTCAGAAGGCATATATTGAGAGAAATTGTTAACCATTTCAGTAAAATGTGATTTAAAAAAAATAACTTGCTTAATGGTACAAAAATATGTTGAACCAAATTCAAAATTGGGAAAATGAGAACCTGAGTGAGATAGACTCTGATCCACCTATTCTTCACTGCCAATCATGCATTATAAAACGAATGCTTCTCTATTGAGTTTATATACTCATTTCTGAGCCTCTAAAGTTCTGGTACAGATTTTATACTTGTGTGATCTCTGCAGCACTTGATAGTTGAAATACAGTTCAGACAGCCGGATTCCATGCCAGTGTTAAACATTCACCTTATGAATGCTGAAGCTTATTTGGGTAAAGCTGTTTGTTTACCCTAGGAAGTTACTAATAAGTTCCTTAACTTTTCTGACGTAAGAAACAATAGCTCCAGTTTCTGCAGCCAAGATTTTGTAGGTATATATCAATGGCATTCTCTTAAAAGAAAACATTGAGGCCAGGAATCTGAGAAGTCTTATGGTCAGAATCCTTTGAGAGGATGAAAGTTCCTTCTGTTCAGTCTTGAAGCATATTTAATCTAGGGAACCAAATGAGAGCTCAGAGGGGAGGAAAGCAAATGGAAGAAATATCATCCACTAAAAATGATATTAGGCTTCATTAAAATAGCAACTCAGTTAAAGGAAGGGACCCTCTAAGGATGTGACCATAGTCAGACTACATCTAATCCAGGATTTGCTTAAACAGGCAGAAGTGCAGCACTGTTCTGGGAAGAGATATTCTGTTTTGTCTGCTACATGATCTGTTAATTTTTGAAGACATGCCACTTATTGGATATCTTATTCTGCCCACAAAACATGCATTCCACTGGCCCTGCCACATTCATGTCTCAGCATGCTTTTAGTTATGATTATATTGGCTTCAATAAAGGGAATGTTCTACAGAAATATTTGTGTGCCAATTAATATTTGAGAATAAATTCAGGAAGACTCCCCTTTTCAAACCTCTCCCAAGAAGGAACTAGGTCATATTGAAGACTCAGTCCTGCCCCTTAAAAAGCAGGCAATACGCACTTGTTCTCTAGCAATATAAGAATGGATGGGATAATCATTGCCCTTTACTTGTGTGTCCGTGCAGAAGTAAAGTGAATGTCCAGCCTGCTTCTCCCAAACTCTAAAATCTGCAATTTATCATGGCTTAGTCACTTATGATTTCCCCAAATTCTAAAATCTGCCATTTATCATGGTTAGCTTGGTTATTTATGATTTCCTTAGCTAATTTAGTAGCTTACTTACCCAGAAACCCAGAAAACAAAACAAAATGAAAACAAAATGTCATTAAAGACAAACTCAGATGTAAAGAAAGAAGAAGAAAAGGGTCATCAATCTAATCAAGGAGAGAAGCAACCTAGAACTAAGGAGAAACTTCCCGACAGTGAGAACAATTAATTAGTGGAACAGCTTGCCTCCAGAAGCAGTAAATGCTCCAACACTGGAAGTTTTTAAGAAGAGACTGGACAGCCACTTGTCCGAAATGGTGTAGGGTTTCCTGCCCGAGCAGGGGGTTGGACTAGATGACCTCCAAGGTCCCTTCCAACTTTACTACTACTATTATTATTATTATTATCTTTCTTGCCAAAGACCTATATGCTCAGGACCCTTAAAATGCCAGTAGCGTGGGGGTCAGTCCAATCTCTGGGACAGCGGGTGCTGCAGTCATCATTGCTTGCTTGGCCCAGTTCTTACTTTTTCACTCCTGGCCACACCAGGTGAAGGAGGTTGACACTTGACCACTTGTCAGAGAAGAAGAGTTGACTTGCTCTCAGCTAAAGGAAGGAGTGCACTGTTGTTGGAATTAGCAAGTTAATTTGGTTTGGTGTTTAGAATGCTGAACTAGAAACTGTCAAGCCATGAATTCTAATCTCCCTTTAAGCACAGCTGATTGGTTAACTTGGGACCTAACCTACCTCACAGGATCATTGTTGTGGAGAAAATAGCAGTAAGAAGTATTGTGTACATCACTTTGAGTTATATAAAATAAAGGTGGGTGTAAAAAGTCATAAATAAAGCCAGAAAGGTTGGGACAGGATGCAGCCCCAGAAGACAGAAGAAAGGGATCCCCTTCAAAGACCCGTTTCTAGTATCCTTTTCCCCTACTTTATCAGGATTTTTGATTTGGTCTCCCTCCCAGGATTGTTAACTATATATAAGAGAAGTCAAAACTAGAATAAAAAACTGAAAAATAAAAAGATTACAGTTAACAACAAACAAAATTTCCCTACCAGATTTTTTTTTATAGAAATTCCCAGTCTGTACATGTAAATTGATTGATTTGGTAAACGGAATTTGTAATTACAAAAGCCAAATGCCTTTATAGTAAACTATGCAAAAAATAAAGATCCCATTTTATATGGCCAAAATTTATAACGGTCATAAAAAAGTGGATGGATGTCAGAGATAATAGTTTTATAAACAAGCAACTGTCTGACTATTTTGAAGGATTGTTCATATACAAAATAGTACTATAGAAACAGTATTAGGGGAAGATAGGAAAACTATGTGCAAAAACTGCAGCCCAAAACATAAAATATAATTTGAACCATATATCCAGGCAGGACAGAATATAGACAAGTTTCAAAGATTTTTCCTGGATTATAGTTATCATTCTTGTCTTAATTTTTTAAAAGTTGGAATGACAGCTTCAAAATAGCCTCTGCAAATGTGACTTCAATGATATATTGCATTCTTTTCTCAGTTCCGTTTATTTATTTTACTGCTAGTCTCAGCCTAAATTCTGATGGGCTCTGCTTTCTTGCACTCTGCCAGTTCCGTATTAATAAATAGACATTTCCATGAACACTTTAAAATAGAATTTACACTTGTTAAAGTAATCGAGGGACTGACATTCTATAATAGCTACTCACCAAACTGCCCTATTAGACTCTCCTCTCCATTACCTTTTTCAGGAATTTCAGATTATTTTCAGGATGGTGTCATCAAACCATTCCTTTATCCTGACAATTGTGGCCAATTTTCTGCCACTAGTCTGAGATACTGGGAACTTAAGGTGGGATGAGCCAAACATCTCCTTCATTAATTGCCAAGATTGTCTAATGGCATATTTCTCAAACTTGGCAACTTTAAGATGTGTGGATTTCAACTCACAGAATACCCCAGTCATTCAGTTCCAGAAGTTGAAGTCCACACATCTTAAAGTTGCCAAATTTAAGAAACACTGGTCTAGTGCAACATAACCTTTTGCAGCCAGATTCAGTGCATAACAGGGATTAGCTTTGAAGACAAATACTTAATGTTTGGGATAAATGTTTTTAACAATTTATAAACCACCCAGAGCCTCTGGAAATCGGGTGGCATGTAAAGTTAATATATAACGATTGGCTGCATAGTCAGCCAGATGTTTAGACTGGATTTTGCATTTTTGTCCACCTGTGGAGTGCTCCCAAGGATTTGGGGTGGAGCGGATGTGGTTTAATTGTCATCATCATTCAGTGTTTAATCGATTTAGCTCTCTGCAAACCTAAGAAACTACTTCATTCAAAATGGTTGGCACAATGCCATTTTCCTCTGTTGGTTGGTTAGCATTAGCATTGCCACTGGAGAGGTTATTTTGGAACACAAAGGGCTAAAGTTTATGTAACAAACATTGGCAGATCCAGTAAACTGGCTTTTGCTGGAAAATCAGACATTCCTGGAATTATTTCTTATTCCTTATGGCTTTTAGCTTTGAAGTGCTCCTGGATACACCATTAACTGCACAAAGTCTGCCAGCAACAGTCCCTAAGAAACATCTGTTGCAAAAATAATTACCTTTTCTAGCTGATCAGATCCTAGCAATTTCACATTTTTATTAGAATGTGTTTTACAGGAATATAATGCTTTAAGGCCACATGTGGAATAGTTTATCTAATGAACATTATGCTACTGTAGCTTTTTTCATGTGTCGTCTTCATCCCCATTCATTATGGACATTGCTGGTAACAGTCGATAAGAACTGCAATGTATGACATGTTAGATATAATTGCAGAACTGCCTCATACTTTGTATCATATTATTCTGACATAGAATACTGTATATCTTGGATGTAGAAACAAAATCAGCTTTGGGATAGACAGGGTATTTCTTAATCTCAGATCATGGTTTCATAGGTAGATTTGACACTGTTTGTTTTTTTTTCATAAGAGCATTATAGCTAACAAACAAATTGTCTAAACAAATGTGTAACTTTGTCTCCCATGGACATAAAAAATAGGTGGTGTTTCAATCTCACTATCACAGTTGCCATCTTGATTTTGTTGCCCTCTTTGGAGGGCCGTTGGGTTTTTTTTAAATTCTAACTTGACAGATTAGGCTAAGTTTTGAGCAGACATGAAGGGGGTATAACACTGAGCTTGTTATGTGGAAAGCTGACAGTCCGAGTTCAAGACCAGACTGCCCAACCTAGCAGTTTGAAATCATGAAAATGCAAGTAGATAAATAGGTACCACTTCAATGGGACAGTAACAGCATTCTGTGAGTCTTGGAATATAGTCATGCTGGCCATGTGACTATGGAAGTATCTTCAAACAAAGCTGACTCCCTTGGCTAAGAAGATGAGCGCTAAGGAAGAGATGAGCACTGTGCCATCTAAAGTCAGACATAACTGGACAGGAGAAACCTTGACTTTTACCTTTTTGAGCAGATGTGGCACATGCATGGACCAAGTCTATGTCAATCTGAAGGCCTCTTGTTCAGAAGCAGTAGACATTTGAAGACCATCTACAAGAAATGATTGCTCAGAGCTTTTTTCCTGCTTTAGTGCTGATGGCCAGAGGATGTTGCTGCTATGAACAAAATAATGATGTTCTGTTCTACTGTAAACATCTGTGTCATCTCTCTTTATGCCAGCTGTGATCCTTTTATATATGTGTGCAATATCTTGATGCATATACAAAATGGGTGGGGCTTGTGGGGCAGCCCTGCAATGCTACTTTCATCATTCTGACCCTCCTATAAATTTTCCTGCTCCTGAGCTTTTTTTCAAAATGTCCAGTTGACCCCTATGGCCTCAGATGCTACAGGAATTAAAAGTTGGATAAGGATTCAAGGATGGAGAAATGGATGGCTGCAGTACTTTAATATAAAGGACCCAATTTTATGCCTTGTTGATAAAGCAAAGGACTCAAACACTAAGTCAGAAGATTGCATCGTATTTTTCAACTCAGCCCAAAAATAGGCAAATGCATGTTTTGGTGGGGAGTATACATGAAATGAGTTAATAAAGAAATGGACATGTAATATTGCAGTTTTAATGGGAAAAAAATACTTGCAAAAGATGGGCAGAGAAATACATAGAGGAGAAATTCACATAAATATGCATTTGAATCTTGATTTTTATTTTTCAGCATAATTAATGTTATTAACCAATGTTTGCATTTGTTTGAAAGGCAATATTACTAAAAACAAACATAATAGACATGATTATTCCTGTCCTTTTGATCTAACATATCAAGGCACTTTTCATGTTCTTCACACAATAAGTGCACAATTTTGGCCTGGGTTTAATGGAAACTCAAATGTGTATATTAATTTTTTTTTCTATTTGATTTTTTGGGGGGGACAGATTGCTATTGCACAAGGTATTTATAACAGCTATATCCTGCTTTATGTGGTGCTTTATTATTATGCATCCACTGTTGAGTGAAATAAGTATAACATAAGCAAATCCATATTTTCAGCTCTCTCATTCTCTCTTTTCTTTATAAACCTGGCACTAAGACCCAGTTGGGCCAGTAATTAAGAGAAAGCCAGGTTTAAATCCACAATCAACCAGGGAAATTTGTGTTGTTTTAACTCAACCTACACTACTCAGCTGGGAGGGGAAATGAAAAGAGAGCTCCACATAACTCATGGGATTTTCCTGAAGGTAAAGGCAGGATATAAATCAAGCGTTTAAACATATTCAACGGTCAACTCTTATTCCTTTTTTCACCTGCCAAATAATTTTGCCTGCCAGTGCATTTCAACCACTTATTTCAGCTCTTGATGGACAACTATCTTAGCAAATTCATGTACCCATGTCATAATCACAACAGGAATATCTTCAAATGCATTCTACGTGATATATCTATGCAATATTCATACGATTGAGTTGTTGATTAATAAAAGCTTGGGAAACCTGCTTGTGCAAATTTATCTTCCATTGAGCAAGAACATTGTGGACATCAGATTAGCGCAAACAAAAAAAGAACAAAATCTCAACATCTACCTATTATACTTTCTTGCTACTGAATATAAGGACAGAACTGTGATTAATGTCAAGAGTCTATATTTTCAGTTGATTTAAGCTTAAGATAA
This sequence comes from Crotalus tigris, assembly GCF_016545835.1. Taxonomy (NCBI): domain Eukaryota; kingdom Metazoa; phylum Chordata; class Lepidosauria; order Squamata; family Viperidae; genus Crotalus; species Crotalus tigris. The sequence goes on along the minus strand of NW_024096651.1, from coordinate 255,094 downwards.
TGTAACCTATAAATTTATCAGCGCCTATCAAAAAGGGAAAACTGGCACAGCCTTCATAGGAAACAGTGTAAAGAAAGATATAAAAACCCAAAATATATAAATCCTGCTAAATACCAGATAAGATCAGCATTTACCATTGGTGGTTGGAAGGTGTCCTTCCATCTGTGGGAATCTTTTGACCCAGTTGAGGACTCTGGATATATCATATGGTAAGGCTGATCCTTCACTTTCTCTGCAGTCATCTTTGTCCTTTCTTTCCATTCCATTAGAATGGAAATATTAATGTTGAGGGTTGTAGAAGGAAAAAGTCATGGGTACACAAGGCCTACCTCCATTTTTGTTTGCAAAAATATTTTGTATATAGAAAAAAATAGAAAAGATCTGATCATTTTTTTTAATGTATATGTTTCTTCTGATTGTAGATCTGGTTTTGGTGAAGCCAGTGAACCTACCATATTAGAATTATTCTGAACCATATCCTGATTCCTTTCTTTCTTTCTTTCTTTCTTTCTTTCTTTCTTTCTTTCTTTCTTTCTTTCTTTCTTTCTTTTGTAATTCTCTTGTCATTTGGAGACTTTCAGTAATAGTAACAGATTCTGTTCTGTTCTGGTTCAAGAAAAAAATAAAGATTTGGTCTGGATTTCAGTTGTTTATATTTGGTTTGACCCTCTGATATAAAAGAAATTCTATTGGCTTTAAGGAATGCACCTGCTTGTATTCAGAGATTAGAAGGACATTCTGAATTATCTATTAAGATAATGAAATATGTAAGCCTTTGTTGACAAAATAAAGGTAAAGAAACAGCTGACTCTGGCTTCTTTAAAGGATCAGCCATTTCTGCAATTAATTAGGCTTTTTAGTTTTATGAATGTGTATAAATGTAAACCAAGTTCATTACCATTTTTTTTTATCTAAGACTTAATCAAAATGAAGGCAAGGAGACTTGCTAGCCTCTGGAATGAAATAAAAGTCTGCCAGAATGAGAATTAAATGTTAAAGAAAGCAAACTATGTCAAGCCAAGATTTCAAGTGAGCATATGTTCATTTATCATTCATTTTTTTTCTCTGTATGCAGGCTTGGGATCTTGCCCTGAGCAGGTCTTTTGCAGCAAAGAGCAATGGCTAAAAAAGGTTATCATTCTCAATAGAGTTTACTATATATAGCATATTTATAGGCAGTCTGTATCTCCATGGCAAAAATAAAAAAGAAGGAAAAATAAACATTAAGCTTGTCAAAGGCAACATCCAGTTAATGGTTTGTTTAATACAACTGGAGTATTATATTTTGTATCTATATCTCCACCTCTTCCCATGACTGATCTTATCCCTGAAATATATCTGGAGTTTTATATAAATATAAAATGGCTATGGTTTTCAGTAATCTGACTCCAAGATTAGTCCCGTATTTTCTGAGTTTATAAAAGCAACTGTAAATAGTTTGTGAAGTGAATGGCCAGGTACAACTTTGAATATATTTACCATCTAGGTTCTACACCAGACACAGTAGTAAAAAAAGAAGCATCTGTGTTTCTCTGCCTTCCTCACTTCGCAACAAAGGGGAATTACTAGCAGGTTCTCCCAGGACACCTAAGTAGAGCAGGTTGAAACTGGTCCCATTTTTCTAAAAATACAGAAAAACATTAGGTACTGTTCAAAGCAAATTCTGAGCTAAATTCAAAAGGGAATGAGACAAGATGTAGAATTGTAGATCCTTCTTTTCTTGTCACTATGAGTTACCATCTCGGCTATCCCATTAGGGGGCCTCCATTTTTCCTCAAAACTTCTAGTTCTCCTCAAGTGACACTCTGATAACAGCTGTGGGGAAAAAATCCATCATCCTTCCTGTTTTCATAGAACCATGTGCCTTCTCCTTAGTGTGTACCAGGGAATCCCACCTCAACATTACATTTTATACTGCTTAACTGACAAGTGCAAAAATAAAAATAGTGGCTTCATCAAAGAGTTACTCATGAGACAGTATACCACACACTATCTGCTGGAAGTAGCTTCAGTAGCCACCTGAACAATTTAGTTTATGGAGATAAGTTAGTGAGCTGGTAAATTTACAATCTGAACTGGAGAACTATGGGACACACATACAAAGCATATGACTTGCTGCTATTCATATTGCAAGACAGTGAGTTATAAACTTCACTGATATTATTGGTTGAAACAGTTTCTTGGTGAAGCACAAGTAGGCAAAGATGTATGGCTGCAGCATGGAAAGGTTGCTAGCAGAAATGCTAGCAACCATGGCTCATTTCAAGTTGGTTTTGCAATATGTCTGGTTCACAATTGAAGCTGAGCTTGCATTTATTAAAGCAGAGGAAGAATATCACATAATAATAATTGAGCAAAAATATTAGTTCCAAAGATTACTAGAGTTCAAAAGTAAGTCTCCAATTCAAATCTGACTTCTGGATGCATCCATCTAATTTTCTTGGCAACAGCATAGAAATGCTTGGCCATTACCACCTTCTGTAGGTTTTTAGATGTCTCAGTCAATTCAAGTTCTCTGTATTCTCTGGTGGATCCTCATCTAATTACTAACCAGGCCTGAACCTGCTTAACATAAGCAACCAGAAAAAGTCAGCCAGATATTGCTGAGGTAAGACTAATCTTGCTATCTTTTGATTAGACAACTCATGAATTTTAAATGCTTACCTTCCTATCAGCTTAGTCAAATGAGATGGGATAATTTCAGACAAAACATATGAAGTACATACATTTTAAAAAGCAATAATTTGTCTCCTGATCAATCCATCAAAGACATAGGTTATTAAAAATTTGGAATAGTGGAGATAAAGTATACCACTTTTCTCTTTTTTCCAGAAGTGATCTGTTGGTCAATCTATCATACCAATAAGTAATATACCAGTAAGGGATCTTTGAAATCTACAGGGATTTTTATCAAAAGATTGGTCTTGCCCATTACATTAAAGAATGGAACATAATCACTTGGATGTTTCAGTCTTCTTGGATTTATTATTAGTCCTTTTGGTTAAAACTTGCCATTGTATAATGTAATGGTGGTTCTTTTTAATACAAGTTTTAAAATGTTATTACTCCTGTAACTTTGTAATCTAATTCATTTAGATATTGTTGCATGTCATGTCTTGTGAAATATTACTTGAACTACCACTCTGCCCATTTAAAGATACATGTCTGTACTTTGTTGAATTGTACTAAAATCATTTCCAGATGCCTGGTGTTTTTTTTACTTCTGGTAATTTCATATTGGTATCATAGTTTGAAAAGGTTGGCTTACAAGGAGGAATGAAAGGCAAAGTGCTTTGTTAAAACCGCAAGTGGCATTTAATGCCAATAGCTAGAATGAAAATTTTCCTAATGACTTCAGTCTTGTCTAGAGTCTTCTCTCCTGCTAGTGTAATGCTCACTTTTTCTTGCTCCATTATCTCATATGCTTTCCCCCCTCAAAAACCTTTACATTACTCCATGTGTCAAGATCATTTGTAAGTTCATAACAAAACAGGAAATCTATGTAGAAAAAGAACTGTAGTTGTACAAGTAGCTCTGACCCAGAGTATCTAGAGGTGGATGATAGAAATCTCAGCTAACCATGTCAGTCGGAAATTCTTTATCATCTACATGAAATTGCTGGGGGTGGTGGTGGTGGTCATCTGTCAGTTTGGAGTCCAGTACTATTAGTATACAGATGGTACCCAATTATATACTTGACCACAAACCACTCAGGTAATCTTGTCAATGTCCTAATGCAATATCTGGAGCTTATTCAACTCTGGATGTAGAAAAACAGGGACAGGCTCATTCCTGATGAGACTGAATAGCTGCTCCTGTTGAAGAGACTTTCCAGCTTTAATTTTGGATGGGGTGCACAAAATAAGGTAATCTTGGACTCACAGCTTCTGCTGAAGGAGCCGGTGGCAGTGGTAATCAAAAAAGCCTTTTCAATTATTCATCTAATATACCGGTATATTCCTAGCGATAAAGGAGAATATTTGTGAAAGGAGGGGTTCTTAGTGATCTCTAAACTTAGTTATCCCAAAGGTGCTTTTTCATGAGGCAACTGGACTTTCATGTTTTTCTTTGAAGATGTTTTGCTTCTCATCCAAGAAGCTTCTTCAGCTCTGCTTCTTGGATGAGAAGCAAAACATCTTCAAAGAAACACAAGAAATCCAATTGCCTCGTGAAAAAGCACCTCTGGGATAACTATGACCTGGATGTCTGAGAATCTCCATAGACATCTAAACTTAGTTTTTTTTTCTTGCAGATGCTTCATTACCAAACTAACTGGAAGTTTTTAAGAAGAGATTAGACAACCATTTGTCTGAAATGGTATAGGTGGTTGAAGTAGAAGACCTCCAAGGTCACTTCCAAGTCTGTTATTCTGTTCTGTTAAAATCAGTGCTAGTAAAGTTTGCTCTCAGTTTATATTCCAGTGGTTTGCTCTGTCAGTGTTGGTGGGAGTGGTCTTGGGGTTTCTTTGTTGAGCTTGTTTACTATTTGCTTGTTTGGCAGTTCCTTGCTTAGGCATTGTTTACTTCTTATTGGTCCGATGTTAATCTTGGTGTTAATTTTGCTCATCTGGGTGTTGATTGCTGGTGGGGAAGTGTTTTAGTCTTTTTGTTCCTTTTTTAGCTTGTTGATTGTCTCTTTTGCACAATATGTAGATGCTGTTTATGTCTATGTGTCTATTGATGGCCAACTTGTCAGAGTGCCAGGCTTCCATAAATTCTCTAGCATTTTTAGACTTGGCTAGGATGGTCATAGTTTCCCAGTTGAAACTATGGTTAAGTCTGTCCAGATGTTGTGAAATTAAACATTTTTCATCATGTCGTCTGACTGCTAGTCGGTATTCATGGTTATGTTCTACTGGTATTCTGCCTGTTTGCCCTAGAAGTGGCTGTTACAGTCTTTACACTGAATATTGTAGTAGATGACTCCTGTTTTTTTTTTATTCTGGGGCTGCTGGATGTTTTGAAGGGCTTTAGTTGGTTTGTGTGCCACACTGATTTCATTGTGGCACACAATGTGTAGACTCTGCTAATGCAATCTATGTCTTGAGACATGTTAAAACTGGAAGGTGGGTAAAAATCTTTTTGAATTGAAGACAAAGTTGATATCAGTCCTTTGGACTTTATTCAGTTTTCTCCTTCCACACACCATCCCTAAATTTATTTTCTGTGTGTGCAGTTACAAGTGTCACTGGTGGAGGAGAAAGAAAAGAAAAAGAAAAAAAGAAAAAAAAGAAAAAGAGAGAGAGAGAGAGAGAAAGAAAGAAAGAAAGAAAGAAAGAAAGAAAGAAAGAAAGAAAGAAAGAAAGAAAGAAAGAAAGAAATGTAATATATGTGAATGAAGGGAGCTAAAACGTGGAGTGGAAAAGATGCAATTGAAGGTGAAGGTTTAATTAATTAAAAACCTGGAGGGCTAAAATATATGTTAAAAAGTTTCAATTAATGTCATCTACATTGTAGTGTATGCGAAAGTAAGAATCTACAAGTTGGTGATACTTGCCTGTCAAAAAAAAAATTATGTAACGTTGAATGAATCCAACTGGAGGAAAATGTTTAGGATTAAAGGATTAAAACATGAAAACCACAAGACAACTTACAGTAAATACTTTATTCAGTAAAGTATTCCATAAAATAACCATTTAGTGACATAAGGGCAGGGCCTCTTTGACTTTAGGGAACAAGCCATTTTAGAGAGAGGAAGCTGCTACTGAGAAAGTCATTCTCCATCTTTCAGACCTCCTGATCTTTTTTTATAGTGGGCATCTAAAGCATTCTCTCTTTGCTTGACCATGTAGGGCAGCCATTTTTGTACAAAGATGAAGAAAGTTCCACAGGGCTCGTAGGCAATCACTACCTCCTTGAATAGGATCCAAAAACCTACTGGTAGCCAATGCAGTTCCTGCAAATTTGATTGTATTGTGTGCTTTACCAGATCCTTGAGAAATATATGAACGTGGGAAGCAATGTTTATTGATTTAGGGAAAATGTAAAATAAAATGAGTATCAGGGACCATGGTAATTATTAGGTCAACAGAAAAAAATAGAAATAATTGAAAAATATTAAAACCTTAAATTAAGTAGATCAATTAACTTGCCTTGGTAAAAATGTCAGGCTAGATAAGTCTAGAGAGCTACATGGTAGCAGCCTTCAAAAATTTAAAGGGCTGTCACATAGAGGATGGAGCAGAATTGTTTCCAGAAACAAGAGCAGAACAATGGGTTTGAATTACAAAGAAATAAGTCATGACTGGATATCAGGGAAAAAAATCTGAACATTCAGAACTGTTCAACAGTCGAATAGATTGCTTCAAGATATGAAGGACTTTCCTTCACTGGACATGATTAAGAAAGTCTGGATGGCCATCTGTTAGAAAGACTGCAGTAGTGATTTCTTGCATAGGCCACAGGTTTTGGATTAGATGCTCTCCAAGATCCCTGGCCACCTTTAAATTCTATGATTTTATGATTTCTTGACTGTCCCATTTGTTATAGAAAGCGTTACTTTGTGACATCCTTCTGGGTTGATAGGAAAAAAAAATGTTATTGCCTTATGACATTACTCCAGAGTTTTGAGGAGTACTAACACATCTCTGCTCCTTTAGGTGGTGATTTTTAAAAGGGTCAACATACCTAATTCCTTCAATCTGCCCTTGTAGAGCTTTGTTTCTTGTCCTTTGATCATTTCCATTACCCTTCTTTCATCTAGTTTGTTTAAATTCTTCCATAAGTATTCCAGTTTATCTAAATCTCAGTAGATTCTTTCCTTATCTGAAAATTCCTTCATGTTGTCTTCTGTTTGAATTCAAATCATAGCATAGCTAGCAAAGGAGTGAGAAAGATAATTGTACAATGAAAAATGGGACATTTACAGGTACCTGTTAACTACTTCTAGATAAAGAGCTAGAACCTTAGATCAGGGGTCCCCAACCCACGGACCGTGGACCGGTACCGGGCCGTGGCATGCCAGCAACTGATCCACACAAACAAGCAAAGCCCCATCCGTGGGATGCAGGCAGCACACAAAACCATGCAGTCTCCAGTCTGTGGAAAAACCTTTCTCTACAAAACTGGTCCCTTTGCCCAAAAGGTTGGGGATCTCTGCCTTAGATCTAACTGCTTCCAGAATTTCACTGAAATTTTGTTTTCCTTTGGGAAATAAATCTAAAAGCAATTTGTTTTCTAGCAAACCTATTGCTAGAATAGCACATCAAGAAATTTAGGACCCTAGACTAGACAACAACTTTTGCAGCAACCTCGGTTATAATTTCTCTCATCCATTTTAAAGAATTGTATTTGCTGCCTTTAGTTTTGGTTTGTGTAAATTTTAAAGGTTCATTTCTTAAATAGTTGGCTTGAAATGTTGCCTTATATATTGACTAGAATAATATATACACCAGGGTCTCCAACCACTGGTCCATGGCTTGGTAGCAGACAGTAGCCTGTTGGGAACCAGGTTGCGCAAGCAGCAGGAGAATGCCTGAGCACATGAAGCTGCATTTGTGCAGCAGCATGCATGTGTGTGAAACCATCTCCCCTCCCCCCTGCTGGCAGCAGCGGTGGTCTGCAGACCCAGAAAGATTGGGGACCCTTGATATATACCAATATATCATAATATTTGTCAATTTTCCTTGGCATCCCCTTTTTTCTCCTTTCTGAAGGTAATCCCAAAACAAAGATTCCGAAGCATTTAGTTTATGCTGCTTCATATGATTTTCTATTATATAGATCTTTGTATGCAATAGGGTTCTGTTCAGCCCTGAAATTATTTATATTTATTGTAACTGTGAAGACAAACAGAGGAGGTAGACATGAATCATTCCAAAAACAACAAGTCCTTCAAGTGGTCTTAGTGATTCTTTCATTAATTATTTTGCTAATAAAGAGTTAACTTAATGATTGGAATTCTGCTGGGTTTTAATAATATGGCAGCTAATGAAGAAAAGGTAACTGGCTTGATAGAAACCGGGAGCAAGCTTGCTGCTGACGGGAACATTTACTCTGACAAAATTATGGAAAAAGTTCAGCTGATTCAAGAAAGACACAGGGCTAATGTCACAAAATCACAAGAGGCGTTTGTGTTACTGAAGGACAATAATGACCTGCAGAATTTCCTACAAAATTGCCAAGAGCTTACCATGTGGATTGAAGAAAAGTTGCTTACTGCTCAAGATACATCATATGATGAAGCACGGAATTTGCACAGCAAATGGCTGAAGCATCAGGCTTTTATGGCAGAACTTGCTTCCAATCAAGGATGGCTAGAAAAGCTGGATGAGGAAGGACAACAGTTGGCAAAGCAAAAACCCCAGTATGCAGATATTGTGTTCCAGAAGCTAGAGGCACTTCATCAATGTTGGGATATGCTGCAAGCAACCACAGAGGAAAAGGCACAGCTCCTGTTTGATGTTAACCGCTCCGACCTTTATGCACAGAGCTATGCTGACCTTAGTGCATGGATCAGTGAGATAGAGGCACAGTTAAAATCTGATGTCCAAGGGAAAGATCTCACAAGTGTTAACATTCTTCTAAAGAACTTGAAACATCTGGATGAGCAAGTCAGCTTGCAGAAGAAAGAGATGGAAGGCTTACTTTCTCAGGGCCCTCCAGTTAAGAGAGACATGGATGAAGTGGAAAAATGTTAGGTATTGTTTCTGATTGTGACAGTAAAGAGATTATATTGATGTTAAATTTAATTACAGCAGCCAGGTTGTTAGTAGGGCAATGTTGGAAGAAGGAATCTTTGCCTACATTGCAAGAATGGTTTTTTAAAGTTTCTTATTTGGCGGAAATGGCAAAGATTTCGGCTTTCTTGAAAGATCAATCGCAGGAGAAGTATCTCCTGGTATGGAAAAGATGGATAGATTTCGTACAATATAAGTTGGATATAAAAAATATTACTTAGTTTTTGAATAATTTATAATTAAAGTTTAAGATATTTCTTAGATATTTTCTTTTATTTTTATTTTTTTTTAATTTTTCTTTTTCTGTTTTTTCTTTTCTTTCTTCTTGTATTTTTTTATATATTGTTGTTAATTAATTCATAATTTGTTTAATTAACGTATTTAGATTTGTTTATGGTTTATAAGTGTTTCAAGATTCTTTTAAATTTTTTTTAATTAAGCCTGTATTCAGCTCTGGGAAGATTGGGGGAGGGGAGGGGAGGGGTGGGAGGGTGTGGGGGAGGGGAATCTTTTCTTTTTGTAAAACCTAAAAATTTTCAATAAAAATAATAATAATATGGCTTAAAATGTACATGATACTTTCCCATCTAAAAAGGAAGAAATGGGACATGTACCAAAGCTTGCTCATGTTGCTATCAGATTTTTTCTTTTGCTGATGATTCTTAAAAGATGGATGGTGGCCATAAGTACAATTTGCTCAAAGATTTGCTTATTGCTTTTCACTTAAAATATTTCTAAATTTCTTCAGCCATACACCTTCCAAGGCAGAGTTCCAAATAAAGTGAATCAAATTAATTTAAACACAATAAAGCCATCTATATTGATTTGAATAAACAATAGGCAGATGAAACACTAAAGGCAACAGACCACGCCTCGCCATTAAAACTATTGGGCAATTAATAAGTAAACAATAACATGATGCTGAAAACACTGTGAAACACTCTATTTCTTTAAGAGAATGTTCCAAAACCATTTCAGAAAGGACTCTGTTTGTAGTTCTCTAGGGAAGGTACTCAGAAAGATTTTAAGAGAGACCTGTCAAATCTGGCGCCTTTCTAGGGCAAAAGGTTCAAAGTTGGGAAGGTGGCTTTAAGATGTTATATTGTTTGGAAGTTTGGGTTCCAGAATAGTAGTAGTAGTAGTAGTAGTAGTAAAAATAATAATAATAAAGTAACAAAGTAATAAAGTAACAACAACCATTTAGGACTCAAAGGGATGGACTAGCACCTTGACTTGATAATGGAAATAAATATGCAATAATCAATGCAATCTCTAAACTTGGTAATAGGAACAAATCTGGGCATATTATCAAGATTTCTGCATTAATTAAAATTCTTCCAAGTTGATTGCAATGAGATATTGTACAGTATCTCACTGTATTTCAAGCAGGATTACTTTCTACATCCATGCATATCTATTACTAGGAAAAGTTATGGATGAACCATAAAACCAAATCTAGGCTATTTTCAAGTCAGTACATAGTTCCCAATGGCATTCTGAAAGGCAGAATTTCAAACCAGGTAGTTTGGGTTAGGGGCAAATGTCAAGTTTTCTATCTGATTTTTTTTGAGCCAGTGGCTCCACTACCTTTATTTTGGTAAATTCTTTGGGTCAGAATAATAGAATGCAGAGTTGGAAGAGATCTTGGAGGTCACTTCAGTGTCCAATGAAAGTTGGATTATTGTGTTTAAACCAGTGGTTCTCAACCTGTGGGTCGCCAAACAACGCAGTCCGCCATTTTTTTCCCCCTTTTCCTTAGCTGTGCTACTCCCTTTTATTCTATTGGCTTTTGAAAGCCAATAGAATAGACTCTCTTGAATGAGTCTAATTCTATTGGCTTTCAAAAGCCAATAGGAATTGTCCAGGCTGTCTCTGCCCTGCTGAGCCCGCCAAAAGTCCCATTCTGCACCAGTTGAGTAGTCCTCGACTTACGACCGGTTGAGTAGTCCTCGACTTACGACCGGTTTGGGGTCGCGGCATTAAAAAGGTTGAGAACCACTGGTTTAAACAGTGTTCCCAACCATGGGGAAACTCATGATCTCATGGTGGAAAGTTTGTTCTGGTATATTATGTTTGGAACATACTATATTAGAAAAAAAGCAGCAGCCAGTATGGTATGAGCCACAATGGCATGAATGGATGTTGCTGGCATAGGTTCCTTCACCACCCTTTCTAGGAAGGTCAGTGGCAGAGAGCTGATTTATCTCCAACTATTGTGATAATGGATGCTTTCAACTAGGTTTGGCTATAGCTGTACACAGCCTCAGTTATTTCAGTCTGGTTGTGTTAAGGTCATAAAGTGTCAAAGACTAATGCAAATATGATGCCAACTTGGCAACAGCTCAGCTGTATGCATGTATTTCAGGAATCTCTTGAAAACCTTAAGAGAAATTAATGGCAGCAGGTGGTCTCTGGCTTTGGGAATGAGCAAGACTTTGATAAAATGCATCACCCTCTCTTTCATTGACTCCTTTTTTTTTTTGAGCCCATTCTTTAAAGCCAAACACATGAACAGAGAGCGAAACTTCTGGGAAAAAAAGGAGAGTTATCTTATGGCACCATTTTGTTCATGTTTACTCAAAAAAAAATATATATATCCCTTGGTCTTTAGTGAATCGTTCTCCCAAATGTTATAGGATGTCATTTGCATAATGACTTTCTTCCACATATATTTATTGAGAGTGTAGAACATGGAACATTCCATGTTAGTTTGTCAGATTCTCTGTTCTGAAGCACTCATGTACTTCTCTTCTTGGAAATGTTTTGATGTTTTTCAAATATATTTTTATTCCTTCAGGCTCTATTTTGAGTGATATTGAAAAAAGGTGGTCTCACTTCTTTCTGTGAAATTATCAATGATGATTTTAAAATAATTTTAATTTTTATTATTTAAATTGCTTTTTATGTTTTATTTGCTTGTCAAAAGTCACTATGGGCATCTCACAAATTAAACTATAAATTTAATAATAATAATAATAGTAATATTAATAATAATAATAATAATATGGCAGCAAATGCTCATTAAATAAACAAATAGCTAAATTAAATTACATCAAAATAATGTAATTTCCCTTCTGCTTATAGAGATTTATAAAGGTCCAAAGGCATGTTTGCTTTTATTTATTATTGAATGTATAGTTGTCCTTATAAAGGTTTCTGATAGTGACCTGGAGTAGCCAATACAATAAAAAGTAAATTAAATTAAAAGGTAACATACCAACTGGATAAGCAGTAGTATAAAATTATTTTCAGAAAGTGCAAAACTAGAAAGCAAAAATGTTTCAGCTGTTCCATTTCTATGAGAAAGCATTGCACAAATGTCACAACTACATACATGCATCTGATTTAGTTGAAATCTGAATATGAATAAAACATAATTTAGTTCCTTTCCTTAGATGAACTGCTACTTCCTATCCTTAAACTGTCAGAAATCTAGGCCAGTATGAAATTTGCTGATTATAATCCAATCTCTTCTGCTTCAAATCCCATTTAATGTCAATCACCAGAATTCCCCCCAACTTGCTGGGTGACAAGGTCTAATACATTTTATGTATCTTAAAACTGCTATTGAATGATGATGCAAGAACAGAGAAAATACAACTTTAATTGGTACACTTAAGAATAATTTAGAATTCACTCAATTATGGGCTAGGAATAAAATGAAGACAATTTCATCAATACAATATAGAAACAAAAGATATTGCCAGGACATTGATTTAAATAACAACACAATGGTCATAATCCAATACTATATTCAAAGCAAGACAACATCAATTTATCTAAAAATGGTCTACAGATCTTGAAGATCTTGCAAAATGAAACCAGTCTGGAACAAGCCAATATGAAGAGATCATGAGTTACCATGGCAAGTTCCTTCCACTAGTGATAGGCTAGAATTGGCATTTCAGCTGAACCTGGGCAATGGCCCCTAGATATAGTTTCCACCTGGTAAATCAGCAGCTAATTAATCTGGCTTAACAAGAGACAACACTGTGGCCAACAATTAGTTTTAATGCTTAGGTTCAATATTGTCCTGTATCTTCCCATTTGCAATAGCCTCCATCTCTAGTACTATCTATCAATAGAATCTCCAGCTCAACGCAGCCCTGGGAAAACATTCTGATGATACCATATTGGTATTGATGGAGGATTCTCTCAGAGGCTTCATATAAATAATAAAAATCTGGGGGCGGGTGGATAAATGTTGAGGTGCCCTCAAAATAGTGGCAGTCAGACAAACCAATCTTTTTTTCCCCTCCAATCACGAGCTGGAACCATCCAACAAGGAAGGAATGGAACTATTGAAGTCCTCCAATCTCCAGCTCTTTCAGGAGGTCAAAAAACATACTATGATTGATGGCAGCAAAGGCCACTAAAAAGTAGTAGAACCAGGAGGGGTATATTTCTATCATCCAAGTTCCAGCAAAGATCATGCACTAAAACAATTAATGCCATCCCTATCCCATGGCTCGGCCTCCACCATGACTGAGAAAGGTCAGGTATTCTCTTCATCCTTAGTTGATTGTCTGCAATCATAGCAATAACCTTCCCCAAAAATGCAAAGATAGAGATTGGACCAAAGAGCCCCCATGGTCTATGAAAAGCCACAGCTACTTAAAAGGTTGATTTTGGACCATAAGAAAGGCTGAGCACCAAAGAATTGAGGCCTTTGAACTATGGTGCTGGAGAAGACTCCTGCGAGTCTCTTGGACTGCAAGGCGTTCAAACTGGTCAGTCCTAGAAGAGATCAATCTTGACTGCTCTTTAGAAGGCTAGATCCTGACATTGAAACTCAAATACTTTGGCCACCTAATGAGAAGGAAGGACTCACTGGAGAAGGGCCTAATGCTGGGAAAGATTGAGGGCAATAGAAGAAGGGGACGACAGAGAATGAGATGGCTGGATGGAGTCACTGAAGCAGTAGGTGTGAACTTAAATGGACTCCAGAAGATGGTAGAGGACAGGAAGACCTGGAGGAACGTTGTCCATAGGGTTGCGATGGGTCGGACACGACTTCACAATTAACAACAACAACAACAACTTAAAAGGTTGATAGCATTACCCTCTCTTGAACTGAAGCACTCACAATCCCCAGACACAGCTGACCACACTCCTTCATCAGCCCAAAGGAACTGAGAAAGGCATCTGTTAAATGCATGGGATGACAGAGTTCATTCTAGAAAGTTTCCCATTCCCCATCACAGATATAAAAGATTCCCAATTACCATAGTGATATGCTGCCAACCATGAGGAGTCAGAAATCTGTTGAATCTGCATGACTTGGTAATGAACTTTTGTGAAGTGGTTTGTATCATGCTTAAGTGTAGGATGCTAATGGCAAGGAAATGAAAGAATTGTGGACAATATGGCCTTTATAGAATCTTCTGCACTTCTGAAGAGATGGTGTGCCAATGTTGGAAAATTTCTTTGGATTACCAAAAACTCCTGGCCAAAAAGATCCTGCTTCTCTTAGATGGAAAATGTTACTTGGAAAAGAGGCAGATATTCCGTCAATATATATAGACATGGATTACATACATATTTCTATACCATCTAGCTTCCAAGACTTGAAGGTCTCATCTATAAACTTGTTTAGGCAGGGCAATTCTATCTTTGACACTGGAGCTGGTGTTTTTGTGGGAGTTGAGCTCAAGGAATGAGGTTGATCCTATAGTCATAGAATTGGTGAGGAGAGAGTCTGATTTTAGTGGCATAACAATAAATAACAATAAATCTCAGATCTCCAGATCTATATTCTGTAACTAGTCTTTCACTTACGACCAGTTGCTTAGCAATTGTTCAAAGTTACAACTGCTCCCTATTTACAACCCAGTTCCAAAGTTCCATTGGTTCCAAAGTCTGGATTCTCTCCTGTCATTTGATTACAATTTGGCTGCTCGGCAACCAGACCACATTTAAAGCCATTTGCAGTGGCTCATGATCATATGATGACATTTAATAATGTTTTGCCAAAAACTGGCATTCACTTCCAGTTTTTGGCAAAACTGGCTGATAGTAAATAATTGATTCATTTAACAACTATGCTGTTTGCTTAACAACTACTGAAAAAAAATGTAAAATTGAGTCAGTCATGTGGCTTACAGCTTTACACCCATCATGACATGACCATAAAGGATAAGTTCCATTATAATCCTAAATCAAGGACTATTCTATACAAATACTGTAATGCTAAAGTAGCTTTCACTCATGAGAAATTGTGGGTGAATATTGCTTTTGAACTTGGTATTTAACAACAGGAGTCTGAGGCACAATTATGCATTTAGCAATCTTCTTCCTAACCCAAGGAATGGGGCTATTGGGCTAGAAGTGAAGATCTGCACCTAATTGCTGGTCACCCATGTGCATTTGCTATCTTACTGCCTCCTGTCATATCAATTCTAGTCATAACTGGAAGTTTTGGACCTCAACAATATCTCCCCCTGCCCTCCATGAAGGCATCAGAGTTGGACATCATATGAAGTATCCAAAAATTGTGCATGAATGGATACAGTAGTGCCAATTCCAGAGAAAAGGAGTTTCCACAATAGTCTCCAGGTATCGGGATAGTGACAAGCAGCTCATGTAAGGATCTGATCTGTCTGTATCAAAATCTTTTCTTTAATTCCTATTTATTCCCAAATTCAGACTTTACAAAAGGGCAATCATATTAGTTCCTTTATGCTTTCTGACTATGATGAGTTACTTGTGGTTAATTGCACAATAAAGTTGCTGTCAAATCTTTCTTTCTTTCTTTCTTTCTTTCTTTCTTTCTTTCTTTCTTTCTTTCTTTCTTTCTTATCATAGCTTTTCTGTGCAAATAGAAACGTTATGTCTCTGTGATTGGATATATAAATGGAGGTTAAAGGTTAAAGGAATGACATCAAAGGGAATTATTTTAATTGATGGTTGTAATAATTGTCATAGCTTCTTTATCCAACTTTGAATTAAAATTACATTGGTTTTGTTTTAGCTGCTGGAGAAAAACAATCCCCACCCCTAATATTAAATGGGCCATTGCCCAAATCATATCCTATACTTGCCAGTTCCACATAGTTTAGACAGGTGCTCTTTGTAGCACTTTGGAAATGTGATCTGACTTTTTAAAAAGTCAAGTTGTCCTATTTGGAGCTCAGGAACAAGTCTCCATTTTGCAAATACTGTCAATGACTCTGAATTTGACCTACATGCAGGCTTGTGCTAAGATTCAAGAAACAATCCTTGGTTACCATTAAAACTGCTTCTTTTAAATTACAGAACTGTATATGCTTTGACATTGTTTAAATTATCAGCAGAGAATGACCAAACAAAGCTGATTTGTCTGAGGAGTTTGTGTAGATGGAATAAATTCATTCAGGCATTATTTTATCTGTTGGATGTATCAAAGCATGGAAGAAAAAGCTTAATAATATAGTATCAAATGGATATTGGGCTGTAAGAAATGTCAACCACCAAATCACCTGAAAAAACATTCTCCTGGACTACATAAAATTCATATGAAATTTTATTAAAACACACAACATTTTAACAAGAGAACACACTATGTTGTAATCAACAGTAGCTAGATCTTTGGATCAGACTACTGGATAGTCAAGCATTACTGGTTTCATGTTAGCTGTGTTAGTCATTGGACTTCATTGTGTACTTCATTTTCACCACACCACTGGTGCAAGAGAAGATTTACAATGCCACATTTCATTGATGGTCTGCTAAAAGAAAAATAAAAGGCAGCTTCACCATTCCATTACTGCATTGGCTTGCATAAAAATGAGAGAGAGAGAGGGGGGGGGATTTAAATTCATATACAATTGGCAAAAATTAAAAAATGATTTAAGAAAGTTTTAAATAGATTGGAAGATCAGAGACAATAGATTTGGAAGGAATATAAATTTGTTTGATATTTCTAGTAACTCCCGATGAACTTTTTGTTGAATGATAATTTCTGGATTGCATATAAATAAAAGTTAGGCTATGGGGAGAAGAGTTCTTTTTTATTTGAAAGCTTAAAAGAAAGTAAAATGTTACAGTATTAGTTTATGTTTGATGTGATGAGGTTTGGAAGCCAGTTCTTTATTTCTGTCTTCATTATGTTTTTCTTTTTCATTTCTACTTTTTTTCTTTGCTTTTCTTCAGCACCTTCTGAACTTTCAGTTTTATTTTATATTTTAGTTTAGTTTGTATTAGTTTTTACTATCTTTGTTAAAAACTTCAATAAAGTTATTTTTTAAAAAAGAAAATTGTATAACTGCAATTTAGAGCATTTGCTAGGCATTTCGTAAACTGTTGGTAAAATATGTTTCAAAAATCAGATAAGTTAAAGATTGCATGACTAAATGATGCAGAGCTTAGAAATAGTAATAGATATGCCTAATGGGAATATTAAAAGAAAAATATTTAATTTACACTAAATAGTGTACTTGGATGAGAAGTTTTATTGTTGTCATATAAGTCCATTGTGATCAGTAAAACAGATGTTATAGTTCATATTCTAAAAGCTGTAGAAAATGTAATGTCATTCTTTCATATGTAATGCAATGTTGTGAAAGTCATCAATTCTGAAAAATTCTTCATACCTGAATGAAACCAATTCTAAAAGTCAGATTATTTTTCAAATTATAATACTCTTACTAAACTTTACCAAACCATATATTCCCACAAAGTATATAGATCTTGATCTACACCTGCTAACTGGTGCAAGGATATTATTTGCCTTTTATTGGAAATAATGTTCATTTCTTCTATGGAAAAATGGTTAAGTTTTTGAAGTATGCTTTAACGTCCAGAGTTACTTTGTTTCTTAAGCAATATAATGTATGAATTTGTACCTCACCCAAATTTTGGGTTTCATCCTCTATTAAGTCTTACCATTCAAGATTTATAGGATCTCTTAATTAGAAGAGACTTCCAGTAATATGGTCAACATTTATCTTAGTTTACAATTTTGTTTTATGATTTATACTGTACTGTCTTTTGTCCATGCGATTTCTATTCTGCTTAAAGTTTCGTGGCAATTTTCAAGTGTTTAAAAAGATGACTGTAATCACTTAATGAAATATCGAAAAACTATAACTGTTATAGTATTTATAAATCCCATGTTTACAATTCATCTGATTCCACTTTTATCCTTTTCTTCTTATCTATTTTCCCTTTTCAACTTATATGGTTTTAAGTGTTCAGTAAAAAAAAATTTAAAAAAGACGGTTATTGTTAATTTGTAATAGCTTTCTGTTTGAATTAAAATGTATGTTGGCAACAAGAGGCAGAGAGTATATTCAGCATTAGTACTATGAAAGTGAACCTCCAAAGGGTACTGAAGCGTTGATCAATCAAAATACTTGCATAGGTCAAGTCACTTGTCCAGCTGACAACTGACTCACCAGGCAATGGTGTGGGATTAGATTCTTGAAATAGGGATCTTTTTTCCTGCACAGGATCATCAATTCCTCAGTCACAAGCAGCTCAGTGGTGGAGATGATCCTGGTTGCACATCTGAGAAGTAGTCTTAAACTTAGTACCATACTTGTCTCATCTTTCCAAACCCAATAGAAACCCTCTGGAGAAATGGAAAGAGAAAGACCTGTGCTTTACTTCAAGGTTATTGGGGGGGGGGAGGGAAAAGGACAGAAAGAGAAGAAGTTTGGGATGGAAACTGCAGGAATGGGGTTAAGGGAAAGAAATTGAGGACCCAGTATGAGTATCCTCCTCTCCCCCCCCCCCAAGACATCTTGACTCAGAATTCCTCAACTGTAAAAGCATCATGGCAAACTCGTTTGTGACTTCAAGTAAGTACAGTTTTCACATGACAGGGCCAAACGCTTTTGCTTTGATCCTGTCCGCTCAGCAATTCTTTTTTCATCATATATAAAAGTCATTCCACAAATGAGATTTCTATTTTTAATTTCTGAGTAAGAGAGAAAAGTCTGGTGATGTTTCCCCAGTCACGCAGCATCACTGCCCTACTCTGGATTTTGTTTGTATATATGAATGTTGTAAATCATCCAAGCAAAAGCTGGCTGCAATTGCACAGTTGCACAGCACCAACAAGACTGCACACCGCATGTTACAGATCAAAAGAAGCATCTTTGTATTTTTAGTGTGAGCTTTTATAGCTGGAAATGTAAAGCCAAGAAACTACAATTCCCTTATCAAGAAATCTCGGTAAATAAAAGACACACTACACGGCTAGCAACCCTCTTTCTCTTTTATCCTTCAAGGTTATTTTAAAAATAAATCAATACACACTAGTTTTTCACATCAGCTTTCTAGATAGAAATCAATGTTTATTAAAATACATTTTATTTGAAAGTTGGTAACGTGTTGCCTTCTTATGTGGAGTGTCATTAAAATGTCAGCCTCAAAAGTTGCAGCATGGATGTGGAAGCCCTTGTTATGGACAGCATAGCTTCCTTTGTTGTTGCTTTTTATTATTATTACAGGAATCCCATCAATGACACAGAGATTAATCTTATACATTTTGGTGCCTAATGTGTAACTACAGTTCCAAGGATGTTCTCTTCAACTCAAACTTCAGGACTTCACCCTTGCTTATTTAAACAATCAACTTTGACAGGAAGGCAGTGCAGGGGAAGGGCAGGGATTTATGTGACTTGAGCCTCTGCTCTTCTTCATGTCTTAGTACTTTACAGAGCTTTGGAGAACAAGAAGATGGTGACAGGTTGTTATTTTTTTTTCTTTTCAGAATCAAAAGCTGTTTTCCTAAGCATGAATTGTAATAGAAGCCTCATTTTTATGAAGTTTCCCACCTAGCATCCTTGTAGTATCTCTAATGTATTTATTAGCTTACAGTTAGAGAAATAATTTTAGAAATATTTAACTGGCTTCATTAAGTAGATCAATTCCAGCATTTGTGTGCAATGGTGACATAGATATGGCTGAGGAAATCACAAAGAAAAAAAAACTTCCCTTCTGGTGGGTCTATGACAATTCACCATGTCCAACTCATCATGGACAATTCACCATGTCCAACTTGTTGCAGGACAACTCACTACAGGACAACTCGTTGCTGGACAAAAGTTACACTAATAACAAAGAAATGGTAGAATAGAATCATTAAAGAAAGGATGCAAAAGGAGGGACAGAATGAAATGTGATCAACGAAAATTAAAATATTTATTTATTTTAAATAAATAAATAGATTTGTTAAATTGTTCCACAGTGAGCTGTCCCATGGCAAGTTGGCTGTGGCAACTTGTCCCATTCCTGCTTCTGGTATCTTTGGTGGTTGTTTCCCCATACACATACACACAAAAGAGTATTTGCAAGTTCCATTTCTATATGGGTAAATTTACCATACTTTACAAGTGACATTATGGGTGCAATGCTGAGTAGCAAATACAATGGAACCTTATTATAAGGCAAACCAAACCAAATAAGACAATATGAAGACAGCAAGTGGTTGTGACCTTTATCACTTAAAGCCATTATCAGTTTGGTATAAACAGTTATTGTTAGCCTGGCCTCCAAGAACAAGGAATACGAAGTTTGTTTAGATGATGTCTGCTTTATTAAACCAATGTTTGCTCATGGAAGATTTTGCATATCCTTATACAAAACAGGTGCCAGCCCATTTTTTTTTTTTAAAAAAAAGATAATCTTACCTATTTTGTAGCAATTATTGGAAGTGCTTCTAGCAAGAGAAAGAGACTTCTTTTATATGTTACAATGCCAAGTGAATAATTAAGACCATATGTTCATCTGGCATCAATCCGTTTAGCTTCCTAATAAGGAAAACAATGCCACTGACACCGGTTGAGCATCTGGACTAACATTTCAATCAGGGTCCAATATGCACAAATGTTTAAAACTGAGGGAAGGTTGTTCAAATTAGGATCAGCTGCACAAATCATTACTTTGGACTTCTGATACTGGCAATATGAAAAACAGGTTGGACTTAACTTGTTCCTTTTCCAAATAAACATCCTCTCTAATAAGAAGGGTTACCGCTGCTTTCTCCAAATGCTCTACTGATGCTAGCCACATCCAATATCTCTGTCAAGTTATAAATGGTAGAAAGAGACAGGGATACCTTGGTTAAAATTTTAAGCTCTGAAAGTGGGCAAAACTAAATCTGTAACAAGATGGATTGATTTATAACTGAACTCAGTTAACATGAGGGAGAATGTTACTTTAGAGCAGAGATCCCCAACCTTTTGGGCACCTGGGACTGGTTCCGTGGAGAGAGGTGTTTCCATGGACCCAAGGGTGCATGATTTTGTGTACTGCCTGCATCCCGTGGATGGGGCTTTGCTTGTTTGTACGGACTGGTTGCTGGCATGCCACGGCCCAGTACTGGTCCACAGATCATGGGTTGGGGACCCCTGCTTTAGAGCATCTTTCATTTCTGCCTGATTGCAAATGGAGGCATCACAGAAAGTAACAAAAGGGGGAGAAGAGACAGGAGAGAGTGCTTTTATTTATGTAAAATAAAAGTGGGGGGGAGGAGGAGGAGGAGGAGGAAGAGGAGGCGGAGGAATAATGAATTTCTTGACTGACAAGCCATTGGTCTCCCTCATATCCCACAGTGATACCTCCTTAGACCAAATCACAGCATCTTGGAAAACATGAAAACATTGTAATAGCTTTCCCACAAGTGCTTTTTCAAAAGGCATCTGGACTTTGTTTTTCCTTGAAGAGTTTCACTTCTCATTCAAGAAGTGATGAGATAATTAGATAAGAAGTGAAACATTTTCAAGAAAAAACAAAGTTCAGTTGCCTTTTGAAAAAGCACCTTTGGGACAACTATGACCTGGATGACTGAGAATTTCCATAGACATTGTAAAATTTTACTCACTGCTTCTTTGTTATCTGACCTTCAGCAATAATATGATTCTGTTTTATGCAGAAAAGACTGACTTAATGGCTATTTCCATTAATGAAAGTGATGAATGATAATTGATGAGTTAATCTTTTCCAACCTTCAGCCCCCAATAATCAGTTCCATCAGGAAAGGCTATCCTTTCTTACTCTTTGAAATTTACACAGATCTTCTGCCCTACAGTTCTGTTGTTACTGTAAAATTAATGGCATTCCATCTTCAAACAAACATACAAGCTAAGGACACTTTAAAAAATATTAAGATTTTTTTTAAAAAAACCCTATAATTTAAAATCTCTAGTACCAATTTTTATGAAATAATGTGTATACTTCATTCCTTAATAGTTCTCTACCTTCTAGAAATATACTGCTTTCAGCAAAAATGAAAGCAAAAAGAAACTCACAAAACAAACCATTTGTAAAGGCTTAGCGCTCAAACTTGATATCCTATTTTCTCTAGAATATTTACACATGTTGGTGATCCTACATCCAGCCATCAGAGTAGATTGGCTGATCTCTTCACAGCCTTACTCTATGTTCCAATAACAGCTTTTTCCATGGAAATCGTTCCTGAAAACTGGTCAGCATGTACAGTAAGAGACAAGTTTCCCAAGCAACAGAAAGAGGCATTTGGCGTTTGTCTCTGCACAATGTGGCAAAGGTTGTGCAAGTAGCTCAATGCTATAGCAAAAGATTTGTTTGATGTATTTATCACTTTTCACTTGTTTTGTTACTCCTACACCCCCCTCCACCACCTTTCTCTTTATTTAATTTAATTTATTTTTGAAACTCAATAAAAAAAAATTAAAAAAACCCTGACTACCGTTTCCCCTCCTGGGACCTCAATGTTAGGTAAATGTCCTCTTAGCAGCTATTTGTCTCGGATACTTTGCTGCCTGGTCTTTCTTCCCATTAAGTAAAGAATAAGTTTGGAAAGGCTCTAAATCACACACACACAGCCCAAGATTCTGAAGAAACACATATGTATCGGAGCTGAAATGGTCTTTGGCAGACTTAAAAATATATTCAGGGCCAAGTTCAAATGTGACCTCCCTCCTCCCATGCTCTCTCTCTGCCTCTCTCTCTCGGAGCATGGCAGACACCACTGTTTGTTTTCCCATTAAGTACACCAATACTGGAGCCAGCTGGCATGGTGGAAAAATCCAGAATGCTAATCTCTTAGTAGAAAGAAAAAGTAACATATGATGATTCTCTAAATCAGGGTCAGGCCAGACACAGTGCACAATGTAGCGTAGACAGTCTGAATCTGATCAATGTTCTCTGTCTGTAGAATTGTCTCAGGGAGCCAAAAGCCTCAGAGAGGTGCAGCAGGAAAGCTGAGAGAATGAAGTCCAGCCTTAAAGCCAAGTCCAAGAAGCCCATTCTTAACCGCAATGAAGAGGGGAACATCAGTCCCTTGATGATAGACAGAATGGATCAGTCATTTCAAAGCAGGTCTCTTCTAACGAAAGAGAGAGTTTTTCTCATGTCAGGACAAAAATGCTCATCTCTAGTTCTTCTGCTGCCTTTTTTGATGGTGGTTCCAGGCATGAAATTTGCCATGCAATGGGAATGAAGGTGGGAATCTCTTTACAGCATTGTGACAACTTATGAAACACGGGGTCATCATTATATCATGACTTAGAAATGAAGTGTCAGTCTGTGGAATATCATCAGAAAGCTTTACCTGTGGAAAAATAACCCAAAACCCAGACTTTATTTGCAGGGATTTTCTTGAACCGGCTCCAACTGTCAACTCAGAACACTCGGTTGCAACACTCAAAATTTGAAATAACAGATAAAGAGAATTTAGAAAAATAAGAAGGAAATTGTGCTGCAATACAGCAGCACTAGGCCTTCCATCTCATAAGTCATTCAAGAGGCAGTTGTGAAGCTGCATCTCACCATTTTACTCCATCTGCCATACATTCCAGACTTGACTCAAGCAAATTCTACCTTTTCTCCTGAAGGAATCTTGTGAGCATCTGGTCAACTCAGATGAAAGGTGGAGGGTGCCTGGCTAAGCAGAGAGTATGGAGTTATTATTTTCAATGTGTCTAAGAAGCTTGTTCATCTTTGGCACTGTGTAATGAATCATGGTGGTAATATGGACAAATAAGTGTGGGAAATAAAATAATTATTTTCCTGTTCTACTTATTAAAGTAGCCCTTTTAAAATTAAATTCTAAGGCGAGGGAAGGATTACTTTTCATTGAAATCTTCATATTATGCTCTTGCCCCATGTCCCAATGGACAAACAGGAAACAAAAAGCACCATTCCACACTGAAAGAGGGGATAGACATTTCCAGAAGAAAGGAGATAGACCTGAACAAGTTCTATGTTTGCTCTTTAATATAAAAATTTTAAATGAACCAATGAAGTTAACTGAATAATTAAACTAATTCCTATTATTACTCTTTTGCAAGTATTTCCAAAATGGTTTGTGTTTTATAAAAACTGCAGTTAAAAGAACAAAATAAAGATGTATGGAATGCTCAAAAGCATTGTCATGGGAGCTGAATGAAAAGGATTCCCTTACTGAGGCACCTAAAGAGGGTAGGGTTTATCTCTTATCCACCCTGACTCACCTCTGAAGCTGAATCAGATTTTGTGATTCCAAATATCTTTGGAAGTTGGCAAGATGGCTGTGTATGCAGTTTTTTTTTATACTTTTTTTCATATACAACAAACATACAAAGCAGCAAACACGCCAATACACCTTCCTCCTCCTATTTTCCCATAACATCAACCCTGTGAGGGTGAGTTATGCTGAGAAAGGGTGACTGGCCCAAGGTCACCCAGCCCAGCTTTCATGCCTAAGGTAGAACTAGAATTCACATCTCCTGATTTCTAGGCCAGCATTTTAACCAGTATACCTGGCTTTCTCTCTCACCTCCATCTCCTGGTTCCCAGTCAGCAGTCCATCTCCAACTGCTGTGTAAAGTATATAACTTCAAAGATCAATATTTTGCAGAATCGTATCTTATCCCTGCAGGCATTATACAACTCTGGAGAGTTCCATGATGAAAGGTGCCTTATGAATAAAAGGCCCTAAGCCTTTTACAAAACCCCAACTTGAGCATTTACCTTGGTTCCAAATATCCATTCCTGGTTACTGAAGCAAATAGTCTTGCTGTGCCTGATGCAATGTAAAGGCAACTGGGGCTCTGATGCTGCCCCCATATCCCTTTTAAGAAGTCACCACCTTTTTTATGTTAATTGAACAATGGGAGAGCATTTTTTCCCTAACATTCATTGCATTTGTATTAAGCAAATTGAACCCCACACTTCCAAGGATCTGAGCAGAGCATATATTAAATAAAAAGTCCCTTTTATCATGACAACCATGATAAAAGATGTCAGACTCAGAATAATGCCTTTTGCTAGAAGCTACTTAGGGAGCTTCATGGTTGACTGAGGTTTGATTCTTGGGTTTTCTACTTCCACTTCCAATGCTATATGCTTTATATGACATGAGTTATATAATTACCTTCCTTGTGAAAGGTTATAGTGAATTCTAAGAGAATTCCTTCCAAATAAGGAGCAGAGCTGTTTTTGGATTCTTATAGGCCTAAAGATAAATTATTCATTTAACTCCAGCCTCCATTTTCTTCTCAATTTATACTACAGTGGTGCTTAAACATTTGTCAACAGACAATTCTAGAGGTTCAAATACTTTTGGCATGAAGAAATAATTGACTTTGGATCATTTTCTTCAATGAATCAGTGAACAAGCATATGTTTCAGACCCATTTGTTTAAATGAGGTTTAGGACTTGGGTGAAGAACAGATCACTTTTTAGGTCATATTTATGTAGAAATATTGAAAATTCAATAGGGCTCACAAACTTTTAAGTACTTGTATGTGTGTGTGTCCATACATATTCATACTATATATCTATATAGTTCTTCATGGTTTTTTCTCTCCATTGAAGTCTGGAGCACATTAAATAGGAATTGTGGAAAAGCCAAACTATTGAAGATTCTAGAGATTTTTTAACTGATCAGTTTTACTTTCTTGAATAAAAGGAATGTATCCAAACCATTATTTTAAATACTGATCCTCACTCTAGATGACTCCCCATATGCATTGCTTGGGACAATTGCTACTTTTATCTTCCCTTAAATCAATGACCCTGCTAGGAAAAATAAGTGAAGCTGCATGATTCAGTCATTCAAGTGCTGGTCAATGTTCCTTCTCAAAGAGGTAAATAGCCACATTTATGCACAATGTTCCAGTCCTTGAGATAGAAAAAAAATATGCCAGCATAAATTACACTGTCCCAAATATTTATCTCTATTGTGTTGCAATAATGAGGTTGGCAAGTGGTGTTGTCCTACAAGAAAAATTAAGGAAAGCAATTCATGGATTTACTTGCCATTTCCCATTTGACAAGCATTTCCTACCAGAAGGAAAAGCAGCCACCAATCATGGTGATTTATCTGGTATGGGATAGGATGGAGTTGCGTGAGAATAGGTAATTTCTTAGAATGGAAGATTTCACCATTTGTCTGGGGACCAAGTCACAGATGAAGAAGTGCACCTTCCCTGTAGCTTGACATTTAGACTATTTCTAACCCCATTCTACCATGCTGGACCCATTTTTAGAAACAGTAAATTTTAATCAGCAAAATTATGGATAGAGAGACAAAAAAGACCATCTCTCCCTCAAAATAATAATAATTTAAAAAGTTTTTTTTTAAGTCTCTTTTTGGCAGAATCAGCAGAAAATCTGTAATGTCTTCATTGGTGAGAGAACCAACAACAACAGCTGGTAGAACAAAATTCTTTTTCTGAGGTAAAATTGACCCGTCCCCAAGCATATAAGAACCTAGCCATATAAGGAGTCATGCAGACAAGTACCAGTCAGATAACTCTGCCTCTAGACATCTTGGTGTCTCCTTCAAAGAAAGCCAAACAGTCCATGGAAGATAGTGTCCAGGAGAGGAAGGGTGTGCCCACAGCATCTAGAGTGACCAAAGTAGGTCCTAGACATATTCTATCCCATTACCCATCAGCCTTTTCTATGAATGAACTATGCTAGATTAGGTCCATAGCCAAAAAAATGTGTTAGGAGAAGAAGGCAAATACTACTTTAAAACTGGGTAATTATGACAATATGGCATTACCCCATAGGACAAGTTCATGCTGTGGTTACAGAGACAAAAGAAAGAGTCAATTGTTTGTGAAATGCTTGGCTATAGAAATTAGATAAATAAATTAAAAAAGAGAGATCTTACAAGGCAACAGCTGGCCTTTACAAATTAGAACTTCTTTCTTAAACTAGCCTTCTGCCAGATATACTTAGACTACAACTTCCAGAATTCCTAGTCAGCAAAACCATCTCATTCCAAAGTTACCAAACTGGGATATTCTGAGAATAATTAGTCTAGCCTACTCTGAACCTATACTAAAAAAGTTGAGTGTTGTTGCACTTTTATAGTTCTAATGGCTCTTGCAACATCTACAGTATACTACTAAAAAGCAAAACCAGCTGCCTTTTCAAGAGAGAGTTTTATCAGATTTTTTTTCTAGCTGGGTTTTAACTTTTAACAACTGCATAAGGACAGGAAAAACTTCACCTATCTAGCTTCTCCGGAAAATGCAGCTGTTTTAGATACAACAACGAGAGATTAAATAAACTTTTGTCAAAAGCATGAGATGCAAATCTGCTCCCATGTAATCATTATCTGTCACAAATCTGCCCACATCCACATGGAGAAGGCACTAAACCTATTACCCCCTGCTATGTAAGCCTTGTATTCAAGGGTTTGTTACTATAATTCCAGATTTCCACAAATGTAACATAAAAGGCATTTGCATCCTGTCTACTTGTGTGAACTGTATTAGCAGATCCCTAAACTCTGAGATCAACTGAGGACTGTCTGAACATCTCAAGAGATAATTATTTGCTTTAAAACAGTTCATCTTTTCCTTCACAGCTCATCAAGGATGAGCCCCCTCTGTACTGTCTCCAAGGCTTGTGATGAATATTGTACCTCCACTGGTGATTACAATTAACCTCCATTTGTACAGCTGATAAGGGGAAATGCAAACAAGTCATCTGATCATAGCATAACAAACTGTGGATGCCTAAATACTTTATTTAATTGTACACTTGTGATCTGGTACAAAGATTACTTTGTTTTTACAAACTGTCCATTTTAAAAATGTCTAAGATAATATTGAAATAAAGCAGGCATTTTGAACAACAGTAACTCTCTCTTGGCTGACCAGTTGGGATAATGGGATTAGGGATATAAAATAATTCCACCCGTATCTCCATGGGAAGATAATTTGGATATTTTTTTCCCCACCAAGCTTCATAGTGACATAAACATCAGAATAAAACTAAAAGAATTCCCTTTTCCATAATCAAAAATCAAGAACAACAAAAGGCTTTGAGAAAAAGGTGGACTATTGAAAAGTTGCACATAAACACTAATGTCTCAAAAATAAATAGCCAAGAATTAGCACTACCCTATCTCAATTTATGATGATCATTCAAATACTTTGGCGTCAGTAAACTCTGTAAATCCCACTCCCAGTAAAGCCTGCCTGCTGCCTTATAATAATGATAGTATGGTTGATAGGGAAAGTGAAGTGATGATCACATCAGACTAGAAACTGGGAGTTCTAGCTCCACCTTAGACACAAAGCCAGCTGAGAGACTTTGAGCCAGTCACTGTTTTTCAGCCTTCAAAAGAAGGCATTCTGAAATGAACATGGACTCAAAAGCACACACAGAAAATATGTTGATAGTAGTTTCAGCTGTTCACTCCTTAAAGTTAAGATTCTTATACAAATAATAGATAATTCCAAGTAAGTGAGTTCACTTGGACCCCAGGCCCATGCTATAACAAGAGCCATGGTGGCACAGTGGTTAGAATGCAGTATTGCAGCTAACTCTGCTCACATTGCCAGGAATTTGATTCCTTTGATCCTCACCGGCTTGAATCAGCCTTCCATCTTTCTGAGGTCAGTAAAATGAGGACTCACATTATTGAGGGCAATATGCTAACTCTGTATATCACTTAGAGAGGGCTATAAAGCACTATGAAGAGTCTAAGAGTTCTCAACCTTCCCAATGCTGCGACCCCAACCATGTGGTTGTAAGTCGAGGACTACCTGTATTTCCCTGCGGGTGGGGCAGGAGGAGGTGCGCACGCTCCGCCTCCTCTCCTGCGGCTACACGCGGGCCATCGCTCAGCAACCGCCTCGGCCCGAGAGTGCTGCGCATGCATGGTACTGCCCCCTGCGCTGGCCGAGGTGTAGCTGGCAAGCAGCAGTGACGGTGCAGGCTGACCACCAGCTGGGCCACCAGCTGGCCCAGCCCAAGGGAGGTAAGGCACCCGCCGGGCCCCATGCACGCCAGCAACCTTCCCTGTGCCTGCTGCTGCCCCGCTAGCCTTATCTTGGCCACCGCACGTTCGGCGCAGTGGCAGGCAGGCCCAGACACTCCTGGGCGGCCATGGCACATGGCAGCGAGGACACAGGGCGACCACTGGCTGGGCCACCAGCTGGCCCAGCCCAAGGGAGGTAAGCCACCCACCAGGCCCCACGCGCACTAGCAACCCTCCCTGCGCCCGCCGGCCTCCCACCTCCCCCCCCCTGGCCCTCTTTTACTTACTTTTAGTAGTTTCTCAGCAGGGAGGGAAGCTTTCCAGAAAGTTCACCTTGTAGCACCGTTTGCAGACTGGGGCTTTTGGCAGGCTCAGCAGGGCAGAGACAGCCTGGACAATTCCTATTGGCTTTTGAAAGCCAATAGAATTAGACTCTATTGAAGAGAATCAATTCTATTGGCTTTCGAAAGCCAATAGATTCTATTGGCTTTTGAACACCAATAGAATAGAGTCTCTTGAATAGAGTCTATTCTATTGGCTTTCAAAAGCCAATAGAATAAGAGGGAGTAACACAGCTAAAGAAAAGGGGGAAAAAATGGCGGACAGCCTTGTTTGGCGACCCCTGTGAAATGGTCGTTCGACTCCAAATGGGGTCGCGACCCATAGGTTGAGAACCGCTGGTCTAAGTGCTATTGTTATTCATAATTTCTCAGGATCTTGGATATGAAGTCCAGCAGTAAAGGAAACCAATTTTTAGCAATGTGATTTTTGACTCTTTTATGAACAAATCAAGCACCAAATAGGTGAGTTAAGATGGCTTCAATTTTTTCTGCCTTAAGCAGTTGACATGCATGAACCAAATAGCTGGGCTGATACTGTGAAGTATAGCTGAGGAGAAACTGCGATTCAACTAAATTTTCATTAACCAGCTTGAAGAGAAATGGTTTCACAAAGTGGTTATCTCCCAAAATGGATTCTAACAAGTCCTTCTGTTCAATCCAGCACACTATGGGAGCAACTCTCATTGAACCCAGTGGACTTACTTCTGATTGACGAAGTAAATTCTGATTGTCAATTCCCCCACCAAAGAAAGACTTAGGATGGGATATACTTCAGTCTTAGAACATCTGTTTTAAAATACATGTTTAAAAATTTAAAACCTTGGAAACCTTACAAGAAAAAGTACAAACTTTTCTCTTTTCTTTTTTTCAGTTTTTAAAGTATGTTTTATATTTCCAGCAGCTATGCTTTAATTGTTCTTTGCAAGAAATATTTCACATTTAGAAGTAACTGTTAAAGAGACTATCCAAACACCCTACTTAAGATTTTGGCTTTATGTTATTTAACTGCTGATTGCCATAAGGAAAAAACCCATTATATTATAACATGTCTCTCTTCTTTCTATAACCTATGTTGTCTAATCACCAGAGCTATAAATCATGTTCATTTTTTCAGTTTTCTGTAAAAAGTCCCTAATGCGTTTCAAATCAGCAATAAATGAAGATATTGTCTTTTCTCTAATCAAAGAAGTCAATTTGGTCATCTCATCAAGTTTCATCATCTTCACCAACCGTTCTTCCACTGTAGGTATTGCCAAATCTTTCCATTTTTGCATCTACTATAATCTCACTGCAGTTGTCATATACAAAAATAAACCCCCATGACTTTTTTTCAATTGGAAGAGAATTTGTCCAACTCTTTGTCCATCAGCCCCAAAGAAAGTCCTCTTATCTTAATTGTATATTAATCCTTAAAATCCTCTGAATCCAAAATTTTCTAGCTTTTTACATATCCACCAAATATGATAAAATATCTTTGTTGTTCACATAAATAAAGGGGCTTTATACATTCTAATCCATTTATTTGGTGACATAAATTAATGGGACATAATTTTATAAAAATTATAAAATTAAATTTTACAAAATTATGTACCATTTTTATAATATTTAATCTTGAAGAGAATTATAAAAATTATCTTTAAGTTTAAAGTATGGTGTAAATTTCAACCGTGTCAACCACATATTTTCATATTGTTCCAACTACATATTATTACCAAAATGTTTAGCCCACTTTATCATACATTCTTTCATTTGTGGTTCTTCCAATTCAAATTTCAATAGGAGTTTATATTTTAGCAATTACAGGTTCATCATTTGTGCATTATTTCATATCAAATTCAGTCTTAAAATGTTCAAAACCACAAAATATTTGTCTAGTTTAAATCTTTCTAAAAGCTGTAAATATGAAAACCATTGACAACTATGTCCCTCTGACCAGTTCATCTCATTATTTTATTTAATATACCCCTTGACAAAATTCTGGTATCTCATGATACATTAGCCACTTGTGTTTGCCTATTAATTCTCCTCTCTAAAATGTTTCTTGTGCTAAGACCCACAAAGGTATTTTTAGGCACAGCTTGGATTTATTCCATATTCTCAATATGGCACATGTAACCTAATGATTTTTAAAATCCCCATTAACCTTGACATTATCACTACTACAGAAACCCATGCCACCTAAATCTCAGGTCATTCTAACTCCAAAAGCCTTCTGTTTCTCAGCAACACCCACTCTTTCATCCAAATCAAACAGCAAGCTGCAAAATTTCAAATCCTATAAACCCAATCTTCCTCTTTCCATTGCAGCCTGTAGCACCTTTACATTTACCTCATGAGTTTTTTCCCCTTGCACACAAACCTATATACATCCTTCAGCCACTGTTTAAATGGTGTATATATTGCCAAAACAGGTGTTTGTGTGAGAGGAAAAAAATCTCCCAACATTCATTTTAACACAGAAAATTTTCCTCAACAATACAATTGTAGTTTCCTCCCATCTTAACATTTCTTTTTACCTTGATTACATGTCTTAATGAAATTATTTTGAAATAACATAGAATTTGTACTTCTCATAATGATATACAGATATTTTACTTTTTTCCACAATCTTAAAACCCATGTTATTGGTCAATTCTGTTTGATCTATTTTCATCTTTTTTGTTAATGTCTTCATCTTCTGTTTGTTGATCTTAAAACCAAATTTCTTTTACACTTAATTAATTTTTTTTAAATTCTTTTACAATGATCCACTATTGTTTCTTCCTATATCAACATTTAATTTAGTCCCTATCCTTTTAACAGAATATAATAACAGAATAACAGAAGTGGAAGGGACCTTGGAGGTCTTCTAGTCCAATCCCAAGCTCAGGTAGGAAAGCCTATATAATTTCAGACTAATGGTTATCCAATCTCTTCTTTAAAATCCCAGTGTTGGAGTATCACAACTTCTGGAGGCAAATCGTTACACTGATTAATTGTTGTAACTGCCAGAAATTATTCCTTAGTTCTAGGTTGGTTCTCTCCTTGATTAGATTCCATCCATTCTTCTTGCCCTGCCTTCAGATACTTTGGAGACTAGACTCTCCCTCTTTTTTGTGACAGCCACTGGGGTATTGGAACACTGCTATCATGTTTCCCCTTGTCCTTCTTTTCATTAAACTAGACATACCCAATTCCAGCAACCATTCCTTATACGTTTTAGCCTCCAGGCCCCTAAGCATCTTTGTTGTTCTTCTCTGCACTCTTTCTAGAGTCTCAACATCTTTTTATAGTGTGGTGACCAAAATTGGATGCAATATCCAAATATGGCCTTACCAAGGCTTTATAAAGTGATACTAACACTTCATGTGATCTTGATTCTATCCTTCTGTAAATGCAGCCTAGGACCACATTGGCTTTTTTGGCTGGTTATTTTTATAAATCAAATTCACAAGATTATGATCTGAAGAAGTCCTTGGTAATATCTCTATTTTAGAAAACCTAGCAACCAAATTCTTCAAAATTCATGTCATATCTATCTTTGAAAAGGATCTATGTTTGAGACTCTAGAAAGAGTACAGAGAAGAGCAACAAAGATGATTAGGGGACTGGAGGCTAAAACATATAAGGAACGGTTGCGAGAATTGGGTATGTCTAGTTTAACGAAGAGAAGGACAAGGGGGGACATGATAGCAGTATTCCAATATCTCAGGGGCTGCCATAAAGAAGAGGGAATTAAGCTATTTTCCAAAGCACCTGAAGGCAGGACAAGAAGCAACGGGTGGAAACTAATCAAGGAGAGAAGCAACCTAGAACTAAGGAGAAACTTCCTGACAGTGAGAACAATTAATCAGTGGAACAGCTTGCCTCCAGAAGCAGTAAATGCTCCAACACTGGAAGTTTTTAAGAAGAGACTGGACAGCCATTTGTCCGAAATGGTGTAGGGTTTCCTGCCCGAGCAGGGGGTTGGACTAGATGACCTCCAAGGTCCCTTCCAACTTTACTACTATTACTATTACTATTACTAACTGCCATTTTTCTGATACCATATGGCCACAAGTCTTAAATTATCCATCA
The DNA here is from genome assembly GCF_016545835.1 of Crotalus tigris. Lineage (NCBI taxonomy): Eukaryota > Metazoa > Chordata > Lepidosauria > Squamata > Viperidae > Crotalus > Crotalus tigris. The sequence goes on along the minus strand of NW_024096651.1, from coordinate 221,846 downwards.
AATAAAATAAAGTGTTTGGTCATTTGCCTTGAGTGATGTTAATATTTTTCTTGGATGTTCTTTTGAATTGTGGAGAGATCATTCCATTCAAATCTCCCATCAAACAAAAATTCTCATAAGAGAAACCTATTAATGTTTTTATTAAGTCCTTTATAGAACAGTACGTTTTCCTCGTCTGGGTCATTAATTCACAATATCAGAGTCTTATTCTTATGCACATTAATTTCTCCCCCAACAAATCTTCCATGGTCATCAATCAAGTTATGGTTTTAGTTGGCAGTTTATATAGAAATAACTCCATTTCTTTAGTTCCTTCTGAAATAAATTCTTCATTCAAAATTTTCTAAGTCAGATATTTTATGTTCTTTTCTCTAATATGTGTCTCATATCTTTTTAATTTTTTCCAATAATGATGTTTTTCACTTTTGAGAAACATTTGTTCCATTTATATTCTATATTAAACATTTGTAATCCATAATCAAACCAAAAATTTAGAAAACTCAATACCTGCAGCATCTAATTCACTCCTTTCAGTTTTCTGTTGCACCTGTTAAAATTTAATGTAGTCTCAGCTGATATTTTTGTTTGAACTTCCTGCAATTCTTTTTTATTTTTTTTTCTAGAAATTCCCTTGCCTTCTGAACAGAATTCAGTCAAAATTTCTGCTGTTTAAAAGTAAAAACACATCTTCTAATTTATCCTATGAAAAATTTTCTGTTTTAATCTTTCAATCAAAAAGAATACTCTTTTCTCTTATGCAAAATTCTAATAGGAATCTCTTTAAGAACAATTACAGAAAGAATATCATAGTCTAATTATTTTTACTATAGTAGACTAACCCAGCTATCCTCCTACATTTGGGACTTCTATGGATATATTAACAATCACTTATATCCTAAATTAATAAAATTACTTCCAGAGCTTCAAAAAAAAAATCCTGCAATGTATTAATTTCAAACACTATTGTATAGGCTATACATTTGATAATCATTTGTTTTTATTCTTATGGCCACCAACATCTGCATAGAATGGCAGGGAGGGGACAATATTTGTATCATACCTTCATTAGCCAAATGACATGACTTATGTACTTGTATCAGACATTATAAGTTCATTAATAATTTTGGTATCTATGCGATGATCTCATGATGCACATACCATTGTTTAGATGTTCCTGGGATTTATTGTAGAAGTCACTGCTTATATCTGCAACAATATATTAGGCTATACACAATAATCTCACCTCAGCAATTGAGGTGAGATAGTTATTAACTCAGGTACAGTAAAGCAAAAGGCTTCAGCTGAATCAGTTGTTTGTGTTGAGCCCTTTCTAGCTATTAGTCATGTGGATAATTTCTTCCTATTAGAGTCAAGGGGACACCTTTTTTTCAGTCCAAGGACTACATTTGCACTTTAAGTTGTGTATTAATGGCTAAATTGAAAAAAGGTGGCATGTGACTCTAGATACTGCTTACCTTTATGTTGGAAGAATGGTAATATTCATTAGAATGTCTTTATAGCATGACAATGCAGGGAGAGAGGGAGTATATTAATAAATATTTGTTCAATTCAGGCTTGTAAATTTCTTACAGAGAAATTGGATTACATGGTCTGTGCTGGTTGTAGGAGGGTATTGCTGGCACAGGATGAGGAGAAATTTCAATCATGTTGGAAGATAATGTTTTTCCTGTGCAGGGAAATAAGACCATCATTTACCAATTCTGACTCTTTACATACATAGTTAAATCAAAAATAAAGACTCCTGATCCAAACTCATTGTCAAGCCCCCAAGGGCTTGGCATACATATGGGGACGTGGGAGCACGTTGAGCACACCCCCCACCCGTAATGACGCAGTGATACCAGCAGCCCCAGCCCAGGACTACACCAGGCATGGACACGGGGCTGTGCGCCGTCCTGACTCGCTGCTCGCTGCCGCCGTACCGGTCTGGACGGCCGCAAGCCAGCTTCCGGATTCCGGCTCCTCCGACCACCAGCTGCTGCCGGAGCGCGCCCATCAGCTGCTACAGGAGCATGCCAGCTTCAAGCACACCGAACCCCAGCTGACGCCGGCATGCTGGGGAAATGCCGACGCACAAACGCAGCAGCCCAATAGGACGGAGCGTAGCAAAGAAGAACGAAGGGGGAAACCCCGAAGCACCCCACAAGCGTGCTCGGAACGGGCTGGGGGTAGGGAATACGTACCGGACCAGTGGAATCCCAGCTGGGGAAAAGTGGATGATGGAAATAACACACAGGGGTTGGGCGACCGGGGAGGGGAATGCGGAGGCGGGATAGCGTCGGGGAAAGGAAGGACACAAGGTGAGGGGGAGGCATTTATTGAATTTAGGTGGATGTCGGTTTGGGAATGGGGGTGGGGAAATAGGGTGTGGCACACAGTTATAGAGCACCGGAGAACTACCACTCCCAGTGCTGACTTCATTTCATCCTCTGAAATAAAGTAGTGATGAGCTCGTTGTATACCGAGTCAAGACCTAGCCTCTGGCAGAACCTATGACTTTTAATCTATTCACTGTTATGTTGTCTATCTCATCTAGTTTCTCTGATGGATGAGGATGAAAAGACCTCACTCCAGTTCGGAGGTCTCAGGACAAACATCATTAACATTAGTCACCTTACCCTGAGCAATTCCAGCTGCTTCTCTATCTCTTCTTTATTTGTTTTTTTAAATAAAAAATAACATTGCCTGCAGAAGCTATAATTAAATCATATCAGGGATGCTATACTAATTCGTTTGCTTAAGACAAAAGATAAATTCCTTGCTTGAAATCTTGTTTGTTTCAGACAAGATTTGAACAAGGAACATCTTGTTTTCTGGTTGAGCATGAGCAGTCACAGATTGTGTCCACCTGTATGTTAGTTGGAATCACTTTAGCACAGAAGAAAAAAACATTCTGGCCTTAGTCCCCAGCTCTGGGTTACAATCTTTCAGTTTTCCATCTACAGTGTCCAGGGCAGCACTATCAAATATAGCACCGACTTTATGAACTGTCCTCTAAGCAAAAGGAACATCCATTAAGGAGACCTCATAGATGTTTGGTGCACCTGGGGATGAGGAATATATTAATACTGTCGTTAGAGTACAATTACCTGTAAACCTGCCTTGTAAATCTATCCCTCAGCAGCTTTTCATGAAGAGATATTTTCCATGTCAATAGCTTTTGTACATGTGTTATGCTGCCTTGTTCCCATTAACTCAAAATACCAGGAGCCATTTCATGGACCCCTGTGCATTCATGCCTCATTGACTGTTTCATTGGCTGATGATTTGCAGATGGGAATGATCTATTTTAGTTTTAGCACTACAATTAGATGGTTTGTTCCTCTCCCACTTGTCAGTCAGCTCAAACAGGTTTTTTTCCCCACAAAGACAATTAATATATTTAGCTGAGAACATCAACTGTTAAGCTATCAGATAAGAATAAATCAAGCAAACATAAATGTGCATGCATGTGTGAACCAAGCCCAACTGTCAGGAATATTTTGCTGGGGCACAAAGAAATATCTGAGGCAGAAACCATTTCAAGTAGCACTTGTCTTTCAGAAGCAGTTTAAAGGACCTTCTCAATGATGATCTTTGATGTTTTGAAGCAAACCTGTTATCAGGAAAGAAATAAAAAAAACTTATTTATGGATGGGGTAATCCATTATCAAAAAGACATTGTGTGTGCCTTTCAGCCATGTTTGGCTAACTCTCTGGTGGTGAAGAACATTATCAAATCCTTATCTAGTCTTCCCTTTCTCTTCATAGGAGTTAGTTGCTAGCTCCCAATCACTCTTTAACCATGTTCTGTTTGATCCTTACAACTAGATCCATGCTTATGAATGGTCTGGTTTCTGGGACTTAGAAAAGTTCCTTCTGTTCCTGCAGCTAAAAACTGCATTTGCTGTCTTTCCACTGCATACCTGTATTCAATTTGTAATCAACTATTCCTTAACATCTTCCTTTTTGTTCTAATATGTAATTACAAACATGAGAGAGAATCCTAAAATATTTGTAAAGAAAACATTTGAAACAATCTAGGGTCTAGAAAGGGGTAGACATTCTTCACTTGTATCCATGTGTGTGTATCCATATATGTGTGTGTGATTAAAAATGTAGGGACCTCCATTGATATTCATGTGAACTTGCTCACAGTTTACTGTATGTTCATCAGTCTTCTAGGTTTTTTTGTTTTGTTTGTTTCTTCTGGAAAAATTGACATTCCTGTGTCATTAATTTGTTTCTGGAGAAAAGGGGAAATCTGCTTTAACAGCAGAATAAATAAAGCTAAATCTAGACTGCCTTAGCACCAGGCTAAAGGTAAAATCATGAAAACATATCCCTCAAAATGGTCAATAAGCTATTTTTGTCCCATGGAATTTAGAATGTAAGGATAAAGCTAAAGCTAGTGTGAGATGCTTGTCAAGAAGAGGTCTATGGATGTTGTTTTCTGGCAATTATTGCATTATTTTCAAGTTGCCTACATTTCAATATCTTTCTGATCCACTCTAAAATCTTCTTAAGTATTGGTGTCAGAGTAATTAGTCTATAGTTCCCCAATTATCCTTTTCCTCCAAAGATGAAGACAGAGACATTTGCTAACCTACAGTCTTACTCTCTAGGATTTCTTAAATGTAATATATGAAAGTCTAACTATATCATCAGGTTTCACCTGGTTTATGAAATTTAAAATCAATCAGAAAAAATCCTGAACATTTTTTTTCAATCTCAAGTATTAATTCACAGTTGCTTGGTGGAACATATGCCCTTTTTCTGAAGACTGAGATAAAAGAGAAGTTTAAAAGTCTCATCATTTCCTCATGATGTATCACCATGTTGTCTTCTTGACTGAGAAGTTAGTATACTAATTCTTTCTCAACTTTTTATATTGAACATATTGGTAGAAGACCTTAGCAGCTTTTGCCAACTTTATTTCATTCTGACCTCATCCTTATAATCACATGCTACTACATACTACTATAGAAAAGTTCCCTTTTCTATCTCCTACTTTGTGCTTTACCTGTAAAAAACTGAACTTTTGTGGAACCACATTGGCTTGTTCTGGTTTGCCTTGTCTTCTCAGAATTGTTTGCAATTTGCAATTTCTATTTCCTCTTTCCAAGGAAATTTCTTCTATCTTGAGCTCTATTTCCTAATCCTACTTCTTCCATGGAACCTTATTTACTGTTGCTCTGAATTATTGATATCTGCTTTCTTGAAATTCAAGATATAAATTAAGTTATACTCAACTTTAGTTTCTCTGCATCAGACATGTCAAACCTATAACATCACGTGACATCGTGAGACATATCAGGACAGTTTTGCCGTTGCTGGCAATAGGGTGGGCGCTGCTTCTGGATGATGCATTCGCCTGCAGGTCAGCAGTTTGACACCCCTGCTCTACATGGTCACTTTCCTTTATTTTCCTGCTACCTCCATTTCATGGACTTCTTCACTATTGATTAGTGTCAAGTAAAGAATTGTTGAGGCATTAGTGCTTTCCTTCACTCTCTGAAAAAGAAAGTTGTCAGCAAAATAACCCAGGAAATTGCTGTAAAAACCATACTTGGCAGTTTGTCTTGCAACAGATGTTGAAATTAATTAGACTTCCCTATTGCTATTATTTTATGCCTCTTGAAAGGATCTACAGTTTGCTTCTGGAAAGTATAATCCATGTCTTCCTTTCACTTAGGCAAGTGATAGTATACAGCAGTAATAATACTGCTTTTATTCATTCCTCCAATTATTTTAACTCTCCACACTATTACCAAGTTCATTAGTTTTGGGGCAAGTCTGGATACCTTTAACACACACAGTTTGATTCCTCCTCCCTTTTTGTTGCTTCTGCTCCTTTTGAACACATTGTATACTTCAATTACTGCATTCCTATCATGAGAGTCATTCCACCAGGACTGACCTATACCTATTAAGTTGTATCTGCCTCCCTGTTCTGAGAGTTCAAGCTCATCCTGTTTATCTTTCATAGCATTTGACCAGAAAGTCCATTAACTTATCAGCCAATACTTTTACTGAGTAATTTAATTAGGCCCCCTTATGGGTATATTCCCACTTTCTTCTACCATGGGTAAGTCTTCAAGTGCTTACCAAATGGACTTTGTCTCTAACTTCCAAACATTCAATTTAGAGCCCTCCTGATGAACCTTATCATATTTTGGCCAAACATATTTTTACTAGTCCTTGTGAGGTTTTATTCCTCATATAGTAATAGTGATTCTTCAACTATTGTGATTCTTCTCTTTTGTTTTCTTATAGAGTGCAATTCAGAGATCCACACTCCTGTCTCCCATTCATAAGCTCCCCATTTTTCCCTTTGAAAGCTCAGATTCTATTTCTTTTGTGAAGGTTCCAAAGCTGCTTCTGACTTCCAGGCATTAATTATCAAGATATGTGATGATTTTACCATCACTGAATATGTTCAAGCACAAGTTGAATGGAGGTTGGTCAAGGAAACTTTATCCTGCACAGAGCAATGGATTAAACCTGAAGCATTAAATGGTTCCATTCCATTTTCTGATTCAACAATTCTATATACTCTACAGTTCTAAAGAAAACAATAGTGGTTCACCATGGATATTCAAATCAAAAATATGCTTCAAATGTTAATAAAGAAGATTAATAACACTATGAACACATTCCACATCTACCAAGAAATAGTCAATTTCACTGCAGTGGTAAGATTGCACCATAAATTTCCCATCAAACTCTAATAGCTAACAAAACTAAGCCCCAAAAATAGAACAAATCCCAATTAATGTTTAGAATGGCTTCTGTGTAATTATCATAAGATGGTTAAAAAAATACTTAAAGGATAAATGTTCTAGCAATTCATTGCTGTAGGTCAGAAAAGTAAAGGAGATATATGAAAACTGGATTTGCATGTCATATTTTTCATCCATCATAGAATTAGCAGATTATATGGGGAAGCTTTAATCTCTAATCTCAGATATTTAGATCCATGTTAGTGGTACTGCTATCTTGTGATGCTGACAGTGTTTGTCAAAGGGATGTAATCATATTGCCACATTGTTATTTCAGGCTTTTCTACTTGGGTTTGGACTCCCCTTCCTTCTGACAATTAAGCTAGGCCAATGATTTTTCACTGGTGTCTGCTTTGCATCCCTGTTATGCACTCAACATGTTCTATAAGAAAAGGTTCTAAAGTTAATAGGTCAGCCTGATTCCTATATAATAACCTACTTCCACCTGCCAGATAACAATAATTTTATAGATATTCACAGCTTCTAACAATAATTAATTTACAAGTAGTCTTCAAGGGCTAGTTTGAAAATTAGAGCCTGTGTTTCCACATTTCAATGTTTTCTTTTATAGTATTTTAGAAAGATCATTTCATTACCTTACAATCACAGAAATTTCTATGTTGGACTGAGAGCGGAAAGACTGAGTCTCAGATCTCTGTTCAGTTGTAAAGTTCACTGCATAGGTTTGGACAAATTACATAAGTGCTGCCAAGCCAATTTCATACATTACTGTTGGAATGAAATTATTAAACAAATATGGGTAGTTATGTGTACTTTTGAGGACAAGTAAGAAATAAATAAAATACGCATAATTGGTTTTCTTGCTAAGGGCATTTTTTAAAAAATGTTTCATTCTAAATACTTATATCATTTCCATACAAAAGAAAAGCTGAATTGGTTAAATAGGAAATCTCATTATTTGATAAGGCATGTATTAAAATGACAGGACAGGATCATGAGCTAGAGAATCAAATTCCAGACCAGGGACTTGAAATATTCTAGAATTCCATCTATTGTCTTTATTCTTGACTTGGTGGGGAGGGAAAATGTAGGGGGGGGTAGAATCAGAAGAGAAATGGATTCAATTGATGGGAAAGGAATATGACACACACAACAAATTAATTACCAGTAAAACATGAAAGAAATACTGTAGGTAAAGATGAACCTTTAAATGGGAAGCACAAACTTTCACAAATCTTGGCAATACAAAATATATGGGCTTTGATTAATTGATCATTACTTTCATTAAACTTCCCTTCCAGGAGCATTCCAACACTTGACAAAGTTTTCTATCTATCACATCTAAAGGACACTGAATAGAGGAGGAAATAAAGCCAGAGGAATCTATTAGTTAGTTTTACTACATATGTGTATTCTAGCATTCCTTGGATTGGCATAAAACTCTGCTGGCACAATTTTTATTGTCCTGACAATTGAACTTTAATTTGCCTCATAATGGAGCTTCTAAACGGCCTTGTTCTAATAACTTTAATGTAGGACAATTTAAGAGTAACATCTGATAGATTTCCCTTGGTTTTTTCCCCCCATCTATCCAGAATTTTCTTTCCCCCCCTTTCCCCCCTCTATCCAGTAGGAAAACCACCAGCAACCACTTTACTTTACCTAGTAGGAAGGTTTGGACAAGTGTGGGAATATTCTTGAGAGAGAGATTTAATCTGCCTTTTAAGATGCTCAAATGACAAGTTGCCAATGTGAATGTGCTGTTTGCCAGTAGTCTGCCCCTCAGGCTATTACAGAACAAGGTTTACTGGAAATTAGGTATTAATATATTTTACTGATTCCAAGGTTTGCTTGTGCTTGTGCCAATTCTGCTGGTGGTCTCAAATGAGGCATCTCAGTGACCAAAAGGAGAGTTTTATGGATGTTAAAATGACAACTTTGGTGGAACAACCAAATCCAATGAATGTCACAGAATATTCTGTGGGTTTGGATACAGATTTGCTCATCTCACACCACAGTAAGAAAGTTAGAAGTCTGGCACCCATGCCAAATTAAGAGATTATATAAAACTTTATACATGATTGTCTAAGACTTTATATAAACAAAACTGCTCTGCAAAAACATAAAGTTTGTTTATCTAGAAAGTCATATATTTATACATACCAAATATCATACAGAAGTCATGGAAATTTCCTAAAGCATTACATAAGTACACAAAGATAATCCTCAAAGGCTTAAGGAGATGACATTTAAATTCTTGATTGGTCCAGATTTCTGTATGTATGTTCAACAAGAGGCATTTAGGTACATGAGTTCTTTCAGCTCCACATTATCACTGCCTAAGGTAAGTTCTCCAGCAGTGACCTGACTTTGCTTCACAACAAAAACAAACAAATGCTTTAAAAGAGTAAAAGGTGTAATCCCATTAAAGGCTTCTCATTCTCTCTGATTTCTTCCTGTTCACCCAACTTATTATTCCTGGCAGTACCCAGATGTCCCTGACTGATTTCAAAAAAGCTAAATAGCATTAGAGCTGGTTAGTAGTTGGATGGGTGACCACCAGAAATACCAGAAGTGCAGGTTTGATTGATAAGTCAAAAAATTCTCAGAAGAAAGCAATAGTAAGTCACTTCTGACCTGTACTCAAGAAAACCACACAGACATGCCCATGTAATCATCTGAATTGAGTTTGACACTATGGAGTATTTATTGTCATGTGTCTAAATATCCATTAGATATCTGGAAGACAGATCACCAAATCCACGAAGAGGAAACTGCTTACTAATATCTTGAAAGATTAACATCTGTCTATTCCACCCGACTCTTTGAAAAGGCCTTGATAAGTGGATAAAAATGCCAAATTCAATCTAGACATCTGACTGACTGTGTCACCAGTCATAATAATTGATGAAATTAACATGCTGCCCATTCCCCAGCAGCTCTGAGCGATTATGAGCTCCAGTTCACCACCATCCCTTTTGTATACCCAAAGTAATGGTGAAGGGATTCATTTTTCTTCTGCTTGTGAACTTTGGGAGATATGAAGGCTCCCGACATTTCTTGAAAACCTTTCCAAAATTGGAGTGATTTTTACACTGGGGGCAACTAAGGAAATCTTAAACATAACACAACACTCTTCCCATCCCTGAACCAAACTCTAACTGCTTTTTCTTTTTTAAAAACGATCTCCTAATTTACCTCCATCCATTCTGATTTTTGTTGGATATAAAAAGGAAATATAACCTCTTCCTAAAATGGGAAGTGGGAGGAGTTCAAGGTGTGAGAAGTGAACAATGAACCAAGAAAATATAGATACTAACTGACAGGCAATTCAGTGCTTCATTACTAATTGTTTTCACCATCTCCAAAACACGTCTTGGTACTTTCCATAATGGTTGAGAGCGCTTTGAGAATTCTTTTAGAAAAGCTCCCAAGGTCACATATATTTCATGCACAAAGGGTGGAAGGTAGACAAGTTCTCAGAATAACTCACAACCTGTTTACCAACATGCAGAGATTTTTCCGAAAATCTGGCCATAGACAGTTCCTGTCTATTCAGAACCTAGAACATTTATTAAAATGTTCAGTTATTTCTGTAACAAATAAATGTACATTTGCTGCAGATCACAACCTCCAAAGGGCCTTATGTTTCGGCTATCATGCAAAGAAATGAAATATAAATATAGCCATTTACTGCTACCTCACACTTTTGCTTGTTTAAAAGTCTAAACTTTACTGTAACCTTTCGCGTTTGTTCAACCGTATCAGTGGAATGCTCTAACTCCTCATTTCCAGCTGGCTCATCCTGTTATTGCATTTAAGCACCTAATAAAAACTCATTTGTTCTTCAACCAAGCCCTTCAGCATTCTCTCCTGTTTCCTTTTTCCTGGTATGTCCTACCCATCTCCAAGTTTATAAAGCTGAAACCAAAGCCTGGCATTTTATTCTTAATTTATATCACATCTGATCATTAAAGGCTCTTTAAGCCAGCCTGAAAATTGGTGTCTTTAATGAATTTAATGTGTCTTCTATAATCATAAGACTGACCACTGAATAGCCTGGATAGGAATAGTAGTAGTAGTAGTAGTAGTAGTAGTAGTAGTAGTAGTAGTAGCAGCAGCAGCAGCAGCAACAACAACAACAACAACAACAACAATAATAATAGTCGATAAGAAAGACAAAAAAAGTCTGAATAGTGGACATGGCAGTGCCTGGGGACAGCAGAATAGACGAGAAAGAGCTGGAGAAGATAACAAAATACAAAGACCTACAAATAGAAATAGAAAGACTGTGGCAAAAGCAAGCAAGGGTAGCACCAATAGTCATAGGCGTCTTGGGTGCAATCCCAAAACAACTGGAGCACCACTTGGACACCATCGGCATTGACAAATTCGTCATTAGTCAATTGCAAAAGGCGGCCTTACTAGGAACTGCTTCCATCCTGCGACGATATCTGTAATACCATCAAATATCCACATCTGCCTATACCAGGTCCTTGGGAAGGACTCGATAGGTAGACAAAAATGCCAAATCCAATCTGAACATCTGGCTGACTGTGCGATGAATAATAATAATAATAATAATAATAATAACAACAACAATAATAATAATAATAATAATAATAATAATAATAATAAATATATCTGTAGTCCAATAAAATCAGAGAGCACTAAATTGGAAAAGATATTTTAATTCCTTAGAACTCTAGATTTGGCCTTATATGGCAGCCTTCATACACTGTACTAGTTAGATGGCTGGGACTTCTAGGAGTTGAATTTCACACATCTTAAAGTTCCCAAATTTGAAAATAACTGTTCTAATTTATAGGTCTAGGTTTTATTTAATTTTAAAAAAATGTATTTAAAAACTTTTTAGTTTGCTTTAAAATTTTAAAATCCTGGTTTTGTTTATTAAAAATTGAAATGGTTAATCGAAAGACAATAATTAAATCAGTAAACTGGAGTCCTATATCTGAATTCCACCCACTTTGTGTGAAAATTCTGCAATGACAACAAAATGCTAGAAAGGCCTATGACAAATATACGTGCTCCATTGTAAAATGTACATTTTCCCTCCCGTTTCTTGGTTTGTTTTGATCATTTAAAATAACTACATCATTATTATATAAGACATCTAGAAGCTATCTGGCATCATACCCCAACAGAAGCTGTACTGCAGGATCCAATCTGGGTCAGGATCAGAAATTTAGTCTTCCAAGGTTTCGGACTTGTGCTGGAGCCCATCCTCAGAAGCTGTATTCTTTGGCTGCTTGGCCTGAAAATGCTTTTCTATTTTTTGTTCCCCTGCCAAAAATGCTTCTCAAGGATAGCAAGAGGATTTTTCAACAGAAGACAATATATGTAGCTTAGGGTTGAACTACAGAGACCTTGGTGTTCTCTAAGCTTGGTTGTTTGCTTGCAGATGTTTCATTACCCAACTAGATAAACATTGCAAACTCTGATGATGTTACTTAGTTCAGGAGTCCTCAACCCCCGTCCCACGAAACTGGGCCATGTGAGTGATGGGCAAGCACATGCGTATGCAAAACTCCACTTATGTGAGTGGAGGGTGCTTGAGCAGAAGGTGCTAGTGCTCAGGCGCAAAGCTCCACTCGCATGAATGGAGGGCACTTACACATGAAGCTCCATTCGCATGAATGGAGCTTCACACACGAGCACTCTCTGCTAGTGCAAGTGGAATTTTGTGCACAAGCACCCTCCACTCAAGTGCCCTCCACTCATGGGAGAAGTTCCATTCATGCGAGTGGAGGGGACGCGCACCTGCCTCTCACACCAATGGAGTGTGTGCATGCATGTGCACCTGCCACTCACATGTCCCCCCCACCTGTGCCAGGCCACCAAGCTGGAAAAGTTGGGGACTACTGACCTAATTAGTAATAAAACATCTGCAAGCAAACAACCAAGCTAAGTGAGCACCAAGGATTCCACAAGAGCATTTTTCTTCAATGCTTCTTTCCACTTGGTTTCTGTTGGTTTCAATATTCTGTTGTTCCCACCCATTGTGTTCTTGCTATCCCAACCATAATCCACTTTCTTCCTGACTCTCAACTACCTTTTTAGCATCTTCCTCTTCCTCCTCCTCTATCACATGCAGTCACTGATCTAAACTGAATTATTTTTTCAAAGACCCATTGGGATAACTCTTTAGCTTCAGTTTTCTGCTGTCTCTCCCCTTCTCCTCAATACAAACATACCCAAACTTCATGTATTACAGACTTACTGATGGTTTTTATACCAGGTTTTGGCTGGTACAGACTCCACAAATGTCAGCCGATTTTATTTGAAGAAATGGAGTTGCAAAACAGTTTCTTGTACATTCTTGTACATGATTTCTTGTACATACATATCCATCTATGTTTTTCTTTTTTGAGATAATCAACATTATTCAATGAAACAAAAAAAGTAAAGAAATGAAAGACAAGAGATTAAAAAATGAAAAATATAGAGCTAAATCCAGTTTGCATTAACATGGTTTGTTTGCATTAACATGGTTTGTTATGTTTCTCCATATCTTTCTATGCTTGCAACCATCCTTGCTTCCACCACACCATCCCACCCTTCATGTGTTGCCTTTTGCTCTTTAAGCTTCTCAGGTGTCTTGTTCTCAGAATAATATCAACCACCAATAATATCAACTTTCTCAGTCTTCTTCCTTTTCGTGCAATCACTTTTTCTTCATGTATTTCTCTTGCAATTCAGTCCTCATACATTTTCTCTATAAACCACACCCACATGTGATTTCATTCACGCTGGCATTCAACCTACTTCAGTCTATCTGTTCTTGTTTGTTACCCATATTTCTTAAGTAAGCCATCCCAGTCTGGTTTCAATTTATTTTTATATTTCTCTTGACATATCCAATTCTCCTTTCCAAGTAACAAGGTGGGCAAAAGCTTGCTCTTATACACAAACATTTCCTCTTCTTTCAGCAAACATTCATTTCTCATAACACGTTACCCACTACCAGTATTTGTGTGTCTTAAAATCTCTCCACTCACTTTCCCGTTTTAGTCAATACTCTGTCAAGTTCCCCAAATTGCTGTAGTTTATAGTGTATTTATATGTGCTATAGTTTTTCACAATGTTTGTATAACTTTCAGTCATGCATTCCATTTTCCTTGTCAAACTCAATTACTTGATCTTTACTACATTTTCATACTGTGGGGTTAAACACTCTATTAACCGAAAACAATTTAAGTTCTCTTCACTGACAGCAAGGCGTTTTCTGCACGCAAAAGTGCATATACGTTCACAATCCAGCCAGCATATCTCCAAATGATCCATAAATACATTAAATAAACAAGGGAGCCTCACAAAGTCTTGTCATACTCTTTGTTCAACTGGTAAACATGTCCATTAGCTCCATTTCACTGGCCTTTCTTTCCAAGCTTTAACTTTCCCTGTGCTCTTCTTCTATTTTAAAATATCTTGCTCTGCCCTCACTGTATCAATCCTGCCAATATTCCCACAGCTTGAAATATGAATTGCTGGAGAACTTGCAAATATGCCCAATTTTCTCAGTCCAAAATGCCAGAAACATCATTTTTAAAAATAATACAGTACAGCAGAGGTCCCCAACCTTTTGGGCACCAGGGACCAGTTCTGTGGAGAGAAGTTTTTCTGCAGACCAGAGAGGGCATGGTTTCATGTATTGCCTGCATCCTGCGGATGGAGCTTCGCTTGTTTGCATGGACTGGTTTCTGGCATGCCAAGGACCGATGCCAGTCCGCGGACTGGGGGTTGGGGACTCCTGCAGTACAGTACCATACACATCCAGGTAAGTATTTTGCTCACTTAAAAATCTCTGTGTGCGACACTAAAAATATTTAAACAAGAAATCAAGAGATTGCATTACTGTGTTCATAATAACCTATTCCTTTAAAAAAAATTGATATCGGACCTGGTAAATCTAAATCAAATGTTTAAGAAGCATATGATCAATTAAAGTTCTCTATTCTTTTTAAATAAAGTTGCCCTCAAGTTGAACTCAGTTCCCGGTGACTATCTGGACATGCTGGGATAGTTTTGTTGGCAATAGATGGAAATGGTTTGCTACTGCCTGAGTTTTTCTCAATTTCTCTATCAGGTCTGAAAGTTTGTTATGCTTTTGAGATCAACTAAGATTGCCACTGACCAGAGAGTCAGAACTTCTAATACCAAAATACTTGTCGACGGCCACAGAGATAATCCTGAACAATCTAGACAAAGTCAGTGATAATTATATAAGCAAAAGTTGGACAACAATACAAGTATGAGAAAGAAGATCCCAAATTCACTCCAGTATAAGAGGAAGGGAGGAGAGAACTCAGTCAGGCTATCAAGACTGATGTCAGCTCTTCAAGGTAGGCCAGGTCAGGAAACACTCCAGAAATCCAACTGGAACTCTATTGATATTGACTCTTGTAACAGGACCTTGAAAGTCTGAGTTCTCCCCTTCCCCCCTCTATACTCCAGAGAGTTAAAGTGAATTCAGTCTTTTTTTATGTTTCCCTCAATTCCTGGGCTTAAGGTATGTTTTTGTAAGTGTCACTGCATAGTTGCTCCAAGGTCCCCTCTGTGGCTTTCTACAAATATACAGTTTGCATTACTCTTTTGATTTTTTTTTCTTTATATATTTTCATCCCTAATGTTTGCTTTTCAAAAGCCAGTTTTTACTCACTATTTCTTTGCTTACTTATTTATTCTATACCCATAATTTCAAGGAGGATTTTGCAAAACAAATGGCTTCAAGAAGGAAGTCCCAAGAAGAGTCAGATCCCAACTTGCATTAGAATTAATTAAAAATGAAAGGCAGTTGCACGCAATGTATTTAGCACAGTGCATACTTCAATACTATGATTTACTTTCTGTAACAACCAATGCTAAATTCCACTCAATGTGAAAAAACCTTTTAAATAAATATTTCAATTCAGCTCTTTTTTAAAAAAGAAATTCAGACTGCATGTATAAAACTCTATAATTAATGTCAATAAAATGAATGTCACTAGGGAAAAGCTGTACAAATGCAGACAGATCCAGGTGGAAATGTTCTCTCTCAGTAAAACAACAAAAATAACCATCATTCATGTAAAATAAGGAAAAGAATATAAAAGAGACACTGACACTGCCAAGGAAGGAAGAGGAAATCATCAAGTTTCTGGACACTAGCCTGTTATGTGTACTTGTAGTCTCTTGCATTTGGATGTCAATGACACCATTAATTTCATCAACAGAACTCTAAAAATTGCACAATTTAAATTTCAAATTACCATCAGTATGTGTACTACTGTGTTCATATGTCTGTCTGTCTGCCTGTTTATCATGCATCAATCTATCATCTATTTATGCATCTGTGTATGTATATCACACAAATCACAGAGAAATTAGATACATTACATAGCAATATAGGACTAAGCGGTGGCTAAGCGGTTGAAATGCTGGGCTCATTGGCTGGAAAGCCAGCTATCTAGGTTCAAGACCCAAGTTCCACGCAGGATGAGTTCCCATCATCACCCCAGCTCCTTCCCACCTAGCAGTCTGAAAACATGCAAATGCAACTAGATAAATAGGTATCACTTCAGGGAGAAGGTAAGAGCATTCCCTGAAATCATGCTGGCTACATGACCATGGAAATGTCTTTGGATAGTGCTGACTCAATGGCCTCAAAACGGAGATGAGCACCACCCTCTATAGTTGGCAACAACTAGTGGAATAAAATCTGTAGGGGCTCTTTTACCTTTACATAGCAAGATTGAATCAGAAGTGTTATAAAATCAATTACATAGTTGCATGGCTCACTGACTCTTCATGACTAGGAAGACCTTGAATGTTTTATTTCAATTGGCCTTTGCTTAATTATAGCTTATTGTTCAGTTCTTCTTCTTCTTCTTCTTCTTCTTCTTCTTCTTCTTCTTCTTCTTCTTCTTCTTCTTCTTCTTCTTCTTCTTCTTCTTCTTCTTCTTCTTCTTCTTTATCATCATCATTCTAGCCATTGTCTATCCACTGCAGGATGAAGGTCTCTTCCTCATGTTTCCAACCAATACGGTCTTGAGCTTTTCTTTGCCAGTTGGGCCTGCAATACATCGCCAATCCATTTTGTTTTAGGTGTCTTTTGTGGATGCTTTTTATCAAGTGGTATCCATTCTATGATTGCCTTGGTCCACCTGTCATCAGTTCTTCTTGCTGTGTGACCATTTAATTCTTATTATTTAGATATGTATTATTTTCTATAATTTTTGCTCAGAGTTCTATGATAGTCAGCATGCAAACATCAGATACCATGAATTAAATAAATATTGTGTGGCTTCTGTGTTTTATTGTGACATTAGGATGCAAATTTCACTCTCTATGTACTACTTGCACAAGATATCAATGACTCAAGCATGAAGGGCAGACATGTGTCATGACATCACATTTATTGGGCATCATTGCAGTTCGAATGCCTTAGTATAGGCCATCTAGATGGAAAGGAATAAAATAGAATAAGATACCTGAGGCAATTAATATTGTTCTTACTTCTTAAAACAAAGACTCACTTTTCAAAGTGAGATTTTCAGAGTAAGATGGGAAGCATATAATTTTAATAAATAAATAAAGTCTTGGCCATCTCCCACCTGGTGCCTATCTTTTATTTATTTATTGTTACTCTGTTTGTTGCCCATCTCACCACAAGATCATAGGCCCAACATCTGCAGGGGATGATAAGAAATGAGACTGAATTTGCCCCGACTCTGCCAGCCTTCAGGAAGACTTTGAAAACCTGGCTGTTCTCTTGGCTGTTGGGGGTAAGATATTAAAGAAACTCACCCTCTGAAGTGGAAACTTTTCTGGTGTACCCTGTGTACTTGATTGTTATTGTCTGTTAAGTTTGGTTGTATTGCAATCTGACTTTCTTGTTGTATGCCATCCACAGTTGCATTTTTGCATTATGAGCAACCAAATGAATCCTTCAAATAAACAAATCTTCCACATTTGGAGGACACCAAGCTTTTGTTATAATCAGTTGTTATTGCTTTCTAATCCTTCCATCAATAACCGCAGTGATTATAGCAGAGTAAAACTGGGAGACAGCAAAGTGTCCCTGAAATCAGGATTATTTTGCCACTAAAAAAAGTCCTAATTATATTTTTCCAAGTCCCAAATAAAGAGACAGAGTTTCAGCTCTGGCTTCAGAGTATTGCTTTTGGACCTTCTGTTTAGGAAAGTGTTTTCAGGCAATTTAGTGTTCATTCTGGAAAATATCACAGAAGGTTGGGGAAGGGTATTAAATCACCATGGCCAACCTAATTCTGATAAATAAGAAGCTTCTGAAAGAAGACATCTCCATGTCTTCTACTTATGTACCTGTCTGTAACACCACAACTTAAATATGAAAGAGTGGAGCTTGTTTTGTGATATTATAAGATATACATTTGTCATTGGGATGGTTAGATCTGGATAACTATAAAGATGTATATATATATTGATGACTTGTAAACATTATTTAATCTTGTCAATTATGCTATGATGGATGCCATGAATCAGCTCTCAGGAAAATCCATGGAGAATTTTTTTGACATTAGTTAATAGAATAATCAGTCAAGTTCTAACTCAAATTCAAGTTTTGAAGATGGTAAGATTCAACTCAAATATAATCTGTAGACCACAAACTGAATACAGATTGATTCAAGATTCAGACTCAACAAAGATTCAGCAATTGATCCAATGACTGAAATGGCAAAGAATAAAATATTTGTAACTGAAGGCTGAACACTGTTCACCTAGGTGAGCAAAATGTGAGGCAACAGAACTTTCATTCTTTATAAACTGAATCTTAGCTTGCTTCCTCTCATGTAGCCCAAAAGCATATGACAGAATTAAAATGCCCTTTAATACAAAGGGCAGTTTTGAATCTCTTCATGAATATGTATATATAAGGATGGAAACTCTCCAGCCTTTTTGCTCTACTAATGCTAACATTTGTGTCTTTTTGTTTATAGTATCTCAAGAAACAGAACTGCTAGTATACAATTGCTAGTATACTATAAATATTTGCACAGGGACAAATTACTGTGAAAATTTTGAACCATCTCAGGCTTGCAGTAGTCACTGTTTGCATTGCAAAGCAGCTTGAGATTGCCATTATGTGAGTCCTCATGCCTTTAATAATTTTTTCTTGGGTTTCACTTTGTATCAGTTTTTGGAGTGCTTTGGGAAGTCACCCAAGGATCTGGAGGGAATATGTGGTTCTTGGAAGCAAGTTGTGTAATTTTGATTTAGGGGCACCCGAGTCCAAGATCATATTCATTATTAAGTCAGTATATTTACTTAATTACTGTAAAGAGTGAATAAAAGAATTCACTATTTCCTGTTTGCAAAGAAATTTTGCAAATATTTATTCAATTACCATAGTACACTGCAGGAGAGAGCAATTTTATAGACATAGATTATGTGCCATAAAGAAAGAGAGAAAGATGCATAAAACCAAGAGTTTAAGAATTTAACCTGACTGCGCTTCTATGATCACTTATACTAATTCGAGGAGCAAGGATTTCCTATTTAATCAAACAAATACATACAACCTGATGAAACCTGCTGTGACTATTATTTTTTTATATGATATATGGGATATAAAACTATGCTGTGTCACTATGAAGGGGAGAATTTGACCTAATGTTCTTTAATCAAAAATTATTTCTTAGATGAAGATGTAGACTAAGAACTGGGGGATGTTCCACAGTAACGCAAATCTTTTTCACTTGCCAAATATAAATTACAAACTTATCTTCCTGTACTCTAGTTACTTTCTCCCAAAATTTCACATAAAGTGAATTCCCTTAAAGACATCTAGCTAGTGGGAAATGAGGTTGTGGAATACAAGGTCATGTTTTGTAACGCAAATGCATTGATAAATGTGATCATTCATTTCCAGTGCTATCTTCTTAAGCACTATGTTACTCAAATATGTTTGTCTGCATTGGCTTATGTTTTCTGTACATCAAAAGCATTTTTTCAACAACTGGATTTCTAACATTCATGGTTACCATAAAGTACCACAGGACTACAGATTTTATTAGCCTTCTTTGTAATACAGTACATAGTAAATTTGTTCTGGTTAAAAGCTCATCCTACTGCTATGGAACCTTTATCAGCCTCAATGTGATATAATATATTCATCTTTGTTTCTTGTACTAAGCAAAAGATGTTGATGGCCTTTTTAATCCCATAGTAATAGCAATAGCTATTGCAGGTAAAGATATCCCCTTGTCAAGGGAGAGGGACTTGAGTGTTTTGTTAAGGTTGAGAGTTACGCTGGAGGTATACCACCAGAAGGTATACCAGAAGAGTCACCCAACCCAGACAAGTCTCAACTAAAAGTATCCACAAACCCATTAACCATGATGCTTGAAAGAGTTAGTGGCAAAAGGAAACCAGGCCACTAAAGAACACGGTTACTGGACACTATCAAAGCTGACACCAGCTAGAGCATAGAACAACTCAAAGAAGTAATGCAAGATCAGAAGACTTGGAAAACATGGCCCATAGAATCACAACTGTGAAAGGGATCTTGGAATCCTAGTGGACAATCACTTAAATATGAGCCAGCAGTGTATTTCAACTGCCAAAAAAGCCAATGCAGTCTAGGCTGAATTAACAGAGGGATAGATCAAGATCACATGAAATGTTAATACCACTTTATAATGCCTTGGTAAGATCACATTTCATCCAGTTTTGGTTGCCACGATATAAAAAAGATGTTGAGACTCTAGAAAAAGTACAGAGAAGAGCAACAAAGATGATTAGGGGACTGGAGGCTAAAACATATGAAAAACGGTTGCAGGATTTGGGTATGTCCAGTTCAATGAAAAGAAGACTAGAGGTGACATGATAGCAGTGTTCCAACATCTAAGTTGCTACCACAAGGAGGGGGGGATCAAGCTATTCTTTAAAGCACCTGAAAGCAGGACAAGAAGCAATGGATGGAAACTAATCAAGGAGAGAAACAATCTAGAACTAAGGAGTAATTTCTCAAAAGAACAATCAGTGGAATGATTTGCCTCCAGAAGTTGGGGGTGCTCCAGTACTGGAGGTTTTTAAGAAGAGATTGGATAACCATAGGGTTTCCTACATGAGCAGGGGGTTGGACTAGAAGACCTCCAAGATCCCTTCCAATTCTATTATTCTGTCAAGAGTTGGACATCATAACTGGAACAATTATACAACCTAAGGGTTTTAGTGAGAAAATATCCCCATGTTCTAGTGAGAAAAGTATTGGCACATTTTGGTGCAAATTGACTATGCAGGCTCAAAGTGCATAATAGTATTTTTTAAGCATAAAACAATTGATCGCATAATAGTAATTTGTATAAAACAAAGAAAACCTATATATGGGTTAAAGGCAAAGAGGCCTGGGAATTCTAGGAGTTATCAGAGAAGTGGATTCAATAAATTGGCACTTGTCTACACAGCTTAAAGTATACCATAGTTTTTTTTTAATTCTTAACTCTTTTTAAAGTTGAATGAAGCTTCCAATAAACTTGTGCATTAGTATTAGAGTCAAAATGCAAGGCTGTGAAGAATTCATAATTTGCTTTGGCAAAATCTAATGTGCAGTTAAATATAGAGATCTGTACTAAGAATAGTATTGTATAAAATGCTATGTTGTATTATTAAGAATAGCTACTTCCTCCAATATTGCTATGAGCAAAACTTAACAATGTTAAATAATTATGGCATGAAAATGGGGAAAGAAAAGAAAAGTTCAGGACAGAAGCAGATGTTCCCATTCATATCAACACAAATGTTTGCATTATTCAGCATCTCTGGAATTGCTACCCTCAAGATCTCCAGTAGAGAGTCCAGCTGGCCATACATGCTAGAAACAGATGTCTATGTATGGCTTGGAATAATCTTGTTCCATTTCTTTTATTTACTGACCTTTTCTTTGGTCATGATTGGCTGTTATTTAAGTATTATACACTGGCCTTTTCCAACCAGAATCCCCCTCCAGATATATTCGACTTCAAATCCCTGGCCAATTGGTCATCCTAACTGTAGGATTATGGGAATTATAGTCCAATGCACCTTGAAGGCATCTTTTGGAGATAATACCACATACCATAAATAACAGAAAAACCCATGCAAGTCCATCAAAACCCATGCAAGTCCATCAAAAATCTGATGGAACATATCTCTGAGGCTTTCGTTAGTGTTTGCTCTAGCTTCAAAAACAAAACAAAATATTTCATATGTTGACATACCTCATCATTCAGAAGATGTATCGTTATCATTCAGATGAACTCATTCTGTGAATATGATCCTTTGTATAGAGGTAGTCCTTGGGTTATGACTATTCATTGAACATTCAAGGTTACAACAGCATAATGGTACTCATGCAAATGGCACTTATGAGGGGTCATGAGGTTGTGATTTCTGACATTCCTTGTGTCAGTTTCACACAAGCAAAACCAATAGACAAACTGGCAGGAAGTCAGAGGTCACAGTCATGTGAGGTCCTTGCTTAAGAACCCGCTGTCCTTGCTTAACAACAGTAACCAGGATTGTCATAACTAAACAACATGTTCATGTGATGTTATGCTTTATGACTGCATTAGTGACAGCAATTCCAATCTCAACTGCCACTGTAAGCTGAAAAACACCCATACAGAAAATGATATGTTCTTCATACAAGAGGGAGATAACAATATACCCAAGTGGACTCCAAGGTTTGCAGAAATATAAAGAAGCTATGGTGGGGAGAATTGTAATAGGAGATATTTTCTAAACTGTCCAGTGTTTAGAAAGACATACTGGCCATTATATAAGAGAGCCAGTTTGGTCTAGCAGTTAAGATAGCAATCTGAAAACCAGAAGTCTGTGATTTCTAATCCCACTTTAGGCATGAAAACTGGGCTGGGTGACTTTGGGCCAATCACTCTCTCTCTCAGCCCACTACATCAGGCCTGGGTGACAAACTGCTCACTCAGTTCCTGTTGCAACCAGGTATTGTTGATTGATCTGAAAAAAAAAAAAGCAGACCCTGCACTTGCGGGAAAACACTAGGAAGAAACTAAACTGGCCATAATTACAGTATCTTACTGATTATAATGTGAGTATGTGGAGTTATACTAGCAGGAAATAAGAAAAAGGAAGCTTGGTAGAATGATTCCATGAACAAGCTATGGATGATGGAACAGATGCATAAAACAGAAGATAGCTGCAAAAAAATAAAATAAAACTAAAAAGTATATAATGTATATGAAGGAAAAAGAATAGTTGCAAGCCATGTAGTAAAAGAGAGCAGGGAAGGGTTAAGATTAAAAGGAGCAGAGAAATGCAGAGTAAGGGTATCTGAATGCCCCACAGATACCTGACAACTGGAAAAGTACCATTATATGTTCTCTATAGGAAACAGAAAGATAGAAGAGTAAATGAAAAAAAAATGTGCTAGAGGAAAAGATTAAATTTAATTAGTGTGCACAGGAATATATTTCACAGAATTCTGATCAAAAGGACACGAGAGGAGACAATAAGCAAAGTTTTCCCTAATCTGGTATGCCCATCCCTGAACTTCCCAAAATGGGCAAAGGGTGGGCATACCAGATTTTTTGCTCTTTAATAAGTCATTAAGAAAAAAAAATTATGAATGAAAAAGAAATGTTCGTGTATTTAAGGACAATACTGATTTAAAGGCAATGTATACAAAGCAATGCGTTGACATGACAGAAGCAAAGATGACTTGCAAGAATAAAGAGGAGTGAAAGAATATAGTGAATTGTGTTGGTAAAAATTACATGTGGTTAATTTCGTATGATTTCTTATATTATAAACCATACGATACTGATTTTAGCCATGACTCAGTAAAACTCATTCTAGGAAATAGGAGTGGATACCATCTTTACAAGATGATGTAATCTTCAACTTGTCCTTGAGATACACTTGCCAGGAAGGATGCGAGAGAACTCAAAGTGCAGCACTAATACTAAAAGCCTGCAGGACCCAGAGCAGTAATCGGTACTGAAAGGTTGAACAAAATGTTATGCATGAGAACATTTACTTGACGCCATTTTGCTAGGCTCTGTTTCTGTAGAATCAGATTTACCATGAGGTCACCACAAAAGGAGAGACAATGTGAATGCCTTCTTTGCTTTACATTCTGTACAGAGGGCAGGAGCAAATATCAAGAGATAAGTTGGTTACTGTCAATTACCTAAATTCTCCCAGGGTCAATGAGGCCAGGCCCTATTAAATTGCTTTTCCTGTCTTGGAAATCAACTTTATTTTTTGTATTTATTATGTTTAAGCACTGTTGGCTTTAGTAATGATAGTTTTATTCAAGCATTTCAGTCTCTCTGTTTCTCTCGCTTTGTCTGTCTTGAAGATGAATTTTAAAAATGAAATAGTTCTTAGTGTAAAGAGAGCAACTGGTGGCATCTGGGAACAGAGAAGAGATAGGATATTATTTTCATTTTTCTAATTAACTTGGCAAGTTTCTTTCAAATTTCTCAGATATATTGACACCAATAGACTCTTTTAGGGTTTTTTTAAAATTTGGCTTGCTGTTATCCTCAGTAACTTTTCCCCTTAAGATTGTGCTTAATTCCTTGGTTCTTTGTTCAAGGTCTCTTAATCAGGAATCTTGCAAGTCTGGAGGTACAAAAAATCTGATGCCACTTTTAGCTCTTTGTTTTATTAGGGCAGACCCTTCCTAAGTTTGTTTCTCTGACAGTTAATCCATTGGAGACTTTTCCTTCTCTTGTCTCCTCTTTTCATAAGCAGCATCTTTTCTCCTCATCCCCCAAGGTCATCCCCATATTCCATTACAAGATGTTTTGAGCAACATTTGCAGATTTTGCCATCTGTGAGAACTCTGCTTTTGCACAAGTGTTTTTCATGAGTGTATTCAAAGCCTGACTGTCAGCTAATGTCATTTTGACAGGTGTCAAAAACTGCTGCCTCTGAAGGGCCAGTCTGCTTTCCAGACACTAGCAGATATTCTTTCCCACTTAGTTGTTTCCCATTACTCTCTGTAGAGCAGTAGGGATACTCAACAGTGAGAAGCATTGCATTTTGGAGTATGCACAGTCAAGCATGGTTTGATTCTTCTCTTCTGTTGTAGAGAAATTCTTAATGCATGATGTATTATTATTTTTTTATTACAAGTATTGGGGCTACAGCTTTAAATGAGGCACTGGATAGATTAATGTTCTGAAAACTTGGTGACTTGTACTAACACACAGTGTCTTATTAAAATGTCCTTGGAAATTATTTGTTTTCTTGTGGAAACTTAATGGCTCCAGCTTTCCAAGGCTATAGGATTACATCAGTTTCTACTGCTATCTTCCATAAATACAGTTACCCTTGAAATTCACTGTTTTCTTCAAGTGTTATTTTGCATAGGTTGCTTATTGGACTGTGTCATAAATACTTATTGTTATCTTATTGCATCTAACACAAAGGCTGGAATTATATTATATTATGCAGAAGTATGCAAGTAAAAAAGAATGTAAGGAACCAATTAGCTCTCTTTATAAAGCAAGACATTCTTTAACATTCATTTTATCACCCGCAATAAAGATTGTTATGTTTAGTATCAGAGCCACACATTCCGTTTCCATTTTAAATGTCTTACGGCTTGGGCTTACAAAAGTTATTTTCTTATTTTCCTTTTCGGGAAACAAAAGAAGAACTATACAACAGACAGTAAAGTTTGAGAAAAGCTGAAAAAAAAATACATATTCTTAATCAGGAAACTATACTTATGTCTCATGCTCATTTCTAATGAACTCAGCACATCTGAAACCATTTCACATGTTTCAAAGTGGAGCCAAAACATTCAGAACAAGTTGTAGGTCTAAACTTTGGAGTAATTATATTATAATCATTTTTTGTTCTGAACATGTTCTTCATTACTACTATAGTAACAAGTATCAGAGGTGAAACCTACAGGCTTGAATTGACTGTATTAGCCCACCCCTGAGGACTTCCTTTATAAAATATTAAGGGGTTTATGGAAGCAAGAGATACAGAGACACAGACAGACAAAAGTACCTCAGTCCTGGAGATCATTGGTATATCAAGGCAGATTTTAAGGATGGAAATCCAAGACACTACTCAGAACAATGGAAAAGAAACCACATTTTGAAATAAAAGAGGAAACATTTAACTACCATGCCTTCTTTAAAATGGGCACTTCAGTAAATGCAGCAAGTCAATGGTTTCAAATAACCTGTACTATATTCACAAAATCATTAATGACCAAAGGTTCACCAGCAGGCCTTTTCATGAAGCAAAACCATCTATATACAGTTTCATCTTAGTCAGCTTGGGCACTAAAGCTTTCCCCAGTCTGGGTCTTCCAGATGTATTGAATACCAACATTTATCATCGTCACTCAACATTGACAATGACAACAAAGAAAGAAAGAAGGTAAGTCCTTGACTGAAATAACAAGACATCAACATTAAGATGTAATCTCATGTGAAAGCACTGTCACTTTCTTCATGCAGCACTGAATCCATTTGAATAATGAATTTATTTATTTTTTTAAAAAGAGATAAAACCTTTTTTGCAGAAAGACTGTTTAGAAAGCATATAAATGGATAAGGAAGGTGTACATATATCTTGATTGGGGTGTTTGATTCTTTCCTTATTTCCCCCCCCCCTTTCCCCCTCCCCAATTTTAACTCTCTTTCCCAGAAGGCAAAAATGGCTTCTGGAGAGGAAAACAAAATTTTAAAACTCATCCCCATTTTCACTAAAAATGAATTTTCATGAAGCTTTGCTCTTCAAAAAAAAGTTTAAAAAGTAAAAAATAAAATGGAGCATTACACACATCTGTGCTACAGGCCAAGAACATTAGCCTAGCTTACACATTGTCTCCCTTGGTCCTTCCAAGGGCTTTGTGTATTGTTTGTTAAACAAATGTATACCATCTTTTCATTGAAGAATGGCCAAAGTAGCTCTTGCCTGTTGATAATATCAGTTTAGAAATATTCACTAGACTTTATAGAACAATTCTATGGTACCAAAGAAGGATTCCCTGAGACTTTGTACAGATCGCTAGTCAGGCAATTTGGCTACATGTGTTGAGAAGAAGCACTATCCTGGTTGTGAAGGATTCTGTTTTAAAGAAATCACTTTACTTGTGTTCAGATGTAACAAGAAACTGGCTACTTTCAAGTGCAAATGGAAATTTTAAACTCCTTCCCATGCAGACAAAGGATAATGAGAAGGAAAGGAAGGCTGCTCACATTATTAAACATAGCTTAGCATTATATCTGAATGGACTAATGCAGAAGAAATCAGAAGAAAAATTCACTGAGAAATAGACAGAATGGCAGAAAACCTGGACTTGAAAGATTAGGTACCACTGTAACTTATGAATACTGTTTTGTTAAATGAATTATGATAAAGTGGCACTAATGTTCTCACTACTAACTCATAAATCTTGCAGCAGTGGACACAATTTCAACCAACACACATGTTCCCAAATTTGCTTAAATAGTACAAATGCTGAGGCAGGAAGTTACAGAATCTGAACATGGGTAGGATGAAGATGCCTTTAAGATCATAGGTAACCTGATGTTGTTTGCCAGAAGTTTTAAGCCTTTTGGCTTTCATCTCATTTTGGAGAACATCTTGTTTAAAAATGGGGCACAGTGTTTGTGTTGGAGATGGGCATCATCTCTTTGTACCCATGAGCCTATGTGATTACTGGGATAAATGGTGAGAGACCAGTGTGGGTAGCTCTTGATGTACTCTTCTTTGTTCATAGGTATACTTTGCCAACAAAATCAAAATAGTAGGGGGAACTGGGCAATTGGTTTCATTCTTTGTACATGTAAATGATGCATACAAAGAGGCAGAGTTTCCCTCATCTAGCCATGCCTGTTATTTTAATCACATATAGTTTTTCTTTCTTTGTCACAAGGAGTCTTTGGGTTAGGTTTCCCTCTCTCGAAGATTTAGTGTGCTTGGAAATGAGGACATTTTGTCTTTAAGTGTTTCTTAATCTAGGTTTTACTTCAAATATATTGTAATGAAGGTCTATGTCCACACTCTACATCCCAGAGGACTATATTATGAACATATTTTTATAGGATGTTCAATCACTTAATTAACCAGGGTTATGTCAGCACTCTGCTTTTGTTCAGGAGTTTACCCTCCATGGAGGATTCCTGTTAAATCAAATCACCCGCTTTTATGTATTGGGGATTCAGGCATCACACGAAGGCACATTGTGAACAACAAGCTTCTTTATTGACCTCCTCCTTACAACCAGCGAACAGCAAAAGGCACGCAGGTCTTTTATAGCATCCTGAACCCGGACAACAACAACCCATAAGAATCTGGCTATTTTGTGCCTTGTGCATGCGCACAAGGCTGGCACCAGCTAGTCTAGTCCCGGGCAGCTTTTGGTTTGCTTCAGCAGGCTCAGGACACAACACCCCTCCCCCCTAGATAAAACACACCTTAGCTGTACACACAGGTACATTTATTCAAGGGGTAGGGAGTAGTGGAGTTACAATGGCCTGCACACAGGCAGAGCACGTGTACACAATAATTATTTCAACTAACAAAAATACACCCAAAATCATATATTGTAGATATCATTCTGTATTGAGCGTTAGTCAGCATCCTGTTCCAGACCACAAGTTCCCTTTGCATTGACAGAAACCTCACATAGTCTCCGAGATATTTGGGTGGGCACTTGGCCCGCTGTGACCTTCTAATGGCCAGGGAGTGTGCCTGGCCTACCTGCTCACCTGCCAGGCTAGGCAGACCAGGACTTTGATGCCCCAAGGACCCAAGTGACTCACCCAGCTGCTGACTGGCTAGATCCTCTGAATCCAAGCCAGAGTTCCCAAGTCCAGTGGAGGGGTGGAATTCCCCAAGTCCACAATGGAGCCCTCTTGGGAGCACTGTCCCTTGAGCCCAAGACCAGCAGCTGGAGTGGCCTGAGTGGCAGAACTGCCCCAGTACCCCATAGCCCCCGTGTATGTGCTGGAGGTGCCAGGAACCGCCTCCATGGCAAACCCCCTTTCTGGAGACTTCCTTTTTGGAGCAGTAGCTGAACTATGTGAGTGCCCCCAGTGAAATTCCCTTTCTGGGGCTGTATTTGAATTGTGTGGATACCCCCGGTGCGACTCCCTGTCTGGAGCACTTGCTGAAGTTTCTGAATACCCCTGAACTGCCACAGGAGCAGTTTCAGCAGCGTTTGAGACACTGCTGGAACTGGGAGACTGTGAACCATAATGCAGATTATGGTCATCCCCCTGCCAGAGCAGAGCCAGGAGTGGAAGTGTTGCTGTGAAGCCTCCAGCGCAGTTGGTCGATGTGTCTGCGGATGACACATCCATCATCCAAGGCCACTTCGTATGACAGTGGCCCAGAGACCTTGCATACCACCGCTGTGACCCAGAGATGACCAGGCCCATAGTTCCTTACCCAGACCGGATCGCCCACCTGAAGTCTTCTAGGTGCCCGCGGCTGTGACACCTATGAAGCCATCCGGTCTGGGTGCAATCTATCCAGTTTGGTAATGAGGCGGCGACCCCAGCGGAGTTCAGCAGGGCTCTTCCCCGTGGCCGTACATGGTGTGGTGCAAGAAGGAAATCTGATAACCTGTGATGCCAGTTACTGTAAGTCAGTTTCTTGAGAGCATCTTTGGTAGTGTGCACCATTCTCTCTGCCAGTTCGTTGGAAGATGGGTGGAAGGGAGCAGAAGTTGCATGCCAGATCAAGTTGGCCTGAAGAAAAACCTGGAACTCAAAAGAGGTAAATTGAGGGCCATTATCTGAAACTAGGACATCTGGAAGTCCGTGCGATGCAAAAATTCCTCTCAACACCTGGATGGTCCTGGCAGTAGTAGTGGAGGAAACAGGAACAACCTCTAGACATTTGGAATGGCTGTCAACAACAATCAGGAAGAATTGCCCCTGAAAGGGCCCAGCATAATCTATATGTACCCTTGAGGGTTTGAGTTTCCTCCCACCTATGTACTGGGGCCTGAGGCATTTCAGGCCATGACTGTTGGCACAGTTGGCACCCGTGCACCTGACCCTTGATGGCTTTATCGATCCCAGGCCACT
The DNA here is from genome assembly GCF_016545835.1 of Crotalus tigris. Taxonomy (NCBI): domain Eukaryota; kingdom Metazoa; phylum Chordata; class Lepidosauria; order Squamata; family Viperidae; genus Crotalus; species Crotalus tigris. The sequence continues at coordinate 192,031 of NW_024096651.1, read as the reverse complement.
AAAGATGGCTGCATGCAAGTGCTTTCATCCTCACTATATCAGGATGTCCCTCATGCAGAGAGAGCAAGATTCTAGACCTCAATGAGGCTGGTATTACTTCCCTGCTTCCCCATAAAATGCACCCTTTGAATGTAAAAAGTTCATGCTTCCTTTGCCAGAAGCTTTGAAACTCAGTATTTGGACATGTGTCAGGCCATCCTGACAAGACCCATGTCAGCACACATGTGAGCATGTGATCAGTGGCAGTTTCTGCAGCCACGTCCGTAGCATTGAGGGGAGATTCAGGCAACTCCTGGATGGAGAGAATGTTAATAGCAGGAGCAGGATCTGCCTCTATTTGTTTGAGAGGTAATCTGCTGAGGCCATCTGTATGGCCCATTTCTTGCCCAGGTTTGTGAATGAGCATGTAATCATATGCTGACAGGAAAATTTACCATCTCAGCTTACGTGGGGAAATGATGTGTGGGGTTTGTTTGTTAGTAGTAAACAAACCCAGCAGAGGCTTATAGTCTGTGTAGACTGTGAAGTGGCAGCCATATAAGAAATCATGGAATTTCTTTATGCCAGCCACTATGGCCAAGGCTTCTCTGCCAATCTGAGCATAATTCTGCTCTGCAGATGACAGAGTCCTTGAGTAGTAGGCCACAGGGACTTGTGTCCCTTCAGCCTTCAGGTGGCTAAGTACTGCTCCCATCCCATAAGGAGATGCATCGCATGCAATGCATACAGGCAGTTCCTCATTGAAATGTGCTAATACAGCATTTGAAGAGAGCAAGGCCTTAACCTCATTGAAACTCCTTTCATGGAGTTTAGTCCACTGCCATGGAGCCTGCTTGTCTAAGAGCTGGTGTAATGGCTCTGCCACTGCAGCCTTATGTGGGAGAAATGCATGAGAAATGCATGATTTAAGAGCCCCAAGAAAGCTTGCAGCTCACTCTTGGACTTGGGACTGGGGGCCTACTGAATCGCTTGAAGCTTGGATTCAGCAGGGTGGATGCCTTGAGCATCAATTCTGAATCCTAGAAAGTCAGTAGAAATGACTCCTATTTTGCATTTGTTTTGCTTCAATTTAAGGCCTGCTTGGCGGAAACGAAGCCAGATAGCCCTTAATCTGTCTGCTAGATTTTGAGATGACTCCCCAGCAATGAGGATGTCATTGAAGTAGGGACAGACCCCAGGAATACCATGAAGTGTGCATTCCATGACACTTTGAAATATGTCAGGGGCTACATTAACCCCAAACTGCAGTCTTTTAACCTTAAAGGGCCCTCTGTGTGTTATGATCATTTGGGCCTCTGCAGGTACCTCATCAACAGATAGCTGTTGATAGGCCTGTGCCAAATCAAGTTTTGCAAAAAGGCGCCCCCCTTTGAGGGAGGCCAGAATGTGGCTTGGATATGCATGCTGTTGCAACACTTTATTCAATGTGCACTTATAGTCTGTGCATATGCGGACTTCTCCATTAGCCCTTAAAGACGTTACAGTGGGGGTTTCCCGTGGACTGGAGTCCACAGGTTCTAAGATGTCCTGCTGGAGCAGCTTGTCCAGCTCTGTATCTATCTTGATTTTGAGGGCAAAAGGCACCCTCCTAGGCTTGATCTGATGGATGTGATAGTTCGGTCTAAACGTAATGCAATGGGAGGCCCCTTGTAGGAGCCAAGCTTTGAGCTAAACACATCAGCAAACTCCTTGCAGACTTCTGCAAGGCCCAAAGTTTGCAGGCTGTGAAGCCCAGTCACTTGGACTCCAAGGGCCTCGAACCAATCGAGTCCAATAAGATCATGCGTTCACCCCCAAATATCACCACATCTAGGAGGCCCTCAAAAGTCTGCACTTTAAGTGTAGCCTTCCCTTTCACACTGACTCTGGAATTCTGGAAGTCAGTGAGGATTAAATTCGATGGCCTGAGTTTGACTCTGCAAATCCTTTTGAAGGTGTCATGTGAAATGATTGATAGAGCAGACCCCGTGTCCAACTCCATCGATAAGGGAACCCTTTGCAACTTCACATCAATGCGAAGCTTTTTCTTAAGGGGCTTGTGTGTCCCTGTTTTCAGAATACTCCTGCGCGATGCACAGAAACCCAACCTATGTTGGCTGGGGATCCTGGTACCTTTCTGAAGCAATTCTTCCCGAGGTTGGACCTTCTGGCAACCCAAACAGACAGAGGCAATGTGACCTTGCCTGCCACATGCCTGGCAAATGGTGGAGCAGAATCTGCAGTCAGCTCGCTTGTGGCATCCTTCACACTCGAAGCACTGAGGAGATGCTGGAGCCTTGTCTGGATCCCCCTTCAGCCTTTTCTCTGCTGGCTGGTCTGTCCACCTCCTCTTCAGGATCTGATTCTGGATCTTGATGGACGGTCACGGTGGCTGGAGGGTTTCTGGTGAGCTGCAAAGCCTTCACAGAGCCGCCTGTTGCTTCTTCAGCTGCAACTTCTCTTAAGGCATCTTGGAACGATACTTCTTCTTTGGCGAAGATCTTCTGTTGCAGTTCCCTACTTCATAGGCCACAAACGAAACAATCTCGCAGCCTCTCTTCCAGGTTTTTGAACTCACAAAGCCTGGCCGCTTGTCTTAAGGCAGTGATGAAGTTCACAGCAGATTCACCTGGCCTCTGGTCTCTCTGCTCGAACGCATGCCTCCAAGCGATTACAGAAAGTTTAGGCTGGAAATGTTCTTTAAGCATCTTCTTCAAGTCAGTGTACATTACTGATTCCAGAAGTGCAGGGGCCACCAGGTTATTGGCAATGTTGAATGTTTCCTGGCCACAGATGCACAGAAGTGTTGCCGCTTTAAGGCCATCTTCCCTGATTTGATTAATTCTCAAGTAGTTCTCCACCCTTGCTACATATGAATTCCAACGTTCTGAGTGGGAGACATCAAAGTCTGTCAAGCAGCCAGTTTTCGACATCGTAAACTTTTACTGCCTTCGCTAATTGCCTCCTCTGCAAGCTAGTAGTTGGGGAAAGGGTCCATTTGCCGAGCTCACCTCCAGCAATGCTGTACTGGCAGGTTGAGTCGCAAATGCAGGACGCCATCTTCCCGGTCTTCAGGACTTTCTCAGTGAGTCCTATTTGTTTCTCTTGCTTGCAAAGATCCCACCTTCATCACCAGTTTTATGTATTGGGGATTCAGGCATCACACGAAGACACACTGTGAACAACAAGCTTTTTTATTGACCTTCTCCTTACAACCAGCAAACAGCAAAAGGCGTCCTGAACCCGGACAACAACAACCAATAAGAATCTGGCTATTTTGTGCCTTGTGCATGTGCACAAGGCTGGTGCCAACTAGTCTGGTCCCGGGACAGTTTTTGGTTTTCCCCGGGACTGTTTGCAACATTTCTGAGCCTGCTGAATACTTCAGCAGGCTCAGGACACAACACCCACCATAGGAAAAAATGAGCCCCTCCCCCAGACACCCATCCCTGATGCATCAGTACTGCAAATAAGATGGAGGTGTCCTCTCTCTTCTAATAAAAGGAAACTTTTTTTTACATAATTCCTGCTTTCAAGCCTATGATTCTTGCAGCTTTCACCTTAGAGATTTTTTCTCTCTCTCTCTTAACCCTGTCACATACTTTTCCCCCCTATTGAACCAGATTTTTCCTCTTCAGACTTGGGTTTTCCCGTTTTTCTGGCATTTGCAGTCTGCTGCAATGCAAACTTGCTGTTTCAAAGTCTGTGTAACACCAAGACTCATCTCACACTTTGAAAGCCATTTGTTAAACTATAATTAATTAGTTAAATAATGGATCAAATCTGGGATGTTACAAATTAGAGATCATTCTGGATCCATTTCTTTATTTACTCTTTTTTCATGTGACCTGCTAGTTAAGACATTATTTATTACCATCCTTCTCTTTGCTGATTTCTTTTTCATTTAATGAGTTCCAAATGTTCCTAAAAAATTTTTGGTCAAATCTTCTTCAAACAATCCTTTAATGTCCCTTTGCCCAGGAAAGCAGCTGTCATTAGCTACAGGGGCAAATTTTAATTTAGAAGGTTATTTGTTTTAATTGATGTGTGTGTGTGTGTAAAAAGAACACGAGAAAGAATAAAAAATCTAAAACAAATAATCCAGGAATATAATCATTATATGTAAATAATTATGTATTCTGTGAATATTATATTGTGTTAAAGGACCAAGAATCATTGTTAAACTTTGTAAGTAAATTTTATTGCTTTCAAAATAATAACAAAAAAGAAAAAAACAAAACACAAAGAAAGATACATTAAAAAATAACAAATGGTTAAAAATAAGTGGAAAAAATGCATTATAAAAATGAAAATAAAATATATAGTATAATATGCTGCTACACAGTAATTACAATTCCAGAATACATACACACAGAGACATATATAAACAATTCTAGAATATATACTAATACTTTTATATGATTATCATGCTTTTTTAAATTACTGTATGAAATATGAATCCCATATTTCATTATACCTATCCATAGAAGTCTACATTTATATGCAATCCTCTCATAAATAATAAGTATAATCAAGTATTCAATCCATTGAGTAAATGGAGCCATACATTTTATCTTTCCAATATTGTAGTATCAGTCTTTGAATTATAAGGCCATTTATATTATCCAGTTATCAAATTCTAAGTACTAGGCATATAACTTAAGAGAATATTATCCTCTGAAAATTTTAGATTTTGTCATACAGTCATTTATATAGTCCATTACTTCTCCCAAAATTTAGTAAGCTTAGAACATTGCAAAAACATGTGTTTTAAAGAAGCATTGTCCTTATTATAGCTCCAACAAAATGCTGTCATAGATAATTCTTTATTACAGAGACATAATGATTCCAATAAATTCTAAATATCATTTTGTTGTATAAGATATTTAAGGTTCATTGACATTCTTTTCTTATGCTTTTAATGGACCATTCAGAAAACACATATGGTATAGTAGGCAGACCAGAAATTTCATGTCTGAAACTATAAACAGCATTGGCACATTTGCTTTGGGGACACAAACATACACACACACAGGAGTGAGCAGAAGAGGATCTCTTTTCACACAATATAAAGAAACTTGAAAATGCATCTTGAACTATAAAACCAAGCTGTTTTGTGAACCACCCAAAACAGAGGGAATGGACAAGTGCCTATAGAGGTTAAGACACCCTCTTGTCTCTAGGCCATATACAAACCTCTAATTCTTTATTCCATTCATTTTCTAACTTTAAAAAAGAGAGATATTTCTTCAGATAGGGACAGATGGGAGATATCTAGCCTCACCCTCTGAGAAAAGGTGAATGGCCTCAAAATAACTATTATTCCCAAATTAATTTATATTCTGAGGGGCATTCCTGTTCAGATATTGGGAAAATATTTACACAAAAGACTTCAGAAAAGTCTATGCTTAACAATTTTTTATGTGGTTGTTTGATTCCACGAATATGTTTACAAAAATTGCAATGACCAGTTAATAAGAGAGAAATCAGTTTTCTGGAACTGGATGGACAGTGTTAGGATCTAAATACAACAGAACTGTAGTATCTCTGGCAACAACTATATCAGTTAGAAAGTTGTGAAATGTAATGTCAAATAAAAACAAATTCAATCCTTTTTCCATGCCCAATTGACTTTATGGGGAATCCCACATTAAAAAGTGGGGGAAAGATGATGATATGGGGAAAATGGATAAAAATGGGTATTGACTTTGGATCAACTGATGGATGATAAGGATAAACTTTTAACATACACTGTGCTAAGAGACAAATATCATCTATGAGATATAACTCAGTGAAAGCATTTGCAGCTATAATATTAGTAAACAACATTGTTTGGACCAATAGCTTCTGAAATACCCAAGATACTAACTAGAACAAGTTGTAGAATAATTGTGTTAATAATTAATTAACAATTAATTTTTTAAAAAAATAGTTAATGAGCTTATAGCCCAAACATTTGGAGGGTGAGGAGCACAGTGATGGCGAACTACACTTATATAGGGAAAATGAAAGAGAAGCAATTCTTATAAATCACAAAATTGTTGTAATTGATCCACAACACATCACTTTTCAGGAAACTTAAAATGAAGCAGCTTCTTCCCTTAACATGTGCATCAGCAGGATTGTGCCAAACATTCTTTAATAACAGTTTTTGCTCTGAAAGTAGTATGATGAAGGCAATAAATACCACACACACAGAGAGAGAGAGAGAGAGAGAGAGAGATATTACTGTTGCAACATGCACTTATTTATTATTATTATTCTCCTGGCAGTTTCTTGGCATTCTCACTTCTCTTCTTTGCTCTATAAATCCTTGGTAACATATGCATTCTAACATGAAATATGCTTTTCCAGATGCTCAGTTACTTATGAGCACTAAAAATTGGCCTTTGGGGTCTAACATTTAGTTCATATAGGATTAAAAACGTAGGTCATTTCCCCACTAATTATTTATAGTACTGTATCTTCTAAAGTCATTCAACCATATTGTGCCAAAATAACTGTAACAAGGACAGTGTTTTTATCATTGAACAATGGGTGACTGGTGATAATGGCCATAGAATACTACACTATACCGATTCACTGGCCTATATATTTCTCAATCTTAGTAATTTCAAACTTCACGTATTGAAGTCTATATGTCTTAAAGTCGCTAAGGTTGAGAAACACTGATCTGTACTATCTAGTTGATGTTGACAGTGGTAGTCCTGCCAGAGATTGTATATATGAAACAAGCTTTTAACTTCTGAGCTACTAAAAGGGATTAAAAGGAGTGTCAACTGAATCCTGATCAGAAGAAATCTGGATACTATACTTCTTCTTCCATGGTTTCTCCACAGGCTTAGGGCTTTTTGGTCAAATCATATTTCAGCAAACTCCATGTTTCTCCAGGGGAAAAATATCAGATGGGTAACAGGGTTTTCACTTATTATCCAAGTATTATGAGTTACTTGAGAGGGGTTTTTTATATTTTTTAAATCTGTGTTCTGATTGCTAGGTACTGCCATTAGCCTACTCATTTCTTATATCATTTTAAAAGTAAAATGGCCATCTCATAGCACTTATCAAATAAGTGCAATCCTCATCTACCTGTAGGTTTAATAGGTGAATTTCTGTAATTTTCTTTGTTTATAATGAGTATCATTCATTCCATTTTCTGCTTCACCTACTAAAACACTTTGCTAGACTTGATGGACCTTGACCTGAATAGATGGAGAAATAGTTGAAGTATTCAACTAATCAAAGAGAAACCCAGAACTAAGGAGAAATTTCCTGACAGTTAGAACAATTAATCAGTGGAACAACCTGCCCTCAGAAGTTGTGAGTGCTCCAACACTGGAAGTTTTTAAGAAGAGACTGGACAGACATTTGTCTGAAATGGTGTAGGGTTTCCTGCCTGAGCAGGGGGTTGGACTAGAAGACCCCCAATGCCCCTTCCAACTCTATTGCTCTATAGAGAGCATTCTAACCTATTGCATTTGTGTGTGGTTTGCCAACTTCACAGTAGTAGATAGGAAAGTACTCCAGAGGGTCATTACCATTGCCCAGAGGATTATTGGCTGCCCTCTCCTCCCCCCCCCCTCTGTGAACTGCACAGTTCCTGCTGTCTTAGGAAAGCTCAAAACATTCTTAAAGACTCATCACATCCCGGACATTCTGGCAGACGGTAGAGGATAATAAAAAGACAAATAGGCTGAAAAATAGTTTTTACCCCAGAGCTGTAACCACATTAAATACCACTGTGTATTGCAACATTGATGTGCAATATTAGGGGCAGCGCAATGGTGAATTGAATGTGAATGATGTGTGTATATAAAGTAAGTTTTGTTTTGCTTTGTTTTTTTTTATTTGTGGTTTTTACGTATGTAGTGTGTAGTGTGAAAAGCACTTAATTTTCTTGTGGGATACACAATGACAATAAAGATATTCTAGATGATGATGATGATGATGATGATGATTTGCTCCATCTAAGGGAGTTCATTTTAAGTTAGGTATCTTCCAGATACTTTGAATGAATATATAGGATATGAGCAAAGAGGTTCAATTAAGAACAGAATCAGAAAAATGTCTTCTACATATTTTCCTATCAGTTCTCTTTCAGTCTTAATTTCTCATGGGCAATGCACGATGTTCTTGCACTTGAGTTATGAGTTGGTCAATGTGTGAATGTCCTGCTTTTCCTCATATAGGAAAGAAAGAATATTGAACTCCTTCTCCCATGGATCTTTTTAAACAGTCATGCTATTATCAGAACTGAAAGGGAATCCTATCTTTGAGAAATTGTTAAAGAACATTTATTCATCTGTAGAAATTCAAAGAAATTACTTGCCCAATTTCTTTTCCTGCAAAAGTGCACACAGCTCCATCTAAGAAAGCAGCAAAGGCTGTTTGGATAGGTGACAAAAAGTATGAAATGTATGTACAGGATAGAACATGGACAGTGATTTGAAAGATCCAAGTTTAAATATTTTACCAACATCTAATATTTTTCAGCGTATCTAAACATTATCTCCAGGTTCTTACTGATTCCCAGTGTTCTGTAGCTAAGACCAAGTATGAAGATTCTGTTATTTTGGTGCTCAATTGCTTGTTTCTCAGCAACAGAGCACAATTTTGACAGATATGTTATTGCATGGAAAATGACATATGAGAAAAGCAGCACAGATGTGCAGGAACAACTATCAAGCTTTTGCTTTGAAAATTGAAAGGCAAATATTTGCAGAGCAAAACGCTCTCGTTAAGCCCTCCCTAAGCAAATTTTCTTGTGTGGTTAATGTTAAGTGCAGCCACTGATTCATAATTGTGGCTTTCCTACTTGTCCAGCACTTCTGCCTTTACTTGGGTTTCATGTCATTACTGCTGCTTTTTGGCAATCAGTCACAGCCCCAAGAGCCACTGACAAAATGAGAACCCTGTTGTTCAGTCACAGGACAAAATGGTTACAGCTTTACAATCTCCCCGCCAAAATATTACTTTGTTCCTTGTCCTTGGACTACCCAGGTTTTTGCTCTCATCTAAAGATTATTTCAATTCGCCGATTGTGAGCTGAAGAAAAATGTGTACTGAGAATTATAAATGGACAATTGTGGAGCTTATAAACAAATCGCATTAAGAAAAATTGTTCCAAGGATCTCTTAGTGTGACATCACAAATGAGCTCACTTTCACACTCAGCTAGATTAAAACACAAGGGCTAGACCTCAAGAAGTAGCTAGATTAGCTTAATTTGTTCACATCTTTGAAAGGATTTATAAAGACTGGAGGAACTAAAAAAGCTTGGGGAAAAAATTGTAGTCAAGAGTTCTTCACAAGGAACCTTTGAAAATGTATTGTAAATCCCAGAGTAAAACTCAAGAACTGAAAAATGCATAGGGCAGCAATCAGAAAAGAGAACACTATAAATAAATAACATAGCAAAACAACAAGAACAACAACTAAAGTCTTGCAATTGCAATTGATTTTTAGCAGTAGAGGCAAAAGAGTTTCTTACAACACCAGATATATATCCAGTAATCTTATGTGAAAGTCTCCGATTAAAACTAAAGGAACCAAGTTGTGTCAGTGGCCATTTTTGAGTGAATCAACAAATAAGGAAGACATACAGGTAAGTCCTTAACTTACAACAGTGTGTTTAGTTCGTTTAGTGAATATTCAAACAGCATTGAAAAATGTGACTTATGACCATTTTTCACAGTTACGACCTTTGTAACATCCCCAGAATCATGTGATCAAAATTCAGATGCTTGGCAACTGGTTCATATTTATGACCTTTGCTGTTTCCCAAGGTCATGTGTATCACTTTTTGCAACCTCCTGACAAGCAAAGTCAATGGGGAAGCCAGATTCACTTAACAACCAGGTTACTAACTTAACAATTGCAGTGATTCACTGTGGCAAGAAAAGTTGTTAAATGGGGCAAAACTCACTTAACAAATGTCTTACTTAACAATAGAAATTTTGGGCTCAATTGTGCTCGTAAGTCGAGGACAACCTGTATTCACCAGAAAAACTTTACACCATTGTTATGAATAAATAAGGCTACATGGGAAGATTGTCTCTCATCTTAGACAGAAAACCACCATTTTCAAACATACCCAAGAGGTGTATTCCACAAATATATTGCAAATCCACAGACCCTGCTCTATCTTTCCAGTGAATTTGTAACAGGTGAGGTGAGCCCATCTATCAACCTTCATCAGATATGATTGCATGAATGGGTGACAATGTAAGTATCTTCAGATAAAAGTAATCAACATAATAAAGCAACTAGAAGAAAAAAATAGGGACTAGTTGGAGAGAAGTAAGCAGTGGGGTACCACAAGGTTCTGTCTTAGGCCCAGTACTATTCAAACTCTTCATAAATGACTTAGATGAGGGAATTGAAAGGGAACTCATCAAATTTTAAGATACCAAACTGACAGAAATAGCCAACACCCCAGAAAACAAACTCAGAATCCAAAAAGATCTAGACAAACTTGAACAATGGGCCCTATGATCCAACAAAATGAGTTTCAATGTGGAGAAAAGCAAAGTTTTACATTTAGGCAGGAAAAATCAAAGGTACAAGTACAGATTGGGTGAGACCTGGCTTAAAAACAGTAACTGTGAGGAGAACCTTGAAGTCCTAGTCGACGAACACTTGACTATGAGCCAGCAGTATGCAGCAGCAACGAAAAAAGCTAATACAATCCTGGGTTGTATAAACAGAGGCATAGAATCAAGATCACGCGAAGTATTAGTACTGCTTTATAAAACCCTAGTAAGATCACGCCTGGAATACTGCAGCCAATTTTGGTTACCATATCACAAAAAAGATCTTGAGAGTTTGGAAAAAATTCAGAGAAGTGCAACTAAGATGATCAAAGGCCTGGAGACTAAATATACAAAGAATGGCTGCAGGACTTGGGTTTGGCTAGTGTAAAGAAAAGAAGAAATAGGGGAGAGATGATAGCAGTGTTCCAGTATCTGAGGAGCTGCCACAAGGAAGAGTGGGTCACTTTGTTCACCAAAGCACCAGAGGGAAGGATGAGAAACAAGGGTTGGAAACTGATCAAAGAGAGAAGCAACCTGGAATTAAGGAGAAACTTCCTGACAGTGAGGACAACCAATCAGTGGAACAGCTTGTCTCTAGAAATCGTGGGCGCTCCATTACTGGAGATTTTAAAGAAAAGACTAGATAATCACCTGTCTGAGATGGTATAGGTTCTCCTGCTTGAGCAGGGGGCTGGACTAGAAGGCCTCCAAGGTCCCTTCCGACTCTATTCTTTTCTATTCTATTCATATTTTGCCTGGAGAAGAGAAGGCAATGGAAAGAGATAACTGTCCTTCAAATATCTCAAGGATTGACATACAGAAGATTGGGTAGATTTGTTTAGTATAGTTATAGAAGATCCTTCAAGAAAGAGATCAAAAGAAAGAGAAGAATAACTTCTTAAATGTAAGAGCTATTCAACAAAGGAACAGACTTGGTAGATAATGGAGTCTCTTTGCAGCAGGTGCTCAAAGAAAAGATGGGTTATATTCCCACACTAGACAGGGATTTGGGATACATAATCTCAAGGATCTTATCTAGTGTTTATATTCTGAGAATCTGTGATTCCATGAGCAGTAAACGGGTTTTGTGGTAGCAGTAATTCTGATTTCCTAAAATTCAAAAATCTTTTTAGGCTAGGGCTTTCTGAGAAAAATAAAATAGTACTACCTTCTCCTTCCCACAAATGAAATCTATTTCATTTTTGAAATATACATAGCTAGATGGGAAAACAGCTAAAAATTATTCTCAGTTTTATGCAACTGGAATATGAAACCCATGTTTAATTTCATACATTACTAGGAGGCAGAACTGGCAGGAAGGATGTGAATTGTGAAGGGAAAAATTATACAAGGATTCCTAGACTTTTTTTCCATGGCTCTACTTAAACTGGTAGCATCCTGAAGTGATTTTCATTTTTATTTTAAAAAGAAATGGCATCCTCAGAAGGGCCTTATTTCATGCCTTTGGGTGTATATTTGGTTCATAATAATCTCAAAAGTATCTAGATCTGAAGTTGCCTTATTCCAGGTCATACAGTTAGAATAGAATAGAATAGAATAGAATAGAATAGAATAGAATAGAATAGAATAGAATAGAATAGAATAGAATGGAATGGAATGGAATGGAATGGAATGGAATGGAATGGAATAGAATAGAATAGAATAGAATAGAATAGAATAGAATAGAATAGAATAGAATAGAATAGAATAGAATAGAATAGAATAACAGAGTTGGAAAGGACTTTGGAGGTCTTCTAGTCCAACCCCTTGCTCAAGCAGGAAACCCTATGTCAGGCAGGTCAAACTCGCATGATGTATCACGACTTTTTCCCCATTGCCAGCAATGGGGTGGGTGCAGTTTCGGCGTGATGTATCTGGCTCACAAGCCAGCAGTTTGATATGCCTGCCCTATGTCATTTGAGACAAATGGTTGCCCAATCCCTTCTTAAAAACTTTCAGTGTTGAAGCATTCACAACTTCTGGAGGCAAGTTGTTCCACTGGTTAATTGTTCTGACTGTCAGGAAATTTTTCCTTAGTTCTAGGTTGCTTCTCTCCTTGATTAGCTTCCATCCATTGCCTCTTGTCCTGCCCTCAGGTGTTTTGGAGAATAGCTTGACTCTCTCTTCTTTGTGGCAACCCCTGAGATATTGGAACACTGCTGTCATGTCACTCCTGCTCTCCATTAAACTAGACATGCCCAATTCCAGCAACCGTTCTTTATACGTTTTAGCGTCCAATCCCCTAATCATCTCTGTTGCTGTTCTCTGTACTCTTTCTAGAATCTCAACATCTTTTTTAAATCCTGGTGACCAAAACTGGATGCAGTATTCCAGTGTGGCCTTACCAAGGCATTGTAAAGCAGTATCAACGCTTCAATTTGTTTGGCATGATCTGTTTTTGAGAAACCCCTTGTTGGCTTTTGGTTATGACTTTGTTTGCCTTTAGCTGTTCACTGATTCATTGCTTCATTATCTTTTCCAGAATCTTCCCAGGTACTGAGTCAGGCTGATAGGTCTGTAGTTTCCTGCATCTATTTCTTTTTCATTTTTTGAAGATGGGAACTACATCAGCTCTTTTCCAATCCTCTGGTAGTTCCCCAGTGCTCCAGTATCTTTAAAAGATATAGTTCAGTGGTTCTGAGATCACATCTGCCAGTTCTTTCAGACCCTTGGGGTATAATCCATCTGGTCCTGGTGATTTGAACTCACCTAGGGTAGACAGGTGTTCACTTTACCATGTTCTTGCCTATCTTAAATTGTGTTTTAATCTGTTTTTTACAGTACTGTTTTTGATAGGTTCAACTGTGTTTTTCCCATTGTGTAAATGCAAAAAAATGCAAAAAAATGAGTTAAGTAGTTCTGCTTTCTTCCTATTGCTTGTCACCCTCTTGCCACTTTCTCCCACTAATGGGTGAATTGTTTCCTTGACTTTTTTCTTGTTTTTTACATGTTGAAATAAGCTTTTTTGTTATTTTTGACTTTTGTCACAAGTTTTAGTTCATTTTGAGCCTTAGCTTTCCTCACTTCACCTTTGCAGGCTTGGGCTATTTGCTGATATTCTGCCTTAGTTATGTGCCCCTCTTTCCACTTTTTATACTTGTCCTTTTTGTTTTTCAATTTATCAGAGAGTTCTTTATGTGGCAATGCTTGTTTCTTTTGAGAGCTGTTATTTTTCTTCTTCATAGATATTGTGCTAAACTGGGCTTTTATAATCTCATTTTTCAAAATTTCTTCTTGAGTTGTTTTTACCTTGAGGAAACACCTCGTCCATGGAATCCTTCCCAAGCTCTCTCAAGTTTATTGAAATTAGCTCTCTTAAAGTCCAAGACTCTAGTTTGACTATGTTCTATTGCTTGTGCTTGCATAATGTTGAATTCCAATACTGCATGATCACTCCCCCCAAGATTCCTGTACCTTCAACACCTTCTATCATTTCATCTCTGTTAGTGAGAATTAAGTCCAATATGGCTGATCCTCTAGTTCCCTTCTCTACTTTGGGGGAAACAAAGTTGTCAGGTTTGTCAGGAACCTGTTTGATCTTCCACTTGGTGTGGAGTTTGTCTCCCAGTTGATGTCAGGGTAGTTAAAATCCCTCATTACTATTGTGATGTACTTCCTACATACCTTAGATAACTGACTAGCAAAAAGTTCATCTATTTCCTCAGTTTGGTTGAGTGGCCTATAGTACACACCTATGGCAATGTCATTTTTTTCTCTTTTATATTGACCCAAATGTGTTCAAGACAATTTACATCACTGTTATGCTTTATTTCTGTAGAGATGTATATTTAGTGCAACTCCACCTCCTCTTTTATTTGGTCTGTTTCTTTTAAATAATTAAAATCCCTCTAGCTGTATGTTCCATTTGTGGATTTCAACCCACCAAGTTTCCATAATGGCAACTGTTGAGTTCTCCGTTCGTGTGCGAATGATGAAGACTCATGGTGGCAACTAATAATGCTTTATTCTCCTACTCCAACTCCAAGCAAAAAGCAAAAGGCACGCAGGCCTTTTTTATAGGGCTTGAACCCCGGACAGAGTGAACCAATAAGAGTTTTTCTTTCTTCATGCCTTGCACATGCGCACAAGGCTGGAGCTGCTCTGTCTGGTCCTGGGCAGCTTTTAGAATGCCCGGGACCATTTGCAACAATTCTGGGCCTGCTGAGTTTCCTCATCAGGCCCAGGACACAACAGCAACAATATCATATCTGCCCTCATTTACTTGAATTTCTAATTTACCCTATATATTGTTTGTACTCTGTGCGTTGGTGTATAGACATTTGAGTCTTTTTTGATCAACCCTATGTTTACTTTATACATAAACCTGTGTGTTGCCTGAGTTCCCCTATTTCCTTACCACCTGTTTGATTAGTGCACTTGGTTTGGTACTCACTATTAAAAGCTTGATTTTGCTAGGCAGCAAGGCTGATATTCTTTCCCGCACAAACATCTATGTTACATGCACTGATAACCCTATTAGTTTAGACTGCTGGGGACAGAAATGTTCTATATCAATTAACTCCAGAAAATCTGTGAATTTAATGCCAGGTAACTCAGTCCCTTTCTTTGATAGATGCAAATTATCTCTTTTGTACAGTTTTTCATTGGCCCAGCTGCAGACATCGTGGCTAATATAATCAAACCCTTCCTCTTTACAGCACCCCTTTGGCCACACATTGAACTCCGCTATATGCTGGGCTTTTTCTTTTTGTTCCTTATATACTGGTAAAACCTCTGAAAAAGTAAGCTTACATCCTATTCCACTAAGGTCTTGCCTAAAGTTCTGGAAATCATCCTGCACAGAGAGTACATCTTTTTGGGACAGATCATTCGTGCCAAGATATACAATAGCATCAACTTCATAGTCCTTACTGGCATTCTTGACTGTCTTAAAAATATGCCTCTTGTCTCTGCTAGCAGTAGCACCTGGTAGACACCTGACCTCTTTCAAAACCTCCATATCCTTTCCTAAATTTACATCCCTTACAATTGAATCACCAACCAGAAGGTGGCTTCTCTTTTTGGATGCCTTGCTCTTCTTGCATGACTGATGTGTAATATCTGATTCACTTTCCCCTATCCAAAAAATCATCTCAGACCACAATTTGAGTTAACTACCTTCACCTGCCACCTTAGTATCCCTATTAAGGGCATTGTATCTCTTATGCAGGGACATACCGAAAACTTTTTGTTTATTGTTCACAGCTCTCACCCTGCCAGATCCTATGGTTGTCCATATTTCCCTTCTGCCCTTCTCCTGCAGGATCTTTGTGGTGGTGGGGGGGGGCCTGATTGATCTTATCTGTCCTGATAGGCAACAGCTCTTTGAGCAAGGGCTCCTAGAATGACAAAGCAACTTTATCTGAAATGGCAATTGACTGAAATTAAAACAATTGTCTGAAAGGAAGCACTGTACCAATATTTCAGTGTTCCTGGTTACATGACTGGGGACAGACGGCTAATAATCAGCTTTTTTTGAAGCCTTGTACATCCCATTCCAAAACACAAGCGGAGTCTAGGGAAAAACCCAAGAGTAATACAGGTTTCTGTTGGCCTTCTCACTGCTGGAACAGATTGGGAGCATGTCAAAGCTACTGTGATATGCATGATTCAGATAGTCTGACCTTCTGCAGCCTGCTTGTTTTGGCTGAGGTGTTCCTGTTTATATTTGGTCTAAGTGGGCTTTTCTTTTACATATCAGATGGGAGGATTTTGTGAGGGATTTGGGAGTTTCTTTTGCCTCCATTATGGTATCTCAGACTGGGTCACCGTGATGGCCTGACATCAGGTGATAGCATAAGCATTGCAGAAAGGGCTCAGTTGTTGAATGTTTTCTTGTATTTAATTGTCTTTAAAATTCTAGGTGACCACAGAAGATATAATTTACATAAGGAAGATTTCTGCTTGTCCAGAACACTGGTCTCTATTCAGAAGGAGGTGAATAGAGAAAGCTAAAATATGCACTGAGACTGAAAAAGAGAATTAGATGGATTTTGTTTTGGTTAGAATGCCATACATTTTTTTAAATTAAAAAAAAACATTACCCAGGCTTTATAATTGGAGAGATAGAAAAATGAGTAGACTACAGAACACTATTGCAAGCCAATATCAGGACTAGATTTAGACCCAGATTAGGGGAAAACACTGAACCAAAGTCCTTTTGGATCCAACAGTCCTAGAAATAAATATCTCATGCTTGTTCAAGCCAGCCATCAAAATTGCAACAGTGATGAGAGCAGAAATAGCCTCCATTGACTGGAGGATTATCAGGATTGTATTCCAACACATCTGATGACCTCATAGACCACCTGTGAGCATGTGAGATACCTTTGTTTTTGCTGGGATCTATATGGTTCAGAGCAGTGGTGGGATTCAGCTAGTTTGCACCACTTCAGCAGAACCGGTAGCTAATTTTTTGTTGCCCAGGCCCAGAATGGACTTCCAGAAGTGGCATGAGAACCGGTTGTTCACATATTTGAATCCCACCACAGGTTCAGAGCACAGCAAAATTCAGGCTCAGAAGGTTATTTTTATTAAAAGACTAGAATCTTAAGATCCACCAACTAAAGCCTACCACAAAAGACATCCACAGATTGGAATTGAAAAATTATGGGCCAAAAAATTGTTCTGAGTATCCTCCCTGCAAAACATTACTTTTGATTTCATACCAAGCTTTCTTAATTTCATAACTATACATTATAAGGGGCAGGAATTTTCTTGTTGCTTGTGTTCAACAATTCAGGAGTCAAAAGTCCTTGCCAATCTATTGCAAATCATTCAGCAGTCTGTGGGTATATTCAGAAATGTCATTCAGCCCATCCCTGGCCTAAACAATGTTTTTCTTCTCTGGATGATGATGATTGATGATAATGAAATTGGAAGTAAGAATGGATTCAGGATTTTATTAGCATTTCAGATGAGTCCTTGCCAATGTCTATCATAATATATTAACTACCCTGGCTCTTTTAAAAATATCCTGTTGGTTATATGCAAGGTTTGCACTTCCTCATTTTTATATAAAATGTAACAACAGGTTCATAAACTTAACGGACTTGTTATATATCAAAGTTTCTTAATTCTTCCCTCTCTTGATACATAGCCAGTGCATCTGCATTCATTTAGGGGGCTCAAACATTTTTATTAGTTCCCTCAGATTGTTGCATTTTAAAATTCCATTCATTTCCTATTACTTCATGAAATCATTTGGTTCATCTTGTTATCCAGCTCAATGAGATACAGCAGTTGTCATTTCTTGCTTAAAGAGTACTGAGATCTCTTACAGAAGAATTTAAAATAAAACTTTTTCTGGATTTGCAGTGTTGGGGCGTTGGTGCTCTGATAATCAAAACTGTCATATTCTTGAAATGAGAGTGTTTTTTTAAAATAACAAAAGAAGCACTTTGTGGTAGGATTCTTTTTTTTAAAATTCCCACTTGAAGGGAAATCAAGTTAGGATTAGGCCTACATAAAAAACTGACCAATTGGCCAATGAAAGGTTGAAGAACTTTGGAGAATATTTAACAACCCTTTTTCCTACTGATTCTTTTTGTACAAAATTTTGCCCCCCTCTCCCACCTCATGGTGGAGAATTGTTTTTCAAAGAATTTAGTTAGCATTGGAAGCATTTTGAAGTGAAAGATCAACATCCATAGATTTGCAATCCTCATTCTACCGAATGCTTCTGGAATTCATGGAACTCAGTGCTGCTGTTGGGATATAAATATGGAAAACAAAGTTTCACTTCAAAGTGTTTTATTTGCCTATTCCAGGGATAGGAAACTTTGGCTCTTTTATGACTTGTGGACTTCAATACCCAGAATTCCTGAACCAGCCATGCTGACTTAGGAATTCTGGCCTATTCCAACAAGAAGGAAGAAACGGGCTCCGCTAGAAAGTGGGTTTGGGGAGAATTAGAACTGATTTGAGGGCAAGATGATTAAGTATAAGGAGGAAGTGGCACAGTTCAAAGGTACCTTATGATTTGCCCATTAGGTTGACAAAACTCACAATTTCAGTGCAGGCAGCAATTTCAATGGAAGCAGCAAAGACAGAAGAAATCACATATAATGACCCAGAACAAAAATCTGAAAATCAAACTGTCGAATAAATATTAAGGAGTTAATAACGCCAAGTTATTTGTTTGGGCCAAAGTTCTTTTTTTTTTTTTTATCTTGAAAATTTTTATTTTTTAAAAAACATACAATCATTTATAAAAATACAATAAAATTTTAAAATAGAGAACCCCCCCCTTACCCTCCCTCCCACCCCCACCCCCCCTCCCTTCACTTCCCAGAGCAGAATACAGGGTTAAGAAAAAAAAAGAAAAAGAAAATTATAATAATTAAAAAAAAAGAAAAAAAAAGAGAAAGAAAAAAAAATATCATAATTAACCTTTAACTCCATAACTTATAAAACAATTCTCTATAATATTTGATATTCATTCATAAAATAAATAAAACTTTTTAATTCCATATTTTTTCTGAATATAATCTATCCACCTTCCCCATACAGTAATATATCTTTCTTGTGTATGATCCTTTAAATAAGCAGAAATTTTTGCCATTTCTGCAAAAGTTTGGGCCAAAGTTCTTGACCTTAGCAACTTTAAGAAATGTGGATTTCAAATCCCAGAATTCCCCAGCTGGTATGTTGACTGTTGAAAAACACATAACTTAAAGTTCCTAAGGTTTCCTAACCTTATCTTAATACTGCCAATCATGCTGGCTGGGAATTCTGGGAAATGTATTCTAGATATCTTAAAGTGGCCACGGTTGAGAAACACTGGTTTAGGCAAAACTCAGTAAACTATACAACTATTGGATGGAAAATACTGAAACAAAAGTTGTTCACAAATGGAATACGAGTCGGTAGCGTGAGTGCAGAAGGAATTTGGATTAACTATTAACTACAGAATGGCAGTACTGTATATGCAATTAAAAGATATTTTGATTTCACATGTGGACCAGATATATTAACAGCAGTCAAAGCTCCTAAATTCTTATTTAGCATTAAAAATCTGTTTGGATTATTTTAAATTTATAATGGTTTGTAGATAACTGAAATGGATATTGGCTATTTGCATGAACTTTGGAGTAAAGTGTGGGAATATTCCAATTTACAAATTAATGGTCAAGTGTCTTCAAGAACATTAAGTATATGTGATTTTAAAATGAAGTTTATTAAAGAAATTTTAAAAACTAAAATTCATTGACCTCAGAAAATGTTTAAAGATTGGCTAGGATAAAATGGCAGAGACAAGACATATATGTAGGCTTGGCCTACTGTTATTTTATTCTGGTTTAATAGCAATAACTTTGTTAACTTTGAAAAGAGGAATGAGGTGCTGTAATTATATACCGGTACTAAAAATTTGATATTTATCAATATATGGAGAATTTAGAATTTGTCAAGCATGGATTGAATAAGATACTGTACTGTTAGGGAGAGAAAGTGCCACTGCAGACCTACAGTAATGATATGAGTTGTGTTTTTGAACAGGCTACCAACAGAATGATAAGACTGACTAACATTAGCATAGGTGGTTAAGATTTAATTAATGTTTAAACAGCTGAGTTGTTTTCTTTACAGTATTTTTTGCCTTTTCCCTTCCCTTCTCTGTTTTTGGTTTGTTTTGATTTTTTTAATTTTCATTTTGGGGAGAAATTTATTTTCACCTGGCTTTCCTGACTTAACAATCAACTTCAAAAAGCAAATCCTGTCTAGTAATTAATTCAGCAGTCAGAACTCAAAGGGAGAAATAACTAGTGTTTTAAATGAAGCTTTTATCAGTATACTAATCACAAGGTCTTTAGAGTCTCCCAGGAGATGATATTTTGTCATCCCAAGGCTTTCTAATTAATATTTATTTGATATTTGAATAGGAGACATACTGTTGATCTCCTGTCTGTACGTGATATCTACTGTGTAATCTAATAAACTGCTAAAGCACTTGATTCTGGGGAAAACAAAATGTATGCCATTTGTGTGCTAAAATAAAAAAGTACATTCTTGGGAAACACATTTTTATAGAGCTGAATGTCCCATTCTTCAAATGAAACAATATCAAGCAATGATTTAGAAATTGAGGGAAAATGTGGACAGAGACAGAAAGAGAGGAGGAGAGCAGGAGTGTATCAAGGTGAGTCCCTTTGTTCTGAAGGACCAACAGACTGAACTGATTTTTTTAAAAGTAGCAGGTGAGATCTAAATATCACAGCAAGTTTCTCTTCATGCAGCACTAGCCTACCAAGAAGCATTGACACCACAACATAGAGCACTTTCCTCAATGGGAATCCAACAAAATCACCCATGATGGCAGGGAATGCCAAAAGCCATCTCCACAATATTCTGAGGAAAGTTGATGAAGTATTGCAGATTGGCTGGCTAGTTTGAGAGATGACCCAAATCCAGCATTGGCTGGGAAGGTGCAGAGTTACTGAATGTCCTCTGTCTGGCAGGCCTTGCCTTAAAATCAAATATTGTCCGATTTTTTGAGTATCTCTTCCTGAGCAGCTTTTCTCCATTTGGTAACACTTCTCTAAGAAGTGCTAACCCCAAGTAAACAAGTTACATTCTGTGGCCTCGATTAAGACCTTCTACTAGCTGGCTCTGCTGCCTGAAGTTGACAAGACCTGAATCAATTACATTCTGAAGGCTCTAACCCAGAATTTCTCAAGCTTGGCCACTTTATGATGTGTGGACCTCAGCTCCCAAAATTTAACTCTGGGAGTTGAGATCCACACATCTTAAAATTGCCAAGTTTGAAAAAACACCGTTCCAGTCCATTCCTGGGACTTTTTGTCAATTTTTCATTGTATTTTTTTTTTTTTTTTTTTTTGTCACAGATGCCAAGAAAATTAATCAATTTAGTGTATCCTGCTTTCTCCCCATTTGTCCTCTTTTCAAATTGTCTGCATCCTCCTTTGCCTGTTGAGCTAACTGATAACCCTGGGCAGGATGGCTTTGCTTCTGCTTTTCCAGCTGGTGGAATTTTCACAGCTGTCACCACATGGACAGTTTAAAATCAGTTTATATTTGCCTGTGTTCCAAGACTTTGTGTTATGCTTCAGTTTGTAAATACCAAAATAAGGGGGGGGAACCTCCATTCTGGAAGGACCACAAACAAGTCCATTTTTTAAAATATCATTAACGAAAGTAACATGTAGTCGTATATTTCAGAGATAATTGGTAGCTAACTACTTACAAAGCATTACAAATATGCAGGGAGCAGAAGGGCAAAGTTGAAGTTGTACCAATATCACTCAAATTCTACCTTCTGGCAGAATTCTTTTTGAGGGTAGACAAAATAATAAGCGAGAGGAATAATTCTCACTGCATACTTTCTTTCCCAGGACAGATAAACTTCTGACATTCTACTAAATGCAGGTCCAGAAAGATGTTGAATACACAGTTTTGAAAAAATGGATTTCTGGAGAAAGGCATCCCTGCACACTCAATTCAGAAACGCCAATCAAAGGGTCATCAAAGAGTCGTCCTTAGGGTCACCATCAGCATCTGCCACCCTTCAGATTCCTCCCCAGTAAAATCTCTCATCCTCATTGACCTCTTCTCAGTAGTCCTCCAGAAATAGTGACAGGAGACATCTCTGATAGCTGCAGAAGCAGGAAGAGCCTTTCTTATTTACAGAGAAACCTAGAAAACTGCACTGTTCTGGAACATTCTGAGAGAGAAATAGCAACGCCCAATGGGCATTCTCACAATGTCTTAGAAAAACATTAATCTTGTGGCACTGTGGAGAAAAAATGCCCTCTTTCAAGTGGCACTCCTGATACCCGTTTCCCTTCCGTGCCAGAAGCATGAATAGAAAATAAGGAAATTGGGGAGCAGAGAGGTAGAACAACAGCCAAAGACAAATGTGAATACCAAAGCTAAACAAAATGCTAATGAATAAAATAAAAAAGCAAGCCTTTACTAAAAATAGAAGTGTTCTCAGCATGAACTTAGACAGACTCCAAGGGGAGGAGGGTCTTTTTATAGACCCTTGTTATCTTGATTGCATAGTGTTTTTCTCTTTTAATGCAGATAAAGAATAAAATCAGTTATATCCATATCTTGCAGTGATTTCATTCGTGCAGTGGGGTGACAGGCCCTCTCACATTTCTGTTTGTCAGACCCCCTTTTGGCCAGCCTGGGCCTCTGCATTGGCTCTACCTACCTGGTGAGCAAATAGTAAGTTCCACTCTAATGTGCTTCCAGCCCCTCACCTTTCACCAGGAACAGTGGCTCACGTATTGTTCCTGCCCGGTGGATAAACATACGGTAGAGCCTCAGGTATTATCAGTCTCTCACCTTTGAGTTCTGTTTAATGGGAGGTTAGAGTCTAGAGTTTCTTAAGCATAGATCATAGTAGTTGTTAATGCAGAACAAAGCCGACGGAGAGGGCACAGGGTGGGATGGAAGAAAGAAACCTGTTGCTATTTTTCTGTATGGTGGACCCATCTTTGGACCTGCTGATTTTACATATGAAACCACATAATAACACCAGACAAAAAAATCACCATATAAGGATCTGGATTTATAGGAATTTAATAACAGACTTTGGGTTGTTGGGTTTTTTTTAACTAATCCAGTCTTTTGTAGTCTCGCACTATTAGCCTGGTTTTAATTGATTGAACTTGATTTGATTGAATTACAACTAATCTTTGTAATTGTTAACTACAATTACATATTGTATGCGTAAGACATAAATAATTATTTATTCAAGTGATTTAGTGTATGTATATTTTTAGATTGACCCTCTGTTCTAGGATGAAAGGATAACAACAGCAGAAAATTGGAAGCACAACAGAAAGATATCCAGCATGGCACATTATATACCAGGACTCTTCAAACTTGGCCCTTTTATGACTTGTGGACTTCAACTCCCAGAATTCCTCAGCCAGCGTGCCTGGCTGAGGAATTCTGAGAGTTGAAGTCTACAAGTCATAAAAGGGCCACATTTGAAGACCCCTGTTATATATTGTAGCAGGTGAAACTTGTAAAAGATTTTTAAAAAGTGCCATTCATTGCTAAAAGCATAGCACTGACAGACTGATTTTTACTAGTCAGCTAAAGGGCAACCTAAGTTCCTTGTTAGATATATGAGAACCAGAGTGCTATAACCTAAATGTCCTGTCTTATCCTTGTCTAGAAGATAAGACACGTAACAGCAGAGTATCCACAAGAGGTGGGAAGCAAGAAAGAGAAATGAGGAGGCAACATGTGTCAATGTCACTGTGCAAATGCCATGGCTATGTCAGACATTGATACTCAAGTACATAATAGTGGCATTTATGTGAAGGCATCGCCTCACACATGTCATCATGTTGGTGTTGTGGTTTGCTGAAGAGACCTTTGAAGAACTTTAAATAATGAATACGTTCTCAAGTCTGGTTCATATATAATACAAGAAAAACTTTTCTCTCTCTCTCTCTCTCTCTCTCTTGTATGCTGTTCAAACACTTTTTGTTTCTTTGTATAAGTGAGTCTTTAAATAGTATTGGGACCTTGCTAACTCTTGCTTCTCCTCTCCACTGTAACATGTAATAATCACACTTGCATCTTTGCATTGGTTTCTCATATTAACTATCTTGTGGATTTCTATATTGAAAATTAAACATTATTGATTGCTCCCTTTCCTTAATATATTTTCTTATTTTGTCCACATTCCTTATTTGATTCTTTAATTTCAGTTCAAGAACCGTCCCTTGCAGAGGCTGACTGCTACATCAGATAGCCATAGATAGCTGTTTTAAGTGGGCAGTGCTTCCCAGCACCTCCCTCTCATCTGTCTTTAGTGTGAAATGGAAAAGCTATTACATTTTGGCAGGCTGGAAAGATGTTTGGTTATGTGGCTAAAACTATCAGTCCTTTGAGAAGCAGTTATTGCAAACTTAGGCCCAGATCTCAGAGCCAAAATAGATTTTAAAAAAAGAAGAAGCAACAATCCATGGTCAGATCTCCTGTCCTTTTCATTTTTGGAGCCAACTGAAGGATTTGTCTTTGGAGAGTGGCCTCACTGGGAAGAACTAATCTCTGACCTCTTCACAGAATTTTGCCAAAAAGCATCTCTTCCCTGTATTTACCATATTAGTGAAAAATTATGAGTACCCAGGTGACTCATAAATCTTACAGTTCTAGGGTTGCTTACAGCACCAGCCAAATTGTGGTTTCTAAATCAATTTTGTGTAAGTAAAAGTTTCACACAGTTTTCTCAGCCTAGAACAGTCTGCCCAAGGCCAAAGGAACTGACCACAGTTCCTAACTATTCCTGGTCTTCCCAGGAAGCAGAGTACAGCAAGTTTACACGTAGCTGTGTCTCTTTCATGTTCTTACAAGGAAGAGCCCATCTTATTTGAAAAAAATGGGATGAGAGAAATGGATTAACCCATTAACATGGCAGACCCAATCCATATTATCCCTGCTCTTTATTAAAGGGGAAGATAAATTAGTCTATAGCTAATCTACATCAGTTTTGTATGTGTTCGTTCATATGTCCATTTTCCTTTAATGTGTTTGGTTTTTTAATCCCTATGAATGTACAGTATATTTTTATATTTCAGTGTTTACTTTTTAAAGTAAAATCAGGCATTTTTAATCTGAAACATAACTTTTTTTAAAAAAAAATGGCCCATTATTTGAACCAGGATTGTTACAGTATGAAAAAAGTATACATCCTTTCAATTTACATCAGAAATTTCAAATACCAAATTCTTCAAACATCTCTATTTGCCTGTTGCTTTTTCTCCAATAATAAGTCCCATGTGTTTGGAGGCTGCTCCACCGAGACACAGAAATATAGTCTTCCAGCTTATGGAAAGCAAGCTGTGTAAAGAAAGGACTCTTGCTAATGTATTGATTTTTAATTAATAAATAAGATATTTATTGGAGAAAGGAGGAAAAGACGTGGATGAGTATTCAATCAACAGACACATTTTCCATAGTCAGAAATGATGCCCTTCACAAGATTTAGCTTTAGCTTTAGTCAGAACAGAGTTTGAACGATTAATCCAAGGGTGAGCTAGAGTCCATGGGCAGAACCTTGCTACATTTTGGGTGGCGCTTGCTTAAAAAAAGCTTAATAAAATTTAACATTGTGACCTTGGTAGGTGGCCAGGCAATTTTTGAGAGGAATGTCAATGTCCTCATCACAGCCTGGTAGCTTTGGCGCAGGTAAAGGAAAAAGACAGGTGCCACTCAAGCTGTAGCTCAACAGGGGGTGAGGGAGGCCAGGTGAGTGTTTGAAGAAGAACTAAGGGGGCTCACCCATTATTATCCAGCAGCATTAATCACTTCCATCTCTCTGGAATAATTCAGTTCCAGGTGAACAGCAGGAAAGAGAAAATGAAAGAAACAGGATGATTTCCAGACCACCATGTAAAGACTTCCCTCATTCCTCCTCCCCTCAACCTCTGTGACTGGAAGGCCCCTCCATAACAAATTGACAGCGCACCCTTGGACTAATCCATGCCACAGAAAAATGCTTGGAGGGGTGACTGGCAGCAGGTGAGCGTGAGGGATGATGGTAGAATTAGAATCAGATGTGGAGGTTAGAAGCGATGGAGTGAGACAAATAAGAGAAGACTTAGAGAAAGCTTTGTGTGGGGGGGGGAGAGAAAGAGGAAGGAGGGATAAATATAAGACTGATGATTTAAAAATGAGGAGTTACTAAGGTTAATTTTGGATATTAAGGCTAATCTTTACATTTTATCAAATAACAATTTGTTCTGGATGCTATATTCCATAACTAAAATATGTTTACTGATAAACTTGCCAGTGTTTTGGTCGGAATGGAATTGGATAACATATCTCAACTTATGCTATGACCTTGTTTTGCTCTGCTAAACATGTAAAAAGCAAGCTGTAATGCTCTTTGTAAACCAGCTAAGTGGTAGCAACAATTCATCAGGACAGATTAGTGCAGGAAGTCTGCACTCAGTGGATAAGTGACTTTCCCAAGAACTTGGAAATTGACTTCTATACTGTCTTGATCTTGGGCAAAAACCCAAGAAGCAATGAAATGGACCCCTGGAACTTTGTTAACTCACTCCTATAATGAACAGTTAGAATGAAGTTGACTTAGCTATAAACAGTCTTAATTGGTGAGATTTATATCTGTCACATTAGAATTTCATAATAGTCTGTGGCATACAATTATTTACAAAACTCTGCTAGATGCAGACAAGAGAGGAGAAGAAAGGTAAAGTTTGCTTTGCTGTTGTTGATTTGCTTAAAAGATAAAATGTTTGGCTGAAGAATTCCCTTGGGGCAGTGGCATAATTGTTAGCTGAAGAATTCCTGCCACATTCTTTACCCAATTCCATCACACTAACTTTGTGAGTCCTTTCCAAGATTCATATTTCTCAGCTTCATGGAGGTAGGCAAGGAGTCAATGTAACATTATATTCCATCGTATTAAGCAGCTGATTATGTACTGGAGAACTTCCAGTTAAATTTCAGCCCCTGAATGTGCTTTAGTTCAAGCAACCAATAAATTTATACGTTTCTATTAATCCACTGGAAACCTTGTGAAAGGATCACTCTGATAAATTTATAATAGTTTATAGCCTTTCGGTTGTATCAAATATTCAACTCTGAGTTATAAATTTTAACTTAAAAATTACTGATTGCTCATCAACTGGAAAGGAAAAGGTTTTGATGGAGTAGAACTGAAGAAACAAACAAAGGAAAATATGAGGAAGCTGAATGAGAGAATCAATGTAAATATTTTGAAGTGGATAAACTTATAACTAAATTTAATACTCCCTATTTGTTAAGTATAAGTGGGAAACAGCATTTTTGTTATCAAAAGGGGGCTTCTATTGTACAAATGATAAAACCCATGTGTAGAAAAGCATTAGATGTTGTGAGAATCCTCTTTAGAAAAAACTAAGCTTAAACAAAGTACTTAAGTATTACAGAACCTATTTCACATTCAGCTGTCAGATATAAATTTTCTAAATTAATTGTATATTAATATAGCGCACCCTTTGATCACATTCTTGGAAATGAAATGTGTATTGGACAAAAATAATTGAATCAAAGCTCAATACACTTCACAGGGATACATGAGCTATCTGCTGTATTTTTTTTATTAGTAATAATTTTATTGAAGCTTTTTAATAAGCATAGTAAAAACTAATGCAAACTAAACCAGAGTTGTGTTTGGTGAGATGGGTGATTATATAACTTTGATAAATAGAAGAAAAGAGAAAAAGAAAAGTTTCGAAAGTGCAGGAAAAAAAAGAGAAAAGTAGAAAAGAGAAAAGCAACAAAGACGATAATAAAAAAGTGGCTTCCAACTTTAGTCACATGTAAGTTAATATGCTAAATTTTCTCCTTAACGTTACAAATAACAAAACTCTTCTTCTCATAGCCTTTTTATCTATACCCAAACAGAAATCATCATCTTTTCATTCCTAGTTCAGCAAAAAGTCTATTAACAGCTATCAGAAATATCAAACAAATAGTTTATCTCTGGTCAAACAATCCAACTATATATTCCTTCTTTTTGATTTTCATAGTCTTGATCTTTAAATCATTATTATATCATTGCAGAATTTGATCTTTCATCACTCTTAGGTATCTAAAAAAAAATCTTCAAATCTTTCACCATTCTACTTTGTAAATCCCATAAAAAGGCATTGGCCAGAAATTCTTGTCACAACTCTTCAGTGTCTAGATCCTTTTCCTGATTAGTCTTGTATACTCCCATTTGGGTAATCTCTTTTTCTTGTCTTCTATGTCTTCAAACTTCTATGTCAGGTAAAAAAAAAATCTCATCATCTTTGAAAAGTTTATCCATTGAAAACTGCAATCTGTCCAAGATCTTTTCTGATTATTAATATGCCAGTCTATTTTTCAAAGGACACTTTAAGGCAAGAAAAAGTTATAGTCACCTTAGCATTTTTCATTCTTATCTGCTTGATCCTTTAGTTCCCTCTAGTGTCCATTTGTATGGCTCAGTTCCTAAGGTGGATTTATTTCTGTTTCAGTCATTTTCCATAATCATATTATTTAATTATATAGTTGTTTTTTGAATCTAACAGCAAAAATAACCAATATTCCAAATCTCTTCAGCTCTCAATCTGTTTAAAACTTTCTTAGATCAAGCTTTTTTTTTTTGCTTTTTGCCAATTGCATATTATTTTAAATTCTTATGAATCTATGTAAAAATTTCTTAAATCCAAAGAAGAGGTAAAACTTATCAGGAATCAAATTAAGCTTGCCATTTTGAAGGTCTATAATATCCAGTGGTGGGATTCAAATATGTGAACCACCGGTTCTCTGTGTAGATGACGCTTCCGGAAGTCCATTCTGGGCCTGGGCATCAAAAAATTAGCTATCAGTTCTGCCAAAGTGGTGCAAATCGGCTGAATCCCACCACTGCTGATATCCATAAAGTAATTAATTTGAAATATTCCAAAAACTGATTAGAAAATGAGTTCTACTGGTTTAGTGTCCTTATGAGATATCTTCCCCGCTGAGCTTATAGTACTCAAACTGTGGGAGACTGCTGTTTTCTGTCTCCTTGCAAGGAGCTGCAATTCAGGGCATTCATGGGCAATCTCCTGAGCTCTCCTTCTCTGGAGAAAGTTGACAGACTGTCTTCTCACTCTTCTTCTCCACTTGTTCACAAAGACATCTTCACTTAGCCATGACCAGAAGCCCCAGTCATCTGCTGTATTTCAAGGAAATAATGTATATTCCATTCATGTCAATCTCTATAAAATGAATTGAAAAGCCATGTAAATTACACGTTAACAAACATTTGTTGGGAAAGGAAATCAGTTCATTAACCCTTCCAGTCCTTTGTATTATCACAGGGCTCTTCCTCATGATTATGCTTATGCCTACTCAAAAAAGAAGGATATGTAATTCATGAAGAGAATGAAATACTGTAAAAGATGAATACTAATGATGTGCAGATCTGGTCTACCCTAACATGAATTATTCTGTTACATCAATTTTGATTTTTTTAAGTAATGAAAAAGTCATTTATTGTAAATAACTTATCTTAATTTCTCTGAATTTACCCATATTTTTTCTATGTAACCAACCCTACTTCTTTTTTGTGTACAACTTTCCCAAAACATGTTGCTGTGATGACTCCCCCAGATGCTTCCTGAATTGCCTCTCCAGATGTCAGTTCAGAGGAGGATGAACTAGACACCAGGCACATCAGGAGGGGGGTTGGTCAATGACTCTGAGGCAGGGGCTGCAAGTCCAAGTGGAGGGGAGTGGTTGATGGAAGAGAAACTGGATGAGTAGCCAACTGAGATTGATTTGGTTGAAGCACAGTTGCAGCAGGACAGCCCTGAGATTTCAGGTGGGGAAAGCATGCAGCTGCAGCTGGTCAATAATGAGCATGAGGAACTGCCTTCTGCACCTGATCAGACAACACATAGGGCAGAGAAAAGGCAGGAGCAATGAAGGTCAGCCTAACTCAGTGGTTCTCAACCTTTTTAATGCTGCGACCCCCAACCGGTCGTAAGTCGAGGACTACTCAACCGGTTGTAAGTCAAGGACTACTCAACTGATGCAGCACCGTTTGCAGAATGGGACTTTTGGTGGGCTCAGCAGGGCAGAGACAGCCTGGACAATTCCTATTGGCTTTTGAAAGCCAATAGAATTAGACTCTATTCAAGAGAGTCTATTCTATTGGCTTTCAAAAGCCAATAGAATAAAAGGGAGTAGCACAGCTAAGGAAAAAGGGAAAAGAAAATGGCGGACTGCATTGTTTGGCGACCCCCGTGAAGTGGTTGTTCGACCCCAAATGGGGTCCCGACCCACAGGTTGAGAACCACTGGCCTAACTACTCATGAGGAGGCAGCTTTGTCCCTCTTGGTGGGCTGCACCAGAAGCTGGCTATTTAGCATAGCAGACAGATGGAGACAATGCTGGGAACAATGTGTTCATTTCCTACCTGTATGGTTCCTGGTCATTGTGATTCCTGCCTTGCTTTGGATTTGACACCATGCCTTGACTTTGGATCGTGCCTTGTGAACCCTCTTGTGTTGTGGATTTAATTTTCCGTGGTAGATTTGTCTTGTTTGGGAAACTTTCAAGTGTCTTCTGGACTCATTGGCTATTGGTCTGTGAACTAGCTTTGGTCTGGTTTTGGTTGGACTTAATTGCGACAGTTTTGGGTTTTTGGTGAAAGGAACTGCTGGAGAATATTAATAAACCCACTAAACCACTGTTATGTTTGTGTGTGAGTGAGCAAGACAGCACAATTGCAGATATTAGAGTAGAGATTGGATAGTTGTCTCTTATGGATTCTTTAATAATTGTGCAGGTGGTCTCAGAATTTGGCCCTTATCCCATTTTGTTTAATATCAGTGTGAAATTCCTTGGTGAGGTCATGACACCAGCTATATGTCTCTATTTGAGCAAAATAATAGGATCCTGATCCCATGGTTGGAAATTGTGAGAGTCTAGATAAAATGAAGGAGCTGAGATTGAATTCCAGCAAAATAGAATTATGGAATTACTGTTTATACAGAAGGTCTCTGGTTCCAGATGATCTTCATCTTTAATTCTGGATGGGTGGCACTGTAACTGAAAAAGTATATAATCTAGGGATCATCTTAAACTTGCAGTTCTAAGGGCTGTTAAACAGACTTTCTAGGAACTAGATCTAGGATGCAGGATGCATCTATCCTAAAGCCTTAGCAGAAGTAGAATTGTGTCAGTCCTACTTTATTACAACTTAGTTCAGATACCTAATTTCCAAAGTACATATTTTTATGTATTTCATTAAAATAAAATCCTTTTTCATTGTTGCTCTAGTATTGGTTTGTACTAGCACCATTCCAAAATTGCTTGGATATAATCATCCTGCTATAAAGGATGTTTATAGTTATTACAGTCTGTTTATAATTACAACAGAGTATTATAATAGTCAACTTGTTATAAAGAAGACATTTATTTAAAAACTTAGTCCTCGGGAAGAGGAATTTCCTGTTCTGCTTATCCAGATGCCAGGTAAAAGAAAGGAGATATCTCCTCATTCAAGAGTAGCCTTTGCAGCTTAACTATTTTCTCCAGCTACTTGGGGGAACATTTACACACAACTCCTAGCTGGAGAAGATGGATAACCTCAGGTGAAATCTGGCTTCTGTGTTTTAACCAAATTTTTCTGTAAACAATATCCCATTGCCTGAAACATAATCTCTTTAGTTCAACTTAAACATGAGTATCTTAATATCTTTTGTTCTGAATTTGAAACTATTTCATGTCTTCCCCTAAGCATACTTACAAAGGATTGTTGTGTGCCAACTACCCTAACTATACTTCACATTTTGCCCAAACACCTTCAGGGTGTTATAAGCTGTAGCCAGGAAAGTGCCAGTTCAAGAATCTTATCTAATGTCATCCATAAATTTAATTTTCAGTTTTCCTCTGTGAAACATACTTTTTCTAACATTTACAATGTTCTTCTAACACTGAATCTGATTTGAGCCACTGACATACAAATAATGAGGTGAGATCCATCCCCAACCCTCTTGGCCTTCCAAAAGGGCCTGAAAACTTGTCTCTGACAACTGGCTTGGGGCCCCAATGGAGATGTCTCATTTTGGAGGTGGCTAGTAGATTAGCAGAAGATCCTACCAACACCCCTTTTACACATCAGTTTTTTATTTGCTTTAATGTTATTTTTTTTTAAGCTTTGATGCCCAGTGTTTTAATCTTTGGATGTTTAAATTGTTTTATATTGTTATTTATAACATTGTAAGCCACCCAGAGTCTCTTGAGAGTGAGAAGGGTGGCATATAAATTTAATAATAAAATAAAAATAAAGAATAAATGATGGAATTCAACAGTATGACAGAAAGGGACGGTGATAACCTCTTTAGGTAAAATGAGTAAGCAATGCCTCTGTCAGATGACAGTATACATTGCAAGAAATATAAACCAGTACTTACACGAACAATTTATAGCTGAATAAAAGCTCAAAGAGTTTAGGAATCAATAGCCATTCCATATTTAGCTACTTAGTGGGGCTCTATAAAGGGCAAGGGCTAATATCTCTGACTACATTGATACAGCTGCTGTGATGTCACGGCAGCAGATCTGAGCCAGGCAGCAGTTTATACATAGAGGCCATGTAAAATTCTGATTCCTAAAAAGAATTCATTCATTCATTCATTCCAAGTTTGTTTGTTCTGTTAAAAGAATGGCAAATTGTTCTCAGAACCTTTCACTGATAATAGAGAGAAGGCACTTCCTGCTTACCTAGAAAATGTGCCAGATCTACCAAAGTAATGTTTCAGCACATACATTAATGGCATTGATGAAAATAATGGCAAAGTGAGGAAGGAGGAAGCGATAAAGAACAAAGAATAACAGTGAAAGCCCAATTCTGCTTAAATAAGTTATCTAACATTTTTTAAAAATCAATCTTGGGTGATTCTGTTATACATTTGAAATGTGTATATTCAACAAATTATGCCATGTAGGATGTAAACACTGTACGTGTAATATATTATGTGCATGGCCTGCATAGTTGCAAAACCACAGCATGGAAAACCCAACTTCGGCTCTCTAAACATGGTGAATGGAAAGGAGAAAAAACTGCAGAGAGGGAAATCCTCTCTAACTTTGTTATGGAAATAAGATCCAGCTTGACATTTTAATTGTGATTCTTCTTCCTTGTGATTTGGCACACATTCATAGCACCCAAGATGTTGTTTAGTAGATCCAGCTGCCTCCCATGCTCTGTCTGTAAAATCCAGTGACTCAATAAGATAGAAGAGTGTGAGACTCGATGTGATTTGTGTATGCAGAAACATAAATATGTCATAGGAGTTTAATCTTATAAATTTGGAGAGTTTATACTTGCAACGTTTGTTGTGCCCTTGTTTACACACAAGGATTGAAAAACCTGACACACCCTCTTTGTGGATGGAGACCTTCATTGTAACAGAATTACTTCTAATGAGTATGCTTCAAACCATGTGGATGATGTTTAGCCACAAATTAATGTAAACAGAAAAAAAAAGGATTTCAGATGTTCAAAGAAAGCTTTAATCAAAGATATTCTTTGCAAATAGCAACCAGGAGCACATGTAGGGCTCCAGTGCCTCATGGTCAGAAATCAACTGGATTTGATAGGCAACTGGATGTGCACAGAAGGGCAGAGCAGAGGATTTAATATGCTCAATCGTAGTTCTATATAATCCTTAACATACGGTAGTGATGGATGAAATACTCACTGGCTTTAGAGACCTGGAGGAAATTTACTGGATATCTCAGAGGTTTGTGCAAGATTTTGGATTTAATTCAGGACATCGAATGAGGCAAATGCATCTCTTTAAAAACTGCATCTTTTCCAACACAGTTACTCTAAAGAGTTGAATTCATCCCTATTCACCATGAAACATCCCTCAGGAGTTGAAGCTGAAGTGCTGCACAACCATAATATCTCATTTATATTGCCTCACTAAGATAGAAAGCCTTATAAGATTTTGGTCTAATTGACTTAGGAAACTGCTTCTGCTTTTCTTGCATCATTATTTTAAAAATTCATGGATTCTACCTTCATATAATAATGTGCACAAGGATGCATTAAAAAGCCTCCTTAAATAGGAAATCATGAGAGCCTGTTCCAAATATTTCACCTCCAGTTATACACAAGAAGCAGGGCATGTATAATTTTTTCCAAGTTCCCTTTCATATTTTAGAAAATTTCTGGCTATCCATCCTTTGCTTGAAAACCTCCAGTGATACAGCATTTGTGCCTCCTGAAGACAGGCTGTTCTTTTTCTTTTTTCTTTTAATTTTTATTCATAATACAATTAAAACAACAGTGGACAAACATGACATTCCAGAATAAATTTTCCTATCAGTTCCTATCATGGTACAAAAGTTTAATACATCGTTCTTAACCTCTATATAAGCCTCATCTTCTATACAATACAATTATATATACAATTATATGTACAGTTATGTATATCTTTTAATTCTACCATTAACTTGAAGTCTGAGCATTTCTTAATTCATACCAACGGTAAAATTTGCCCCAGATTTCGAAGTATTCATGTTCTGTCTTGTCTTTCATAATCATTGTAAGCCTGTCCATCTCAGCACAAGATAGAATTTTATGCAGGATCTCTTCTTCCATTGGGGTTCCCTTATTCCTCCAATTTTGAGCAAAAACCAGTCTGGAAGCCATTAAAATGTGTAGCATTAAATAAAGTACGCCTTTGTCATGCTTTTGCGTAGTTAAACCTAATAGAAAGAGTTCTGGTTTTGGTTCTACCGCTTGCTCTAATATTTCTTCCAACCATACTTTAATCCTGTTCCAAAAATCATGAGCTCGCGTGTATTCCCACCACATATGATAGTAAGTTCCACTTGTCAAATTACATTTCCAACATTTAGGGGAGACATTGGTACACATTGTAGCCAATCTTGTGGGTGGGAGATGCCATCTATAAAACATTTTGTAAAGGTTCTCTTTGTAAGAGGTGGCCAAAGTAAGCTTCTTGTTTCTTGCCCATAGTTCTTGCCAAATGTGCAGATCAAAATTAAGACCAAAGTCCTTGCTCCAATTCAACATAGTCACTTTTACTTGTTCTTCGTACATTGCCTGATCTAACAAATAGTAGTATAATTTTTTAATCATTTTATCCTCTGACCCCAAAATTATTTTATCCAATTCTATTGGTTCTAATTTAATGCCTAACTCTTTTTTGTCTTTCCGATATCTCGCCTGCAGTTGCAGGTATGCCCACCATTCTAATTCTATTCCTTCATCCTGGAGGGTTTTCCTGGATTTCAATTCCCCTCTTTCATCTAAGATGTTTTTATATGTTATGATCTTGTCTAATTGGGTAAATTTTGGGTGTACATATATTTCTAATGGTGAGATCCAACTAGGTACTTGGGTATAATTTGGTTGCCAAATTTTAAGACAAGCTGTTCTTAATAGCTTTCTTAGTTTGGACATTCTTCCCTATTTCAAGTTTAGAACTCTCTCTGTGAAGTTTCTACCCACTCTTGAGAGCTATGGAAAGTGAATCAACACTCTCTTCTCTATGACAATCCTTCAAGTATTGGAAGATGCTATCATGTCTTCCCTTAATCTTCACTTCTTTAGGATAAACGTACTCAATTTCTTTAAATGTTCTTCATAAGAGTTAACCTCCAGGCTCTTCATCTTCTTTGTGGCTCCTCTATACACCCTTTCCAGGTCCTTAGCATCTGTCTTATATTGCAATCCATTGTATAATTGGATTCAGTATTCTAGATGGTAGTCTAACCAGTGCAGCATACAACTTTTTTGGCAGCTGTACCACACTGGTGGTTCATACTTATTCTGTGATATTCCAGAACACCCAGATCCTTCTTATAAATCCTGCTGAGTACCCAAATCCTCCAGAAGAGCAAAATTCAGCTTCTTCACAACACCCCTACCACTGACCTTGGACCGAAACCATCATCAAGGGAACAATTGCAACTGGACTCAGTGTTACTTCCAGCCAAAGATCTCTGCAGGCTTTGCAGCAGCTATTTGACTGCTGAATTCCTCCCATTGATTGCTTGCTTCACTAGTTCTACATGAAATCTCTTTGCTGCCACCAAATAGTTGATCAACAGCATCTCCATCTCTGCCTGAAACCTCTTTGTGCTTTGTTGCTGTTGTTACTTTTGCCATTCCACCATTGCTTCTAGGTCTGGTCCATTGTCTGGTCCATTGCAGTGTCCGATCTGGCCACCAGGACCTTCTTGCTCACTGACTGAGCTACAGCAACCATCCAATAAGGGGAATGGGGAGAAGAGAGACCTAGTTAAGCAAAGGAATAATTATTTCTGAGTAAAATATGTTACCATCCAAATAGAAAATACCTTTGAAATTGCTTAGCAAATACTTCCTCCTTTTCTTTCTTATTTCCATAACTGGAATAGTGCCAGAGACCAGCATCAGGTTATTGGGAAATAAGTGAATGAACTTCTCCAGCAACAAATTTTGCTTCCCGTATATCTATTAAATGTGTTCATTGAAAGATCCATTGTCTTATCTTGTTTGCCAAATACTTCTAATTAGCTCAGTATAATATCACAAAGGAATGCCTATACTGGTTTCTCATACTCTGTGTAGGTTTAAATTTATTT
Organism: Crotalus tigris; assembly: GCF_016545835.1. NCBI lineage: Eukaryota > Metazoa > Chordata > Lepidosauria > Squamata > Viperidae > Crotalus > Crotalus tigris. The sequence continues at coordinate 155,403 of NW_024096651.1, read as the reverse complement.
TCTTATTTCCATATTTAAACCTGCCATCTAGAACTATTTAGCCACAATTCAGTAGCCAAATTCTTAACCTTCCTTGAGTGAATTTGTTATTGAACTGGTTTGGTTGGTATGTGGAGCTGTATTTTTCTTCTTATGACAGGAACCGATATTCAAATCTTAGCATTTATTATGCCAATGTTTATTCCAAAGGCAGCCCAAGACATTTTGTTTCCAAAGGTAGAACGAGAAATAGTGTTCTCCCCAAACAAGAACATAATAGCAACCAAGGCTGGTAAAGTTATTTTGGCATGTGAGATGGAAAAATCTCACGAATGCCTTTTTCTGGCATGCAAACATACTATACAGTAGGTATTCATTAAAACTTTGCTGCTTCTGTAGTCTGCCATGCCCACTAAAAACTAGCATTGGTTGAGCCTATGGTAAGCTCTTAAAGCTGACAATTCACTGCTTACATTTTGTCACGTCCATAGGATCCCCATTTCCTTGGTCTTTCATCAATGAGACATTTTCACATCTCTCCAGTCTTCTCCCTCCCTTTCATCTGTCTGCCCATTAAAATTAGCATTGCTATATTTAGCTGCCTTCAGTGCACATGGCCATTCCCATGGGCTCTGAATCAGGATAAGCAGGACTACAGTTTTCCACCTGTAATGCAGAGGCACTTTTTTTTTCTTTGACATCAGAGTCTTGGAAATCTCAACTAAACCAGAAAACAAGAGCTAGTGGAATGTTCTTAAAATAGTTCTAACAACTAGCTCCCATTTTAGCTTACCGAAAGCCCTTGGTCATATGAGCAAGCAGTATCTCTGCAAAGCAGCACAACTGGTGAATGAAGTCATCTTACCTTTCTGACAATTGATGAGCAAGGCAGAAGAGTCTGATTTAAGTAGAGGAAGCCTAAAGAGCTATCTATCGCCTCTGGACTGAGGTGTTTTTTTTTCCTGCTGAAGAGTCAAGCATGTTCCATTGGGGTCATGCAAGTCCAGCTGAAAGGCTGCTTTAAAAATCTTCTAAATGGGGTCAGACCATTTTATTTTCAGATAAGATATGCAGTCATGACATTCTGTGGCATCTCTAGAAACCAAAATGTATAGCAAGAAATGGGGAAAAGATAAGATAGAGCATATAAAATACTCGTGATCATCTCTAATCAATGTTCTCATGCGATCTCTTTTTGCCCTGTAGGTTAGACAAGACAGTCCAAATGAGCCTTGAAAATATTATTATTTGTTATCTACATAGATGTTCTCTTTGGCATGCCCTGGGGGATTTTAGGTGTTCTGGCTGGACTTCAGGTTTTTTTTTCTATGTTGAAATCTATCTTGTTTCTTCTAAATGCCTATACAACTCCTGAATGAAGTGAGACAATGGAAGCAAGGAGAAGAAATGAATGCAAGAGTAAATAGAAAAAAAGTTAGAGCTAAAACCCAGTTCAAAAAGCAGGCTTTTGATTAGAAAATTGTGGGCTTTTAACATAGAAGTCAACTCTCAAAACATTAACTGGAGGCAAAGTCATGGCTATGGCTGCTGGTTGCCTAATGGTAAAGAGTTAATGAGGCTATGAAATCTTACCAGTGTTTTCTGACGTAAGGGTCCATCGGATACTAGCACCTCTGGAAAAAGATGGGGAACAGCAGTGATTTTTTGTTTTAATTCGGTTAACCTGATTATGTAACACCAGAACTATCAGTACGGAGATTTGACTGAATTAATGCTTGGCTGGATGACGCCTAACATGGTCCTCGTTTAAAGACCACTTGTTCAGTGACTGTTTGAACTTACAGCAGTGCTGAATGAGTGGTGTTCCTTATACTTATGAAGTTGCAGCATCCCGTAGTCCTGGGATTGCTGCTTGCAGTGCTCTTTTGCTCCCAAATCAGTAGGGAAGCCAGCAGGAGGTTGCAAATGACAACCATGTGGTGCCACATTCAATTATGATAAGGGTTCTGCTTAACAGTGTCAACCAGAAAGGCCAGAATTTTCATCACTAAGCAGCGCTGTCAATACACTCTCACACTTTACCACCCTGTTGCTTAGCAATAGAAATTCCAGTCCCAGTTACTGTTGTTAAATGAGGACTACTTGCAGTGGGAATGGGTCAATGTTTACTTTTCTTCTGCACTCTAAAACAAAAACCCACACACTTTATTACTTCTGTGAAGGCTGATTGAAGTGGTGTGGTTATATGGATATTGCCGTCATTCATTAAAACTTTATCTGAAGAACTGAGCAGATTAGTTATTTCACATTTGTAGCAGTAATTAATATTCTGCATAGGATAAATATGAACAAAAGATGTGACAGCAGAGCCACAATACTCAGATCCTTATCTGGCCATCAGGACATTAATATTTTGTTTACCATCTATTACCTCGTTTGGGTAATGAAACTTCTGCAAGAAAACAAGCAAGCTCAGAGAGCACCAAGGACCTATCGTGTCAACCCTGAGCTACAAATATGCTTCTTTATTAGTACATAATATTTTAAATGCTTTTTCCAGTGAAAGTATTAATACCTATATTGAGAAAAGTAACTTGAGCAGGATCCCTGAGAAACATCCAGAGAAAGATTCCATAGCTTCCATGGGAAATATGCCCGTTTGTTCTTACAGCTAGAGTAGGTCTGGAGGAGAGCCTATGCTACTTTTCTTAGTGTCTAGGTGACCCTTATACACAGCTGTTTTCCATCTTTCTTATGTCTGCCTTTTAAAACATGAAAGCTGTTATCATGAAAGAAGGGAGGGAGCATCATCTCACTGAAGGAATTCGCTGGTGAGGAATAGAGGTTATTCCGCTGGGGTTCTACTCTGTACTATCAATCAGCGTAAGAAATGTGGAGGCACTGGGCGGTGAAGGTTCTCATAGCTGTCTTGACTCAGCATTTGTATAAAATAAACTGCACACATGCTATTTTGAAGAGTTGTGGGGGAGGAAGAGAACAACCACTCATAAGTCTTTAGGATGGCCATTGGCAACCTGGAGCCCTCCATAGGATTATAGTATAGTCTCAAAACATATGGGGAGGGGGCAGGTTTCAGAAGGCTGTGGTTGGGAGACCTGCCACACTGAAACCTCTGTACACATTTATTTTTCATGATATTCAAGAGTCTATGACCCAAATATGCTTCTAGTCAAAGGGATGGCTACACACAATAAAACAGCTCTACTGTGCCTTCTATCCAGAAACTTTCATCAGAAGACATAAAGATGCATCACACACACACACACACACACACACACACACACACACACACACACACACACACTTTTTCCTGCAGCCTGTTCCCCTCCAAAGCAGAGGAGAGAGGCAGGGGAAAGTATAAGGAATATAAGGGAAAGAAAAGGCTCCTTTGCCTAGCTGGAGGTCTTTTCACGTGACAGGAATCTATTTATTAATATTATGAAGTTTTATGTCTCCAGTTTTTGAAACTATAACCAGAAATATCTTAAAATCAATAGTCAAATGTTGCAGGGTTAATGAATGAGAAATATTCCGTGTTACAAAAAAAAAAAAAAAAAATGCCTGACTCCATAGAAAGCCTTGGAAATTGCAAATTGTAGCTGCAAATAGTCAAGTTGTCATTAGAGGAGTTTTTAATGTTAGATGGAAAAAGTACGGACCTCAGAATATAAGTTCTAAGATTCAAAATTTATAAGACCTCAATCATCCATGCAATCATGGGCCAACCCTCTGGACATCATAAACTAAGATAGCCATAAGCAATGGACTCTGATTTCCAAATGCCAGTGTAAGGCTAATAGTTTGTCAATGGCATCCACAAAGTAGAATAAGAACAAATGATAAAAAGAAACAATAAAGGATAGGGAAAAAGGAAAGGAAAATCTCAAGACTTGTTTCATTGGGACAATTCTCCACTATATTTTTAAAAGGGTGAAAGAGGGCTTGTAACACATTAACCATATCACCCTTTCGCTGCCTGCTTCTAAACAATTTCATTCCAGAAATACTGCTTTCTACATTTCAGTTTGATATCATTTTAATGTTCTGATTTGATACTGTTTTAGCCCTGTATCGTAAGAGGACTTATCAGAAAAAGCTATCTTATTGCTATTTGCTTTACTGAGGTTTATTTTTTAATAATTAGCAATGCTTATATTGTTTAATGCTGTCTTGCATTTAATTTCCTTAAAGAGATAGGATATAAATAATAAATAAGTAGAAAATCCCCAGAAATGTTAGCTGAAGTGGAATAGGACTGGTGAAAGTGTCCTTTGGTCAATGATCCAGCACAAGACACCCCAATCTAGAAGTGCCTCATCTCCATTTATTTCCACATATGTTCCCATCCACATTAGGATCTGAAATCGGGCACTGAGGCAGATCAGAGGTGACTTTCCAAATATAGTTATTTCTTCCACCCGTGTATGTATACTAAAAATCATAATAGATTTAAACAATCTTATGAAGATTCGTTGGAAATTATATAATGAATGAGAAAGAGATTATCATGTCATGAGTCTATTTAACAACTCACATCACCATTGCACCCACTGGAGGAAAGGAATGTGTCCATCCATGGTAACTGATGCAAAGACATTGCAATATCCACCTCAGTGCTGCAGATCAAGATGTGTTCTACCATCACACTCTACGCAGGCGGCTGAGACGATGCGTCCGCAAAGAGCTGTCTTTATTTATTAGACAGATTAGAAGGCTTTAATTGGTTGCTCTCATAGTTTCTGCTCAGAAAGGTACAGTAATCACAGGGGCATTTTTGACATTGCTGACATAGTTTTCCAGCCCTCCTGCTGAGAAACAGGGACCCTTGCATACTTCAAAAGGGCTTAAAGGCTTGGGTTGTGCCACCACAGTAGCAGTGCTGGTGTAGGACTAGGGTGTGGGGAATTTGCAGTAGAGGATTAAATACCAGGGCTATTGTGGAATTTTAAACATTGGTTTTTCCAACTGACCACAGGCCCAGAGCTTGTGTGTGGCATGTCTGAGTGTCTAAAGTGCTTGCAGTCCAGTGATCTTTGATTTCACAACATTTTTTTCTCCCCTCCCCCCCAAATATATTTTGATTTGGCTGTTCCACAGTCACAAATTAGCAAAAGACACACATGAATTGGTTAAACCTGGCGCAACTTAAGGAAGAGGAAAATAAAGATTTCAGTCATGCCGCTTCTGTGTGACTGTATTGCATGTCTTCCTTGCTCTTTCTTATGTTGGGTCTGCAAATATTCATATCCATCAGTTTGCAAGAATCCTGCCCAAGTTGGGCTCTGCCAATCTGTTCTCATAAAGATTTCGAATAGTTTGCTTACAGAACTGTGGAACCCTGGCTTCACATTCTCATGTATTCAACGTCACTAGGAATCTTCCAGTCAATGTGTGCATTTGAACTTGGTGCACTAACCCAGATACAAAGCATCTGAGCTGCAGTAACTCAATGGCTTAATGACACTGGAGATGGTCTTTTTTCCAGCAGTTCGAGTCCTAACATCGTGTGGTAAAGTGAGCTCCCATCACGTGCCTCAGCTTCTGCCACCTAGCCATTCAAAAACATGCTTTATGTGAGTAGATAAATAGTACCACTTCAGTGGGAAGATGCCAGCACTTCATGCAGATGGTCAGAGCCCTGCCAGGCCTGGACCTTCCCAGATGAGACTCCCATTTGTGAGGTGGGTTCTGTGAAGGGGGAGGGCCCCAGATAATGCTGCAGGATGCTGTTCTTTCTTTTTTTCTGGTGCAGAGCTAGCTCAACAGCTATGGTGCACTTTGAAAAGTTTGTGAGTGTGAACTGAATGGGCTAGAAGTCTTAAGAAGGCAAATAACTACTCTGAATTAGCACTGTAGCCTCCTGGAATATCACCGTATACTAAATCAATAAATAACAAAGCATCCAATTTGAGGAGTTACTAATAATTTCTGCTGTCACATCTGGGCAGCAAAAATGAAGCTGGTCCAAGGACAGCAGAATACTTAAATGAAAAACAAAGAAGCAGCCCTTTTGATTATTGAATAACAGAATAACAAAGTTAGAAAGGACCTTGGAGGTCTTCTAGTGGTATCTTACGTTGTCAAAAATTGGTATGTTATTATCTAGCTTTTAGGGTGTTTCAAATATATATTTATTTTACTATTCTACCAGAAATCTGTTGTATTAAATGAGCATCATATGAAAGAAAGGCGTTTCTTGCCAACTAAGGCTGGCATTCTTTTTATTTTGCACAGAGGTAATTCTATCTCAGTTTGTGTCTAACTCCAGTCCTGACATATGATAGCACCATTCTGAAGAAGGCATCTGGTTTGGCTTGGTGGAAATCACAAGCGTCTTGGGGTTTGGAACTACTGAGCATAGTCACACACAGTCACAGTAGAAAATCTGACTGCCTGGTCAGGTTACCCACTGCCATCAAAATAATTCCATTATCACCAGCTGCAGTTAGAGATAAAATGCTGTCAGTTGTGCTAGAAGTCAAAGGGAGTATAGGAATGGGAAAGCATAAAGACTGCCCAAAATAATCGGGACTATATCAATCTTATCTTTTTCCGCTTACAAGAGTTATAGATTTTCCACCAGGCCAAACGTCTACAACGATAGGAATCCAGATCTCATGAACCAAGCTTTGGTAGCAAATAACATATCCTCAAAGAGGACAGGAGCCTTATTAAGATGATTGTAGTTCAAAGGCAGAGGTAATATAAGATACAGGAGCATGAACAGCATATTCTTAAAAAAAGAAGGATCCCATTTTGTTGGGAGAAACTGGAAGGGGTGATCTTCATATATCAAGAAAGAAGGTTCAGACTGAATTCCATAGAAAAAGGTAAAGACTTTCTTCTCAAACATAAACTGATTGTGGACCAGATACAAGAAGCAAGAGCAACAGAGAATAGAGTTGATCCAGGCCAAAGCCCCAAACCCATTACAGGTAGTCCTCAACTTGTGACTACAACTGAGCCCAAAATTTCTGTTGCTAAGCGAGACAACTATTAAGTGAGTTTTGCCCCATATTACGACTTTTCTTGCCACAGCTGTTAAGTGAATTGCTGCAATTGTTAAGTGAGTAACATGGTTTTAAAGTGAATCTGGCTTCCCCTTATCAGAAAGTGGCAAAAAAAAAAAGATCACATGATTCTGGGATATTGCAAAGATCATAAATACATACCAGTTGCCAAGCATCTGAATTTTAATTATGTGACCATGGGGATGCTGGTCACATCTGTAGAGTTTTCTAGCAACACACGTTCTTCATTTCAGTATCACTCTTGGTAGCCTAGAAAAGCTATAAATTGGGAGTTACGAGTGGTAGAAATACTGTACGTGAGTCTCCTAAAATATTAATTTCTGTAACACCCACAAAATTTTTTTTAATGAAGAACAGGACCTAAATAAAATTGAGAATTGGATCAAAAGTACTCAATTTAAAAATAAGATGCACTGAGAAACTCTTGATGTCAAGGCCCTTTCATTTGAGCATTATTTCAGACAGCAGAGGACAGAAACAAGATTCCAAAATAGAAAATAGATGGATTAAAGCAAAGTGGAAAATGTATAGTTAAAACAACATGCTGAGTGAAAATTTAGGCATGAAACTTTCCCTAGACAATTGTATTCCATATTTGTAAAGGGAAGAGCCAAGGCTAAGCTGGGCAAGCAATCAGAAAAGATATTTAAATGGCACCGATGCTATTTCTTTTCTAGGATTTGCTAAATATAATCTGGCACTGTCCTTCTCCTTTTTATTTTAAAGACCTCTGCAGAAAGAAAACATCCTTGCCTGCCTATTCAACCTGGGGGGGGGGGAAGCTTTTCTTAATCATGGGTTCAAATGTGTCTGTTTCTAGTTCTTTCATAACATAATTAGGAGCTGTGGTGGTGCAGTGGTTAGAATGCAATATTGCAAGCTAATTCTGCTGATTGCCAACTGCTAGCAGTTTGACAGTTCGCATCTCACTGGCTCAAAGTTGACTCAGCCTTCAATCCTTTCCAGGTTGGTAAAATGAGGGCCCAAATTGTTAGGTACAACATGCTGACTCTGTAAACCACTTAGAGAGGGCTGTAAAGCACTGCGAAGTGGTATATAAGTTTAAGTGCTATTTTAGATACTAAAATAACCAAATTTTAGTATCTAAACCAGTTCCCAAATTTAGAAGAGCCTTATCTTTATCTGACAGCTGTCTCAAAAGGGAAATACAAGAAAGCCCCACATGAAATGTAATATTGCCCCTGTGATATGGATGCCATTGAAACCACAGCCCATTCTGTGGTTTACAGGGACATTCACCAGTTGATTATTCCTCTTTTATTTAAATTTCCAGGGTACTCTGATAGCATTTATTTGCAGTTAAATAATCAAGATAAATATATTGCTCTAAAAGTAGCAACATTTTGCTACATTATATATAAGCCTTTGCCCACAAATGGTTGCCAATGATTCTTGTTGTTAGAGGATAGTTTTGGGTTGCTCATTTTATTGATTGAACTTTTTGTTAGTCAGTGACTGAAATAAAAATTCTGTGTCTCTGTTTCTAGAGATTCAAAGCTTTACTTCTTGCACATACCTGTGCATTTCTGTGATTGTATATTTCCCCTTTCCTTCTTTAGCTCAAAAGAATAAAAGGCACCATTTTATACTCTTCTTTATTAGGTTTACTCAAATATATGATTTCCTTGCCATTTTTCTTCTCTTCGTTTTTCTTTCTTTTCCCAACACATCATTTTAACAGTAATAGATATGCAATCTAAATATGAAGAAAATGTTTTGAACTTTTATTTGTATGCTATTGAGGTTTGTTGTAGATTCTGTAGTCCCATGAAAGTGTAGGAACCAAAAGAGCAAAAAAGAAGATTCAGACAACAAAAGGTGAGAACCAGTGACCTCAGCTCAACTGAAAAGCTAGAAGCAAACAGATGTTCAAGTCAAGGAATACTGTATAACAAGCTAGTAGAGATGAAGGTCAGTAAATCCTGGGGGGGGGGAACCAGTTTATGGTCAAAGCTTCTGATTTTAGGAAAGCAGAACAGATTCTGATGAGTTTATCTGCAGCAACTTTCTCTGATGCTGGTATTGTCTTATAGCAGTGATGGCGAACCTTTTAGAGACCGAGTGCCCAAACTGCACCCAAAACCCACTTATTTATTGCCGGGTGCCAGGGGGGGCGTGGCTGTGGTGGTCATGGCAGATTGGGTGGGTGTGGCCAAGGTGGGCATGATCACCTCAATGTTGTTCATGGGGAGGGACGCCTGTGGGAGCCAGGCAGAGTTGGGGGAGATCCAGGGGGTTTCTGGCAGGTGGGGTGGTGGGCAGGAGGCTTGTCCTGCTGGGTGAGGTGAGGCAAGATGAGGCAGGGCGGGGATGCCATTGTCACAGGGCAAGGTGAGGCAGGGGCCGGGGTGGCTGCTGCCTGACACCATCGGCCCCTGCACATAGAGGCCAGCGAGCTCATGGGTGCTGGGATGCATCCAGCCATGTGGGACCTCGGTGAGTTAGCAGGCGGCGGGTTGAAGAGGGACAGTTGCCATCTCCGGGGCATGGTGTGTGTGCCCACAGAGGGGGCTTTGAGTGCCGCCTCTGGCACACATGCCATAGGTTCGCCACCACTGTCTTATAGTTTTCATCTGCTGGCCCCTCTCAAGCTCAGCTGATATGGTCTTCATAGTTCTGACACCCAAGGGCAGTCTTTACCCCAGGGAGCTTAATAGACAACCTAGCATCCTTTGCTGTCTTCTCCTCTGTCCTTCTGTGGGGTAGTAGCAGCAGAAGATCTGCTCATAGCACAGGGAAGATAGATCAGAGAGTAGAATTGCAGAATCAAAAATGTCACCAGGACTGGTCCTGCTTCAGCCTCCAGTCTTTAATGAAGCTCTGGTCGGTCTATTCAGGCTTCTCATTTTTTTTATCCCCTGAGACCTCCTCCTCATCCAAAGAACCCATAACAGACATGCCAGGGCTTGGTATTGGATATAATATCAGATTACAGTTTAGCAAAATAATTGCTTGTTGATATTATTTATTATCACTATTTTATTCTTGCTACTCATTCAGTCCCTGGAAGAATTATGCCATGAATATGCCTCTTCTATCCAACTCACTGTCTGGAAATGTAGGATAGCTGACTGGTTGTATGGTTGAAAAGCTGGGTATTGGGACCAGAACCAACATTTGCCTGCATGAAATTGTTGTGAGAGCTTTCAGACTCTATTAATGGAGGTATCTGAGAAAGTAGGAGACTGCCCCGACTTATGGGGAAGCAATGGCAGATTGAAGACAGTTCCAAAGAGATAGGAGCCAATAGAAAGATAGGCAGGAAGAGTAGCTGGTGAATGGATCAGCTCCTCGGAATTCCTCTCCAGAGCAAGAAGAGGACTAGGATAGTTCACAACCACTCCATACAGAGGTTCCCCACAAGGGAACTATTAGACAGAGCTCTGAGAACTGGGGGGAAAAATAATCTCACCTAAACTGCAGTTTAATACCTTCAAACAAACACTAGGTTTGCGTACCTCCTTTGTTAACCATCTCAGAAAATTGCTTGTTAATAGGTTTTTGATCTTAAGAACCTTCAGAAAAGCAAGTTTCATTATATTGTGTGAGTTTCCTTTGTTTATAGATAAGAAATAACATGTGGGAACAAGATTTTTTTCTGTTGTAATTTTAGAGAGAGTTATAAATTAATCGAGTTAAAAGTAAATAAGGAAATCTAAAATGGATTTATTTAAAGTTCAAATATACATGGGATCATTTCTGGTCACTCTTAATGGACTGAATGACAAGAATTGGTTTCTTGATAAAATATGAGATATTGGGAATAAGAGGCTTTTTATTGAAATACTGGAAATATTTTTATTAAAATATAGGAAGCTGTTTATAGTTCTCTTGAAGGAGAAGGAAATCGTTTCTTTATATGTTTTGGGGTTTTTTCTTGATTTTTTTCTTTTTCTCTGCACTTTTTATTTTCTTTTCAATTTGTATTCTTTCTTATCTTTATTTATAAATAAAAGTTTATTTAAAAACTTTAATTTTTTAATAATTCTTATTATAAATGAGAAGAAGGTAGGAGACTATCTCTTTCCCATGTAAGAAGGTTCTCCATCAGCATCATAATAATCCTAGCAATTACGACCCCCATCCAATGTGTTACTGTGGTCCAATGGGGTTAACTGAGCTTGCATCCTCCCTTATATGGTCCCTGCCTCATGACCCAGTGAAAGATAACACCAACCATGGGTGGAATACTTTTCATCAGCTCAGTTTTATGGTGTTGGTTTTATAACCTTTAAGACAGCTGCATCCTCCAGAGATGCCAATTCACTGGGCATTACAAAATGTTTATAGTGTCTGTTTGTGTGTGCATATTATGTGTGTGGCAAGAACAGTAACAAGGAAACAAGAAAGAGGTTGCAAGAAAAAGTATACATGAGCCAGTTTAAAACACAGGGAACCTGGGGAAACTATAGGAAGGAAAGTAAAGAGCTGAACCTGCATTTTTTTTCCTACCAGTCTTCAGACTTTCATTATTATGATTCACTTTTTGCTGCCCTCTGTCTTTGAGGTTGTTGAGAAGGTGCGTGGGTTTACAAAGGTCACTGTATTCTTACCTTTGCAGCCAAGGGAGGCACAATAAGCAGGTAGGAAGGGAAGAAGGGGGGTTATTATTTTTACAATAGGGCTTTTGAAGTCTGCTAAATATTTTGAGAAGAGACAAAAAGATTATCCATCCAGACATCTATTCTGAGAAATTTGTGCTTTACTTTCTATTTAAGCACCTGGATGAGTTGAATCAGTCGAATCAGTGGACAAGTTGAATTAGGAAAGGACAGGGCAGTCAGTAGTAATGTAATATGCTGCTGACATTTCTAGTCTGGCAATGAAATAACTTTTATTTCAGCCACAACATTCCCCACCTACTATACCCTCTGACTCACAAAGGCACTCTAAGAGATGGCCCTGATTTTGTTGTCTGTGAACTCAGAATATTTACTGCAAGCAGTCCTGGTGCCTGTCAATTTAGGGTAATTTTCCTCGATAATCATAGATGCTCCATAGCTATTCTTCTGAATTCTGAATGCCCTTAAAGGCTTGCAGTACTTGAATTAGCTTTCTAGAAACAGAAGGTAACTAAATTTGGTCCAAAAAAATAAGAAGGCTATGTACTCAGACTACCCTGAATTTCAAGATCTTAAGTGAGCTCCTTCTTTAGGTGAAAAGACTTAAATACAGGTGAGGCAGGGCATACCACAATCTTCCCGTTTCTAAAAATGTTCTTTATAACGCATTTGCGTGTGGGATTTATTATAATTGCTCTTGAGTTTATTGGTGGTATTTTGGAATTTACATTTAGTACGTGTATGTATTTGTTATACATTTCTTTATTGTTTTGTAGCTTCTCTGGTGTCTTGTACTTATGGAGCTGAAAATGTGCCATAGAAGGCGTTCTCTTCAGATGTCTTACCTTCAGTTAGAATTACATAATTGGAAGCTAGTGAAGCTACAATGTTCTAGTCAGTTTCTTGCACAATGATAGATAAAACAATCACTGCTACTTAACAAATGAAACAGGTACCAGTTCAAACTTCCTGACAGTTAGAACAATTAACCAGTGGAACAACCTACCTCCAGAAGCAGTGAATGCGCCAAACACTGGAAGTTTTTAAGAAGAAACTGGACAGCCATTTGTCCGAAATGGTATAGGGTTTCCTGCCTGAGCAGGGGGTTGGACTAGATGACCTCCAAGGTCCCTTCCAACTTTATCATTATTATTATTATGGATCATCGCACAGTCAGCCAGATGTTCAGACTGGATTTGGCATTTTGTCTACCTATCGAGTCCTTACCCAGGACCTGGGATAGGCAGATGTGGATGTTTGATGGTATTACAGATATCGTCGCAGGATGGAAGCAGTTCCTAATAAGGCCGCCTTTTGCAATTGACTAATAGCGAATTTGTCAATGCCAATGGTGTTCAAGTGGTGCTCCAGTTGTTTTGGGATTGCACCCAAGGAGCCTATTACTATTGGTACTACCCTTGCTTGCTTTTGCCACAGTCTTTCTATTTCTATTTGTATGTCTTTGTATTTTGTGATCTTCTCCAGTTCTTTTTCGTCTATTCTGCTGTCTCCAGACAATGCCACGTCCACTATCCAGACTTTTTTGTCTTTCTTATCGACAATTGTTAAGTCCGGGGTGTTATGTTGCAGGTGCTTGTCTGTTTGAATTCTGAAGTCCCAGAGCAGTTTAATTTTATCATTTTCTATGACTTTCTTTATTTTATGAACCCACACGTTTTCACTTACAGGCAAATGATATTTTTTGCAGATCTTCCAATGCACCATTGTTGCTACTTTGTCATGCCGCTGCTTGTAGTCAGTCTGTGCAATCTTCTTGCAACAGCTTACCAGGTGGTCCACTGTTTCTTCAGCTTCTTTGCATAGGCGGCACTTACTGTCTGTTGCTGTCTTCTCAATTTTGACTTTATATGCATTTGTCCTTAAGGCTTGGTCTTGTGCAGCCAGAATTAGTCCCTCGGTCTCTTTCTTCAATTTTCCTGCTCTTAGCCATTGCCAGGTCTTGTTATTATCTGCTTTCCCAGCTATTTTTTTAATGTATTGGCCATGTAGTGCTTTGTCTTCCCATGCCTCTATTCTGTTCTTCATTTGGTCTTTCTTGTAGGCCAGTTTGGTCTCTCCAGTAGTCAGTAAGCCTTCCTGATATACTAATTTCAGTGCATCTTCATCATTGTTCTTCAGATATTCTTCCAAAGCCATTTTTTCTTCTTCAACCATCTGATGTACTTGTAGCATTCCACACCCACCTATTTGCCTTGGTAGATAAAGTCTGTCAATGTCATCATCATCATCATCATCATTATATTATTATTATGGATCATCGCACAGTCAGCCAGATGTTCAGACTGGATTTGGCATTTTGTCTACCTATCGAGTCCTTACCCAGGACCTGGGATAGGCAGATGTGGATGTTTGATGGTATTACAGATATCGTCGCAGGATGGAAGCAGTTCCTAGTAAGGCCGCCTTTTGCAATTGACTAATAGCGAATTTGTCAATGCCAATGGTGTTCAAGTGGTGCTCCAGTTGTTTTGGGATTGCACCCAAGGAGCCTATTACTATTGGTACTACCCTTGCTTGCTTTTGCCACAGTCTTTCTATTTCTATTTGTAGGTCTTTGTATTTTGTTATCTTCTCCAGTTCTTTCTCTTCTATTCTGCTATCTCCAGGCACTGCCACGTCCACTATCCAGACTTTTTTGTCTTTCTTATCGACAATTGTTAAGTCTGGGGTGTTATGTTGCAGGTGCTTGTCTGTTTGAATTCTGAAGTCCCAGAGCAGTTTAATTTTATCATTTTCTATTACTTTCTCTATTTTATGATCCCACCAGTTTTTGCTTACAGGCAAATGATATTTTTTGCAGATCTTCCAATGCACCATTGTTGCTACTTTGTCATGCCGCTGCTTGTAGTCAGTCTGTGCAATCTTCTTGCAACAGCTTACCAAGTGGTCCACTGTTTCTTCAGCTTCTTTGCATAGGCGGCACTTACTGTCTGTTGCTGTCTTCTCAATTTTGACTTTGTATGCATTTGTCCTTAAGGCTTGGTCTTGTGCAGCCAGAATTAGTCCCTCGGTCTCTTTCTTCAATTTTCCTGCTCTTAGCCATTGCCAGGTCTTATTATTATCTGCTTTCCCAGCTATTTTTTTCATGTATTGGCCATGTAGTGCTTTGTCTTCCCATGCCTCTATTCTGTTCTTCATTTGGTCTTTCTTGTAGGCCAGTTTGGTCTCTCCAGTAGTTAGTAAGCCTTCCTGATATACTAATTTCAGTGCATCTTCATCATTGTTCTTCAGATATTCTTCCAAAGCCATTTTTTCTTCTTCAACCATCTGATGTACTTGTAGCATTCCACGCCCACCTATTTGCCTTGGTAGATAAAGTCTATCAATGTCACTGCGTGGATGAAGGGCATGATTCATTGTCATTATTTTTCTGGTCTGCCTATCCATTGCTTTTAGTTCTGCTTGAGTCCAGTCCACTATTCCAGCTGTGT
The DNA here is from genome assembly GCF_016545835.1 of Crotalus tigris. Classification (NCBI taxonomy): domain Eukaryota; kingdom Metazoa; phylum Chordata; class Lepidosauria; order Squamata; family Viperidae; genus Crotalus; species Crotalus tigris. The sequence goes on along the minus strand of NW_024096651.1, from coordinate 140,376 downwards.
ACCTAATGACTGGGATTGCCCAGGTGTTGATTGCCTTTATGGTATTTCCTCCATTGAGTTTGGACTTTAAGATCTTCTTCACTCTCTTGATGTATTCACCTCTAATCTTTTTCTTGACTTCAGTGTGCTTGATGTTGTCAGCTTGAAGGATACCCAAGTATTTGTAGTACTCTTCCTCATCCAGACTCTTAATGTTATTTTCGTGGGGCATCTTGATTCCTTCAGTTTTCACTATTTTTCCTTGTTTGATAGTAAGTGTGGCACATTTGTCCAAGCCAAACTCCATTACAATATCTTGGCTATATATACGGACAGTGTTGAGCAGCGATTCTATTTCAGATGATGTTTTTCCATACAGCTTCAGATCATCCATGTAAAGGAGGTGGGATAGTCTGGCAGATGTTTTTGATGTTTGATAGCCATGTCCTGAGTTATTCAGTATTGTTGACAGAGGAAACAGTGCAATAACAAATAGTAATGGTGATAATGAATCTCCTTGAAATATTCCTCTCTTGATATTAACCTCTCCCAGCTTCTCACCATTGATCTGCAACTGTGTCTTCCATTGTGCCATCGATCTTTGCACAAATTTTCTGATGTTTCTACTGACTCCTGTTATTTCTAGGCACTTGATTATCCAATCATGTGGCAGAGAGTCAAATGCCTTTTTGTAGTCAATCCATGCCACATTCAGGTTGGTCTTCCTTCTCTTGCAGTTTTCCAAGATCATTTTGTCTATTAGGAGTTGATCTTTTGTTCCTCTGCTATTGGGGCGGTTTCCTTTCTGCTCAGGTGGAAAGAGATTGTTTTCAACTAGATGCTGTTGTACTGCATCAGCTACCACACCAGTTAGTAATTTGAAGGTTGTTGGTAAGCAGGTAATTGGCCTGTAGTTACCTGGTGTTGCCCCTTTTGCTGGATTTTTCATTATTAGGTAGGTTTTCCCAGTTGTTAGCCACTTTTCAATTTCTCCTCCTTGTAGTATATTGTTGAACTGCTTGGCAATGAGTGGGTGTATAACAGTTAGATGTTTCAACCAAAACCCATGCAGTTCATCTTCACCTGGTGCTGACCAATTTTTGATTTTCTTTGCTCTTTTTTCTACCATTTTTGTTGTTATTACTAGTTCTTTCATTTCAACTTCTGTTTTATTTGCATCCACCTCTTTTAACCAAGCTGCATCCTTGTTGTATTTCTTTGGGTTATCCCATATCTGCTTCCAGAACTGCACTGTTTCTTCCTTGTCAGGTACTGACTGATTCCTTGCAGTTTCTCCATTGATGGATTGGTAGAAACGTTTCTGATTGGATTGAAATTGGAGGTTCTGCCTATAGTTTGCAATTCGAGCTTCATATCTACTGATTTTCCTGGCTATAGCTGTTATTTGTTGCTTTATTATTTCCAGTGCTTCCTTGATCTTCCTTGTTTCTAAGTGGTATTTCTTGATTAGGTATTCTTTGGTCTTCTTGTTCTTCAGCTTCTTTTCTTTCATCTGTTCTAGCTTGCTTGCATGTGATCTTAACTTGCTGATCTTATTTTCTAGTCTAACCTTCCATTTTTCTGGTGCACTGTTTGTTTGTTTTTCTTTTTTGTTGATTTTGCATCCCAGGTATTCTGTTATAACTGCAGCTGTGCTGTACATTAGTTGGTTTGTTTCTTGCAGTGAATTGGTGCTTATACTTGCTATTGCAGTATTTGCATCTTTTAATGCTTGTGCTAGCTGTTTCTTTGGAACAAGCTTCAATGCAGGCAGCCTTATTCTGTTGTTTTTGTGCTGTTCTAGATGCTCAATTATTCTTTGTTTCAATTCTTTTATTTCTTTTATTATTATTATTAATGGATTATCTCAGGGGTCTTCAAACTTGGCCCTTTTATGAGTTGTGGACTTCAACTTCCAGAATTCCTCAGCCAGCATTCATGGCTGAGGAATTCTGGGAGTTGAAGTCCACAACTCATAAAAGGGCCCAATTTGAAGACCTCTGGATTACCTGGTCTCTTCCCAGTTGGGACTCAGACTGGGATATGATACTGAGATAGCTTTGGTGGTCCTGTCAATGAACTGTGGTAAGCTTATGATAGGGTTATTGCATCCATCCTGGCTCTTTCTCGGTGCCCTTCAATATCACTGACCCTGCTATCCTTCTGAACTGAATGTTATCCATTCATCCATGAAGAACACTCCTGCTATGAAGGATATGTTGAATTATAATATGTAAAGGTTGGAAAAGCCTTCAGTATCATTCAATCCAACCTCCACCCACTGCAGAAATCTACTACAGGTAATCCTTGTTTAGCAACTGCTTCATTAAGCAACTATTCCCAAATACCACGGTAATAAATGGCAGTAAACATTATTTTCCAGTGTGTGCACTTATGGCCAAATGTCTGCACCTCATAACAACACATACTGGAATAAGACTAATGTTGGCATTGCTGAACAGGATTACTTTATCTAAATGATATTTGGTATCTAAATACATACAAAAAAAAAGCAGACTGCCATTCACCATATTTCAGCTTGCAGGTATAACTTTCAGACGCTCCTTTCTCCAGGATATTGTTAATGTCATCATTTAATAATAGATACTTGCTCCTGCCAGCAATGTGTACTATGCAGTACAGTATCTAGAAGACATGCCCTTCAAACTGCTATCCATCTGTGCTAAATAGCAGAGGAGAAATCCTCAAATGATATGTTGTAAACATTAAATAACTTTACCTTTCCTGTTTCTAAAGGTATATGATGCTTAATTTAATGAAGTGCTGGCAACATGTAGACTACAAATAAATGCTTTTCTAAGTATATTCCAATTGATCTAATTAAAATTTTAAAAACAGCCTTGGGAAAGCATGTGAGGTAGCTGAAAATAATGCATAATCCTTTTTTTTTTTTTCCTTCTCCTCTCCTCTTCCTTTGTCAGCTATAAACCTATAGGGAAAAATGCAGCTTCTAATCAGGAAAGGGGCTGATGTTCAAGAACTCATTAATTGTTGAGTACAAAATGCACATTCATTTGGAACTCTATTTGCCTGCATTGTGAGGACAAACATCACCTTAAGTATTTTCCCCTAGATCCCAAAGCCTGTCTTATAAGCAACACTGTCTGACAGCTCTTGTTTCTTTGGCTGCTTTCAATCCGTCCCTTTTGGGTTTGCATCTAATAATAATATCCTAGAAAGCCACTGAACAGAAATGTAAATGGTTTTACAATTTGCAGAAACTTTTCATTAAGATATCCATTCTCATCACAGTATAAAAAGATCACATTGAATGATAAAGCAATGTACCCACCTTGCTGGTACATTATTATTGGTTTTACTGTCTCTACCATGCATAATACAAGGGTGCATATGGCTTCCACATGTACTCATTAATAATAATAATAATAATAATAATAATAATAATAATAATAGAGTTGGAAGGGACCTTAGAGGTCATATAGCCCAACTCTGAATGGTACCTTTTCAATATCTGAAATGGTATAGGGTTTCCTGCCTGAGCAGGGGGTTGGACTAGATGACCTCCAAAGTCCCTTCCAATGTTGTTGCTGTTGTTACCCGCTGCTCAGTCAGGAAACTCTATACCAGTGGTTCTCAACCTGTGGGTCGGGACCCCATTTGGGGTTGAATGACCATTTCACGGGGGTCGCCAAACAACGCAGTCCGCCATTTTTTTCCCCTTTTCCTTAGCTGTGCTACTCCCTTTTCTTCTATTGGCTTTTGAAAGCCAATAGAATAGACTCTCTTGAATAGAGTCTAATTCTATTGGCTTTCAAAAGCCAATAGGAATTGTCCAGGCTGTCTCTGCCCTGCTGATCCTGCCAAAAGTCCCATTCTGCAAACGGTGCTGCACCAGTTGAGTAGTCCTCGACTTACGACCGGTTGGGGGTCGCGGCATTAAAAAGGTTGAGAACCACTGCTCTATACCATTTCAGACAAATGGCTGTCCAGTCTCTTCTTAAAAACTTCCAGTGTTGGAGCAATCACAACTTCTGAAGGCAGGTTGTTCTACTGGTTAATTGTTCAGGAAATTTCTCCTTAGTTCTAGGTTGCTTCTCTCTTTAATTAATTTCCATCCATTGCTTCTTGTCTTGCCTTCAGATGCTTTGGAGAATAGCTTGACTCCCTCTTCTTTGGGGCAACCCCTGAGATATTGGAACATTGCTATCATGTTATCTCTAGTCCTTCTCTGCATTAAACTAGACATACCAAATTCCAGCAACCGTTCTTTATATGTTTTAGCCCCCAGCCCCCTAATCATCTTTGTTGCTGTTCTCTGTACTCTTTCTAGAGTCTCAACATCTTTATTACATCATGGTGACCAAAACTGGATGCAGTATTCCAAGTGTGGCCTTATCAAGGCATAGTAAAATGGTATTAACACTTCACATGATCTTGATTCTCTCCCTCTGTTAATGCAGCCTAGCACTGTGTTGGCTTTTTTGGCAGCTGCAGCACACTGTTGGCTCATATTTAAGTGATTGTCCACTAGGACTCCGAGGTCTCTCTCACAGTTACTACTATTGAGCAAGGTACTCCCTATACTATACCTGTACATTTGTTTTTTCTTGCCTAAATGTAGAACCTGGCTTTTTTCACCACTGAATTTCATTTTGTTAGATAGCGCCCTATGTTCATGTCTGTCAAGATCCTCCTGTATCTTAAGCCTGTCTTCTGGAGTGTTGGCTATTCCTGCCAGCTTGATGTCGCCTGCAAATTTGATGAGTTCCTCATCTATCCAAATCATTGATGAAGATGTTGAAGAGCACTGGGCCCAGAACAGAGCCTGGGGCACCCCACAACACACTTCCCTCCATGTAGATGCAGTTCCATTGAGGACCACACTGCAGTTCCATTGAGGACCACACATATATAATCCTACTCTGCCTAAACCAGTGGTTCTCAACCTGTGGGTCTGGACCCCATTTGGGGTCAAATGACCATTTCACGGGGGTCGCCAAGCAAGGCTGTCTGCCATTTTTCCCCCTTTTCTTTGGCCACGCCCCTGGCACCCGGTGATGTATAAGTGGTTGGGGGTCACCACAACATGGGGAACTGTATTATGGGGTCGCAGCATTAGAAAGGTTGAGAACCACTGGCCTAAACCAATACTTTAAAAGATTCCCATGACCACTATGCTTGCTCCATTTTAAGGATTTATATGTAGAATGGAATTGTAATATTGCAGCTACCTATCCCACTTTTTACCTTGATAAATAATGAACAAAGCTGCTGAAAAAAATGTTGTTTCTGAAATTGCAAATGATATGTAAGGTAATATATTTCTATGTTAATTCCATATACTTTTCAGGTGATATATTTATTATCAATATATATTACCTTGGTATTTCTTATTTCAGAATTCTCCTGTGCCAGACTTGCAAAAAGTCTGATGCTTTTCCATAACATGATATCATTTCTCCAATGTGGTCTGTTCAGTTTGAGAGGTTGTTTGTACCTTTTTCACAATCTGATTGCAATAGTATCTGCCAGAGATTGCAAAAACAACTTTGGTACTCATATAGCAAGAATTACCTCTAAAATTTCCATCAACAGTAGAATCTAATAGGGTCTAGATCTATCGCTGACATTTCCAAGAAGCATCCTACACTAGTATTCATGGCATACAAACAGGAGTTGGTCATTAACGATGGAAACTAGTGTACCAAAAATATGTTGTAACATATGTTCCATATATTCAAACCACCAGAAAAGAGCAAGGGATGTTATGTAATAGATAAGGGAAAATGTAGATTTTGAGAAAGTTGTCAAAGATTTTTGCTCCATTTTTTAAAAGAACTGACCTGATCCACATTTTATGGAGAGCTTGGAGGTCTTGAAGAGATCTATCTTCCATATTACGCTCTTCTTCAAATTTTGCAGTTCAGCTTACAAGTTAAAAACCCCATTACTAGAGTGAAAATGTAATGAGAAAAGCACTGTTATTATGTATTTAAATATGTATTTTTAAAACTATATCTGCAGATTTCTTCTGAAATTGCTTATGTACACTGTGGAAACAAATTATAAAATACATATAAATCAGCGGTTCTCAACCTATGGGTCGCGACCCCATTTGGGGTCGATCGACCATTTCTTGGGGGTCGCCAAACAAGACGATCCGCCATTTGTCCCCCTCGGGGGGCGGCACCGTGCATGGGGGCGGCACCGCGCATGCGCGGCACGTTTGTGTGACAGGGGTCGCCGTCACACAAACGTTGAGAAACACTGATATAAATGAAAACCTGAGAAACTGATGCAAATTGAAAATAGGCTGCTATACCACTCTCCATATTTGAACAAATCCACCTACATTTAATCTGGTTTAGTTTCATTCAGTCCACGTCATTTCCACATTGGACTTTCATGTAAGAAAGTTCTGGTTTATTTTTGTTAAACAACTTTTCCAAGCATAAGCATTTCAAACCACACACTAATTAAAGTAGTAAATTTTAGAGAAATGGACATTTCAAGGGATATCAGATTCCTGTTGATATATTAATAGGTATAAATACATTTATTTAAGTGCAGGTCAAGTAAAATACCTCTTCTCAATCCCTATGTATAAGTGGGTGCAGTATTTAAATATTTAGAAGAAACAGACTTGTACATAACAGAATAACAGAGTTGAAAGAGAGCTTGGAGGTCTTCTAGTCCAACCCCCTGCTCAAGCAAGAGAACCTATACCATCTTAGACAAATGGCTGTCCAGTCTCTTCTTAAAAGCCTCCAGTGATGGAGCACCCACAACTTCTGAAGGCAAGCTGTTCGTTGGTTAATTGTTCTCACTGTTAGGAAATTTCTCCTCAGTTCTAGGTTGCTTCTCTCCTTGATTAGTTTCCATCCATTGTTTCTTTTCTTGCCTTCTGGTGCTTTGGAAATAAGTTGCTCCCTTTTGGCAGCCCCTCAAATATTGTAACACTGCTAACATGTCACCCCTACTCCTTCTTTTCACTAGAGTAGATAAAACCAATTCCTGCAACCATTCTTCATATGTTTTAGCCTCCAGCCAGCTAATCATCTTCCTTGCTCTTTTCTGCACTTTTTCCAGAGTCTGGAAAGAGTGTAGAAAAGAGTACATACTGATCAAGCAATTGAAGACAAACAAAACCAAAACTATGGAAAGAACAAAATTTTACATTTTGTGAATTTGAAATGAGGAGTGTCGATTTAGTGTTGGTACCCTCAGTTTCTCTTCTCTTGAATGAATGAAAATGGCAGGATTAGATAGATCCTGCTGGTGGATATTCTTAGGACATTAATACATAGCTTTGTGCATTAACCCATTGTTGGGAGTTTTCCATTTTAATGAAAAGGCATTGTTTTCATTCTCCTCTGGCCACATTATATTGCTTTTAACTGCTATGTTGCTCTTGACAAACTGAGCTGTGCATTCATCAAATCACACCGTTATAGTCCACAGCTTGCCTGCATAGAATAGCAGCAAAGCAGGAAAATTCCCTCATTTTCCTAGCTGATTCTGTAGAATCTAAGATTCTTAAGCCATTCCGTGGTGGTTCTGAACAGCACACTCTGAGGCTGCAGGCTGAGCCAATTTTAGGGAGGTTTTTGAAAAAACAAAACATACAAATCTTCTTAGCACTGATATTGTATTTAATTAAGATATAAAACAGAAAACATTTTACAATAAATAAAATCTTCCTGGTTAGGATGAAAGCAAATAATTGTACTTCAAAAGTCACAAAATGTTCCTAGGAGGAAGACTGTTAATTTGATTCCTGAGAAATAATAAATAGAATGTAAGACAACAAAATTCAATCAAAATTTCAGCTTATTCAGAACCAATTAGCCAGGCTATTTTGTTTAGGAGCCAAAATTTTGTATTAGTCAGTGCCTTTAATTATATTAAGCTGTTCAGATAACCAGTAGATTTATTTTATTTATATTTATTTAAAAATATTCTAACTTGCTGCTAAATAGTAGCCACAGTGGCTAAGAATAAATAAAATATAAAATAAAACAATCCTATCCAACCAGTGGTGGGATTCAAATATGTGAACAACCGGTTCTCTGTGTGGATGCTACTTCCGGAAGTCCATTCTAGGCCTAGGCAACAAAAAATTAGCTACTGGTTTGCCAAAGTGGTGCGAACTGACTGAATCCCATCACTGTATCCAACAGTCTTTAGAACAAGATACATATACACTCGTTGCCAATCTGGATATCTGTATTGACCAAAGAAGTAAAATAAAGATTAGTACAAAAAGAAAGAAAATGTTATAAAGAAGAACCCTTCCTCAAAGGGATGGTAATGAATACAGAATATCATCCATATATGCTCTTGTTCATAATTACAGGAAGCCTTTGGGGCTCTCTCTAAATTGTCCCTGAAGTCCTCTGACTTGTATTGAAGAGGTTGGAATGGACTCCAATAGGTTCACCATAATCCACAGCAATCCATTTCATTAATGTTGCACGGGTATGAGTTACGTAGAAGACTTCTTATGTCAATTGAATTGGTTAAAGATCATCCCTGGAGAGTGTTATTGTAACTGTTCAACAAATGTAGTTGCATTCACAGCCAACTATTTTTGTTGTTGTTGTTGTTTAACAAATGATAAATGTTGCATTCAGGAGTACAAAATACTTTATCTTGAGATTAAAAGCTTATTATTTTTATAAGGAAATAATGGGTTTGTGGCTGCCTAACTTATACAGTAACATATTCTTTGTATATAGGGGATGCTTTGTGATTGTTTGAAACATCTGTCTAAACCCTTATATATATATATATATATATATATATATATATATATATATATATATACACACAATACTGTAGATTGCCCGACCAGAACATCATTTGAACAGTAATCTTCTTCATCTGTGAAAATGTCACAGCATCAAGGGTTTAGCCAGATGTTGCAAACAATCCCAAAGCATCCCCTATATACAAAGAATATGTTACTGTATAAGTTAGGCAGCCACAAACCCATTATTTCCTTATAAATATGTATATATATATAAAACTAGCTTTTTAGATGGGCAAATATCAGCTTTTTAAGCTACGGTGAGACATTTCCACACAAGTACTCATCAGTTCCCAATAAGCTTTGGACATTTGAGATCTCATTTTATTGATTTAAAAAAAATACTTTAGATGTTTTATCCCACCTTTATTATTTCTGTAAATAATTCAAGGTGATGTACAAACATAAAACTCCTTCCTCTTCCAATTTTCCCCATAATAACAACCCTATGAGGTAAGTTGGCCTGAAAGAGAATCACTGGTTCAAAATCATCTGGCCAGCTTTCACGCCTACAGCTTTCATGCAGTACAAGAACTCCTAGTTACTAATCTGTTCCCTTAATCCAGGTCAAACTGGCTCTCTATCAATATAAAAGGTAAAGCTTTCCCTGTTCAGTCATGTCCAAATCTAAGGTGCAGTGCTCATCTCCATTTCTTCACTGAAGGAGCCAGTGTTGTCCAAAATATATTTTTCATAGTCATATGGCCAGCATGGCTATATACCACAGGTGCACAGAATGCTGTTACTTTCCCATCAAAATGGTACCTATTAATCTACTTGCATTTGCATACTTTCAAATTGCTAGGTGGGCAGGAGCTGGGGCAGGTAAGGGAGTTCACTCTGTTGCACAGACTCAGGTCAAATCGGGGCTGTCAGCTTTCCAGCTGACAAGCTCAGCAAAGCTCAGCATCTTTAATCACTGAGCCATCATGCCCCTATCTATCTATCTATCTATCTATCTATCTATCTATCTATCTATCTATCTATCTATTTCTCTCTATCTCTATCCATATCTATCTATCTATCTATCCAGCAACTTGTCAGAATCCAATTATATTTCATCTTTAATTATCAAACATAGAAACTCCCAATTCTGCCTTCTCTGGATTCTGCCATAAGAGGGAGAAAAGGGGGAGAGCAAAGGGGCTTTATGGCCCTCACTTCCTTCAGCACACTTCAAAGGACTGAATGTGTGTTTATTGTGGCCTCTAAGCTTTAACATATCAAAGAAGAGTAATTGCCTTTCATGTAGTTATCTGAAGTCTCCATCCAGACGGAAGAAGAAAGGGGATGGAATTGTGATACTTGAAACTATCACTGGAAGGGGGGTTGATTGGGTGGGACTACTGGGGAACCCCTTAAAACCTTGAATGGGAGAGCTTGAACCCCAAGTCCTGTCTAGCATGCCTGCAACCATTTTCTCTTAATAAAGGATTCCTGTTGGAAGAACTATTCCAAGAGTTCTGTCTTCTTAAGATGCAAAGTGGGGTGGGTCCTTACATTAGACAGGACTTGCAAAATTAATCCACCTGGAAGGTAGACCCTTGCCGGGGGATTTTGCAAAAATTTACCATGTCAGACAACGAAGCAAGAGAGGGAGAAAACTCCCTGGAAAGAGAGCCGCTGACCCAGTTGGAACCTTGCCAGATGTTGGGATCCGAGAGGCCAGATTTCTCAGAAGAAGAAGTGGTGGAGACACAGGACCACAAGCCTCGCTGGTCGATGGGCGTTGGAAAGAAAAGCGAGTGGGGAAAGGAATCAAGAAAAGTGACCCTGAGACGGGGGACCAAGCAACCAGAATGGAAGCAGGAGATGGAGAAATCCCTGCACGCAAGTGAAGAGGGAGGAAGCTGTATGCCGTACTCAGACTGGATCCTAGAGAGAGCTATTGACCTGATGAAGAGAACTCTCAGCTCCCTAGGAGAGGAGATTCCTGAGCCCTACGCCCGCCCCAGTTCCTGGAGCCACAAAGGGAGAGACACCGAGGGGGACGTGGAACCTGCAACCCCAGGGACATTTACTGATCCAGGAGCTCCCACCCCCTACCGGACCACAGATGGAAATCTGGACGGAAGACACTACCACCCACAATGGAGGCACCGATCCATTCCAAGACGTCCACCGTTGGAGGTGAAATTCAAAGGGGAGCCAACACGCTTGGGGTTTTTCCTAACCCAAGTCCTCAGCTACATGGAGGAATATGGGCAGGACATCCCCAGCGACAAAGCCCGCATCCGGATCGTGCAATCTGCCCTGGATGGACCAGCTGCAGATTGGGTGGTGAACCTGCATGACTCCAATGCCCCAGAACTCAGTAACTTCAACCGTTTCATGTCCTCGTTGAGAAGACGATTTGAAGACCCCCTGGCTGATCGCAAAGCCCGTGAAAGAATAACAACGATGAGGCAGGGCAAACGCCCAGTGGCTGAGTATACACAAGAATTCCGAGCCATTGCCAGCAAACTGAATTGGCCAGAAGACATCCTCCTTGGCCGTTTCAAAGACGGACTAAACTATGATCTATATGATGCTTGCCTGCCCCGAGGAGACCCACATCGACTTGAGGAATGGTACGTCTTGGCAGAGGAAGCAGAGATCGACATATTGAAGAGGCATCGCCGAGGAAAACAATGGAGCCGCCCCCCGCCTGAGCTGACACACCAACCGGTGAAATCATCGGATACAGCCAAGAAGCAGATGGGGTGTTTCAAGTGCGGAAGAGAAGGGCATCGAGCTGTAGAATGCCGCTCAAAGGCCCCCCAGCACAACCCAGACAGATCCCCAATCAACAAACCCAGAGGGTATTCAGCTAAGCCAAAAGAAACAGCCATGAAAATGATGGAAATTGCAGAAAACCCCACCTCTGCTCACCAAGGGGAAAGAACTCCAGCCTACACCACAGGGACGGTGGATGCCTCAGATGACAGCTCGGAAGGCGAACCCCTGGTAAGTGGACGCATCACACCCATCTTCAAAACAGTGACTATATTAATCCCCCCCATGCCCGAAGCTGTGAAGGTGAAAGCCTTAATAGACTCTGGCTGCACCCGCTGCCTCATTAGCCCAATACTAGTGGGGAATCTGGGCATCCCATCCAGGAGACTGGAACAACCAATCTCATTTGGCCAGCTAGATGGATCCATAGCAGGGGGGTGCCAGCTACCCTAGCCACTCTGCCAATACACCTCTCCCTGGGCAACCATGAAGAGGACTTAACGTTTGTGGTGACCCCAGGTATGGAATGCCCAATGATTCTAGGGATGGAATGGTTGAAAAAATGGAACCCCTGGGTAAATTGGAGGACGACAGAAATCAAATTCCCGAAGGGGGACCCTATGGACTTAAAACCCCAAGAGAGGCTACCAGAATCAAGAATAGAAAAAGCATCCATAGGAGAGGAAAAAAGATTAACAGAAATACCAGAGGAATATAGGGACCTTGCTGAAGTCTTCAGTGAGGAGAGGGAGAATGAGCTTCCCCCCCACCGACCCACAGACTGTACCATTGAATTCAAGCCTGGGGCAAAACTCCCGAAACCCAGATTATACTCCATGAGCCCAAAGGAGAAGGAGGAAATGGAAAGATTTATTAAAAAAAACCTGGAGAGAGGTTTCATTGAACCAGCTAAGCCTAAAGTGGCTGCCCCGGTCCTTTTTAGAGAGAAGAAGGATGGCTCTTTACGTTTATGCGTGGATTATAGGGCCCTGAACACAATCAGTGAAAGCAACCTATACCCGCTGCCCCTCATGAAAGACATGCTGTCACACCTATCGAAAGGGAAAATTTTTTCTAAACTAGACTTAAGGGAAGCTTACTATCGCGTGAGAATCAAGGAAGGGGACGAATGGAAGACTGCATTTAACTGCCCCATGGGGTGCTATCAATTCAAAGTCTTGCCATTTGGATTACAAGGGGGCCCTGCAGTCTTTATGCAATTAATCAATGACGTTCTAAGGGAGCACCTGTTTAAGGGGGTCCTTGTTTACTTGGACGACATTCTTATCTTTACCGAAACAAAAGAAGAACACGTCAAACTTGTCAGAGCGGTTTTAAAGAAGCTGCGAGCCGCTCACCTATATGCCAAACTCTCAAAATGCGAATTCCACCAGGAAAGGATAGACTACCTAGGCTATCGCATATCCCCACAGGGCATTGAAATGGACCCAGAGAAGGTCAGAGCAGTATTAGAATGGGCACCACCCCGCACAAGAAAGCAACTACAAAGTTTCCTGGGCTTTGCAAATTTTTTACCGCCAATTCATCCCCTCATTTGCACAGATAGCCTTGCCCCTCACCAACTTACTAAAAACGAAGGGAACATCCTCAGTAAAACCTAGCCAGCCACTAACATGGACAATGGAGTGCCAAGCAGCGTTTGAGAGACTAAAGAGACTTTTTTCTGCCGAACCAGTACTAAGGCACCCAGATATGGACAAGCCCTTCATAATACAGGCAGATGCAAGTGATGTGGCAGTGGGGGCTGTGCTATTACAAGAAAATGATGATGCAGTATTGCAACCCTGTGCATATACATCTAAGAAACTCACGGAAACAGAACAGCGCTGGCCCGTATGGGAGAAGGAGGCTTATGGGATACGTTGGGCATTACTCACGTGGCGACAGTTCCTGGAAGGCAACAAAATCCCCTTCCAGGTATGGACTGATCACAAAAATTTAGAAGCCCTGAAAACTTCCAGGAAACTCAATCCCAAACAAGCCCGCTGGTCCCAGCATTTTCACCAATTCCAATTTAAGCTCAAACATTTACCAGGAAGAAAGAACTTCCTGGCAGATGCACTATCTCGCATGCCCCAATATAACAGCGCACGAACCACAGACTCTAGACCAATAATGGCAGAATCACAACTGGCAGCGCCAGTAACCACAAGAACCCAAGCCAAAATAAAACCACAACTGGACAGCCAAACTGGGATTGAATTCAGAAAAAGTTTGGAAACAGATGATTGGTTCCAGAAAAACAAACATGTGTGCACAATGAGAGACGGATTGCCTTGGGTAGGGGAAAAGTTATATATACCAACAACTCAAAGACTAACTTTCATGCAACTTTGCCATGACACAAAATCAGCAGGGCATTTTGGATTTGTAAAAACTTTACACTTAATTAAACGGCAATTTTGGTGGCCATCAATAAAAAAGGACATAGAAAGTTATGTTGCCAGCTGCCCAACCTGTGCATCAGCAAAGAGGTTGCAAGGGAAATCGCCAGGGCTGTTACAACCAGTGGCAAGTCCCTCAGCCCCCTGGAGGGAAATAGCCATGGATTTTGTAGTGGAATTGCCTGAAAGCAATGGGAATACTGTTATCTGGACAGTCACGGACCTATTTTCCAAACAGGTGCACTTTATCCCTTGCCAAAAAATTCCCACTGCAAAGGCCTTAGCAAAACTTTTTATCCAGCACATTTACAGATTGCACGGGGCACCCCAACGCATCATCTCTGATAGGGGAGTGCAATTTACGTCTACATTTTGGAAGGAATTTTTATCCCTCTTAGGGACCACTCAGGGACTGACATCTAGCCATCACCCTCAGACAGATGGACAAGCGGAACGCTGCCAGTCGGTACTTGAGCAATATTTGAGATGTTTTTTAAATTTCCAACAGAGTGATTGGACGGACTTACTTCCTTTTGCAGAAGTTGCCTACAATAATGCAGTCCACTCCAGCACAGGCTACACTCCTTTTCAAATAGCCAACGGCCAAAGTTTCAACCCTATGCCAGAGTTGACCCCAAAAGAACCAACGATCCCTTCACTGAAAGAATGGATGGAAAGCCTACAAAACACCTGGCCAATAGTCAGAAAATCACTAGATGAAGCTAGGCGGGCATACAAAGCACAAGCCGATAAAAAAAGGGTTGAGCCTACACCATTCATTATAGGAGAAATGGTGTACTTATCTACAAAATACCTAAAGTCCCTACAGCCCTGTAAAAAACTTGGACCAAAATATATAGAACCTTTTCCAATTAAAAGGATCATAAATCCAGTAACAGTAGAATTAGAATTACCCAAAAACCTCAGGCAAATACACCCAATTTTTCATTGCAGCTTGCTGAAAAGAGAGCATCAGTCACCTCTACGGCCAAAAATCCCCCCCCCACCACCTCCAATCATGGTGGAGGGGGAACAACACTTCGAAATAAAAGAGATCCTTGACTCTAGGAGATATCGTGGAACAACTCAGTACCTAGTTGCCTGGAAACACCTCCCTGCCTCACAAAATGAGTGGGTCCATAAACGTCACGTCAGAGCCCCGAAGCTATTGAAGAAGTTTCACACAGAGTATCCTAACAAGCCTAACTAAATTTTTTACTTGTGTTTTCTTTCAGGTGGATCTCTCTTATTGTTAAGAGGGGCCGGATGTCAGAATCCAATTATATTTCATCTTTAATTATCAAACATAGAAACTCCCAATTCTGCCTTCTCTGGATTCTGCCATAAGAGGGAGAAAAGGGGGAGAGCAAAGGGGCTTTATGGCCCTCACTTCCTTCAGCACACTTCAAAGGACTGAATGTGTGTTTATTGTGGCCTCTAAGCTTTAACATATCAAAGAAGAGTAATTGCCTTTCATGTAGTTATCTGAAGTCTCCATCCAGACGGAAGAAGAAAGGGGATGGAATTGTGATACTTGAAACTATCACTGGAAGGGGGGTTGATTGGGTGGGACTACTGGGGAACCCCTTAAAACCTTGAATGGGAGAGCTTGAACCCCAAGTCCTGTCTAGCATGCCTGCAACCATTTTCTCTTAATAAAGGATTCCTGTTGGAAGAACTATTCCAAGAGTTCTGTCTTCTTAAGATGCAAAGTGGGGTGGGTCCTATCTCCTGGACTTCGGGACTTTCATGAGGAAAGCTAGCTTGACAGCTTTTCAGCTGCCATTCATAGGAAATGCATATTTTCCCTTGTTATGAACAGTTGTACTCAGCCTAAAACCTGGTGCTGATGTTGAAACAATCACTTTTTTGCCTTAGTAAATATTAGGAAATTCTATGAACTTCTACATGTAACAATCAACATATTTAAGTCTTAAATCTTTTCTTCATCATAACTAAATGGAAAGATCAGTTTCTACAACATAAAAAAAAACAGATTATAGTATCTCATCAGCCATATAGATCCTTTCCCAAGACTGGAATTAATATACTACAATGACTCTCTGTAAAACAACTGGCATAGTTTATAATAGCCTTCTCCAATCTGATACCATTCATCTAGCATAAGAAAGCAACTGGATATGATATAAATACAGTATAATGACATCTCTAGAAAACAAAAAAATCAGAAAGGGTGATGATCTAATTCTAAGAGATGGCTGCAGAATGCTTTGAGAAGTTGTAAATTTGCAACATGAAGAGAAGATGTCAGAGATCAAAGAAATTATCTACAGGTGCGCGCACACACAACAAGCCAAAATGAAGGCAAACTTTCTTGGCTGTAAATAAAGAAGTGCAATCAAGAAACACGATGTCATGTTTTAAGGCAGGGAGAACCAAACCAATAACAGATTATAATTGACTATGGAAGAGTGATAGCCAAGAGACTTGCCAGGAAAAACTTGTCTAACATAGTTTCATTGGCACTGCTTCACTATGCCTACATGTGGATGTGTGCACTTATGTGTTTGCCTGTCATTCTGAAAAATAAAATTTTAGTCCCAGGTTTACTAAGATTTCATGATTATGTAGGACCACAGAACCTTAAGACCTAAAAGTCTATGAGATTTTCTGTTTTCATTTTGTTACTCTTAGAGCTTTTTCTCAGGCATTAATATGAATTCCTGTGCCCTTGAGTTGACAGAAAAACATATTGGCATCATTTGCCATATAGGTCAAGCTCTAATCTTCCCCCATAACAAGGCTTACAAGTGGTCCAGTCCTTAAAGCTTTATCGTGGCTAAATTTAGACTGTCTCCCTGGTGGGTTGGGGATGAAATAAAGACTTGTACATGAGGACACATCTCCTAAAAGTTGTTAATGGAAAGTCTGAGGATGAGCCTTTGCTCACTAGTGACATGGGTGCCAATGAATTAAAAAAGGTGCATTGCTAAAAGAAAGAACACTAGTTAAAGTAGTGATGAAATTGATTAAATATTGATTGATTGATTAAATTGATTAAATGTTAAATAGAGGAGAAGAAACTAATATTACTACTACTAATTAATGGAATAATGGAAAAGACATGTTAATATAGGTATTTTCTGATGTTGACTAAATTAAAAGGGAAGTATCAAAGACCAAGAAAGAATCATACAGTAGTCCTTGACTTACGACCACAGCTGAGACCAAAATTTCTGTTGCTAAGAGAGACATTTGTTAAGTGCATTTTGCCCCATTTTTACGACCTTTCTTGCCACAGGTGTTAAGTGAATCACTGCAGTTGTTAAAGTTAGTAACATGGTTGTTAAGTGAATCTGGCTTCCCCATTGACTTTGCTTGTCAGAAGGCTGCAAAAGATGATCACATGACCCTCTGAGACATTGCAACCGTCATAACTATGAGTCAGTTGACAGGTGCCTAAATTCTGATCATATGACCATGAGACTGCCGCAATGGTCGTAAGTGTGAAAAATGGTCATGTCACTTTTTCAGTGATGTTGTAACCTTGAACGGTCACTAAATGAACTGTTGTAAGTTGAGGACTACCTGTACTAGACTTACTGTGGAGGCTGTGGCCAAAGTCTATGCCTTCAGACTGGAACTATTACATATTTACCAGGAACATGTTGGAAATTACTGAACATCCCAAGATAAGGGTTTAAAATTTGGAAAGAACAAATTTGGATTATTTTATACCTAAGCCATTTGTTTCATTAACTTAAATCAGATTTTCATTCACAGTGCCAAGACATTGCCTTATACTGACTTGTGCATTTCTGACCAGTAGAATTAAATGCAAGTGGCCATCTATCTTGAAACTGGGACTGGATGGGAAAAAAATAGATAAAACACATAAAAAATGTCATCAAATAGAAATGGTGACAACACAGAAAGTCTAACTAAATTACCTTTCAAGTGATTACCATTGGAAAGGAAAGAGTTTAATTTAATATTTCTTTCAAATTATTCATCCATCTTCATTGTCCTATCTTATTTATCAATACCTGCCAAGCAACACATATACCTAGGACATCCAAATCAAATTATGTTCTTGTAATTTTCAAAACCTGCTCCAGGAAAGTTAGGAAGGAAATTAAGTTATCTAAGCACAAGTTATCTTGTTAAAAGTTCTGGGAAAGTGAATGTGTTACTAAAAGTTGATCTAACCTTGCTGGAAATAATGGCTACATTCCAAGAATTACTTTCCCATTAAAAAAATTGATTTATTTTTGACACCAAAGGCCTGGTAGGAAGTAGCTCTTGGAGTGTTTAGCCTATGGAATTCTTGGTCAACCAAATACCCTCTAATTGTGACACAATGTAATTATCACTATCATCAGCCAGAAAGCTCTTATCAATGCTGAGTAGGGATTGAAGTGGTCTAACATTTCTGGAGATAACTGACCTAGGTTATTTATTCTAATTGCCCTAGGATATCTAAATAAGTCTATTTCTCAGTACGTATCTTTCCAGTCTCATACTCTTTTGGCAATCTCACTGCCTTTAGACTGATAGCTATTTCTGAATAAAATTGTGGTCACTAAATTTTTCCTGGCAAAATTAGACACAAGTTTGTCATGGCAATTGTTATTTTTTTTTAATGTTCAGAATTGTTCCATAAAACAATTAAAGCCATCTGAAGGTAGAATAAACTATGTTTATTTATTGTCACACTCTGCATTGTAATATTATATCCCACTGTAACATCCAAACTGGCCTAAAAAAACCCCATAACTATAAATCAGCCTTCCACAACTCTTGACACTCTAGATGCGCTGGGACCAAAAGTCACAGGATTCCAGGCCAGCATAGCCATTATCGTATAGGCGGGTAAGTCTGAACCGTGTAGCTTTTAGAACCTCAGGCAGGCATAAGATTGGCAGACTCTGCTATAAATTGACTATAATTTCAGAAGAAAGACAAAGATTGGGTATTTTGGCCTTAGCTTGGAAATTGTGATAGAAATGTAGGTTAGTGTGGTACAAGTGCCAAAGGCAAAGATTAACTCAAAAAGAGGTAAAAGAACACAATCTTTTTCATTTGCCTTTTGTGAAGCTGCACCGCAAAGAAACATTGCACTTAAATGCTTTATCAGGCATGGACAGAAATACCCAAATCTCTTATCCCCAAGAGGTTTCTTTGTTGTTGTGGAGAATTTTTATCCTACACTGGCTTCTTAATACAAGATTAAGAATAGTGGAAATCCAGGTCCCCAAAATCTTAAAAGTAGCAATACACATCATTTAAATTAGCAAATCAGTGAAGCATACTGTTACTATGACCACCATAGAGTTTTCACTCCTTTCAAAGGAATGAAAGTTTATCTTTGTTCATATAAGTGGGGAGCCTTAGAACCAATCAGTCTTCCCCCTCCAGCCAATCACTTGGACAGAAGCAAAAGTTTCCATTGCTTAATAAAATCTGCAAAGCATCAGTGTTACAAAAAGAATTTTTCCCAATTTCAAAAAAATACTGCAACTAAAGCAGGAATGATCTTCTAGATATACATGTTAGCAAGAGACTGTAGTAGACCAGGGCTGACTCTGGAACAGAGCAAAATTTATATGCAACTGTTTTAAAATTTCTCCTTTGTCCTCCTCTTCTTTTGCTAAGTGAACTTCGTCTATCTGCAAATTTAATTTTTGAAATCAAGAATTCCATAATGATGTTGCTACTACAAAAAAAACCTGCTTCCAGAATACTTTACAGCATACTATTTATTATATTTATCAAGATCAACATTGTGATATGTGCTAAAATATTTAAATACATTGATTTACTGCCGACATTTGAATGCCTTTGCTTCTTGAGAACTGCAAAAATATTATTGTCGTCATCATCATCTTCCCTAAATTTCTCAATACCTGCTCGTTGTGTGGTCATGCAGGAATGGCATGCCATACAATTGTTTCCTGAGAGGAAAGCCAGTTCTGTAAAGCTGTAATAATTAATCCTGTTCTGCACGTCTCACTCTCGGTGAATATATACACAATAGATTCAGTAGATCTAATGTTCCATAACCAAGTAGATGCATATTACAGTGTTTATTATTGTGGGATATTGTTCTCTTTGTTCCCTTTCACCTGAATGAAACTAGGCTCCTAAAGTGTCTCTTTAAACTGCTCTTGTACTGGGATTAACTCTCAGAGAGCAGTTACACATCTTAAATCCCTGACTGTCATAAATGCTCTTCACACTTTCCCATCCTGCATTGTCCTGTAAGGTCCTCATGTGCTCAAGGATAAGTTCATTGGCACTCAGAGTTTACTTTCTCCCCAGGTTTCTGAATATTCTTTGTGTGACATCCCCTCGTAATTTTAGCATTATAGAGCTGCTTATATCTCAGTACCTCTTTGTCTTCATGTTTACTTTCTGAAAGGAGTTCCTAACCATATGGAACTGCCTCCATTCGTTTTCTTGCTTACACGTTTTGTGAACCAAAAAGTATGCCTCTAATCACAGTCCATTGTAGACTGCCACTTTTCTGGACTGCCTAGTAAAATTTAAAAATCCCTTAGAGTTATTTCCCCTTAATGACATTTGTTTCCCGGAGCCCATAGACATAGGCACAATGATAAGTCAAGGTGGGTCCAAATTAACCTTTAGAAGGATAAATGCAAAACCAAAAGAACTGCACAATCAGGATGAGAGGGCTAACATATATAGGCTGCAAAACTCCAGAGGACTATTAGATGGAAGCAAAGAGTATGTCTTGCTGCAGTTAACCATTCAGCTTTCCAAAATGGATTGAACCCTTCTGCAGAAAATATGCTGCTCAGGAATTTATCTTAAATACAGAACTAACCCTTAAAAACTGAGTCCATAATCTGGATGAGTGATTCTTTTTAAGGAAAAGTTGTTAATGCTATGAAGAAAGTGATAATTTAATGATATTTGCTAATACTGGGACGTATTGCATGAGAAAGCTATGCTTTGGCTGCCCTCATTATGTGGTTGCTTTCTTAACTCTTCCCCCCCCCCCAATTCTCTGTTGTTTCAGTTACTCTTTATCAACAACAAGCCATTTCACCCCTTTTCCCAGTGCCATTTCAAATTTAATTTTGATTATGGATTGAACACTAAACTAAATGAACAAACTTTAAACTATAGAAGGGAAGATGTTTTGCAGATATAGTTTCCAGTGGTATAAGGGTCTCAAGACTATAGCTTTAGCTATATTTTTATAGTTATATAACATTCATTTCTTTAGCTTACTATTTCTTATATTGTTTCTGTATTTTGAATAATGTTGTATAATGTTGAAAATGTAGTGGTATGTATATATTTATGAGCGTAAAAAAATAATCCTATAAGAAACATTTGAAAGAGCTGGGCATGTTTATCTGGGGGAAAAAAGATCAAGGAATATATTATAGAGATTCGCCCAGATTAGTGTTTTTGTTTTGTTTTAAACCCTCAAATTCTTTCCAATTTGTTTTATGAACAAATTTGCAGTTGGATGACAACTTCCTTCAGTTCATGTTGTTTTGATAAGCTGTTATCAAAACATGACTGAAGGAAGTTCTCATCCAGCTACACCTACCAAATTCATTAGGCTCAGTCACTCCCAGCATAGAGGATTATATTTTGAATGACTGCCATGTAGTGGTTAAGAATGAAGAGCTTGTCAGAAAGAACAACAGGATAGCAAACATAGTTAACTGTATCAAAGTGTATCAAAGCCATTTTCATGGAGTAAGCATTCTGCCTTCAACTTTTCCTGTTTTAATTTTTTTTCCAAAACTCCATTTTTTCCCATCTCTTAGGCAAAGTTGGGTAAACTCTTGCTTAAAAGGGGGGGATAGGGGGAATTTTCACCGAACCCAATGACACAATAAGAGTCTTCAGGTAATTGAATGGTTGATACAAATGCAATAAAATGGTCTTGTTTTTTGCTCTAATATATAGACCACGTCTAATAAACTTTGGGATAAACCTGCTAATACTCTAGTAAGAGCTGTTTATCAATGGAACTGACCGTCTAAAGAGTCAATAAGTTTTCTTTCACTGGACATTTTTGTTGTTCAGTCACTAACTCATGTCCAGCTCTTTGTGACCCTGGGGATCATAGCACGCTAGGACCCTTGTCTTTGACTGTCTCCCTGAGTCTGCCCAAACTCGTGCCCACTGTGTCAATGGCACAATCTAACCATATCATCCTCTGCCGTCACCTTCTCCTTTTGCCTTCCATCTTTCCCAACATCAGGGCCTTTTGCAATGAGTCCTCTCTTCTCATTTGGTGACCAAAGGCCTTCAGCTTCAGTATCTATCTTTCCAAAGGGCAGTCAGGATTAATTTCCTTTAGGATTGATTTACTCTTCTTGCAGTCCAAGGGACTCTCAAGAATCTTCTTCAATGCCACAATTCAAAAACATTCACTAGACATATTTCAGCATTAAGGGAAAGCTAAAACAGAAAGGCCATCTGAGAAAGACGATGTATTTTCTGATTAATGTATCAAAAGACACTTTAAACTTTGGAAATCTGCTTTTCTGTACTTGGAAAACACCTCTGCCTATCACTGCTCTATAGTCTCTCTCTCTCTCTCTCTCTCTCTGCACTTGAAAAACCTAATGTGGGGGGGTCTCACAATTATACAGGTCCAAACAGCAAACCTTTACCTCACATGTTGTATTTTTGAGATATATTAATATTGTTTCCCCATTTTCAGAAAAGAAGATTCTACAAGAATATTTCAAATGTAATAAGTGTACTGATGCCTAAGAGAGACAGTTTGCATATATATTTTTGTGAATTAGAGCTCAAGTCAAATCTGCTAATGAAAGACCAAATCCTGGTAGACCTTGCTCAACAACTACCTTGTTTATTGTCTGTCCAAAGTTACAATGGCACTGAAAATATAACTGTATGACTGTAGTCCTCCCACAATAGGCACAATATCCCTGGAGTCATGGGATTGCAATTTAGGTGCTTCACAACCAGTTGGCATTTATAACTATCACACGGGCTTGTGTCATTTGAAAAAGTAATAAAGGTGGGATAGAAAAAAAATCTAATAAATAAATTAATAATAAAATAAATCATTTAGTGATGGAGTTGCTGGCCCCAATTGTAGTAATAAAGCAAGGCTTACCTATATATGCTTTTGTTATTATTATTTATCAGATTCATTGAAAACAAGACACTTTTCACTTTTATCATTCTTTTTTCTGTAAATATAGTGCAGTAAGAGTCTAAGTCCTGTAAAGCTGAGATTACCTGAGAATGAATAGGTGTGTCCCAAACACCTCCCTGAACAATCAGAAACATAGTCAACAAAGTTAAACTTGAGAAATATGTTTTCCAAACATTTTGTCTTTGTTTCTCTCGTTCTCATTCTTTTTTCTTTTACTTGCCAGAACCTATTTCTGTACATTTGTTGAAGCCTCTGGCAGCCCTAAAAAGCTCAAGCAATGCCCTCATTTTGCAGAGGAAGATAAAACCCATGAAGTCAGAAGTCCTTCCATGGGTGCAAACATACCAGCCTAGGTAAATTTACACCAATACTTCAGAATTCTCTTGTTGAGATAAGGAGTTGTCTCACACAAGTTCCCAACAATCCAGGCCAATTCCAGCAGACTATTTCTTATCAAAGGTCATTGAGGACATTGGACAAGAAAAATACCACAACAATTACAAACAGAGATCATGAAGTCTACTTATTTTGCTAATGTTCCTAAAGCCGTGGCAGCCCTTTCTGTTTGGAGAGCAGAAAAATGGAAGCTGATCTGCAGTTCTCATTGGAAAGAGAGTTTACTCTTTATTTGGTAGAGCATGATTTTGAAAGGTTGTTGATTATTACTGAAGCATGGTCAGTGACTACCTGAAAGACAAGATGGAAATATAATTGTTTTTGCTCCCACAAAATAATATCGTTCCAAAGAACCAGGTTTCAATGCTCAAAGTAAAGGGGAAAGACTAGGCAAGAAATAAAGCCATAACCCCAAGCTCTTTTCAATTTTCACTGGCTTTGCCCCTACAGACCACTCCATACTGCATTGGTGAGGCCATACTTGAAATGCTGCATTCGGTTCTGGTCCCCATGGTACAAAAAAAGCTACTGAGGCTTTAGAAATAATTAGGAAAAAGCAACTACGATGATAAGGGATTTGGAAGCTAAATCCTATGAAGAACAACTAAAGGAACTAAATATGTTTGGCTTAATGAAGACTGAGGGGAGACAGGATAACAGTCTTCCAATACTAGAAGGGCTGCCATGGGGAAGAGAGCATTAATTTATTCTCCATAGCACCTGAGAGCAGGATAAGAAGCAATGGGTGAAATTTTATGAGAGGGGGGGGGGAAGGATCCAACCTCAAAATAAGAAGGAATTTCCTGACAGTGAGAACTATTAAGCAGTGGAACTACTTGCCTCCTGCAGTTCTGGATGGAGGTTTTCAAGAAAAACCTTGGACCTTTTTGTCCAAGGTCGTATGAGGATTCCAGCAATGGGCAGGAGACTGGGCTGGAAGTCCTCTGAGGTCTCTATCAATGCTATGATTCTATGACTTCTACCAACTTATAACCTTGACCTCTATCAAGAATGGATAGCCATTGGAGCAGAGGTGTCCATGGGAGAGAGGGACAAAAAAGTCATGATTGAGGTTTGAATCTATAAAAACAGGGCCGGACTTTGATCACCTCGGGAGGACCATTCTCGTGGCTTTATTGAGCATGCTCAGTAGATGTCTCTGCCTTGTTCTTCATGTCAGATGGTTGCAACCATTTCCTTGTGACATCCCTCCTTGACCTGAACATTTGGGAAAGAGTATCTGCATTGTGAATAAGCTCCCTAAGTCTCTTTTCCTGATTACACTAAAAATGCGTCTAAAATGAACTTGCAATCTTTAAAAAAAATTAACTTACTAGCTAGATGATAATTGGTCAAAGGAGATGGTTCCCTGGGAATAAGAAATTGATTTTGGCCTCTTGTTGCTAACCCCAATCAAGAATGCACAAAATAGAGCAATGTTGTTTTAACACCCACTCTAGCCTGTGGTCCTGATAGTTAAATGATGCTGCATATGAGATTTACTTCTAAACAAACATGCCTAACCTACAAGGCTTAAAGTGTGAAAAAATTGTTTCTGGATATGTATGTATGAATGTATGTATAGTGCACTGGTTTAAGCTTTCTTTATTCTTCTGAAACCAGATTATTCAAAAAAGAAGAACCTGTCACCTTAGCCACTACACATAGGAAATATCTCTGAGGACAGCTAAATCCAAAAAAGAGCTATTAGACAATAGCTTCATTTTCTATGAAATCCATTTCTTTTTTTAGCATGCTTTGTAGTTGGTTGGTTGATTGATTGATTGGTTGGTTGGTTGGTTGGTTGGTTGGTTAGTTGAATAGGTCAGTGTCTACAGAGATTCTCAGTCATCCAGGTCATAGTTGTCCCAAAGATGCTTTTTCAAGAGGCAACTAGACTTTCTTGTTTTTCTTTGAAGATGTTTTGCTTCTCACCCAAGAAGTTTCAGTTGCCTTTTGAAAAAATACCTTTGGGTTAAATAGGTCAGTTGCCCACCCATAGGTGGTGAGAATGGATGCAGCATCTGCAGCTCTCTGTGCTTTTTAGGAAGCTATGGGTGGTCCAACTGGAACATGGGTTTAGATCAGTTGAGAGTCTGCCAGGATCTTTCTGGATTGGATTTGGCAGGGGAGAGTCAGTGGTGGGATTCAGCCAGTTCACACCAGTTCAGTAGAACCGGTAGCTAAATTTTGCTGCATTCGAAGAATCGGCTGGCTTCCAGAAGTCCAATCTAGGCCTAGAGGCCTGGAGGTGGTCTCCCAGGCCTACTAGAATGGCCCACCAGAAGTGCATGGATGCTACTTCCGGAAGTCTGTTCTACGCCTCAGAGGCCCAGACCTGCATCAAATAAGAGAACTGGTTGTTAGGTATTTGAATTCCACCATTGGGGAGAGTGAACTGTTTTGGACTAGCCCAGCACACCAAAGTTGGTTGCCATGTCAGAAGAAGAATAGTTGGTGGAAACTGGAATTGGAGGCCCAGCAGAAGCCCATTGTTCATTGGCTCAACAAAGACACTATACCTGGCCTGTTCACAGAACTCAGTCCAGAGACAATAGTGCTAGCTAGTTCATAAATGTGCAGCACCTGCACTTGACTTCTGGAAGGCTTCTACAAGGCAGCAGCACCGAAGTGTATAGTGGAGGCTGCACATTGTGGGAAGGAGACAGCCTGATGGTTGACAGACTTGGCTTTTTGAAGCCTGATGCTTGTGGTGGTGAGGTTGTTGGCAGCAGAAGCAGGTGCAGGCTGAGAGAGCAGTCTGGGCCTGCATGCTGTGGCTGTTGAAGGACACCCCCACCCTCAACCCCCACCGTGGGAACTGTCTTACTTCCCTTCTTGTACTCTCTTGTTGTCTCCTGTACTCTGCAGAAGGTGTATAGGTAGGCTTTTGAGGCTATTCTATTGTTTTGACAATTTTCAACTGGCTTATAGATGTGAAGTGTAAATTGTGTATGTGCACAATTTGCCATTGCTTGTACAGTAAGGAACTGGTTGTCTTTTTTGCTGGGGGAGAGCCAATTGGGGGAGGCCTCAATAGATGGATAAAAATGGCAGAATCTGGCTGACTGTGATATATATATATAATACATTACTTCTCCAATTTGCTATCCTTCCATAATTCCCAGTCAAATGAGATCAAATGTAACTGGAGGGCACAAGAGCATTATTTTCTGGGCTGACTCCAGATACTTTAATGCTCAATGTTTTATCTCTCAGCTCAATGTGAACTGTTTGCTAATGGGCCTGTATTCTCCAGGGGCTATGAAACATGACTTTAAAAGCTAAGAAACTGGGCAGTAGGTTCTCAATGAAAGACACAGCAACATTTTGAATAATAACACAAATGTCATTACTTTCTTCTTCCATCATACAAGGATTTGTATCTTGATTATAGTGCCATTGTGGTTTGCTGCAATTTTGACTGTTGTAATGGAGAATAGAGTGGCCATTTACAAATCAAGCAGACAAAAGAATACACCAATGTGGACATGCTATTTTGTGGGTAGATGTAGTAAGTTAGAAATATAGAAAATGTAGAAAGTACTGTAATAGAATAAAATATAGCTTACCGTACTGAACATGGGCATCTAATCAACCTGCATGTAAGTGATTAGTGATTGATAGTTCTTGGTCCTCATTCCAGATGAGAACTGGAAATGTTTTAAGATTTTTCTCTGCAAAAACCAAGCCACATAGCCACTTCACTCAGAGAGGAATCTCACCTTAGACATCAAGCCAGGAGTTAACGCTTATTCAAAGGCATCTCCTTCAAATACTTGTGCAACTGAAGAATGAAAACCCAGAGTTACAATGAGGGCACAAAATTCTGGACTTCTGTTTTCTTGGGACCATTCCCATTTGTAAAAGGAACAAAAACAATTAGATGGGATTATTTTTTTTTTAAAAAAATCACATTTGTCCCTATTTCCAGAGGATCTACATATACATTTTGATCTAACTGCACTGTTAAATCTTCATTCCCCTTTGATTCCCCCCCCCACTTCCTAAGGATAGATCTACTTTACTAATGACTTACTCATATTGCTCAGTTGCCCCATCAACAGAATGGGTAGGTAACATTTTCTTAGGATACAGCAATGGACAACCTCACCCTTCGTTAATCCCTCAGTCACCATCAAATGACTTCAGAGTGTGTTTTCCAAATTACAGTTTTCCATATTGTGTTACTCATGTGTTCCATTCCATTCTGAATAGCCCACATCAATTTGTTGCAAGCTAACCCTGGAAGTTCATTGGCTACTTTTCAGAGGGAGAAATGGTCCTTCAGTGGAGTCAATGCTTACTATTCTCTTTAATACTCTTCAAAGCTTCCTTTTTATTATACGTACTATAATAGCACAATGGCTATAATTCTTGCTTTGTTAATAGAAGGTTGTTTGGTCAAAATCTAAAATCTATTTTGTTTCTTTCCTTGCCCTTCGTCCTTTTCCCTGCGTTTTCTTTCTTTTTTCTTTTTAAGGAGAAAAACAAGTGGTATACTGAAAATCAGGGCAGGGCATAGACACAAACCGTCTTCCAATTTTCCAAAAGCATTATTTAATCTGTGAAATCTGGGCTTCCGTATTCAGGATGCATCATAATTCCACTTCAACATATCATCAGCTTTTTCAATCTAATGATATGTATGTGCATTTTATGTTTTTCTTCATGTTTTATAGGTTCCCCTGGTGACTAACACTTCCTAACCCCAAAATGTGCCATGGGAGGAGTTCTCTTTACATGTCTTGCCTTCAATTAGAATTAAATAATTGAAAGCTGATGAGGCTACAATGTTCTGGCAAGAATCTTGCACAATGAAAAAAGACTAGTCACATTTCATAACAAAGTAAACTGGTACTCCACCCATAACAATATTAAGGACATTTTCTTTCTTTTTAAATGTTTTTAAATGTTCCTTAAAACAACTTTTAAAAAAAAACATTATCAGACTGATGGAATACAAAGACATTCTTAGGCAGGAACAACACCGGAGTCCCTTTCATGAATGGGATACTGCCAGGGCAGTGTTTGAAATATAAACTGTACTCAGAAGGTCCACACACAGTAATGCAACTGCAAGAAAAACAATCACTTTTAGAAATGTTAGGTGCTTTTTAAAATCTGCAGTGACTTCCTTTTCTTCTCAGATTGATTGATTTGTTCATTGGCTTGTTTAAATCTAGCAGGAATTAAGTTAAAATTAAGTGTGTTCACTTTCCAATTTTTTATATTTGTGCATTGAAATTCCCTTTGTTAAAAAAAAAATCACTAATTTGCTTCCTGTAATTTCCCCAACTGTGCTTGAATTGAAGCACATAACATCCTAGCAATCCTTCTTTTAGAAATTAACACTTGTGACCCTGGAACTCTTGGGCTGAAACATTTTGCTACAAATTACTAACATACATACATACATACATACATACATACATACATACGTGTGTGTGTGTGTGTGTGTGTGTGTAGGTCTTTGGTTGTTCGGGTTTTCTCCCGCGTAAAATTGGAAATGTCTTGGCGACGTTTCGACGAAGTCCCATTTGTCATCTTCAGGCTGGTGTTTTCAGCTTCGTGCTTTGAGGAGCAAGCACGAAGCTGAAAACACCAGCCTGAAGATGACGAATGGGACTTCGTCGAAACGTCGCCAAGACACTTCCAATTTTACGCGGGAAAAAACCCAAACAACCAAAGACCTACATACAAACACCTGCGAAAACCTCAGAATACATATATATATATATATATAAAACGTGAGCGCCAGGAAGAGTTAAAACATTAAAAGTTTTATAAAACGTTAAAAGTTTTGAATATAAAACATTTAAAAGTTTTTTTAAAAGCAGACCTAGCTTTCGTTGGCTCCTGCCAACATCATCAGGGTGCAAACGAATCAATGGGAGAGACATTTATAAACAAGCCAGCGCCTGCGCTCGACTTCTGGACCGCATAACAGGTCCCAACCGGCCAATCGCTGTACCTGTGTCAATTGCTACACAATTATTCAATTTGTCCTCATTCCCCCATCTACATGCGTACTAGCTTTCATTTTTCCACCTCTCTGCATCTGTGATTCGAGAGGGCATATGGTCTTTCTACAATCCAGCGTGTAATCATCATCACCAAGTTGCTTCCCCCCTCCTCTCCCTTGAAACCTTCTGCACAGATGGATCTCTTCCCCCCTCCACCCTTTCGACATCCATCACCGTCATGTTCCTGCTCTCTATTCCGAGGTTCTATTACAAACATCCTGCGCGCACTCGCACTATCTGACTTCCCTTCACACTCGGTCTTTCTAACCACCCCCCTGCTGTAATCCTTAACAGCATCAATCTCCTTTCTTGTAATAGTTCCTATTCCAGTGAATAGGGAGGCGGGTTTAACCCGCGTGTCATCGTTAAAGTTGATTTTGTGGGCACACTCAATTCAGTGTGTGCGGATATACAGTTTACGGAGGAAGAAGAACGCCAGGGTAAGTTGGCGTTCTTGGATGTTTTAATCCACCGCCAACCTGATGGGACCCTGAGGACTAAGATCTACCATAAACCCACACACACTGATAGGGTTTTGCACTATCACAGCAATCACCCAGTGGCCCACAAAGTTAGCTGCATTAGGACACTCTTTAAGAGAGCGGACTCCCACTGCAATACAGCCAAAGTCAGAGCGGAAGAAAGATAGCACTTCTTCCGCATCTGCAGGCAGAACAGATATCCCACCAGATTTGTTAAGCGCCATGGTGCTCTGTCCAGACCTCCCAACGGTTCACAGACGGAGGCTTTA
Source organism: Crotalus tigris (assembly GCF_016545835.1). NCBI lineage: Eukaryota > Metazoa > Chordata > Lepidosauria > Squamata > Viperidae > Crotalus > Crotalus tigris. Next base: position 110,174 of record NW_024096651.1, on the reverse strand, counting down.
CCATCCCAGATGACACGTGTCACCCTCCCTTATGTTAATAATGTCTCAGAAGCCACTGCTAGGTTGTTGGCACCCTATAATGTTAGGGTGGCACACAAGCCTAACTGGACGTCACGTTCTTGTGTCATGAGACCCAAGGATCCACTCCCCACATTGGAGAAATCTCCAATTATACATTGGAGTGTATAAAATTCATTGCAATAACTGCCCCAGCAGTTATGTGGGTGAGACCTCTAAGAGGGTTAAAACCAGGAACCAAGAGCACAAGCTGGCTATAAGAAGAGGGGAGCAATACTCCCAAATGCTTACACACATGATAGAGTCTGGTCATAGCTTTGATTTTGATGGGGTGCAGGTGATAGCTAATGACACCACGAAGAGTGGCAGGCTATTAAAGGAGGCCTGGCTTTCGTGCGAAGGATCCATCAACCGCCACATTGACCTATGCCCTGCACATTTAGCTTTAAGAGCATGGGAAGTTTATACCCAATTACCATGGGATGGACGACCCAATAATTGCAGTCCCATCCCCTCACCTCAGAGAACTGATACCCATGAGAATAACAACCAACGATCAGAGACCCTCCCAACCTTAAGGATGGAGACACACCTTCCGTGTATGATGCAACCTAACAACCTTAGAGACCTCACCCCCGTCGGCCTGAATACTCCCCCTACTTGTATGGAAGCCCCTGTTACTGTGGACTTCCTCACCCACCCATCTGGAATGCACTCGCACCCGTATAGAGCAGTGGAATTGCCGCAAGACAGAAGGACGATGACACGCGGGTTAAACCCGCCTCCCTATTCACTGCGTTCGAGGAAAGCCACGCCCCCTGCGGTTGCACGGGAGGGGAGCGCTTGCAAGCTCCCTGCCTCAGGAACAATCACACGCCCTCGGACAGCAGTGTATCAGGCGATGAAAGAAGAGAGGGTAACTATTGGATGCCAACTAGATCGGGCGCTGAGACGATCACCCCGGGGAGTATCTACCACCCTGCTTAGCGGACAGCAGGAATCACGGACTGGCTCTCTGAGTGGAATAGGAACTATTACAAGAAAGGAGATTGATGCTGTTAAGGATTACAGCAGGGGGGTGGTTAGAAAGACCAAGAGTGTGAAGGGAAGTCAGATAGTGCGAGTGCACGCAGGATGTTTGTAATAGAACCTCGGAATAGAGAGCAGGAACATGACGGTGATGGATGTCGAAAGGGTGGAAGGGGGAAGAGATCCATCTGTGCAGAAGGTTTCAAGGGAGAGGAGGGGGGAAGCAACTTGGTGATGATGGTTACACGCTGGATTGTAGAAAGACCATATGCCCTCTCGAATCACAGATGCAGAGAGGTGGAAAAATGAAAGCTAGTACGCATGTAGATGGGGGAATGAGGACAAATTGAATAATTGTGTAGCAATTGACACAGGTACAGCGATTGGCTGGTTGGGACCTATTACGCAGTCCAGAACTCGAGCACAGGCTCTGGCTTGTTTATAAATATCTCTCCCATTGATTCATTTGCACCCTGATGATGTTGGCAGGAGCCAACGAAAGCTAGGTCTGCTTTTAAAAAAACTTTTAAATGTTTTATATTCAAAACTTTTAACGTTTTATAAAACTTCTAATGTTTTAACTCTTCCTGGTGCTCACGTTTTATTTCCTAACACACACACACACACCACACACACACACACACACACACACACACACACACACACACACACATATATGTGTGTATGTATATATATATATACATACACACATATACATATACATGTACATACATACATACATACATACACATATATATATATATATATATATATATCATTATGTTGAGGGTCCTGATTTTTTATATATATATGTCTTGTGTGCCAGTGTGGTCGGTTGGTCATGCGATTGGTTATTTGTTTGGAGCTATACTTGAATTCTGAGCAGCTGATTGGTTCTCTTGTTGATTGCCTCATCGAATGGTCCGGTTTCTTACATATTCATATGCTTATTAATCTTTCTCATCTTTTACATGACAGTCCTACAGATTTATGGGGATAGTTATTGTGTTTCCTAACAAACCTGTCTTCTGCAAGCTGAAAATCATCAAAGCCTCCAACTATCCTCATAGGTTTTTCTTTCCAAGTGCCACAACGTCTCCATTGCTCTTCTTCAGACATGCTCAAGTTTGTCAAAATCTTTCCTAAAATGAAGCATGAGATAGTTTAAATGTGACAACCGATGCAAAATGTTGGACCCAGATTGTTGGGATGGGGCATATGATAACTCTGTAAACCACTTAGAAAGGGCTGTAAAGCACTGTGAGGTGGTATATAAGTCTAAGTGCTACTGCTATTGCTAAAATAGAGAGGAACTGTAACTTATCATCTTCTTGACTCTTCATCTTCTGTTGATGCAACCTAGAATTATATTTGTTTTATTTGCACTTGCAGAAGACTGTTGGTTTATGTTCAGCTTGTGATCCACAAGACACCCAGATCTTGAAAGTGTCCTCTAAAGTATTTGCTATCTTTGTATGACCTGCAAATCTGATAAACATATTTTTAACTCTCATTCAAGTCATTCATTATGTTGAACAGAACTTGCAGATGCTATTCAATACTTCCTTCCATGAATATATACTCACTGGATACAATTGTCAAGTCAGTTCTGAATCTATCTCTTTGACTTCATTACATCTTGTCTCCAAAGTGGAGCTGTTTTCAAATGGGCCAATGAAATAATCAGTACAAGGAGAAGAGGGCAAGAAACAGTATGTAAAGTAGTAGTGAGGAAGCATCAGTTTACTTTGAAAGAGTTTATAAACTCAAGATGTAACTCCAGATTAATTACAAGCAAGCAAGAATTTGTAAAAAAAAACAAACATGCAGATATCTTGTTTTCTGTGATTTTTTTTAGAAATCATGTAGGAATGACATAATGCCAAAGGACTGGAGAAATGATGTTTCTATTTACTTAGGTAGCCATAATCTAGTCAACTGGCAGTTGTAACAAGTGATTCACCTGGTGATGTGAAACAATCTTGGGTAGCATTCATCTCCATCCTTAGCATCTAGAGCAGACCTGTCAAACTCATGACATCACGTGATGTCATGCAATGTATCAGGACGGTTTTGCCATTGCCGGCAATGGGATGGGCGCAGCTTCAGGATGATGTGTCTGGCCCCTGGGCCAGCAGTTTGACACCCCTGATCTAGAGTTATCTTAAGTTACTTAAAGTTTCAAAGCACTCTGAAAGTAGTTCAATCAATCAGAATAGAGCTGGAAGGGACCTTGGAAGTCTTCTAGTTTTGCTCCCTTCTCAAGAAGGAGACCCTATACCATTTTAGACAAGTGACTGTCTAGTCTCTTCTTATTCCCCCCCCCCAATTGATGAAGCACCCACAACTTCTGAAAGCAAGCTGCTCCACTGGTTAATTGTCTTCACTGTTAGGAAGTTACTCCTTAATTCCAGGTTGCTTCTCTCCCTGATTAGTCTCCATCCATTGTTTCTTGTCCTGCCCTCTGGTGCTTTTGAAAATAAATTGACCCTGGAACTTCCGGTTTGATGTCGTAGCGATACGGATGCAGGAAGGCAGGGCTCTGCCTTCTGTACCTGATTTCACCCTGCTAGGGGCCCTAAAAGGGCCTAAAATCATCCTGGAGAGGTGATGAAGAAGGAGGGGTGCCTTGTCAATCAGGATGTCAGTCACTCCATTTGATCTGAGGAAAGCCCTCCAAACCAGCAGGTCAATCTGTTTGATCCAAGGAAAGCCCTCCGAACCGGCTGCATTCCTGTGGCCAGTTTCCAGCTACTGACAACCGAAGAAAGAAGCACTAGTTAGCAGATCGTAAACAATGTGTTTGTAACTGGGTGAGACTATTGATCCTTTCTTTACTATTTTACAACTGGATTTCCTGGAAAAGATTCCCAGGAAGCTAAAAATCTCCCAATGTCAGATGGAAGGTTATTGCAGCACCACCCTTCCAGAGAAACGGAAAGGGCATTTTAATTTTTTTATGGGGGACAGAAACATTTAACACTGAAGTGGAAGTAATATAAGGTTTAGTTTTGACAAATTTGAGAACTGAGAAAATTGTTAAGATTTTCTCTTTGAAAGAATACTAGGGTGAAATACAAGAAATCAACCTTCTGTTTTTAGAGTTAGAAAATGGATATTGCATGGCATCTAGTGGTGGATTAGAGTATACCACCACAGTTGCAATGACTGATGCAGGCCTGGCAAGAAGCTTAGAAATAGATAACAACCTAGCTTCTTTGTTGTTTGGTGACTTTTAACTCAACAGAGAACAGCTGACAATAGAGAAAAAAATTGGCATACTTACTACAGTGTGAGAACTTAATTGTTTTGAAACCTGGTGACCTTCTTGGATTATAAACATATACTGAGCTCTGACTTTTAATCTTAAGAACTATTTGGAGAGAAAGGAAAACTTGACTACTGACTACATTTGTCTTGGGGAGGTTTTTGGATTGTTTTTTGGGTAGTTGAACATTTTAAACACTTTGAACATTTTGTATTGTAAATCTCGGCTGAGTGGCACTTTCTGGATGCCTGAGCAGAAGGACTATTATAAAATATTGCTTTCAGTGGTGGACTTATATCCTGGAACCTACTGGATTATAAAGGCTACATATAAAGACCAGAAGAACCAGATAAGACCTTTTTCTAAGGACATTAAGATTGGTGTTGTTGTGGAAAAAAACCAATGAAAGAAACACAAGACAGCAACACAAAACAATAATTCTTACTTTAAGATTTAGAGGTTTATTTTGCTAATAATTTGGAACATAGCAACATAATAGCACAACATCACTTACATTAATAATTCATTGCAATGAGATCCAATGACATAGCAGTTCCAATAAGAACAGGTATAGGCCAATGGCAAATCAATCAGGTCCAGTCCCAACTCTTTATACCCTTTCTGATCCTAAGTCTGTAGACAGATGGTCAGCAATCTTATACTTTATGCTGACTTTTTGCTGACTCTTTACTGAACATAACTTTCTACATTGGAACCCACCTTTATCAGCTACTTTCACTTCCCCATTTCTTACTGTTCCAGTCCTTATGTTCTAAATATATTTGAAACAAACAAGCTTAGCAAAAACACAGTAGGTAAAGTACAATTGCAAACTGCAAAATTAAGCATAGCACAAACTTTGGTTCAATGCTTTTTCCATGAGACCTGATTTAGTTTACCTGGGCCTAAACCTTGCATAGAAGAACACTAGCCAATATTTTCATTTTCCACAGTAGTATTAGACAAGACTAGTGTTTGGGGATCACAACACTTCTGAGAGAATATCTGGAGGGGGAAAATAAAATGGATCCTTTATATTTAGCCAAAAGTGGTAGGAAAATGTATTTAATACTTCCATCTCAAGCCCCCAGCCAGATTTGCCAAGGGATCAAGAAGCAGTAAACATTTTCCAGAAGGAAATACATTCTATGCTACAATTAATCCAGGAGACAATTATTTCACATAAAGAAGATGCAAGAAGAAACCATGATGAGATTAAAAACAATTTTGACAATATAAATGAACAAATCTCTAACCTAAACCTACAACTAGAAAACTCCCAGAAAACAATTACAAAGAATGAATAAACAAATCAGATAACAGAAGATGAATCAGAGGAAACTGATCCAAAGACACAAGAAAAGAAGGGAAACATAAATTGGCACAAATAAAAATCTGCAAGACTTAGCTACAACAATGGAAATGGAAAAGGCATTCTATTCTTTAGGCTTTCAAAATATACCTGAGGATAAGGAAGAAGATTTTAAAAAACAGATTATAAAGCTGTTAGGGGAAATGGGGAGACAAAAAATGAAAAGAGAAGCTGAGAGAGAAGGAAAGTGGGAGTTATTTAATGAATACAGTTGGGCAGAACTCCCCCTCAAAAATACCCTACTTAAATTGTTTTTCCCATTTCAAGCAATATTCACAAAAACAGAGGAAGAATAGTTTGGCGATTTAATTACTTTAGCCTGGAAAGCTAACTGGCAAAGGAAGAAAGCTAGAGTTAGCTTTCAGATGGGATATTATATGATCCAATATTTGTTTGAATGTGGTCAAAAGAATAGATAGCACATAGATATAAATAGATTTTTATAATAAGAAAGATATTATTTATAATTAGAATAGCACCTTTTCTTTTGATATGGGAATTATGAAAACACTAGGATGGTTTATATAAATGAAATTTCTGGCTACATAAATGTAACTAATTTTGAGAAAATCATAACTGACAAAGATATCTTGAATACTGATGGGAAATTAAATAAGAGCTTGAAAAACAGTACATTGATTTAATAAAGAGACTTTAATTGCAAACACAATTTAAATATAAAATGGCTAGAAAAGAGGTTATAAATTGATACTATTGTTATTTGTATAACACTAGAAAAATATGAAGAGGATGTGTATACCTAATTTTGTATGTATTAATAGTAGTAAGAACTGTATTTGTTCAATGTTGAGAAAATGAAAACATGGGAAGAAGAGAGGATCAGGAGAAAAAAAAACACTGGATTGTGTAGCATTGAACAGATTTATATTGAAGAAATTAAGATGCAACATTGAGTAACAAATGTACCCGGACATCACGTTGTTTACTAAGCACTTATGATTTGTATTAATAGAAAATGAATAAAACATTTATATATAAAAAAGAAAATAAATTGACCCCATCCACTTTGTTCAGCCTCTTAAAGTTAGAATTCTCTTTCCTAATACTGTTATTCTTTTCTCCTGCTATTTCCCTTACTTAATTTTAATTTGGAAGATTAAATAAGATTTCCTGAGCTATGAGTTTATTATTGATTTGATTTGATTAAACTGTTGATGGCTTGCTCAGACAAATGTCGGCTGAGGGAAAGGAAGGATGGGAAGGTATTTACAAAAGAAGTTAGTTACTTATTCTGAGAAATCAAAATAAAGACTTGCCTGACTGTTATAAAAGGGTATAATTCTCATCCCATTAAAATGAAGATTAGATACTGAAGCTGGGAAACAAATTGAAGGAACAAAAGCGACTCCAAATTAGCAAAGTGCAATGAAACTGCCTCAAGTGCTGTGTTTCATGTAAGAAAAAGAAGAGATGCAGTCTAGCTGGTGTGTTACCTTGTCCTCTTGTTTAGAAAGAAGAACTGCATATCTGAAGACCTGAGTAATATTGACAATTCCTTCATTCCCAGTGTTATGTTTATGGGTGTTCTGCTGCTTGAAATAGTTAGAAAAGTTGGCTTGGGACAGACAACAAAGCTAATTAGTTAAATATATCTAGTTAAAATATTACAAGGTTCTAAAATATTGAGTGAAAGAGAAGCAAAAGGTACAGCAATAAAATGTAGTGGATAAGTTGCACAGAAAAAAATTACTGCATATAACACTCCTTATTTCATAATAGAATGACCATTTAAAATCAAACTGGAAAAAAAAAACAGTCGAACTGCCCGGAGAGACAGGAATGTTTTTAGTGATATCAAAAAGACATTAAGATGAGTGTCAAGATTGCTTCCCTAATAAACTATTCTGCTTCTACCTATTTTATATGCTTTCAGTTCTTCCGTGAATGAAAAGAAATACTTTTGGCCAGCATCATCTTTAGCAACAATTCTGTTGTGCAATGCAAAATGTCCACTCATGTCGATATCAAATATTTGGAATTGCTTTGGATGGGAAGCATTAAAGAACAGTCAGTAAATAAAATATCAGAACCCACTGAGTGGAGGCCATTACAAAATAATACCATGAAATGTCAAAATAAGCATGGCTGATCTGGATCTTTCAGAAGTTTCTTCCTCACCTGATATTACAGGTGCAACAAAATAGAAAAAAAAACAGAATTTGTGGGACCATGCATAAAGTTCACAGACAAATATAAATCTACACAGTCTGGGAAGTATAATTTACTATGACTCCTAAGTATACAAATGCAGGAAAATGTGCTTATATGCCTTACAAATAGACAGGTCCATAGTTCTATTCTATGTTTTAGATCAGAGGTCCCCAACCTTTTGGTTCTGTGGAGAGAGGTTTTTCCACGGACCGGAGGGTGTGTGGTTTTGTGTGCTGCCTGCATCTCATGGATGGGGCTTTGCTTGTTTGCACGGACCAGTTGCTGACATGCTGAGGCCCAGTACTGGTCCACGGACCGGGGGTTGGGGACCCTGATTAACACAAATACACACCGAGAATTAGACATCTTGCATGGAATGTCTTCTAGAACATGAATAGACTGTTCAAATGTCTGAACCATTTTAGAGGCAAGTCAGTTGAATAGATAATATCTTCATTCCCTACCCCCACTCCAAGAAAGGAATATTTTCTGCAAAGCATTCTCAATGGCAGAATTCTTCTTTAGCAGTGACAGTAACTTTATTACCAAAAAACAAAAAGCCATATGAGAAACATTTTTTTTCATAGCATCCTTGTAAGTCTGGGAACTACGGGACTTTCATTGGGAAAGTCAAACAAGATAAGGTCTGTCTGTCTATGGCATTCACACATACACCTCCTGGCCACCTTGTAATTAAAGAGATGCAATCACACAACAGAATAAGTAGGAAAGGAGTGCCTATTACAGCAAAGTGTCTGTTAAATCCAAATGCCAATTTACACAAGTTTATTTTGTGGATTTTATGCTTATGTAAAAAGAAAATAGAATTTTGCACATATGTATTTTATGCCCTTTATCTATGCACTAAATGAAGAGGATTTTACCCATGCACAGAGGCACAAAGTGTATGCAAAGAATATTTTCATTTGTCCCCAAACCCTCCTTAAACTGAGATCCATGAAATCAATGTTTTAGTGTATTTTAAAATAAAATGTAATTATATGTAAATGGATGTGCAAGCAAAAATTAAAATGGAGACATTTTCCAAACAGTTTATAAAAGTTATCCCCTAAAAATAATGCTTTATCAGATTCCATTTTACAATTTCTCAGAAGCTTGTTTTCTGTTCAAAAAAAAGTTTCTGTTTTTCTCTTCTTGGGGTGCTTGAGAATTCCTCCTGATACTCTCTTTGAGCTAACTTTATTATTGAAAAAGGTAGCAAGATGCATGATGTTCTGTTACACCTCTTCCCTGAAGCCTCTTTACAACTGCTTTACAGTTAAAAAAAGAGGCCTCTTTTCCCTTGGAAGTAAGTTGAAGCAGAAAGATTCAGCCAACAAAATATTGGAGATAACTGTCCAATGAAAAATGTAACATTCACATCAAACTCTTGGAAACATAAGACTAAACCAGTGATGGCGAACCTTTTAGAGACCGAAAACCCACTTATGTATTGCCGGGTGCCGGGTGGGCATGGCTGCCGGGTGGGTGTGGCCTGCTGGGTGGGTGTGGGTACAGTGGTCATGGCAAATGGTGGGCGTGGCCAGGGTAGGCATGGCCAGCTCGATGTTGCTCCTGGGGAGGGATGCCTGTGGGGGCTGGGCAGGGTTGGGGGAGATCCAAGGGGTCTCTGGTGGGTAGGGCAGTGGGCAGGAAGCTGGTTCTGCAGGTTGAGGCAAGGCAGGGCAGAGGTGCCATGTCACAGGGCAAGGCAAGGCAGGGGCCGGGGCGGTTGTTGCCTGACACCATCAGCCCCCACACACAAAGGCCAGCAAGCGCATGGGTGCTGGGATGCATCCAGCCACGTGGGACCTCAGCAAGTTAGCAGGCGGCTGGTTGAAGAGGACGGTTGCCATCTCCGGGGCATGGCGCACATGCCCACAGAGAGGGCTCTGAGTGCCGCCTCTGACACGCATGCCAGAGGTTCACCACCACTGGACTAAACAAATGGGAAAATGCCACATGTCACCCCAAGAATTTATGCAAATTATTTTCTCTTTGGGAAGATAAACTTGAAATTAAATTCACATTCATAAAATTGAGAATTGATTAGGATACATTTTCAGCATATCACTCTTCACTATGATGCATAAAACCATAAGGAATCATCTAGGTCTTCTAATCCAAACTTCTGTTCAGTGCAGGATCTACTAGGATATTCCTGACGGATTACTATCTGTTGCGTCCTTGGCGGGAAAGCAGACACGAGAAGCAGCTGGAGTTCTCAGTTTCTTTTATTCAGCGTTCAGCTTACAGGAAGATGGCTTCAGCCTCGCCCAAACGCCTCGCAGCCTCTTATATAGGCAACTCCCGGGTAAATGGGTTACTTTTCCCGCGCCAGCACCCGCGCATGCGCACGGCGCTGGCGACAGCCTGTCTGGTCCCGGGCAGCTTTGCACCTGCCCGGGACTGCCTGCAAACGCCCGAGCCGTTTGCAAGGCTCGGGACATAACACCCCTTTCCCCCGGGCTAAAACTACTACCAACATACAACATTTATTTTATACGACATTTTGCTCCCCAATGTTACCACTGTTTACTGGCTTTTGCTTTGCCAGCAATGTTATGTAGTCTTCTAGGTACTTGGGAGATTTCTTTGCTCTCTGTGACCTTCTTAGCTCTGGATTACTGGCATGAGTCCCCTGACTGGAGGGAGGCGTGAGCCTTTTCTCTCTATTGTGCCCTGGTGTCTTCCAAGGACTGTGCCCCAATGCCTGGCCTGCTCGCTTGCCCACCGGGCTCGTCAGGCCAGGGCTTCTGTTGCTTTGTGACCTGGTTGACCTGCCTAGCTGTAGACCTCGGGCCCCTTGAAGTGATAGCCGCTGCTGGGCGTCTCTGTAGGACCTCCTAGGTCAGTCCAAGACCTGTCAGGAGGCTGTCCATTCCCTGAACCCCATTCTGTGCTCGGGCTCGTGTGGGTTTCTGTACTTTCCCAAAACTCAGGTGTTCCCTGATTTGTGCTAGGGTTGTTGTAGTCGGGACTTGGTTCCTCGACTAGCTCTGTGTATGTTTGACCCCCTGTAGGATTTGGGGTAAGGTCAGGCAAACCTTGGGAATTGTGTGCCAGCTCTCTTGCGGGGAATGATTTGTTGGGATGCCCCCGGGTATCCTCCGTGACTGGAGTGCTGTGTGACGTATGTGGAAAGTGAGTATGCCCCCGGGGTGACTCCCTGGCTGGAGTAGGCGTGAGTGCCTGTTGTGTGGGTAAGCTCCATGACTTCCTTTTCGGAGCAATTGCGGAATCTTGGGACGAGCCATTTGTGGCTCCCTCAGTGGAGATGGGCAGTAGCTCTTGCCCTTCCCTTTGCTCCAAAGGGTCCCCCTCCCCCCCTGGAAAAGACCCAGGAGTCTCAGCAGAAAAGTCTCGCCTAGAGCGAAGTTGGTCGATGTGCCGACGTAGGACACGACCGTTGTCCAGGGCAACCTCGTAGGAGAGAGGACCTGTGATCCTGGACACAGAAGCGGGGACCCATGTATGACCAGGCCCGTAATTGCGAGCCCAAACCGGGGCACCCACAAGTAGTTGTCTAGGTGCCCTAGGATGTGAGGTAGATGAAGGCAGTCTGTCCGGATGCAACCGGTCAAGGATAGTAGTAAGTTGGCGCCCCCCAACGAAGTTCAGCTGGACTTCCTCCCTGTAGAAGTGGACGGTGTGGTGCGATAAGAAGTAGAAAGTCAGCCAACCTGTGTGCCAGTCCCCCGTAGGTGAGTCTCTTCAAAGCTGTCCTTTGCGATGCCGCACCCTGCGTTCAGCCATACCGTTGGTGGACGGGTGAAAAGGCGCAGACGTGGCAGGACGAATCAGGTTTGCCTGTAAGAAAGCTTGGAATTCGGAGGAGGTGAATTGAGGGCCGTTGTCGGACACAATGACATCTGGCAGCCCGTGTGCAGCAAAAATCCCCCTCAGTACCTGAATAGTCTTTGCAGTGGTGGCGGATGAGACAGGCACAACCTCAAGCCATTTTGAATGGCTGTCAACAAGGACCAAGAAGAACTGGCCCTGAAAGGGCCCAGCGTAGTCAATGTGCACCCTAGACCATGGGGACTGTGTTTCCTCCCATCTATGCACAGGAGCTTGGGGCATCTCTGGGCGAGATCGTTGGCACAGGTGGCATGCGTGTACCTTAGCCGCAATATCTTTATCTAAAGCAGGCCACCACAAGTGGCTGCGTGCAAGAGCCTTCATACGGAACAATGACAGGATGGACCTCGGGGAGGGATTCCTAAGACCCTAGTCTCATGAGGTGGGAAATGACAACTCTGTTGTGTCCCCAAAGAGAACATCCTTAGAAAGGGGACGTCGTTCCTTTTGGACCAGAAAACTCTGAAAAACTCAAGGACTAGGCGCAGTTGCTCAGGCCACCGGACCGAGGTTGGACCCAGGATGCGGACACGTGAAAGTGTGTGATCTGTACCTGTTTCAGCGGTAACATCCCTGGCACTAAGAGGAAGCTCGGGCAAGGCTTGGATTGATAGAATGTGGACAGCTGGCGCGGGGTCAGCTTCTACTACTGGCAGAGGCAACCTACTGAGGCCATCAGCATGGCCCATTTCTTTCCCAGGCTTGTGGAGTAATGAAAAATCATATGCAGACAAAAAAATAGAACACCTAAGCATTATAGGGGAAATGATGTGGGGAGTCTGCTTACGTGTGGTAAACAGTCCCAACAGAGGCTTTATATTGTGGTCAGTGCTGAAGACAGTGAAATGCCTGCCATATAGAAAATCGTGGAATTTTTTAATTCCAGCAACAACAGCCAGAGCCTCCCTGTCTATCTGAGCGTAGTTGCGCTCGGCAGAAGACAATGTTCTGGAGTAGTATGCAATAGGAACCTGAGTTCCATCAGACCTGAGGTGACTCAGGACAGCTCCAACCCCGTAGGGGGATGCATCACAAGCGATGCAAACAGGGAGAGACTCGTTGAAATGTGCAAGAACACTGTTAGAAGTGAGCAAGGCCTTGACTTCTTTAAAGCAAGCCTCATGTGCTTGTGACCACAGCCACACAGCTTGTTTGTCTAGTAGCCTGTGAAGAGCCTCAGCTACACTAGCTTTATGTGGAAGAAAAGAATTGTAGAAATTCAGGAGGCCTAGGAAGGCCTGAAGTTCGGCCTTAGACTTTGGCCTGGGTGCTTGTAAAATAGCAGTTAGTTTGGATTCAGCAGGATGAATCCAGCAGATCAATTTTGAATCCCAGAAATTCAGTAGAAGGCACCCTCAATTCTGGCATTGTCTTTCGAGCTTGAGGCCTGATTCCTGAATTAAAAGGACAGCCCTAAGCCCTTTCAGTAGAATGTGTGTGGCGTCTCATGCATCAAAGAACATCGTCACAAATATGGGCAACAGACCACTGGTATTAACCGCAGTGTGTTTTCCATTACGCTTTGGAAAATCCCAGGAGCGACATTCACTCCAAACTGCAGCCTTTTTACCTTAAAGGCTCCCATGTGGGTCACAATAGTCTGAGCTATGGCAGCATCATCATCAACAGGCAGCTGTTGATATGCTTGAGCTAGGTCAAGTTTTGCAAAAACACGCCCCCCCTTGAGAGAGGCCAGGATGTGACTGACCACAGGAACAGGATAGGCATGTTGCTGCAATGCCTTATTGAGTGTGCATTTGTAATCAGCACAAATGCGAATGTCCACATTTGCCTTTAGAGGCGTGACAATGGGGGTCTCCCATGGGCTGGAATCAACAGGTTCTAGGATTCCCTGTTGGATTAGTTTGTCTAGTTCAGTGTCAATCCTACTTTTTAAAGCAAAAGGGACCCTTCTTGCTTTAATTCCTAATGGGACGGACATGGGGTCTAGCTTTAAGGACACAGGTGGTCCTTGTATGTCCAGCTGGGGCTGGAAAATCATCTGCAAATTCTTGCCCGGACTTCCTGTTAGGTCGAGTGTTGCAAGCCGTGAGGTCTGTGACGTGTATCCCCAGGGCTCAAAACCAACCGAGTCCTATGAGACCCGTTCGCACCCCCTACTACTAATAAGTCTAGTGGACCTATCAAACTGTGTATGGCACGTTAGGGTGGCCTCCCCCTTAACACACACTCTTGAGTTCTGAAAATCTGTTAATACAATATCAGAAGGCCTTACCTTGGCCTTAGTCCCACTTCTGGAACAAATCTTCCTAAATGTATGCAATGAAATGATGGACAGGGCAGACCCTGTGTCTAGTTCCATAGATAATGGAACCCCTTGTAGCTTAACGTTGAGTGACAGCTTTTTCTTCATGGGCGTGTGTGTGCCTGTTCTACAGATGCTTCTTCGCGAAGCGCAAAACCCTACCCTATTCTGGCTGGGGACTCTGGTACCTTTCAGGCGTTCTTCTTGGGGTTGTGCCTTTCGTCGGCTCAGACACACAGCTGCAATATGCCCTTGTTTGCCGCATGCCCGGCAGGTAGCGGAGCGGAACTTGCAGTCGGTTCTCCTGTGGCGACCTCCACAGCCGATGCACTTGAGCGGAGCTGAAGAGCTTTCCTTCTGATTTTCTCCCTTCGCGGGGTGTAGACGGTCGACTTCTTCGTCCGGATCCTCATCGGAGTTTCGTCGGACGTCTTCTTGGTGCACGGACGCACCCTCTGCACTGCTTCTGATCGGCCGCATGTTCTTGACGGCGCCGCCTGCTGCTTCTTCTGCGGTGACTTCCCTTAAGGCGTCTTGGAAGGATAATTCTTCCTTAGCGAAAAGTCTCTGTTGTAGCTCGCGATGCCTTAACCCGCACACGAATCGGGCCCTCAGTCGTTCCTCGAGGTCCTTGAACTCGCAGGGCTTGGCGGCCTTCAGTAACGCGGCGATGTATTCCTTGGCTGACTCACCGGACCGTTGATCCCTCTGTTCGAAGGTGTGGCGCCATGAGATAACGGACACCTTGGGGTGGAAGTGCTCCTTCAGCAGCTTCTTCAGGTCTGCGTAGCTTACAGACTCTACTGGGACAGGTGCTGCAAGGTTTTCTGCGATTTCGAAGGCGTCTTGGCCGCAAACGCAAAGCAGGGTGGCAGCCTTCAAGCTATCTTCCCTCACTTGGTTTGCCTTGAAGTAGTTCTCCATTCTGGATACGTAGGACTCCCACCGCTCTGGATGTGAGACGTCGAATTCCGAAAGCCTTCCGATTTTCGCCATCTTCGGATCTTCAGGAGACGGGTCTATCAGCCAGCCTACCCCCGAATGCGCACCGGATTGGCGGGCAGCTGCCGAGTCGACGCCGTTCCTCTTCCGCCGTTCAGGACTCCTTGGGTAAGCTTACACTTCTTCCTTTCCAGGTAGTGCAAGGCATCCCACCTTCGTCGCCAGTGTTGAGTCCGTGGCGGGAAAACAGACACGAGAAGCAGCTGGAGTTCTCAGTTCTTTTATTCAGCGTTCAGCTTACAGGAAGATGGCTTCAGCCTCGCCCAAACGCCTCGCAGCCTCTTATATAGGCAACTCCCGGGTAAATGGGTTACTTTTCCCGCGCCAGCACCCGCGCATGCGCACGGCGCTGGCGACAGCCTGTCTGGTCCCGGGCAGCTTTGCACCTGCCCGGGACTGCCTGCAAACGCCCGAGCCGTTTGCAAAGGCTCGGGACATAACATTAAGCATTTCTTTAACATCTTTCATTTAATGTATTCTCCATCCAAGAACTTCTATTAGTTGGAAAAGATATTCCCAGAGTCCTGATTTTCCCATTCCAGTAGACCAACATGGATCTTCTCCCTGTTGTCCTTCCTCAAGGCAAAGAGCAGCTTCTTTCATCTCTTTCTTGGCTTCATGACTGTTCCCTAAAGCTGATCCAGTGTTTCTGCATTTTTTTTTCAAATGTGGTGCCTGCAAGGGGGGCAGTTGGGGGTCTTCCCTCCCCCCCCCAAAAAAACACCATTCATTACCTGAGATTCTTATGGATACATTTGTTTTCTTTCCATTAACATCAAACTGCTGATTCACATTTGGTTTTCAATCAACTAATATTTTGAGATCATTTTCACAAATATTATCATCAGGTTCGATATCCTTCATAATTCTTGTTCTACATTTCATTTTTCTTCTTTCTTACTTTTTCCATGTGTACTTCTCTTTCTCTTAGATTCCATTCAGGTTATTTTTCAGCCCATTTTGATGAATCATCAGGATTTTTAACTTTAAATTCTATAACTGGGACATGATAGCAGTATTCCAATATCTCAGGGGCTGCCATAAAGAAGAGGGAATTAAGCTATTTTCCAAAGCACCTGAAGGCAGGACAAGAAGCAACAAGGAGAGAAGCAACCTAGAACTAAGAAGAAACTTCCTGACAGTGAGAACAATTAATCAGTGGAACAGCCTGCCTCCAGAAGGGGTTAAATGCTCCAACCCTGGAAGTTTTTAAGAAGAGACTGGACAGACATTTGTCCGAAATGGTGTAGGGTTTCCTGCCTGAGCAGGGGGTTGGACTAGATGACCTCCAAGTTCCCTTCCAACTTTACTACTATTACTATTACTATCTTATACATTTAGCACCCAATTTGATATCAGCTGCCAACTAGTAGCCTTTAAATTCTATTTCATCCAAGGGACCTTGGAGGTCTTCTAGTCCAACCCCCTGCTCAGGTAGGAAGCCCTATACCATTTCAGACAAATCATTGTCCAATCTCTTTTTAAAAACTTCCAGTGTTGGAGCAGTCACCACTTCTGGAGGCAGGTTATTCCACTGGTTAATTGTTCTAACTGTCAGGAAGTTTCTCCTTAGTTCTAGGTTGCTTCTCTCCTTGATCAGTTTCCACCCGTTGCTTCTTGTCCTGCCTTCAGGGGCTTTGGTGCTTGTCCTGCCTTGTGGCGCCCCCTAAGATATTGGAACACTGCTATCATGTCACCCCTAGTCCTTCTTTTCATTAAATTAGACAAACCCAGTTCCAGCAATTATTCTTCATATGTTTTAGCTTCCAGTCCCCAAATCATCTTTCTTGCTCTTCTCTGCACTCTTTCTAGAGCAGTGGTTCTCAACCTGTGGGTCGGGACCCCATTTGGGGTCGAACGACCATTTCACGGGGATCTCCAAACAACGCAGTCTGCCATTTTTCCCCCCTTTTCCTTAGCTGTGCTACTCCCTTTTATTCTATTGGCTTTTGAAAGCCAATAGAATAGACTCTCTTGAATAGAGTCTAATTCTATTGGCTTTCAAAAGCCAATAGGAATTGTCCAGGCTGTCTCTGCCCTGCTGAGCCCGCCAAAAGTCCCATTCTGCAAACGGTGCTGTACCAGTTGAGTAGTCCTCGATTTACGACCAGTTGAGTAGTTCTCGACTTACGACCAATAGGGGTCGCGGCATTAAAAAGGTTGAGAACCACTGTTCTAGAGTTTCAACATGTTTTTAACATTGTGGAAATCAAAACTGGCTTCAGTATTCCAAGTGTGGTCTGACCATGGCATTATAAAGTGGTATCAACACTTCACATGATTTTGATTCTATAATATATAATAATGTGAGCAAAGGACAAATGAAATTTTAATGTCTACATAGTAGCTGATATTTTTAGCTTTGTTCTTATATGAAGCACCATAGTTAGTCAAGTCCTAGTTGCTAAAATAAGGTATTTTCTATTGGATTTATTTATGCACTTTTCTCTATTAGGAAATCATAATATTTTCTGGAAGCTTTCTCTTTTTTAAAAGATTGCAATTTTAAATTCAATTTCATCCTCTTAATTATTATACTATGCAGATCAGATGTCATTTAGCTAGGTTCTAATCATTATATCAGGAACTGGTTGATTGATGCGTTGATGAAATCAAGTAATTAGAAACAAAAGAGGGGGGGAGCCCACAACTACATAAAAAGAGAAAGTCAAGTGTAAAGAATTGGTGGGAGATTGGTACCTTCAAACATGCACAATTGCCTGGCATCATGAAATGAACAACATATACCGTATTTTCCGGCATATAAGATGACTTTCTAAGCATGCAAATTGGCCCTGAAGTCGGGGGTCATCTTATATGCCGAGTCATCTAATACGCTGAAAAATACTAGAATAAAATTAAAGGCTTTACAGGATGCCAAGGAAAGGGGTGGTTTAGGCTTTCCTGATTGGGAATTGTATTACCAGGCCACAGCCCTATCTTGGATTAGTGATTGGATAACCTTAGAGAATCAAAGATGTATTCAGTTAGAGGGTTATGATCTTCAGCAGGGATGGTATGCTCATATGTGGAAGGGGCAAAATAGAAATTATCAATATTTTTTAAAACACAAGGTTCGGCAAGAGTTAATTAAAAGTTGGAATACTGTCAAATCTCAATACTATATAAAGATTCCGACTTGGTTATCGCCATTGGAGGCAGTTATATATCCAAATTTGTTCAGGAAAGATAAGGTTATTAGGTACAAAGACATTTTGACAGAAGAGGGTCTTTTAAAATCTAAGCAAGAGTTAAGACAATATGGAATAGAGACAGAATGGTGGTCCTATCTCCAGATCCAAGCAAGATATCTGAAAGATAAACGTAAATGGGGTATTTATAGACAAGATACGGGTCTAGATAAAATTTTGCTTGGTCCGAAAAAAAAACCAAATAAGGAATATTTATAAACACCTATTGGAGTATAGGTTATTTGAAAAACAGGTTAAAGAAACAATGGTGACATGGGCGATAGATTTAGGACACAACATCAATTTGGATCAATGGCAGCAGGTGTGGATGCGAAATAATAAAATTACATTGGCGTCATCATACAAAGAAAATCCGTATAAGATGATTTACAGATGGCATCTCCCTCCAGCAAGATTAGCCAAAATGTACAAAGGATACTCATCATTATGTTGGAAATGTAAAAAGGAAAAGGGCACATATTTTCATGTTTGGTGGCTATGTAAGGAAGCACAGAGATATTGGCGTATGGTTTGGGAATGGGTAACAGAAATGAGTATGCAAAACATCCAGTATAAGCCTGAGACATTGTTGTTAGGAATTCTTGAAAATGATGTTAGTAAAGAAGATATATATTTATTCACTCATGTGGTTACAGTGGCAAGAATTGTATTTGCTCAAAATTGGAAAGCTACGGCTATACCAAGTGAGGAAATCTTAATTCATAAAATTATGCACTGCGCAGAATTAGATAGGTTAACTAAGAGACTCAAAAATCAGGATGAAACGGATTTTTACCAAATTTGGGATAAATTTTATAGATGGTGGGGGGGAAAATATGGTAGTCATTGTAATGAGATAAGTTAAGATTGAGATTAGAGTGATGTTATTGTAAAGGTTTTTTTTCTTATATTAGTAGTTAATTGTGAATATGAACTGTGATGTATGTCAAATCTGATTTACCATGTTCAATGTTTTTTAATTTTTGTTATTCAATAAAAAATTAAAAAAAAATAATACGCCGAAAAATATGGTAAATTTGATGATAGATAGACAGACAGACAGACAGACAGATGAATGTAGATATTCTCTTCATGTAGCCTAAAAATAAAGTAGAATTAGCTTATCTGGATGTATTTCCAATATGGTCTACATAGGAGGAGATTAGCCTGGCATCTTTCTTCTTGACAAATCCATGCTTCCTGGTAATCTACTTGTTATTTTCAAGGAGATTATGAATATTCTTTATTTGTGCAAGTTATTTCTGACCTGCTTTTGAATGCTTCATATGATTAAAAAATGTTGTCAATTATATTTTTTTCAAAACCTTTATTGTCAATACACGATTGACAAATTTTGCTGAACCTTTTTTATTTTTAAAGATAGCAGTAAAACTTGTTCTTCTAAAAATATTTACAAGTTAGGCCACTGTAGAAGAAAGATTCAAATGAGAACAGACAAAAAGGGATAAGTTACCATGTTTATTGCTTTTGAAATTCCTTGATGTTCCCATTCTAGTTCCATCCCTTTCTGGAGAAGAATGAATTTTGTAATCTTTCCAACTATGAACTGTACTTAGACCAAAATGGAGATTTAAAAGCTGATCTGAGTCTCATTAGCTGGGTATTTCTCTCCAAAAAGAATCTCAAGAAAGAGAAAGTGGTGACTTTTGAAAGACAGAGACTTATTATCAACCAAGGTCATCTGTCATGGCTAAAGTTGCACAACAGGGTAGGAGAAATATTGAGGATTCTTTCTATGCACCAGGGCTCAGTGTTGAAATGGGGAAGCTGCATGAAAATAGTAAGAGTGGCCCTCAAGTGCGAGGAATTGTGGTTCATTTATTCCTTGTCCTCAAACAAGAAGGAAAATTTGTTGACCAGTTCCTGAGTTCAGGCTTGCACTGAATTTGATGACATTGAATGAAGACTAGATGGAGATTCTTTTAGTTTCAGTAGGAAATAACCTTTGGAATCAAATTCACCTTATCCTGGTTAGGACCAGTGTCCCATAGAAGGGCAGGGCAAGAAGTTTTTAAGAAACCCAGATCTGGCCAGAGTTATCTATTCCAATTTTCACCCCATAGTGCAATAGGCCTTCTGCTCCTATGAAGGAGGTTGACATGGAGTCAAAATGACTGGATTGCTGAGCGATAGTGCCCTGACCCAGAAAACTGAAGCACTGAAATATGGTTTTGACTCAAAGAAAAGCCTTTCCTGATATCTGAAAAAATGAGGAACAATATAAACGGAAATATTGCTTAGATTTGGCTTTGGTTTATAAGAGGGCACATCATCTAAAAAACGCTTGAATGAAATTGTTCGTCTTGATTGTTAGCTACTTTAAGTCATTCTGGGAAGAAAATAAGGCTCCAAACTTAACTAATAACAATTATGGGTTTGTTCTTCCAAGCCAGTTGCTGTTACCTGATTGTAGTTTTTCAACAGAAAGACTTTGTCTTGAATATCTAGCTGGGCCTTAGAAATTCCCACACACAGCTCATATGCAGCAAAAGATTCCTGACTTACACTTTCTGAGGGACATGTTCTCATGACCTCACCTGTACCTCATATCACTATAGTTTTAGAAACTGAGCAGTCACTTTCATTTCAAGAGTATGTCAGCATGTCAGGATGGCTAGCGCTAACATATTTTCTTTGGAATTTATTATTTTTCTATTTAGTCTCTGCCTCAGTCCAAATGTGTGGAAAAATGTCATCCTGGATTTGTCAAGCAAAAGCAAGAAGGAGAGCCATTTTGCTGCTATGACTGTGTTCCTTGTCCGGAGGGGACCATCTCCACTCAGGAAGGTGGGTGACACCAAAGAAAAGACAGGCCTTGAGGTAGTGGATTCATCCAGAGCAATTTTCATTAAAGTGAAAGTTAAAGGACAGAATGAATCTCCACTGATTTTTTTTTTTTTTTGTATATTTTCAAACTACATGATTTCTTATCAAGAAGAAAAATAGTAAAGACCTTGATAGGGATTGGAGAGTATGGCATATTGGACAAGTTTTGCTACTGCCAGAGAAAATACTGCTTCTTAATTTGTATTTGTCCTTCCACATTTATCTTTCTAGGAACATCTGAGTGCTTTCAAACTTAGAGAATTATCTTAAGTCCATTTCCAGGAAGGATTATTGCAGTACTCTTTGCATGGGACTCCCCTTGTAGATCACTGGAATGTATCACTCCTCCACAATGAGGTGGTATTGACAGTTATGGGCACACCTCATTACACCAATATTACCAGTGGTCCTGGTAGTCATTCTAGATTATTCGCACAACTACCTTTCTCTTCCAGCCAACTACATTTTAGAAGACAGGGAGAGCTGTGGTGGCACAGTGGCTAGAATGCAGTATTGCAGGCTAATTCTGCTGGCTGCCAACAGTTTGATTCTCACTGGCTCAGGATTAACTCAGCCTTCCATCCTTCCAATGTCAGTAAAGTGAGGACCCAGATTGTTGGGGTTAATATGCTGACTTTGTAAACCACTTAGAGAGGGCTGTAAAGCACTGTAAAGCAGTGCAGTATATAAGCCTAAGTAATTTTGCTATTGCTATCCTCTGATTCCAGTTTGGTACTGAATAAGTACCATTTGGAGGGATTCCAAAAGTGTGCCTAGTAAGATGAATTGGATTCATTATTTACCGCTAATAACCTAGGTTACCATGAAAATTCTACGGAATACACAGGAAATTGTATTGGTCCTAGGCTTTTCTCAATTTCATAGAACCTAGCTCTGTATGGTTTAGAAAATGATGTTCTTCCAATTTTCTTTTTGAGGAGATATTAAGAAATAAATTTTACAAAACACTGCTAATATCAGCTGTTATCCCCCCAAAAATGTTACTTAAAATGTAAAGGACAGAATGTTAAAGAAATATTGGTTTTTGTTTTCTCAGATACAGAAAAATGCATCAAGTGTCCAAATGATCAATATCCAAATGAGGAACGAGTCCAATGTATCCCCAAAGTTATAACTTTCCTGTCTTATGAAGAACCTCTGGGCTTCATCCTTGTCTCTTTTGCTCTGTTTTTTTTCCTAACCACAGTCCTTGTCTTAATCATATTCATTAAATATCTAGAGACTCCCATTGTCAAAGTCAACAACCGGGACCTCTCTTACATCCTCCTGGTCTCCCTCCTGTTTTGCTTCTTGGCTCCTTTTCTCTTCATTGGTCAACCAAGGAAAGCCACCTGCTTTCTCCGACAAACTGTTTTCAGCATCATTTTTTCAGTTGCAATTTCTTCTCTCTTGGCCAAAACAATCACAGTGGTGCTTGCTTTTATTGCTACAAAGCCAGGCAACCAATTGAAGAGATGGTTGGGGAAGAGCTTGGCCAACTCCATCATCCTTTCTTGTTCTGCTGTCCAAATTATGATATGTTCCATCTGGCTGGGAGTTTTTCCCCCATTCCTTGACTCTGACTTCTACTCTCAGCCAGGAGTAATCATTCTGCAATGCAACGAAGGCTCTGTTGTCATGTTCTACATTACCCTCAGCTACTTGGGCTTTCTTGCTTCCATCTGTTTTACAGTGGCTTTCCTGGCCAGGAATCTGCCTAGTGCCTTCAATGAAGCAAAACTGATCACTTTCAGCATGCTGCTCTTCTGCAGTGTTTGGGTGAGTTTTGTGCCCACCTACCTGAGCACGAAAGGGAAATACATGGTGACTGTGCAGGTCTTCTCCATTTTGTCCTCCAGTGCTGGTCTGCTCAGCTGCATCTTCATCCCCAAATGCTACACAATAATTCTGAGGCCAGACCTGAATACAAAGGAACAACTTACGACAAGAAGAAATGTAGAAATGTGAAGAGGAAATTAACTCTAAAAAATTTCCAGTAGGATAAACATAGGAAATGGTCCACACAGTTCTCAATGCATTTTACTTGAAAAAATTAAATTAAAATTAAATTAAAATTAAATTAAGGTAAATTAAAACATTAAAGGGCATTCATACAACAGTGTCCTCCATTCTTGTCCAGCAAAATTGCAAAATGGTTGCTTAGCTCTTTGAGTAGTTGAGATAGCATATCTATCCTGTGCCTTTAGGTTACCTTAGCCTTGATATGTCCCAGCAAGATATTTTAAACATCACACTTGCACAATAGGAATGTTGTTGATATGCCAGAAAAAAAATGCAGGGTGAGGCTTTAAACTACCATCTTTTTAATTGAATCATAGTTATCTTCAATTGGGGTTCTTTGCACCATCAGGCCCAGGATTTCAGCATCATCAGCATAAGGAAAATAGAAAGACACATTTCAGCTATATTAGGAAGATCATAGTCTGGATTATCTAACTGGTTAACTAAGTTATTATGTAGAAGTTAAACAAGAAAGGAGTTAAAGTACAGTTTGATAATATTATGAAAAAAGAATTCCAAAAGATCTGGAGAATCACTTATCTAATTGATTATCCTGTGGATGTTGTAAGGAAGAGGGGTGAGGTTAGACATAAACCCCCAGTCAGAAATTTGGATAGTTCATATGTCTTCTGCCTGGGGACTCTACAGAGGTAGCTGGGTGGTCATTTTGTCATGAATATGGGCTCTGGCCTTATTTAAAGACCTTTTCTTATTTTCTTAAAATAGAAGCTTGCAAGGAGTTTCTATTCACAAAATAGCCATCCTGAAATCATAACATTTTTTTCCTGAATATAGCAGAAATATGTATGGTTAGCTGTATTGTCCTTCTTGGCTGTATCATGGGTATATCTTCCTAGCATCCTAGAAGTCTTCAACCTTCCTCATCCTCTACTTGGTCCTAATTGACTATGTACCATTTAAAGCCCATGTCACAATCCACACCATGAAGTTAATGAAATGTTTTTGGAACAAGATCTTTTCAATCTCTCCTCCTCCTCCTCCTCCTCCTCCTCCTCCTCCTCTGGGGCCATCTTGTCTGCCCATCCAAAGATAACTGATGTTTCGTATAAGAAAATGGAAATGCTTTATCTGCAGCTTATAAAATAGTAGAATAGCAGAGTAAAGGACCTGCATGACACCAAATTTTCAAAGCACACTTGACCTGAAAAGGCATGAAAAGATGATATTAGTAGTGTGCAATAGAGTGTTCAGCTTTGAGAGCAAAAGAGAAATAAAATATTATAAAGTTAATAGTTGCTATTGAGTAGCAAGTGATTTCTCCAATTGCAGATAGAAATGTGGACACTGGGAATGCTTATCTGTTCATTCTGCTCAGTTGTTGAACCTCTTCCTACTGACCCTTACAGAAAGTGATAGAAATACCTGTAGAATGAGATAGGTGGCTAACATGGTGGCATTCTCAGAGGAGATGTCTGTCGTGATTCCATGCCAGCCTGTGTTCCCAACAGCTGAGTCTGGGGAATCTGAGGAGGAGGTGGAGGAGGCATTTGGAGGGCCATCAGGGTCAGAGGGAGGGTCTGATAAATTACAAGACTCATGGTTTGATGAAGAGCCTGGGCCCTCCAGTCATGTTCTGGATGAAGCTCAATTGTGTGGGGAGAATGAGTCAGACTTGGAGGATTCACACCTGATGGACATGATTGATGCTCGTAGACGCATGCAATTAGCTAGAACAGATCAGCAGCAGTCAATACGACAACTCCAGGGGAGAAGGATAAGGCATTGAGAAGCCATGCCTTGGGACTGCTTTATAAAAAGGGAAGGTGTGGGCAGTGCTGGTTGCTGAAGGCAACCGTTTGTACAGAACTTCCAAGGATCATGGTCTGTTTTGTTTTATCAGTGAATTTCTTCTTTAAACTTCTGCTCTGTTTGCTTTTGTAACCAATTATCTGTTAGAAAAGTATTCTGTGTTTTTGTTTTGGAGAAAAACTTATCAGGACTGTTTTGAAAATAAAAAGAAGTTGGTTTTCCCAGCCTACTGTTTAAGAGGGGTTTGTTCTTGTGACGTAACAAGGATGGATATAGGCTGGGACAGAACAATGTCAATCTCAGTCCCTTCAAGGACAATGAAAAGGTCTTTCTGCTTTCTACAGCTAAAGCTAGGAATATTGGCCTCCCCAACTGAGAGCAGGTCCAGCACAGCATTCCGAGTCATTTTGGGATATAAATAATTGTTGTGGAGATTGTAATCCAGCTGGATATAGGGAAAGAGTTGGAAATGTTGATTGAGCTATTGGATGGCAGAAAGAAGTAGAGGCCTTTGCAACAGTGGGTGGATCCTCTCCTAATAAAAAGCAATATAAAATAATTAGAATAGAAAGAACCAAAAAGAAAGATAGAAGCAACAGAAAAAGCTAAAAGCACCGAAAAGAGAATATAAATGAATTTTAAAAACTGATCTAGCAACTAAACCAAATAAAATCTACCATCTATAAAATTTGTCTCTTTCAGGATCCAGTCTGGGTCAGTCACCAGGATTAAAGGTTTAGTCTTCCAAGCTTTTGGACTTGTGCTGGAACCCTTCCTCAGGGATCCTCTCTCTCACCAGAAAGTCTACTCTATAGTCCTTGGTTAGATACATGTAAAAAATAAGTCAGAAAGTGGAGTGGGTTAAGCCAATAAAATTTTTGGCATCCAATGTGGCCCAGGGCAGGGCGAGCACAGGGAGAGTCTTGGCATCCTATCTATGAAGCCACATCATCCTGTTGTATTCAGAAATCAGCTCTTCTCTCTGGTATCCCTGTCTTGTGGAAGAGCTTCTCTGGAGATCCAAATGGGCCCAATTACCTCAAGATTAGGCTAGGTCTATTGCTGTTTCTGATATCAATAAAGGAGAATATTTGTAGCTGAGGGTTAAAATGAGAGTGGTCTTTGCTGCTCTTTGGTGCTCAATGATGTTATCTAGTTTGGATAATGAAATGTCTATAAGAAAACAACCAAGATCAGAGATCACTGAAGACTCCTATTGTTTATGTTTCCTTAGTGATTCATTCCATGGTTTTCCCAGTTGCAATGTATGGCTGTGAAAGTTGGACCATAAGAAAGACTGAGCGCCAAAGAATTGAGACCTTTGAACTATGGTGCTGGAGAAGACTCCTGCGAGTCCCTTGGACTGCAAGGCGTTCAAACCGGTCAGTCCTAGAAGAGATCAACCCCGACTGCTCTTGAGAAGGCCAGATCCTGAAGTTGAAACTCAAATACTTTGGTCACCTAATGAGAAGGAAGGACTCACTGGAGAAGGGCCTAATGCTGGGAATCCAGCCATCTCATTCTCTGTCGTCCCCTTCTTCTATTGAGGGCAATAGAAGAAGGGGACGACAGAGAATGAGATGGCTGGATGGAGTCACTGAAGCAGTAGGTGTGAACTTAAATGGACTCCAGAAGATGGTAGAGGACAGGAAGACCTGGAGGAATGTTGTCCATGGGGTCGCGATGGGTCAGACACGACTTCGCAATTAACAACAACAACAAAGTGATTCATTAATCAAATTTATATGGCCAGACATCTCACAGAAATTGAGTCTGGGCACTGTACCACAATCTAATTAGAAATTTGGAAGGCAGCTCAGACTGAGCATGAACGACATGCTGCCAGGATGGTTCTAAACAATGGAGGGTGACAGGACAACAATAAGAGAATTGTAAAGACAATTCCCTCAGCAGTTTTCTGCCTTTTTTGACTCAGTTAGAGCCTGGAATTCCCCACTCAGCATCTGAAGACACAGAAGCTTATTTCACCATGTTCAAAAGATTTGCTACCTCTTGTTCATAGTCTGAGAGTGAAAGGTTGCCAGACTTGCCATGTTTAATGGGGAAGGCCTTGTGCCAGGGCCCACTTCAAAACCTCATCCCAAGAAAGCAGGACTCTTGGAACTGGTTTATTCAAAAAAAACAACAACAAACTTTTATTAAGAGAAGCTGATAGCAAGCATAGAAGGCAGATATGAGGGGTTCCTGCTCAGATTGATAGGTGCAGTGTGCAAGGTTATCTTTAAAAAAAAACTCATCAAAAGTTAATGGGATGACCTTGAGAGGCTTAATAGATATTGGGAGTAAATGAACATTGGTGTAGCTACATTTAGTTAAAGAAAAGGCAGCATCACACCTCTTATAAGTATCTTTGGACAGAGTGAGATGGTTGCATTGGTCAAAACCAAAGTACAGGCACAGGGAAGGGAACAGGCAATGGTGGTATGAGTTATCCCTAATTTGAAATGTAACCTAGTAATTGGAACAGATTTTCCACTTACTGAAAGTCTAACTCAAAGAAAAGGGTTCAAGAAGAAGGCTAAGATAGTGAGAGTAGCTACAAGGGCCCAGTATAAGGCAAAGATGAAGAGGAACAGAAGCAATAAGGGTAGGAAACTTGGATTCTTCCTAGCTGTAAGGACCCACCCCACTTTGCATCTTAAGAAGACAGAACTCTTGGAATAATTCTTCCAACAGGCATCCTTTATTAAGAGAAAATGGTTGCAGGCATTCTAGACAGGACTTGGGGTCCAAGCTCTCCCATTCAAGGTTTTAAGGGGTTCCCCAGTAGTCCCACCCAATCACCCCCTTCTTCCAGCAACAGTCTCAGGCATTACACTCCCACCCCTTTTTCCTTACTGCCGGCTGGATGGAGACTTCAGAGAAAACTACACGAAAGGTAATAGCCCCATTGTTATGGTGAGTCCTTTTGGTGATACACACATCCAGTTCCTTTGAAGTATACCAAAGGAAGTGAGGGCCATAAAGCCCCTTTGTTCACCCCCTTCCCTTCATCGTATGACAGAATCCATAGAAGGCAGAAATGGGGTTTACTATAATTGATAACTAGAGATGAAATATAATTGGATGCTGACACTAGCTTTCCTGATTTAATAGAAGAAATGAAATATCCTAGAAAAGAGAAAGTGTCATGTAAAAGAACCAATGATGGACTGAAATGGAGAAGGAACATAATCAAATATTAGTTGCAATACAATAACAGAGTTGGAAGCATCCTTGGAGGTCTTCTGATCCAACTCCCTGCTCAAGCAGGATACTATACCATTTCAGACAAGTAGCTGTCCAGTCTCTTCTTAAAAACTCCAGTGATGAAGCACCCACAATTTCTGGAGACAAGCCATTTCACTGATTAATTGTTCCTTCCGTCAGGAAATTTCTCTTTAGTTCTCAATTGATTCTCTCCTTGATTAGTTTCCATCTATTGATTCTTGTCCTGCCTTCATGTGCTTTGGAGAATAGGTTGCCCCCCTCTTCTTTGTGGCAGCCCTTCAGATATTGGAACATTGCTATCATGTCACCCATAGTCCTTTTTTTCATTAAATACCCAATTCCTGCAACTGTTCTTTGTAAGTTTTAGCCTCCAGTCCCCTAATCATCTTTGTTGATCTTCTCTGCATTCTTTCTTGAGTCTCAACAAAAAATAATTCATTGACATTGTTGACCAACAGCAATGTGGTCACAGATTTTTTTGGCTAATTTCAGATTTATGGACTTGAAGAGGGCTGTGACATCAAATGAGACTAAAATTTTGTTCTCATCTATAGTCACATCTCTGATTGTTTGTTGTAGTGGAGAGTTGATGGAGTGTTTGCTTCCTCTTGTGAGGTGCCCAAGCTTTTTTGTTTAATCTTTTGCAATGTTGTATGTAGGGGTCCCCTGTAATGATACAATTGGATGGAGAGTTATGTCAGGCATGTGTATCCCTAGCCAAAATACACAAGCCTGACATACTGTACCTCTCCATCCAATCTTATCATTAACAGGGACTCCTATGCACAACATCACAAAATAAACTTCCACAAATACAGTACAGCCCAAAATCTCTGAGGGAGATGGATGATTAAGAGATATGAAATGTAAATAAAGAAACCTCCTGACTGAACATGCTCTGCATGGGCTACCCTTGAAAATTATCCAGAAGCTTCAGCTGATGCAGAATGAGGCTGCACGAGCCACACTAGGTGCCCAAAAAAGGGCACAAATAACACCTTTGCTCTGTGAAATGGACTTGGTGCCAGTTTGTTTCCTGCTCCATTTCAATGGGTTGGGTATTACCTATAAAGCCCTACATGGCATAGGGCAGTGGTGCCGAATCTATGGCACGGGTGCCAGAGGCAGCACTTGGAGCCCTCTCTGTGGGCACACTTGCTGTTGTCCCAGCCTCCCCTCCCCCCACGACTCCCTCATCAGCAACCTCCCTGGAGGAGAGTCACCCCTGAGCATGGCCCATGTGGAGCAGTGCAACCAAAGACACGGCAGCCAGGCAGCGTAGACAAGACTCTGCCCTCATGCCCCATCATGCGGACAGAGGTCATGGCCACCATGGCACTGCTGGGCTGCCCAGGTGATCTGTGGTGGCCCTGGAGGTGGTGATTGGCCCT
The DNA here is from genome assembly GCF_016545835.1 of Crotalus tigris. Taxonomy (NCBI): domain Eukaryota; kingdom Metazoa; phylum Chordata; class Lepidosauria; order Squamata; family Viperidae; genus Crotalus; species Crotalus tigris. The sequence continues at coordinate 80,734 of NW_024096651.1, read as the reverse complement.
GCGGTGGCCCTGGAGGTGGTGATTGGCCAATCATGATTCCGATAGATGAGGCAAGTAAAAGAATTTCAAGGCAAGAAATTCTTCCTTAAAGAACATTTTTATTTGTCTACAAAATAATGGCACATACAAAGGTAAACCCAAGACTAAATTCCCCTCCCCTTGGTTACAAAGTTGCAAGTTGCAATTCCCACCCCAATTTGCTGTCATAAATCACATTTACCAATTGTTGCAAAATGCGGGCACTTGTCCCAGATCTCCAAAAATGACCTTGGTTCCTATACATATGAATTGTTTTGACTAACTGAGAATTTCACCCGTTTCTTCCTTCATCTAAACGAATATGTGGCAATGAAGACAAAATGAAAATGGCTTCAGTTTGGTTTGTCACAGCGTTGACACAGTCCTCTTTCAGGTTTTCAACTCACACACAGTGGCTAGATTAGAACAACAACATCAAGTAAGGAACATACATCAAAGGAACATACATCAAAATCTAATGAGTCTGTGGAAATACAAGCTTGCCTGAGTAGTTTCAGAAGAGAAGCCAAAATTCAATCTGAGGGTTGGAGCACCAAATCAAGTTTGTCAGCCAGTCCAATGGTCAGAGTTTACAAGTAGAAATCACATCATAGAACAAGAGATCAGAGAGTTGTTTCCAACATCGGCAATGGAACACAAACCTCCAATAATTCAGCATTTGTTCCTGACAAATGCCCCTCCCCACAGCATCTCCTTAAGTCTCTGTCCCCAGGTGTGCCTTGTGGAGAAGGGCAGGATGCTCTCCTCATATAGTAGTTGGGCCTGCCTGCATTGTTCCCTCCTTCTCTCCACTCTCTGTGTGCTAGGATCAGGAGGGGGTGGCCCTTGCTCATAGCCTGAGCTCTGTCTCTCATGTTCATCCTGCCCCTGTTCTTTCCTGCCTTCAAGGCATCCTAATCCTGAAAGGCCCTGGCCTGCCTAGGCCTGCTCCTCCCCATATTCCTCTGAAGCCAATGACACCTCCCCCTCGATCTCCATCAGCTCCAGTTCCAGCTCATCTTCTTCAGCAGATTCAGGCTCTGATGGGGGCATGACACCATGGTCAAAATTGCCATGGGACAACTTGCCATGGGACAAAAGTTACACTAATATTGAAGAAATGGTGGAATAGACTCATTAAAGAAAGGATGGACAAAATGAAATGAGAGAGAGAGAGAGACTCAGTATTTCTTGAATATGGTAATGTTCTTCACGATTTTGGATATGTCTCCTTAGGATAATGCAATTGGTAAGGTGCGAGTTCCTTAATTTAACACCATATAACTGAGCTAGAGCTTTGTTTTCCCTGAAAAGATACTCACCATGAAGCTGCTCTTCCTTTTGATCTGCTTTTCCTATTATTTAACCAGAATCAGCTTTCTTGCAAGTAAGTTTATTTGTCCAGTTCTAACACTCTGATCCTTATGTATATATTTTATTAAGAATGCTTTTCAGATTAAAAGATACATCCAAAGAAAAAGAAAGAAAAAGTGCGAAAGGTATGTGGGAAGTCAGCCCCCCAGAGAAGGAAATATTAAAAGGACAGGAAAATATATTTCCTCAAAGAATCTTAAAGAGGCAGAAAAGCATGCCCAGATTTTCTTAATAGCCCCAGATCTCCCTTCCCCAAGCAGAAACGAGCTCTATAGATATGCAGATATAAACCATCAGGAAGGTTGAAGCTAGAAGCTTAGGAAGACAAAGACACCTAAAATCTACATACCACACCCAAACTCTAAGACAGGACATAATAGGATTAACCCATAGATGCCAAAGGGCACAACCAGACTCAGGTCAGAATACATGACACAGGAAATAGCCTGAAACAGGAACAGGAAACAACTCCAAACAAAAGGCTCCAGAGGGTATAAAAACCCTCTCCCTACATGTGCTCTCTCTTTTTTCTGCCAGAGCCATCTTTCTGTCTGGCTCTCCTCTTCAATAAACTGCAACCTTCTTTCTAAAGCAGTCACCATGTTTATTCCCAGCTTGAACTGAACCACGATGAAGACTTTTCTTTCAACAGGTAGAAAGAAAAACATAAGTGAAGAAATAACTTCCAATCTTCCTTTCAGTAGCTTGCCACCCCTCTTGTCTCCTAGATGTAATACAAGTCCAATAATAATTGCAATGAAAAAATATTTTGTGATGATCCTTAGAAACAATTTCACTTTATTTTCCTTACTTTAATCATGAGATGTTCTTTTGTGTTCAAATCTGGTCTCAGGGTAATAATGTAGCACTTGGGGAAGAAGATGAAGCCCAATAGACCAGCACTAGAGGCCAGGATGGAGAAGACCTGAACAGCCACCATGTATTTCCCCTTGGTGCTAAGGTAGGTGGGCAGGAAGGAGACCCAGACACTGCAGAAGACCAGCATGCTGAAGGAGATCAGCTTGGCTTCGTTGAATGCCCCAGGGAGATTCCTGGCCAGGAAAGCCACTGTGAAGCAAAAGGCAGCCATAAATCCCATGTAGCCAAGGACAACATAAAACATGGTGACAGAACTTTCGTTGCACTGAAGGGTGATCTCTCCAGGCTGAGAGTGTAGATCAGAGTCAGGGAATGGGGGAGAAATTATCAACCACATGGCACAGATGAAAATTTGACCAGAACAACCACAAAGGATGATGGAGTTGGCCAAGCTCTTCCCCAACCATCTTCTGACTTTATTCCCTGGTTTTGATGCCAGGAATGCCAGCACCACTGTAATTGTTTTGGCCAACACAGTAGATACAGCTATAGAGAAGACAATGCTGAACACTGTTTGTCGGAGAAGACAGGTGGTTTTCCTTGGTTGGCCAATGAAGAGAAAAGGAGACAAGAAACAAAGCAGGAGGGAGACAAGGAGGATGTAGGAGAGGTTCCGGTTGTTGGCTTTGACAATGGGAGTTTCTAGATATTTAATAAATATGATTAAAATAAAGCCTGTGGTTAGGAACAAGAACAGGGCAAAGGAGACCAGGATGATGCCCAGATATTCTTCATAGGATAGGAAGGTTATTCTTTTTGGGATACATTGGACTCTGTTCTTGGTTGGATATTGATCATCTGGGCACTTGGTGCATTTTTCAGTATCTGAAGAAACAGAAAGTAATGTTTTTATAGTCTCTCACATTTCATGAAATACCTTTGGATGACAGCTTATAGAGAGAGATAGGAAAGTCATAGTAAATGGTAAATAGTCTCCAGGCCTTTGATCATCTTGGTTGCTCTTCTCTGAATTTTTTTCAAAACTTTCAACATCTTTTTTATGATATGGTGACCAAAATTGGCTATAGTATTCCACGTGTGGTCTTACTAGGGTTTTAGAAAGCAGTATTAATACTTCATGTGATCTTGATTCTATGCCTCTCTTTATACAACTCAGGATTGTATTAGCTGTTTTGGCTGCTGCTGCACACTGCTGGCTCATTGTCAAGTGATCATCCACTAGGACTCCAAGGTCCCTCTCACAGTTACTGTTTTTAAGCCAGGTCTCACCTTCTGTACTTGTATCTTTAGTTTTTCCTGCCTAAATGTAAAACTTTACTTTTCTCCACATTGAAATTCATTTTGTTGGATAGGGCCCATTGTTCAAATTTGTCAAGATCTATTCTGTTCTGTGCTGTGCTGTTCTGTGCTGTTCTGTTCTCCTGTAATCAAAGAGACAAGCAACCTAGAAATAATGAGAAATTTCCTGATAATTAAAACAATTAATTAGTGGAACAGAAGTTGTAAATGCTCCAACACTGAAAGTTTTTAAGAGACTGGAAAACCATTTGTCTGAAATGGTATAGGTTTCCTGCCTAAGCAAGGGGTTGGACTAGAAGACCTCTAAGGTCCCTTCCAACTCTACTACTGCTGCTGCTGCTGCGCTGCTGCTGCTGCTGCTGCTACTACTACTACTACTACTGCTACTACTACTACTACTACTACTACTACTACTACTACTACTACTACTATTATTATTATTATTATTATTATTATTACTAAAAATAGCTTTGGTAACCAAGATCCATTGACCTGATACCATTCCTCAAATATCAAAAAATTCAGATGATTCTAAGAAAGCAAACATGAGGGACACTTCCAAACTGACAAGTACAATTGATTTCCTCTGGCAAGAATAACCTTGCCCAATTCACCATGCTCTGTTACCACTTGCTACCTCATCATTCAAGATCTATTTCTTGGACCTCAAATTATGGAAGAAACTGGATATATTGAAAGTAAAGAGAACAGCAAAATAGTCAAGCATAGATGTGTTATTAATATTATGCACATTGATCAAAATGATTCGCATGAATTCAGTATCCTGCCCTCCATAGTCACCCACCTTCCTGAGTGGAGATGGTCCCCTCTGGGCAAGGAACGCAGTCATAGCAGCAAACTGGTTCTTCTTCCCGAGCCCGTTTGGCAAATCCAGGATGACAATTTTCCACACATTTGGACTGGGGCAGAGACTAAGCAGAATAACAAGGAATGACAAAGAAAGGACTCACAGTCCATGGAAAATGGAAGTCATCATAAATATTAATCAATTAGTTTCAGGTCTTCACTTAGGTAAATATGAACTCTCTAACTAGTCCCAGATTGTAAGAGATACAACCAGTTGCAGATTGTTCATTTGATTTCTCCCTTTTGCTTCTAGTAGATCACATTGCAATAATGGATTTTCTACCTGATAATGTCTAGGGGGATGAAGCTGAGAAAAGATTTAAAGAATAAATGACAATCAGTGGGTCCCTCCTCATAACTGTGTTAACATGTATTCCTTCATTCTTCATATATATCTATATTTGAAAATACAATGATCTATTCATATTTATTAAATTAAATTTATTAACTTTTATTCAAACATTGCAAAGCCATTCTCCTTTGAAAGTACAGTAGTCTGAAACAGTCTCCTAGTTAAGACACGTTGAAAGAAAAATCAGGTCCAGTTTCAATTGGGGAATAAAATGAAGGCTACTTAGGAAAGAAGGTCTGTTTATGGATGAGCAGAACCAGCAACAGCATGTAATTCAGGGACAGTTGACAAAATGGCTGACTGAGTGGATGGTTTTTGTAGGGTCCTGATTGAGATGCTCCATGGGGTTGAGCAATGTAATAAGCCTTGTGTCAATGGTAGTGGGTTTATCCTATTATGTCCTAAAGGTCCTGTCCTGTCCTTAGAATTTTGGTGAAGGAATGTAAATTCTTAATCCCTTCAGCTATGAGGGCTGAAGACATTTTATTTATGAATAGATTGGCCCAGTCTTAATAGTTTATGAAATCTGCATTCCTAAAGGCCAGCCTCTCCAGGTTTCCTAGTTTGAAGCTGTTTTCCTGTGGCAGAACGACTGGGGTTGCTTTCTGCCTTTGTTAAGATTTTTTTCCTCCATTTCTCCTTTGGGGAAATATAATATTCTTCCTCTTTTTAATATTAAGAATAAAGAATATTTTAATCTGGGGAGGGGGGCCTTCCTACAGATGCAAAAGAAATTTCCTTACAAATTAAAAGTGTAAACCTTAAATTAGGTATTGTTTGTTTATTTGTATATTTGTTGAGAATGTGTTCCTCAAAAAGGATGAATCAGGCATCTTTTGCTTCAGCACATGAGATATAAGAATGAACCCTTTGTCATAAAGGGATATTTCTAAGGCCCAGCTAGGTATCCAAGACAAGGTCCTGTCTGTTGAAGAACTACAATTATCTGACACTAGCTGGCATGGAAAGATACTCATATTTATTATTAGTTAAATTTGGAGCCTTCTTTTTGCCAAGGGAGACTTAAGGTAGCTAGCAATCAAGATAAACAATTGTATTCAAAGCATTTATAATAAAGTACCTTTTTTTCAAGCCAAAGGCCAAATCTAAGTAGCATTTTTTTCAAACTATATTCATTAATTCTAATATAAGAAAGGACTTTTTTATATCAAAGTCTTATTTCAGTGGTTCATTTTTCTGGGTCAGGGTATTATCTCATATTAGATCAGTCATTATGATTTCATGTAATCTGAAAGCCTGGGATTTCCTTCCTAGGAGCAGAAGGCCTATTATATTATCCCAGTGAGGGGAAAGAGATGCCTGAATAACTCTGGCTAGATCTGGAATGCTTTAAAACATCACAGAATATAGACCTTCTCATTCAGGAGTCTCTGTCCCCAACCAAGACAATCTCAATTATAAGTCCAAAGCTTATTTGGACCCAGAGGCCATCCATTCTTGATTCAATTTCATCCGATTCAGTTCAAATCTGAATTCAGGCACTGGTAAACAGAATTGCCTTCTTATTTACTATTTGAGGACAAGGAACAAGAAAAATTGAGACTCTCAGGACCACAATCCCCAGCAGTTGAGGGCCTCACCAGTTTCATGGAGATACTAAATTGCAGAGAGGGCATGAAATAGCATGATCAGTGTCCTAAAGTATAGTCAGCCAGAATCCCATGATGGACAAGGCTGAATCATTTTAAAATCATGTTCCATATTATAGCATCTGAAGGATACTGTGTTCAATAGTACTGAAGTTTTTCAAGCCATCTAAGAAAGCCATAAGGGTTCTACTTGCCATATTCAATTCTCAGCGATCCAACTTGGTGACTAGGCTTAGACCGTTTGAAATGGGTCCTAAGTCTTTTGAAAACAGTGAAGAGACACCAATATTTTCCCCACCTTGTTGAGAAACTCTAGCCACGAAAGAGCATATTGATTGATAGTAAGATTCTCTCTTTCAAAACTCCCCAGTTCCTCTGTGATGGGATCCTCATTGGGGAGAACCACCCAACTCATGATGTTTGGGTCTGCTGTAATATCTCCATTTTTGTCCAAGTAGAGATCTTTCCAGGAAAAATTGTAAAATTCATTCTTCTCCAGGAATGGATGAAACTGGAATGGAAATATCAGGAATTAAACAAACAAACAAACCAGAAACCTTACTTTCTTATCCCTTTTCAAATCTGAATCTTTCTTCTACAGTTGTCCAACTTGAAAATATTCTGAGAAAAGAGTAAAATTTTCCACTATCTTTAAAAGTGAAAAATAAAGGTTCAGTAAATTTTTTCAATCATGATATCAATGCTGCAAATATTGTATATTCTTGCTTTGACAATATGCAGAACTGTCTGGTATTTTGGGGGTTATTACAGAGCAGAAGGGGGTGGGGGTAAACCGCAGGAAAGAAAGAAGAAGGAAACCTTTGACCTTCACACTAATTGGATAATGTGATATATGACAGCTAATTTAGGGAGGGAACATGCTGATAATTTAACTGCTCAGAGGAAGAGAACTTAGATCTTAGCACTCCATTATGCCCGTGCTGACATTTTGTAACAATAAATGACTTTTGGGAAAATAAATGCTTGGAAGTTCTTTGAAGTGTTTCATTAGCTGGAACCATAACACATATATTGACAAAATATTTGTTTTTGTTATTCAGTCACTAAGTTGCAATCCCATGGACAAGAACATGCCAGTTCCCCCATCCTCCATTGTCCCCAAGAGTTTGCCAAAACTCATGTTCATGGCATTGATGATAATATCTAACCATCTGATCCTCTGCCATTCCCTTCTCTTTTTGCCTTCAGTTTTTCCTAACATGAGGGTTTTTTCCCCCCCAATGAGTCCTTTCTTCTCATTTTAAAATACACTATTGTTTAATTTCAAAATATCATCGTCATAGTGCAACTTCTTTTGAACAATATGCCGCAAGTGATTAGATTGGCCATTTGCTGCCTTTTTGTAGTATTCTGTGGATAAAATGATTCTTCTCCTTCTCCTTTAACTTCCTTCTCAAACATAAATAAATCTGATGGATCCTTGTTGGAACCCCATACCTGCCATGGCTGCAGCATTGGAGCCCCACATGTCTTTTCCATCCCCTTCCTTCTCCACTTGGATCTGGAGGAATATGCAGCATTCAAGGCATGGACCAGAGTCTTAATGAGAGCGTAAACATGGTGCTCATTTCGGATCCAGGTCCTCTTCTTTTTCTTTTGGGTCTCCAGTGGCCGTTTCTGGATGCATCTTCTCCGGCCTTTGACAGAAAAGATGTGCTTTGAAAAAGAACAGTTAAATGTCTCATATTCCAAGTGGCTTTCAACAAACAGATAGGGTTCAAAGTCAAAATCTTCTGGCCTTTTTTTCCCCTGAAAATTAAAGGTCCAAACACTATGGGCATATTTGAAAACATTGTGGTTTCCCATCTGATATTGCCCCAAGACTGCGATGATCCAGACTTTCCCTTTAATTGGTCCTGAGAAACTTTCAGTTATTAAATGGAGAGGGATAACTCTGTCCAAATGAGGAACATATTCCATGAAGTGAACAAAGACATTGACTTGTCTCCACTTAGAGATGGCATCCCTGATGGGTTCTGTATGTTTATTCATTGAGAATTGCTGTGATATAACAACACAAATTCCATTCCTGGAAAGCATAAGAGTAAAAGTCCTCAAGAAATGTTCCCCTTCCTCTGTGTCTGAAGCAAAGAGACCAATCAAGATCCATCTGAAATGGAGGAGAAGTTGGACAATTCTTGGATAATGGAACCCTAATTTGGTGAACATACGATAGAAAAAGGGAAATTGACTTTTATCATCCAGATCTGCTGAAGACATTCTAATGCTTATCTGAAAACACAATGAAGAATGTTTGGTTATATTGAGGGCTAGATCAAGAACAAAAAAAATATTTTAATAAACAAATCTTGATTCCTGAGCACATACTAGAATAGTTTATTGTTAAATATTCATTAGCCATGCAAAATATAAAACAGAAAATATTAACAAGACCACATATAAAAAAAGAATAAAAGGATGAAATTAAGCAAAAAGAAGAGGAATGCAAATCATATCTGTGTATCACCCATACAATTTACTGCTATCAGATACACATATGCACAGATAGAAAAACACAGACACAAACCTGTGGGACTTTGTAGGTGGCTACTACTGTTGACATCTGGATGGAAACATCACTATCAGCTCCATCAAGAAGAGCCAAAAGGTTGTCCTTCCTTCCACAGCTATAGTTGGGAATATTGGCTTCTCCAGATGAGAGCATGTCCAGCAAGGCCTCTGAAGTGTGAAGAGTGCTCAAGGAGTTGTCATGGATGTTGTAGCCAAGTGTGAGATTGTGCAAGAGCTGGGATTTCTTGTTGACCTCTTGAATGGCAAAAATGAAGCGTATGTTTCTTGACTCATCAAAAGATATACTACTGTAAAATTATATTAATTTTATCATCATCATCATATCATCATCACCAACAAAAATTTTTTTTTTGTTTTATTTCTATTTGTCTCCAAAGCCTATTTTGTCTTAATCCAATACTGATCAAAAATCAGAAGCAAATGATAGTCACCCATCACCACTGAATATTCATGAGCGTTGGGAAGATGAGATAAAAATAGTCCTTCAACATTTTTAAGAATCAGAAATATACCATTATTTGTAGCACTACTAATTTATATCATCCCAGTAACTGGCTTGCAATATAATTCAATTATTCAAGGAGAACTACCATAAGAAGAAGAGGAATTTTGATACATGACCCAGCAAAGCAATTCTAAAAAATATCATCAATTACTATGAGAATTAGCCATTGAATATAAATGAGTTGTTCTAAATATATGGAAATGGGTTAGACAGAGGCAGCTACAACCCTTTCAATCACTACTTTAAACAAAAGTCAGGAGTCAAGTGATGGACTCAGCCTTGGACAAGAAGAAAAACATGATTTTTTAAAGATTTTTTTCAGCCACCTGTTTGGATTTGAGCCTCTTCCACAAAATAAGAAAAAAAAAAAGGAAGAGACAAAAATTAGAAATACCCCTGCCACAAAAGAATAAATTAAAAAGAAAGCAGAAAAGGAGAGTGTTAGAACTGCAAATAGACTGAATGTAACCGTAACACACTGAATGACTTACGACTGACTGGAAGGAGCCGTATTGAAAGACAAAGTTGTATGCAATATTCTTGTTGCACTGATGATGATACCAATGAGATGGTCTCCTGGGCTGTAATAGCTCCATGGTTTTTTCACATCCATGCTCTCCAAACTGAGTGGGCACTTCATTCTAAGTTTCCCAGAGACTAGATGCAAAATTAGCAGCATCAGAAGCAGATGAAGGAGGTCCATAACTTGTGCGTCTGAATCAACCCCTTTCCTGTTTTTAAGGAAAACAGACACTGACTGCCCCAAAACATGTGGTAGAAAGAGCATCATTCAAAACAATTATTCTTTTCTCATGCAAAATCCCTTCCATGTTGCTTCAATCTGATGCTTCCATCAAAGTTAGTCACTGGAGGCATACCAAAAGAGGTCTCAAAGACTGTGATCATGATAATTACAATGAGAAGCAAATTCTTCCCTTGGGATCCAGAAGTTCTTCCAGGGCTTTATGTGCAGAGGGGAGCTGGAGAAAAATATATTAGTCTAAAAATCACAGCTATACCCCTGGGGACACTGTTTTGGAGCAGTTGGGTATCCTTTCTGTCAGGACATGTGCAGAAAGTGATGTTGAAGGAAGATAGTTCAACACCCAGATAATGACTTCTGCTCTCCTTTAACATGGTCTCTAGTTCCCAGAATTTGCTGAGGAAGGTCATCTAGAGCTATGGAATTTAATAACAATTTATGTTGATGAATTCGAGTGCTACCTTTCTTCCAACACCAAGGAAACTATCAAAACATTTGAACCTTGTCTAATGTTAAGAATACCACCTGCTTGTATTTTTCTTTTATATGAGAACTCTGTATATTAATCCTAAATTGAAGCTGATTTTAAAATTGCTTTCACCTGAAGTGAAATTTCATTTCCCATCCATTCTAGAATTATCAATTTTTGGATGAGATCTAACCAAGAGACAGGAAAGTGAGCAGCTTGTGATCTGCATTTTTCTTTTTTTGTAAATAGGGAAAAAGTTATAAAGGGGATGGAATATTTTTCTTACCACTTTTTGTGTTTTCTTTCCTTATTGATGTAAAACATAGAGAGCTTTTATATTTTGAGGTTTCTTAGCTTATTAAATAAATAGTGGATTGTGAAGTCTGCAGCTGAGATTGTGGCAGTGCCCACAGTGTAGTGGATTGGTTAAGTAGGAGAAAGTCATAGAGTGGAAAGAACTTTTATTTTCCTTGACACTCTATGTCTTATCCATCATATAATAATAATAATAATAATAATAATAATAATAATAATAATAATAATAATAATAATAATAATAATAATAATAATAATAATAATACACTTGAACACCATTGGCATTGACAAATTCGCTATTAGTCAATTGCAAAAGGCGGCCTTATTAGGAACTGCTTCCATCCTGCGACGATACCTGTAATACCATCAAACATCCACATCTGCCTATCCCAGGTCCTGGGTAAGGACTCGATAGGTAGACAAAATGCCAAATCCAGTCTGAACATCTGGCTGACTGTGCGATGATCCATAATAATAATAATAACAATAACAACAACAACAACAACCACATAACACCCCAGACTTAACAATTGTCGATAAGAAAGACAAAAAAGTCTGGATAGTGGACATGGCAGTGCCTGGAGACAGCAGAATAGATGAGAAAGAACTGGAGAAGATAACAAAATACAAAGACCTACAAATAGAAATAGAAAGACTGTGGCAAAAGCAAGCAAGGGTAGTACCAATAGTAATAGGCTCCTTGGGTGCAATCCCAAAACAACTGGAGCACCACTTGAACACCATTGGCATTGACAAATTCGCTATTAGTCAATTGCAAAAGGCGGCCTTATTAGGAACTGCTTCCATCCTGCGACGATATCTGTAATACCATCAAACATCCATATCTGCCTATCCCAGGTCCTGGGTAAGGACTCCATAGGTAGACAAAATGCCAAATCTAGTCTGAACATCTGGCTGACTGTGCAATGATCCATAATAATAATAATAATAATAATAATAATAATAATTAGTTGGAAGGGACCATGGAGGTCATCTAGTCCAACCCCCTGCTCAGGCAGGAAACCCTATACTATTTTGGACAAATGGCTGTCCAGTTTCTTTTTAAAAACTTTCAGTGTTGGAGCATTCACCACTTCTGGAGGCAGGTTGTTCCACTAGTTAATTGTTCCAACTGTCAGGAAGTTTCTCCTTAATTCTAGGTTGCTTCTCTCCTTGATTAGTTTCCATCTGTTGCTTCTTGTCCGGCCTTCAGGCACTTTGGAAAGGAAGTACATCCTTCTCTACTAATACTAAGATACTTTATATTTTGAATTGCATTAGTTTATTAAATAAACAGTGGGATGTGAGTTCTGTACCTATGATGGTGGCGGTGCCCACAGCACAGTGGATGGTGTGCCCTGATTTCTGGCAACTAGATTGTTGGGCACTGGTGGTCCTTGTTCTGGTTGTGTGGATGGTTTTGGTGGGTTGTGGCCTGTTCGGTCTTCCCACCTCTGAAGCTGTGTTTGAACCCCCCCCCCAAGACCACCAAGTGTTTCAATGGTGCAGTTTGGAGTCCCTATATTCCTGGTGTATGTGTGTATGTTCTTGGAGGAATTAAGTTTCTTGTCTGGATGGGGGCACATTCATATGTATACTTTGACCTAAAAGGAAGAACTGAGAGCATGAGTGAAAAGGGGAATCTGAGGAGTTAGGCAAGGCCATCCTTAGAGTGACAGGCAGAATATGGCCATTCTTGGGATATCAAGCCCAGGATGCAAAAGTGGCCCTATTGTAGCCCTTGTGTTGTGTCCCTCAGTGCTGGCTACTTGGTTATTCTAGGTTCCATCTATTACCTTTAAATGCTAGGTTGATATCTACTGAAGCCTTTCTCATTCATGACGCTATGTTCCAGGTTTCGCCAAAGCCTGCTTGTAACCAAAGCCTGCTTGTCATGTAAAAAAGATGTTGAGACTCTAGAAAGAGTACAGAGAAGAGCAACAAAGATGATTAGGGGACTGGAGGCTAAAGAATATAAGGAACGGTTGCTAGAATTGGGTATGTCTAGTTTAATGAAGAGAAGGATGAGGGGGGACATGATAGCAGTGTTCCAGTATCTCAGGGACTGCTCCAAAGAAGAGGGAGTCAAGCTATTCTCCAAAGTGCCTGAAGGCAGGACAAGAAGCAATGGGTGGAAACTAATCAAGGAGAGAAGCAACCTAGAACTAAGGAGAAACTTCCTTACAGTGAGAACAATTAATCAGTGGAACAGCCTGCCTCCAGAAGCGGTAAATGCTCCAACACTGGAAGTTTTTAAGAAGAGACAGGACAGCCATTTGTCCAAAATGGTGTAGGGTTTCCTGCCTGAGCAGGGGGTTGGACTAGATGACCTCCAAGGTCCCTTCCAACTTTGCTACTATTACTACTATTACCAGAGGGGAAAAATCCCCTTCCACTTGGAAATGTGGCCACCCTGATTTGTTTTTTTTTTTTTTTTCCTGTTGAGATCTCAGAAGAGAAAAGAAAGGATGGCTGTTGTCATCCGTGGTTTGTTTTTACAGTTTCTCAGGAGTTCTGCTTTTCAGATCATTGGAAGTAAGGCTTTCTGGTGACTTAAAGAAACTGATTGCTTCTGGTGTGTAGCCCTCCTTGCTGCTCAGAACCATCCCCACTTATGCTGCTGGGTTTGGTTGGAAAGTTGGCAGTTCCTGGTCCTCTAGGCTGCTGGTATTTGGGGATTTTAATTTACACACACCCTAGTATTGAGTCTGGGGTGGCAAGGAATTCATGATCTGTATGGCAGCTATGCACTTATTACAAATCACTAATTCTGATGTAAACCAGATGTTGGCCCTAGATTTTAGTCTCATAGTGGTCGAGATGTGATCTGGCAGTGAAGGACATAAACATATATCCTGGACAGATTGCTGCATTTCCATTCACTGGTGTTACCCCTGATTTCAGGGATACAGTGCATATTTGATTGGCCTGCCCCAAATGAGCCCAGTGGAGTTCCAGAGGTAGCTTGAGATTTCTTCTAAGGCAGTGTTTCTCAACCTTGACAATTTTAAGGCATGTGGACTTCAACTGTCAGGAAGTTTCTCCTTAGTTCTAGGTTGCTTCTCTCCTTGATTAGTTTCCATCCGTTGCTTCTTGTCCTGCTTTCAGGCACCTTGGGAAATAGCTTGACTCCCTCTTCTTTGGGGCAGCCCCTGAGATATTGGAACACTGCTATCATGTCTCCCCTCGTCTTTCTCTTCATTAAACTGGACATACCCAATTCCAGCAACTGTTCTTTATATGCTTTAGCCTCCAATCCCCTGATCATCTTTGTTGCTCTTCTCTGTACTCTTTCTAGAGTCTCAACATCTTTTTACATCATGGTGACCAAAACTGGATGCAGTATTCCAAGTGTGGCCTTACCAAGGCATTGTAAAGTGGTATTAACACTTCACATGATCGTTGATTCTATCCCTCTATTAATGCAGGCTAGCACTAGTGCTCGCAAAGACAGCACATCACACTATTGAGCATTGCTAATGTCATTTTTTCTACCCTTTTCAAGTCAGCTCTGCTTTAAAACAACAACATTCAGTGATATTCATATACTTTTGATAGATTGCTAGTCAATCACACCCAAATGAAACACATTAGAAATCAGAATTAGTCCAAACCCTGAAACAGGAGGGCAATTTCCAAATTAGGTCTGATTTGGGAAATTGGGGGATACCACAGTTATCTTTAATGGGTAGGATAGCCACCATTAAAATGAATGTTCTTCCGAAAATGTTGTTTCTATTTCAATGCATACCAATTTGGCTTAAAAAGGATTTTTTTACAAATTGGATAGACTAATTTCAAAATTCATATGGCAAGGGAAATGACTGAGAATCAGATTAAAACTATTACAAGACGCTAGAGAAACAGGAGGATTTGGCCTACCAGACTGGACAAAGTATTATCAGGCAGCGGCATTGGTCTGGCTAAGCGAGTGGATGCATCTCAAAAATACAAGATTATTAGCAGTAGAAGGTCATGACCTACAGACAGGGTGGCATGCTATTTTTTGGGAAGAAAGACATTTAGCCAAGCAATACTTCTGGAAGCATTATATTAGGAGAGCACTATTGTATATCTGGAAAAAAATAAAAAGAAATAATTATATGAAAATCTCCAGCTGGGTGTCTACATTAGAAATGTACACATATCCAAATTTGATAAAACGGGATGCTGTCACCTATAAAGATATTTTGAATGAGAAAGGAGAATTAAAAGTGAGAAATACCTTAAAGGAAGAAGGAATTGATCTGGAATGGTGGGTGAATTTTCAAATCCAATCCAAATTTAATAAAGATAAAAAGGAACGGGGCATAAAGCAAGACTTTTCAGAATTAGATAAAATCTTATTTAGTAGGGAAGGCAAGACTATAAGTAAACTATATCGATATTTATTAGAGCAAGATATCGAGGAACAGGTAAACAGGTGAAAGAAACAATGATAATTTGGTGTAAATATTTTGGGCACAATATTGATTTGGATAATTGGAAAGGTTCATGGGAAAAACACCTAAGAATTACTCTAGCAACCTCCTATAAGGAAAACCTCTATAAGATGTTTTATAGGTGGCACCTCCCTCCCACAAGAGTAGCTCGAATGAACAAGGGGAAATCCTCGATATGCTGGAAGTGTGGAGAGACCGTTGGGAATTACTACCACATGTGGTGGCAATGCCCAACGGCACAAAAATTTTGCAACATATTAAAGAAATGGGTGGAAGAAATTTTGTTAATAGATATAGAGGCCAAACCAGAATTTTTTTTATTGGGAATTATAGAAAGAAAATATAAGAAAAATACAAATTACATAGTGAGCAAAGCTCAAGAACTGTATGTCTATATGAGTACTAATACTACTGTAAAATGTTGGAAGATGTATGGAACCAGTGACGTCATATCTATGTCCAATGTGTTTTTAATTTGGTATTATTAATAAAAAATTATTAAAAAAAGAAATCAGAATTAGTCCAAACCCTGAAACAGGAGGGCAATTTCCTTTGAGAAAAACCACACAATTAAATCTTTTTCAAAAGGAAATAATTACAAAGGAAACCCAGACCCATAAACTAGCCATCACAGATGCAGATGAACCCAGGAAGGGTGAGAACACCTCAGGAGAATGACCATTTAAGGGATAAGCCAAGCCGAATTTAAAAGGCCAAAGAAAAGTTTTTTTTCCTCTCTTCTCTCATTCTCCTTCCCCCACCCTGAGCAATTCTGGGCAAGAACAGTTTAGCTAAAAGAAACATCCTGAGCACAGGAAACTGCAGACACATGCCTTGGACAAACAATCAAACTCATCGGATCCCACTAGATAGGAACAATATAATGCTAACAAAACAGACATAAACCACATATAGAAACCCATTTGCATGAACAAAGAAACATCTCCTAAGGACGGTATTGATCACTCCTGGTTTAACAAACACAAACTAAGGAAAATTAAGGGAACAAATAACTTTACAAAATCTAAATCATAATCTCAATAACTCGAGGGGTATAAGAGTAGGACCCCCCCCCTCACCTTGGGAAAGCACTAGCTAATCCAGAAACCATCGCTGTGTCACTACTCTATCCGGTTTCTGCAATAAAACCTACTTTCTGGCAGCTTGCTTCATTTTGTGTCAATTCTTCTGTCTGAGCTGAAGGTCTGCTTCCCAGATGGAAAACCGAACCAGTAAAAATTCTTCTCACACTTTAGTCTTCTAATTTAAAATTCGTAGACAAAACATTTCCTTTTTCTGATTCCAAAAATCAATATTTAGTGAAAGCTGGGAAAGATAGCCAGAGAAAGATGATCTGAAGACTCTCCCCCAGTAGGAGATTGAAGGGATCTTGTCCCAAACAGCCATCTCATTAACTACATACTGTGGATGGGTGCTTAAATGTTGCATATTTATTTAGACCCTGGAAGTGGTTGAGGAAGGCTGGGAACTTCTTGGATTCTAGGAAGATACAATCGTGATGCACCCAAGAAGGATGATACAGCCAACCACACATTTTTACTAAATTTGAGAAAAAATGTGATAATTTCAAGTTGATGTCTTTTTGTGAATTTGCAAACTTTCATTTTAAAAAGGCAAGGATAGGTTTTCTGGATCAGGCCAGGGTCATTTTTAATCTCCCAATGACCACTAAGATACCTGTGGAGTGTCCACAAATAGAAGACAGAGGTGGATGAATTATTCCAAATTCTAGCTGGATGTTTCTGCCCAATCTCACCTTCCTCCCCCACTACAGATCTGTGGGACACTTAATCATCCCATTCTGTAATAATTCCTTTCTAGAAAACTTATGAAGCTGTATTATATCTTCTCTCTTCTTTATGTTACCTATCATAGTTTAGTTGGCCATTTGGTACATTATCCTCCACCAAATTTGGATCAGAGGTATCTATCTACTCTCATTATGATGATGATGCCGAGATCTTGAGTCCAATACTGCAAAGAAACCCAACTGTAGATAAATTATAATATAACTAAAATAATGGTATTTTTGGAGCCCCGCAATTATATCTGGCATATGAATAATGTTGTAGTTGCACAAATGCTTGAAATACTTGGCTGTGGCATTTCAGGCCTCAGCTAAGCTAAGGGCACAGGACAGATAAGATGCCTTGACTGCTTAAAAGGGGTCAGTAGCCATGTTTCACTGGACAGGTGACACTATCTTCTAGCTGTCCTTTAATTATTTCAAGCAAAATCATTTGCCCATCTCATGTATGGAGAACAGCTTGGACCATTTTTTCTCTTTGCCCTGTAAGAACATGTTCACAATGGAGTTTTCCTCTGTATTATATTTCTACATTTCTTCTGGTTGTAAGTTGTTCCTTTGTATTGAGGTCTGGCCTCAGAATGATAAGGTAGCACTTGGGGATGAAGATGCAGACCAGTACTCCAACATTAGAGGACAAGATGGAGAAGACCTGAACAGCCACCATGTATTTACCTTTAGTGCTCAGGTAAGTGGGTACAAAAGTCACCCAGACACTGCAGAAGACCAGCATGCTGAAAGTGATGAGCTTGGCTTCGTTGAAGGCCCCAGGGAGATTCCTGGCCAAGAAAGCCATTGTAAAGCAAACAGCAGCCAGGAAGCCCATGTAGCTGAGAGTGATATAGAACATGACAACAGCCCCTTCATTGCATTGCAGGATGATTGCTCCAGGCTGGGAGTTGAAGTCAGAATCAGGGACTGGAGGAGAAACACCCAACCAGATGGAGCAGATGGTAATTTGTACAGCAGAACAAGAAACAATTATTGAGTTGGCCAAGCTCTTCCCCAGCCATCCCTTCACTCGGCTTCCTGGTTTTGTGGCTAGGAAAGCCAAAACTACTGTGATTGTTTTGGCCAAGACTGAAGAAATTGCAACTGAGAAGCTGATACTAAAAACCATTTGTCGGAGAAGGCAGGTGACTTTCCTTGGTTGACCAATGAAGAGAAAAGGAGATAAGAAACAAAGCAGTAGGGAGACCAGGAGGATATAAGAGAGGTCTCGGTTGTTAGCTTTGACAATGGGAGTTTCTTGATATTTAAGGAATAGCGTTAGAACAAGCCCTGTGGTTAAGAACAACAGTAGGGCAAAAGAGACCAGGATGATACCCAGATGTTCTTCATAAGAAAGGAAGGTTATAACTTTGAGGATACATTGGACTCGGTCTTCATTGGGATATTTTTCATCTGGACACCTGGTACATTTTTCAGTATCTGAGAAAACCAAAGAGAAATATTTCTTTAATATTCTGTCATTTTAAATTTCAAGAAGTACTTTCTTGGGACAACATTTAATACCATGAGGATTTTTAAAGAAGGTCTATCAGATTGGGAGAAGCCCTAGGGCCCAAATAAGGTCCTATGTAATGTCCAGGGGCTTCATAGGAACCTACCTTATTCATGGCAAATAATGAATCAGTTAATCTTTCTAGACTAAGTTCCTGGGTGCTGCCAAATGGCACTTATTAATATACTGAACTCACATGATGTCCATTTTTGTGAAATCTATTTGGCTGGCAGAGAAAGCTAATCCTGCAAACAATATGGAATAGCTATTGGCAGCAGTGATAATATGGGTGTAAACATATGCAATCATAATTGTCTATACCATCTTATTGTGGATAACTGATACTATGTAAGTGATCCTCAAGAAGAGACCAATGTAAAATGCATATGGAACATAGAATAATAGAATTGGAAGGGACATTGGAGGTCTTCTGGTCCAACCCTCTGCTCAAGCAGGAGACCCTATACCATTTCAGATAAATGGTTGTCCAGTCTCTTTTTGAAAGCCTGAAGTGATGCACTTCTGAAGGCAAGCTGCATATCACTAATCCTTCCAGGAGTTGGACCTAAGATAATTTCTTAAGTTTCAAAAAACTCAGATGTTCCTAGAAAGCTAAACCTGGCGGTACACATCCAAACTAAAAAGCTGAAGAGATATTTCCTTTGTCAATATAAAGCTTGCACAATCAACCACAATCTTCCTATGGCTTCCCAGCACTTCCTTCAAGGTCATTTGTTGTTGTTTCCTTTCCATAAGAAAATTTATATTTCAAAAAGAAAATGAAAGCAATTGAGCCTCAATGTTTCCTTTAACTTTCCCTTTCTTGAAAATGCTTGGATGAATCCACTACTATAAGGCTTGCTCTTTTCTTTGCTGTCACCCACCTTCCTGAGTGGAAATGGTCCCCTCCGGACAAGGAACACAGTTGTAGCAGCAAAGTGGCTCTCCTTCTCGAGTCCTCTTGACAAATCCAGGCTGACAATTTTCCACACATTTGGATTCAGGCAAAGACTGCAGAAAGTAAAAAGAAAACAAAACAGAAATGTTAGGGCTAAATATCCATAGAAAAGGGAAGTTGGCATAAACTTTAGCCAAGTAGTATCTGGGCTTCATTTAGATAAATGTAAATATTTGCAGGAGATACAACTACTGACCTTGATTCTTCCCTTTTGCTTCTGGAATATCTCATTATAATACAATATATCTGGAGCAATGGTATTGAGAAAAGATTTAAGCATTCAATGACAACCAATGGGTTCCTCTCCAGGGTGGTATGAATGCTAATTCCTCCGTTCTTTTTTTTGTATAAATTTTATTAGTTTTTATAGGGTTAGAAATGAGGTGGGATTGGGATTTCGTTGGGATTTGGGTTAGGGTTAGGATTAGGATTGGGGTTAGGGTTTTTCCAAATAACATTCTCAATATTTAGCAAAGAGCATAATATCTGGGTTCATGTCTTTAACAAGAAAAATAGATAATAGTTAATTATCATAAACAATATGTTAATTAATCACTCAATTTCTTCTTACTAATATATATTCAAAGTTACATATCACATTCCTTTCTCTCTAACTCATGTTTCTAGCCATTGATAGAAATTATTCCATGTTCTAAAATACACTGAGTCATCTTTCTCTTTTATCTTTAAAGTCAATCTGTCCATTTCTGCACACTCTAAAATTTTCTTAATACTTCTTCAGTTGGTAAATTTTCATTTTTCCAATGTTGGGCAAATACAATTCTTGCTGCAGTTAGTACATGTGGAATTAAATATGTACAATCTTTCTCATAATTTGCTCCTATTATTCCTAACAAAAATAATTCTGATTTAAAGTGTTTTTTAGTCATTTTCTTCAACCATAAATATATTTTCACCCAAAATCTTTTTGCTTTTGGGCATGTCCATCAGATATGATAGTAAGTACCTGGTCTTTGTTTGCATTTCCAACACTTGTGTGAATGACTGGGTAATCAAGTGCCTAGAAATAACAGGAGTTAGCAGAAACATCAGAAAATTTGTGCAAAGATTGATGGCACAATAGAAGACATTGTTGCAGATCAATGGTGAGAGACTGGGAGAGGTTAACATCAAGAGAGGAATATTTTAAGGAGATTTATTATCACCATTACTATTTGTTATTGCACTGTTTCCTCTGTCAACAGTACTGAATAACTCAGGACATGGCTATCAAACATCAAAAATGTCTACCAGACTATCCCACCTCTTTTACATGGATGATCTGAAGCTGTATGGAAAAACATCATCTGAAATAGAATCGCTGCTCAACACTGTCCGTATATATAGCCAAGATATTGCAATGGAGTTTGGCTTGAAGAAATGTGCACACTTACTATCAAACAAGAAAAAATAGTGAAAACTTAAGGAATCAAGATGTCCCACAAAAATAACATTAAGAGTCTGGATGAGGAAAATTACTACAAATACTTGGATA
Organism: Crotalus tigris; assembly: GCF_016545835.1. NCBI lineage: Eukaryota > Metazoa > Chordata > Lepidosauria > Squamata > Viperidae > Crotalus > Crotalus tigris. Next base: position 59,542 of record NW_024096651.1, on the reverse strand, counting down.
TCCTTCAAGCTGACAACATCAAACACACTGAAGTAAAAAAAAAAAAGATTAAAGGTGAATACATCAAGAGAGTGAAGATGATCTTAAAGTCCAAACTCAATGGAGGAAATACCATAAAGGCAATCAACACCTGGGCAATCCCAGTCATTAGGTACACAGCTGGAATAGTGGACTGGACTCAAGCAGAACTAAAAGCAATGGATAGGCAGACCAGAAAAATAATGACAATGAATCATGCCCTTCATCCACGCAGTGACATTGATAGACTTTATCTACCAAGGCAAATAGGTGGCGTGGAATGCTACAAGTACATCAGATGGTTGAAGAAGAAAAAATGGCTTTGGAAGAATATCTGAAGAACAATGATGAAGATGCACTGAAATTAGTATATCAGGAAGGCTTAATGACTACTGGAGAGACCAAACTGGCCTACAAGAAAGACCAAATGAAGAACAGAATAGAGGCATGGGAAGACAAAGCACTACATGGCCAATACATGAAAAAAATAGCTGGGAAAACAGATAATAATAAAACCTGGCAATGGCTAAGAGCAGGAAAATTGAAGAAAGAGACCGAGGGACTAATTCTGGCTGCACAAGACCAAGCCTTAAGGACAAATGCATACAAAGTCAAAACTGAGAAGACAGCAACAGACAGTAAATGTCACTTATGCAAAGAAGCTGAAGAAACAGTGGACCCCTGGTAAGCTGCTGCAAGAAGATCACACAGACTGACTACAAGCAACGGCATGACAAAGTAGCAACAATGGTGCATTGGAAGATCTGTAAGAAATATCATTTTCCTGTAAGCAAGAACTGGTGGGATCATAAAATAGAGAAAGTAATAGAAAATGATAAAATGAAACTGCCCTGGGACTTCAGAATTCAAACAGACAAGCACCTGCAACATAAAAACACGGACTTAACAATTGTCGATAAGAAAGACAAAAAAGTCTGGATAGTGGACGTGGCAGTACCTGGAGACAGCAGAATAGACGAGAAAGACCTGGAGAAGATAACAAAATGCAAAGACCTACAAATAGATATAGAAAGACTGTGGCAAAGGCAATCAAGGGTAGTAGCAATAGTAATAGGTGCCTGGAGCACCACTTGAATACCATTGGGATTGACAAATTCGCCATTAGTCAATTGCAAAAGGTGGCCTTACTAGGAACTGCTTCCATTCTGCAATGATATCTGTAATACCATCAAACATCCACATCTGCCTATCCCAGGTCCTGGGTAAGGACTCGATAGGTAGACAAAATGCCAAATCCAGTCTGAACATCTGGCTTACTGTGCGATGATCCATAATAATAATAATAATAATAATAATAATAATAATAATAATAATAATAATAATAATAATAATAATAATAATAAAGTTGGAAGGGACCTTGGAGGTCATCTAGTCCAACCCCCTGTTCAGGAAGGAAACCCTATACCATTTTGAACAAATGGCTGTCCAGTCTCTTCTTAAAAATTTCCAGTATTGGAGCATTCACCACTTCTGGAGGTAGGTTGTTCCATTGGTTAATTGTTCTAACTGTCAGGAAGTTTCTCCATAGTTCTAGGTTGCTTCTCTCCTTGATTAGTTTCCACCCGTTGCTTCTTGTCCTGCCCTCAGGTGCTTTGGAAAATAGCTTGACTCCCTCCTCTTTGGGGCAGCCCCTGAGATATTGGAACACTGCTATCATGTCCCCCCTCGTCCTTCTCTTCATTAAACTAGACATACCCAATTCCAGCAACTGTTTCTTATATGTTTTAGCCTCCAGTCCCCTAATCATTTTGTTGATCTTCTCTGTACTCTTTCTAGAGTCTCAGCATCTTTTTTACATCGCAATGATCAAAACTGGATGCAGTATTCCAAGTGTGGCCTTACCAAGGCATTGTAGAGTGGTATTAATACTTCACGTGGTCTTGATTCTATCCCTCTGTTAATGCAGCCTAGCACTGTGTTGGCCTTTTTGGCAGCTGCAGCGCATTGCTGGCTCATATTTAAGAGATTGTCCACTAGGACTCCGAGATCCCTCTCATAATTACTACTATTGAGCAAGGTACCCCCTATACTATTGAGCAAGATACCCTCTATAGTTTCTAGAGCTAAGATGGAGGTGATGTCATGATGTCAAATCACTCAAAAAATTTAAGTTAAGCATCTTTTGTTTCAGCATGGATGACATGAGCATGATCCCTGTTGGAAATGGATACTTCTAAAGCCCAGCTAAATATCTGAAATAAGGTCCTTTCTGTTGAATAACTACATTTAGGTGACATTAAGTGGCATGGAAAGACGGACCCACTTTTATTATAAGTTAAATGTGGAGCCTCATTTTTGCCCAGAGTGTCTCAAAATAACAATAAAAAGAAACATTTGCATTCAGGGCATTTTCAGTTGAAGTGCCTTCTTGCAAGCCAAAAGCCAAATCTAATTAGCATTTCTTTTCAAACTATCTCTTTTTACTTCTGATATCAGGAATTGCTTTTCTGCCAAGCAAAGTGATATTTCAGGGCTTCAGTTTTCTGAGTCAGTTCATTATCTCACAGCAACTAGTCATTATGATTTCATGTGAACTGAAATTCTTGGATATCTTTCCTAAATTGTACTATCTCAGTGGATTACACAGAAACATAGATAGCTCTGACATGGTCTGGGATGCTTAAAAAACATGCACTTTTAGGAAACCCTGATTCCTACCAGGACAAGATGAAGTTTATTTCCCAATGATACCATCCAGTCTGGATTCAATTTCCTGTGATTCAAACATGAACTCAGACATTGGCCGACAGAATTGCCTTCTTCTTTGCTATTTGAGGACAAGGAACAAACAAACTTAAGGGTATCAGCATCACAGTGTTCAGCAATTGATGGCCTATCTCACCCGTTTTATGGAGAAACCAGATTGCAGAAGGGACACAAAAGGTTCATGATCTGCATCCTAATGAGCATCCATCTGGACATGGCTGTATCATCTTAAAACAATGTTCCATACTATAGCATCACAAGCACATCTTGGTCAATAATACCGAAGCCTCCCAAGCATTCTGAGAAAACTATGAGGTTTCTACTCATCTTTAATTCTCAAGGAAAGTCATCCCTCTTGTTGACTAGGCTTAGCCACCAGAAATAGATCTTAAGGCTCTGCAAAAAGGTGGAAAGACCCAAATACTTTCCTCACCTTGTTGAGCGACTTTAACCATGAAATTGTATCCTGGTTGACAATAAGTCTCTGTCTTTCAAAACTCCCAAGTTCTTCTTGGATTGGATCCTCCTCTGGGACAACCACCCAACTAATGATATTCAGATCGGCTCCTACATCTCCATTTTTATCCAAGTACAGTTTCCTCTGGGAAATATTCCAAAACTCATTTTTCTCCAGGAAAGGATGGAACTAGAATGGGAACATACAGGAATTTTAAAAGCATCAATCTTGTTTTCTTATCCCACCTACTCTTTTCACATTTGAATGTGAAATGTAGTTCATATAAGAACAAATGGATGGCAGCTGCAGTGTAGGTCTTTCTTTAATATTTTGTTTGTCTTTTTCTCATATAGTTTCTTAGTGTATAATTTAGAACCCGATGTAAAACTCAAAACAAATCTTGATGGTTTACCAACATGAGCTAAAAAAAAAAAAAAAATACCCAAATGGAATTTAAGAGAGGCAAGTTTTTCACTTTGAAGAAATAAAATGAAATGCAAAGGAAGAAGGATGAGGGATAGCAAACTTAATAAAAATATTTTTGAGAATAATCTCAAAATAGTAGTTTAAATTAAGTTGGATATGAATCAGCAATATGATGCTCATGGAAAGAAGGCAAATGCAGTCATGAAAACCTCAGGAAGTGAATGTACTGGTTTGGAAAGACTGAAGTACAAGATTGCATTACAGGAACCTCTTGGAGAAGACATTGCTGAAAATCTGGATCAGCTTTAAGGAAGGTATTGAAGCCAAGAGAGAGAACAAAGGAGCTGCTCTTAGCTTTGACGAAAGACAACACAGAGAAGACTATGTTGGTCTATGGGAGCTGAAAAATAGAAGGATTCTGGGTGTACATTTTCTGACGTACACAATCTCTTAGTTGAAGAAGGGAGGAGACAGCACTCTTCCAATAACTGAAAGATATTACACAGAAGATCTGTTCACTGTTATTCCAGAGTGTGGACATGGAAAAATAAAATTAGATATAAAAGAGGAGATTCTGGCTGAATGAGAGGAAAATAAAATCTTAAAAGGAGAAGCAGTTTAAGAGCTGAGCTAGTGAACCAGAGAAGTTCAGTTTTCCCTTCCCTCAACCATAGAAATATTAACCAGGATTCCCACAGAGTGGAAGGGTTGGGCTAGATGTTCTCAGGGGCACCTTGAGATTTGTGGAAGTAAAATTCTACGATGCTAATCACAAATCTGTACATACAACAATTTATTTAAAACTGCTAACATACTTTTAAGATTAGCAGTGTGATGAATGAAAAATCTTCATCAGGGTCCAGTCCAAGCCGGGAATAAACAAAATGGAGACTGCTTTAGAAAGAAGGTTATAGTTTATTGAAGAGCAGAGCAAGACAGAAATGAGGCTTGGGAAAGCCGACCACATGTTACTGGGAGTGGTGGGTTTTTATACCTTCTGGGGCTTTTGAGGTTGTTTCTTGTTCATGGTTGAGGCTTTTTATTTCCTGTGTCATGTACTTTGACCTGAGTCTGAGTGTGCCCTTTTGGTATTGGTGGGTTAATCCTATTATGTTTCCTGTCCTTAGAGTTTGGGTGGGGGTATGTAGATTTTAGGGGTCTTTGTCTTCCTAATCTCATCATCTTCTAGCTTCCTGGCTCCAACTTTTCTGAAAGAATTATCACATCTGCCTTTCTAAAAGCTGGCCTCTGCCTAGTTTCTGCTTGGGGGAGAGGGGCTGGGGCTGGTTTCTGGGGGCTGGGTTCTGTCTTTTTTAAGATCTTCTCCATTATTCCTTTGGGGAAATATATTCTGCTTTTCTAATATACCCCAACATATTTCTTTCGCTGGATTCTTCCCACAAGTGTTTAATATAAAAATATAGTATATATGTCCTGGATCCTGCTCCTTGGAACATTATGCCCCAAGATATTAGAATAGCCAAAACTATTGGCCTTTTGTAGCAGAGATAGGTTAAGATGGTTCCCTTTCTTCTCCTTTGGAATCTTCCTGAAACATAAGCAAGTTTGATGGATGATTGTCAGGATCTCATACCTGCCAGGGCTGCAGCCATGGAGCCCCCAAACTCTTTTCGCTCTCCTTTCTTCTTCTGGATCTGGAGGAATATACAGCATTCAAAGTGTGAGCCAGAGTCTTCATGACACTATAGAAATGGCGATGATATCGGATCCATATTCTCTCCCTTTCCTCTTGGGTCTCCAATGGTGCTTTCTGGGTGCATCTTCTCCGGCCTTTGACCGAAAAGACGTGCTTTGAAAAAGAACAGTGAAAATACTGATCTTCAAATAGAGGTATCAGAAAGAAAGTGATTTCAAAATCATCATCCTTTGGCCTTTCTTTTTCCTGAAAACCAAAAGTCCAAATACTGTGGACATGTTTGAAAAGTCTCTCCTGACTCATTATCACATGCTCGAGGGCTCCCATGATCCAGACTTTCTCTTCAATGGGTCCTGGCAAATCTTCAAGGGTTAAATGGAAAGAAAGAATTCTATCCCAAATGTTAACATATTCTATGAAGTGCACAAAGACATTGACTTGTCTCCACTTGGAGATGGCATCCCTAAGAGATGCTGTATGTCCAGTCATTGAAAATCTTTGTGATATAACAACACAAATTCCATTCCTGATGAGCATAGGAATAAAAGTCCTCATGAAATTCTCTCCCTTTTCTGTGTCTGAAGTAAAGAGACCAATCAGCGTCCATCTGAAATAGAGGAGCAGTTGGACAATTCCTGGATACTCTATTCCTTCTTTAGGGAGCATCCGGTGGAAAAAAGGGAAATGACTTTTATCACTCAGAGCCTCTGAAGCAGTTCCATCACTGATCTGGAAAAGCAATGAAGAATACAGAGTTATATTTGGGGTTAGATCAGGGCCAAAATACTAGATTTTAATAAATCCAACTTCAGCAAATTCACTGATGTCCTGTTCCTAAATAAGTCAACACAGTGCTAGGCTGCATTAACAGAGGGATAGAATCAAGATCACATGAGGTATTAATACCACTTTACAATGCCTTGGTAAGGCCACACGTGGAATATTGCATCCAGTTTTGGTCACCACGATGTAAAAAAGATGTTGAGACTCTAGAAAGAGTACAGAGAAGAGCAACAAAGATGATTAGGGGACTGGAGGCTAAAACATATAAGGAACGGTTGCTGAAATTGGGTATGTCTAGTTTAATGAAGAGAAGGACGAGGGGGGACATGATAGCTGTGTTCCAGTATCTCAGGGGCTGCCCCAAAGAAGAGGGAGTCAAGCTATTCTCCAAAGCACCTGAAGGCAGGACAAGAAGCAATGGATGGAAACTAATCAGGGAGAGAAGCAACCTAGAACTAAGGAGAAATTTCCTGACAGTTAGAACAATTAACCAGTGGAACAACCTGCCTCCAGAAGTGGTGAATGCTCCAACACTGGAAGTTTTTAAGAAGAAACTGGACAGCCATTTGTCCGAAATGGTATAGGATTACCTGCCTGAGCAGGGAGGTGGACCTGATGACCTCCAAGGTCCCTTCCAACTTTATTATTATTATTATTATTATTATTATTATTATTATTATTATTATTATTATTATTATTATTATTATTATTATTATTGATCATCGCACAGTCAGCCAGATGTTCAGACTGGATTTGGCATTTTGTCTACCTATTGAGTCCTTACCCAGGACTTGGGATAGGCAGATGTGGATGTTTGATGGATTATTATTATTATCATTATTATCATTATTATCATTATTATCATTATTATTATTATTATTATTATTATTATTATTATCATTATTATTATTATTACTATTAAGCTCCTTTGATGAAGAGGGACCTTACATTCAGTCTCAGAGAAAACTATCCCTATCCCTAGGTAAGGAATGATGCTAATTCATTCTATTGCCTCACCATCAACAAGCTATTTATGGCTGTGATGTCATTTCCAAAGACCACAACTTTTGGCTTTGATTTATTAATAATCAGAGAATTATTATTATAGTAGGTACCAACTCTTCTCAGCAAACTACGGTAATAATTTGATATCATGAGAATAAACTATGATGCTGCAATAGATATTTAGCTCCTTAGGCATGTGTACTTCAGAATCCTTCATTAGTTCTGGTAAGTCATTAATATCTAGACTGAATTGAAATGGTTTAAATATGCACACTCATCTTACCTCTATTAATTATTAGTCCTACTTGTCATGGTTTCATTGAGCCAAAACCACACTCTCAAATAAGTCCCTTTAGAAAGGGCTTTGATCAGGGCCAACAATCTGAGTTCCATTTTAAGGGCAATCAGTTCCCACCATAGACTTTCTTTGTTGACTGGGAAATGCTGCATTGGGATCTATAAAAGCAGCAAACTGTTGTTTCCTTTGACTGACAATTTGTAATTAGGTAGTTCAAGACAAGGCAATTGTGAAGAGTAGATTGACTCTTGTCTAGAGCCTGCTTGTTCTTTTGGAAGGAATGCACTTTTCATATACCCAGAGTCAACTCTACTCAAGATGAACCTAGCATATATTTCAGCCACAAATATCTATTAGACAAATTGGGCAGTAATTGCTAGGTTCTGTCTTCATTCCCTCTTTTTATATATAGAAGACACTAATTCTTGTCAAATGGATACTGTAGGCATTATTAATATGTGTAAATGGAACCTTCAATAGAGGGTCTCATCAGTCAGGATATTTTCTGAATAGTTCAGCCAGTAGGAAATCCTCTTTTGGGGTTCTAGTTCTCTTCCAGTCTTTATGTTGAATTTGATCATGAATATATTAGGGTTGACATGTTGGTTCATACATATATATTTAAACATATACATATATTTAAATAGTGCCTAGTTAATGCTGTAGTCCCAACAAGTCTATAAGAAATATACGTTTTGTTAAGTGTAGGTAATTCTTTTCACAAATCACTGATCTGTTCATCATTGAAAATATAATTACTTTGTTAAACATTATGCAAACATTCTAAACTTCCCATCATTGTTCTACCTTCTTTTTGTACAGAAGACGTTTTGATTGGAGGCTCCCCTTATCTTCACAAATATGCAAAATATCCATCTAAAGCAATGGAAATGGTGTCATAAGATGATATGTCTTCTTTGATCTTTGTCCTCTGTCCACTGTTAAACTCAATCTCTATTCATGAAAGCTACAGTGAATTCTATAGAAAGACATATTAGATTTATCACCCATTCTCCACCCCACTCACTTTAATACCTACAGAAACACACACACACAAACCTGTGGGATTTTATAGGTGCCTATTAATGATGCTTGAATGGAGATGTCCCTCTTAGCTCCATCGAGAAGAACCAACAGGTTTTCCTTCCTTCCACAGCTGAAGTTGGGAACATTGGCTTCTCCAGTAGAGAGTATATCCAGCAAGGCATCAGAAGTGCCAAGTGTGTTCAAATAATTGTTATGGATGTTGTAGCCCAATGTGAGATTGGGGAGCAGCTGAGGATTCATGTTGATCAGTTGAATCGCGAAAATGAGGCACAGCATTTTAAAACGACTTGTAGATAAAATACTGTAAAAAGATTTCATGTTATCATCATCATCAACAACAACAGAAACAACAAAAAAACTTTTAAATCATTTTTATCTTGTCAAATCTACAAAGTCTTAAGCCAATACAGATCCCAAACTGGAATTTAAAAAAATAGCCATCCATCAGCACTTAATTTTTATGGGCATTGGGATGATAGGATGGAGATAGTCTGCTACCGGTATAAAGAATGGCAATTCCACAATAATATGTAGCAGTACTAATTTTCATCTTCCCAGTAACCAGGATTCAAAATCATTCAATCATTAAAGTAGAACCATATAAAATGAAGAGGATGTTTAATAATTGACCAAGAAAAGCAATTCTAAAATAAGTCACCCACTATAGCTATAAGGCACTGAATATTAAGAAGTATTCATAAAAATGTGGAAACAGGCTGACAGGGGTAACTAGAACAATTTCAATCACTACTTTTAAAAAAGAAGTCAGTGATGATTATTACGTGAAGTATTAATACCACTTTACAATGCCTTGGTAAGGCCACACATGGAATACTGCATCCAGTTTTGGTCACCACGATGTAAAAAAGATGTTGAGACTCTAGAAAGAGTACAGAGAAGAGCAACAAAGATGATTAGGGGACTGGAGGCTAAAACATATAAGGAACGGTTGCTGGAATTGGATATGTCTAGTTTAGTGAAGAGAAGGATGAGGGGGGATATGATAGCAGTGTTCCAATATCTCAGGGGCTGCCCCAAAGAAGAGGGAGTCAAGCTATTTTCCAAAGCAACCTAGAACTAAGGAGAAACTTCCTGACAGTTAGAACAATTAACCAGTGGAACAACCTGCCTCCAGAAGCGGTGAATGCTCCAACATTGGAAGTTTTTAAAAAGAAACTGGACATCCATTTGTCCGAAATGTTATAGGGTTTCCTACCTGAGCAGGGGGTTGGACTAGATGACCTCCAAGGCCCCTTCCAACTTTATCATTATTATTATTATTATGAATGCAGGATTGGGTGGGGAGAGGAAAATAATGTGGACTTCTTTCAGGTTTTTTTTTCTGCCCCACCTTTAGATTTGAACCATGTTTAGAAAATAAGAAGAAGACCAGAAGAAGAAAGCAATGGAATCAAAATGATTTAAGAAATTGGATAGGTCCTTCAATATAGGAGAAAGTGAAATAAGGAGAAAATAAGAGTGTTAGAATTGCAAATGGAGGAAATGCAACTCCATCACACTGAATGACTTACGGATGAGACTGAGTATAAGGAGCCATATTGAAAGGCAGGTTTATAGGTGATATCTTTGATGCAGAGATGACTACACTGATGAGATGGTCTCCTGATTTGTAATAGCTCAGTGGATTTTTTCCATCTTCATTCTTAAAATTAAGCAGGCACTTCATTCTAAGCTTCCCAGTGACTGGCTGGGACACCAGCTTCATCAGGAGCAGAAGCAGGAGCTCCATAATTCATAGGCCTGATTCAAAAAGAAGTTGAAAACAAGAAGAGGTTGAATTCAAAGCACTCTAACAGGATGAAAATGCCAGTGGCTTTTCTGATTCAAACAGTCAAACTGAGCTTCACTTAAAAGGAAAGAAAGGTCCTTTCAAAGCACAGCCCCTGCCTGTCCCAAAACGTGTGACATACAAAGCGTGACATGAGGCATTTATCATGAAGTTTTCTGATGCAAGGTCCCTTTCCTGTTGCTTCAGTCTGATGTTTACATCAAAGGCAGTCACTGCACTAGTAGCAGAGGAGGTCTCAAAGACCGGGATATTGATAATCACAGTGAGAAACAATTTGTCCCCTGGGGCTTCTGAACAACTTCTGACTCCATGTGAGAAAAGAGAGCTAGAAAAAAGCATGCACCTCGGTTCCAATATTCACGAAAGCTGGGACATGACTATTGAAGTAAAGACAAGGATAGAAAAAGCCCGAACAGCATTCTTCAAAATGAAAAAGGTCTTCTGCAGTCACGACATAAGCCTAGGACAAAAAATCAGGCTTGTCAGATGTTATATTTTTTCTATCCTGCTCCATGGAGTAGAGAGTTGGTCTCTGACAGAAGGCCACCTGAAGAGACTAGAAGCATTTGAAATGTGGATTTACAGGTGGCTGTTATGTATAAGCTGGGTTGACAAGATCAGAAATGAGGAGGTGATCAGCCACCTGGGAAAGCCAGGGAAATCATCAAAACAATTAAAAAAACAAAACTTAGAATATTTCGGACATGTGATGCGACACCCAGAAAAATTCGGCATACTCCATTTAATCCTCCAGGGAAAGATGGAAGACAAATGTGGTCCAGGCAGAAGAAGAACATCGTGGCTTCAAAATCTAAGGGATTGGTTTGGACAAAACTCAGCAGCACTTTTTCGTGCGGCTGCTAATAAAAACAGGATCGCCAACATGATCGCCAATGTCTGATAACAAATATGGCACAAGAAGAAGAATGAAAAATCACACACAAATCACTGGAGATGTTGTGGTCATTTTTGTCTGGACACATTCAGAAAGTGATGCTGGAGGAAGATAGTACAACAGCCAGGAAACTGAATTCTGCTCGCCTTCTTGTCCCCAGAGACCGCTTGGGAAGTTCACCCAGAGCTTGGTGATACTCTAGGTCAGGCATGTCAAATGGCCGGCCCACAGGCTGGATGCATCATGCCAAAACCACACCCACCCCATTGCCGGCAATGGGGGAAAAGTCGTGATATGTAGCATGACGTCACAGGACATTGAGAGTTTGACATGCCTGCTCTAGGTTGATAACACTTCATTCTAGGTAGCAAATCTGTAACCTTGAAAGTTGCCTAATTTTAAGAATAGGACCTGTTTGCAATTTTTAAAACTGCTTGGACTGAAATTCCCATCTGTTCTAGCAATATCAATGTTTGGGTTAGAACTGACTAAGAGACTGGAAAGTTACAGCCTGTGGAATGTATCATTAGGTAAATAGGGAGAAAGTTATAGGGTGAATATAAGTTTTCATTTTTTTTCCTTGACACTCTCTGTGTTGTCCTTCCACATGCATGTAAGACACTCAGATTCTTTGTATTTTTAAGTTTTTTTATTTTATTAAATGATCAGTGAGCTCTGAGGTCTGCAGCTGTGACAATGACTGTCTTCACAGCATGGTGGGTGGTATGAACTTATTTCTTTGCACATCACCCAGAAACTGGTTTGGGGAGGCATCTGATGGTCCTTCTTTTTTCTGTGGATGTAGTTGGTGGAATGGGACCCCCTTGACCTTTCCATCTCTCAGGCTGTGTATAAAGCCACCCCCAAATATTGCTAAGTGTTTGGTAGGTATGATTGAGAGCCCCTGTGTTACTGATGTATATGGATAAATAGTTGGGGGATAATGTTTCTTATTTGGAGGGGGAATAGTGATATGTACCTCTTGGCCTATAAGCAACTTGAGATTTGAGTGAAAAAGAGGAGCTGAAGGAATAGGTAGGGCATCCTGATAGTGACAGGTAGAAGTGGGCCATACATGTTGACATCTGGTTTGCTACTACAAGTTTGTCCCATTGTATGGCCCTTGGTTTCAAGCTACAGATTCTTGATCACTCTAGGTTATGGCTGTTGCTTTTGAATGGCAGGTTGATGTCAGGTTGATGCACAGCAAGGCTGCTCTTTTCCATGATGTTATCTGCCTTATCTTGCTGAAATTAAAGGGAGTCTAACTGAAGACATGTAAGAGCCCATGTCAGGGATTACCGCATGGTGATAAGGATAGTGGCTGTATCGGCTGTGGAAATTCCTCTGTATCATATTTCCACATTTTTCCTGGTTGTAAGCTGCTCCTTTGAATTTAGGTCTGGCCTCAGAATAATAATGTATCACTTGGGGATGAAGATGCAGATCATCAGACCAGCATTGGAGGACAAGATGGAGAAGATCTGAACAGCCACCATGTATTTCCCTTTGGTGCTCAGGTAGGTGGGTACAAAAGTCACCCAGACACTGCAGAAGACCAGGATGCTGAAGATGATCAGCTTGGCTTCATTGAAGGTCCCAGGAAGATTCCTGGCCTGGAAAGCCACTATGAAGCAGATGGCAGCCAAGAAACCCATATAGCTGAGAGTGATGTAGAACATGACAACAAAGCCTTCATTGCATTGCAGGATGATCTTTCCAGGTTGGGAGTGGAGGTCAAAGTCAGGGAATGGGGGAGAAACTCCCAGCCAGATGGAGCAGATGATAATTTCACCAACAGAGCAGGAAAGGATGATGGAGTTGGCCAACCTTTTCCCCAACCATCTCTTGACTCGGTTTCCTGGTTTTGTGACCAGAAAAGCCAGCACCACCATAACTGTTTTGGCCAAGAGAGAAGAAATGGCAACTGTGAAGATGATGCTGAAAACCATTTGTTGAAGAAGGCAAGTAGCTTTCCTTGGTTGACCAATGAAGAGAAAAGGAGACAAGAAGCAAAGCAGGAGGGAGGCAAGGAGCATGTAAGAAAGATCTCTGTTGTTGGCTTTGACAATGGGAGTTTCTTGGTTTTTAATGAATATGATTAAAATAAGGACTGTGTTTAGGAACAAGAGTAGGGAAAAGACACCAGGATGATGCCCAAATGTTCTTCATAAGACAGGAAGGTCAGAACTTTGGGGATACACTGGACTCGGTCCTCATTTGGATATTTATCATTTGGACACTTGGTGCATTGTTCTGTATCTGAGAAAACCAAAAAGCAATATTTCTTTAATATTCTGTTCTTTCCCCTTTTAAGAAATACATTCTTGGGACAATTTGCCAATATACATTTCTTAACACCTCCTCAGAAAGAATATAGCAACAATATCATTTTCTCAAAAAATAGCTATATTTCTCATAGTCTATAAAACTTGGGGAGGTCATGGGAGTTGAACTATTTCCTTTGCAATGTGCAGAATCCTCATAGGAAGCTACATTATTGGGGGTAAATAAAGAATCAGTTCATCTTTCTAGGAAAATTTCCTGGGTACTGTCTGATGACTCTTCTTAATAAACAGGATCCAGAGGATGCCTTTCTTATGAAATCTAGTTGGCTGGCAGAGAAACTAGTCTTGCAAATAATCTGGAATGGATACTGGGATCAGTGGTAATATGAATAAAATGAGGTGTCCAACAACAGCTTGCCTCCAGAAGCAGTAAATGCTCCAACACTGGAAGTTTTTAAGAAGAGACTGGACAGCCATTTGTCCGAAATGGTGTAGGGTTTCCTGCCCGAGCAGGGGGTTGGACTAGATGACCTCCAAGGTCCCTTCCAACTTTACTACTATTACTATTACTAACTGTCAACACCACCTTGTTAGGAACCCACACCACCTTCTCAGTGAACCTCAGTGGGAGGGCCATGTGGAACACATTACAATAATCCTTCCAGGATTTGCTCTGGGAAGTCGGGGGGGAGGGGGGTGGGGGGAGGATGGGTTCAAGTTTAAGTAGTTCAGATAAAGTAGAAATAGTTTTACCGTATATAATATTAATGTTTCAATTTGGAGAGAGGAATTGCTCTGGCACTTCCCCTGGACCGCATCTGGTGTGAGAAGAAGAAGGTGAGAAGTAAGTAGGAAGGTGGAGGAGAAGGAGGAGAGGGAGTGAGTGAAGAAGAGGGAAGAAGTAAGTTGTTTAGAGGGTGGATGCGGTTTGGGGGGAAATGGGTGGGCAATACCGAAAGTGGTGTGTATCAATTTGTTTTATTTTTTATCTGAAGTATTTTTAAGATTGTAATGTATTGTAAAATTGAAAATAAAAAACTTTTATAAAAAAAAATAATAATAATCCTTCCAGGAAGTGGACCTAGAACAATTCCTTAAGTTACAAAGAACTCAGATGTTACTAGAGAGGTAAATGTGGAAAAACATATTCAAACTAAAAAGCAGAAAATATATTTTATCTGGCAGCATTAAAGGTTTCCAAATCTGTTACAGCATCCTATCTCTTTCCAGCCCCTCCTTTGGATAAGAATTGTACAGTTTGAAAATAAATAAGAAAACTGTTGAACTTCAATCTCTCTTTTAACTTGAACTTTTATAAAAAAGATCTGGATGAATCCACTTCCACTTTCTTTGGTGTCACCCACTTTCCTGAGTGGAGATGGTGCCCTCTGGACAAGGAACACAGTCATAGCAGCAAACTGGCACTTCTTCTGGAGCCTGCTTGACAAATCCAGGACGGCATTTTTCCACACATCTGGACTCAGGCAGAGACTAAGCAGAAAAAACAAGGACATGCCAAAGAAAATCTGTTACGACTCACATATAAGGAAGATTGATGTGGACATTAACAAAGTAGTCTCTGAATTTCACTTAGGGAAATACGAAATCACTGACTCATTCCACACAGATGCTAGCTATTGAAGAGAGACAGCTTGGTCTAGTGCAGGGGTGTCAAACTGCAAGCCCGCAGGCCGGTTTCATCATACTGGAGCTGCGCCCACCCCATTGCCGGCAATTGCAAAAAAGCTCTGATACGTTGCGTGACGTCACATGACATCACAAGTTTGACATGTCTGGTCTAGTGATTCAGGCAACAGGGGTAGAAAATGTGAGACCTTGAATTCTAGTCATGATTTAGCCATGAATGCCACTTTTGTGACTTTCAGAAAGTCACTCTCTCTCAAAATAAGAGGAGAATGGTGTGTTAGATATGTTTTCTGTTATGAGTTAATTCTTAAAATAATAAAGGCAGGATACAAATAAATAAAAGTAAAATAAAATAGAGAAAAGCTTTAAGTACAATGCGACAACTAGTGGGTTCCTTGTTGTTGTTGTTGTTGTTAATTGCGAAGTCGTGTCCGACCCATCGCGACCCCATGGACAACGTTCCTCCAGGTCTTCCTGTCCTCTACCATCTTCTGGAGTCCATTGAAATTCACACCTACTGCTTCAGTGACTCCATCCAGCCATCTCATTCTCTGTCGTCCCCTTCTTCTATTGCCCTCAATCTTTCCCAACATTAGGCTCTTCTCCAGTGAATCCTTCCTTCTCATTAGGTGGCCAAAGTACTTGAGTTTCAACTTCAGGATCTGGCCTTCTAAGGAGCAGTCGGGGTTGATCTCTTCTAGGACTGACCGGTTTGAACGCCTTGCAGTCCAAGGGACTCGCAGGAGTCTTCTCCAGCACCATATTTCAAAGGCCTCAATTCTTTTGCGCTCAGCCTTTCTTATGGTCCAACTTTCACAGCCATACATTGCAACTGGGAAAACCATGGCCTGGACTAAACGCACTTTTGTTGGCAGGGTGATGTCTCTGCTTTTTAGAATGCTGCCTAGATTTGCCATAGCTTTCCTCCCCAGGAGCAAGCGTCTTTTAATTTCTTGGCTGAAGTCCCCATCTGAGGTGATCTTGGAGCCCAGGAAAATAAAATCTGTCACTACCTCCATTTCTTCCCCATCTATTTGCCAGGAATTGAGAGGGCCGGATGCCATGATTTTGGTTTTCTTAATGTGGGTTCCTACTCCTCCATATTAAGATTCTTCATCTAGAGGTAGAAGGAAGGGGGAAGTGAAGAGATGAGAGGGGGACACGGTCTGGGGGGAAATGGGTGAGCAATGTCGGAATTTGTGTGTTGTATTTTAACTTCTTATGTATCTGAATTTTTTTTCTTATGATTGTAATGAAAATAAAATAATAAAAATTAAAAAAAAAAGATTCTTCATCTATACACAATTTTAAAGTATGATTATCTTAGATGAAATTTTAGGAAAATTATTGTAATCAATTTATTAAACTTTTATTCTGTTAGATTTATTAAATTAGAATGAAACTGTGATGAAGAAAGAAACTTCTGTCCACTGGGATCTGGTCAGGTTTCTTCTGGACTGCATAAAACTGTAAAACTGCTCACTTTTGAAAGTTCTCCAAAACCATCTTCCAGTAAAGATATAATGGAGAAAATAATTAGAAATTAGAGCTCTCAACCTTATAGGAGAGTTTCTTTGTTTATTTGTTCAACTCATATGTCTGCAACACTGATGAAATAAGACTAAAACTTACTACCTTGTTTTGTGAACTCTAGCGAGGTGAGATGGAAGGGAGGTCATGAGAACGTGTCCCTCTAAAAGGGCATCTTTTAGTGTCCTAAGTCAGAAGGAGATATTTCCAAGGTCCAGCTAGATATCCATAAAAGGTGCTTTGTGTTGAAGAACTGCAGTTAGGTGATACCGACTAGCATAGAAAAAAAGTTGAAGCCCTATTGCTCTTTCCCAGTGGGGTGAAAGAGAAACATGGATAACTTTTGAAAAGTCTGGGCTGCTTAAAAACATAACAGACTATGAACCTTTCAGGGGACAATTTCCCCAACCAGGACAAGATGAAGCTTGTTTATCATTGGGATAAAGAGTTCCTCCATCCATCATGATTTTTGTTGTTGTTAATTGTGAAGTCGTGTCCAACCCATCGTGACCCCATGGACAACATTCCTCCAGGTCTTCCTGTCCTCTACCATCTTCTGGAGTCCATTTAAGTTCACACCTACTGCTTCAGTGACTCCATCCAGCCACCTCATTCTCTGTCGTCCCCTTCTTCTATTGCCCTCAATCTTTCCCAGCATTAGGCCCTTCTCCAGTGAGTCCTTCCTTCTCATTATGTGGCCAAAGTATTTGAGTTTCAACTTCAGGATCTGGCCTTCTAAAGAGCAGTCAGGGTTGATCTCTTCTAAGACTGACCGGTTTGATCGCCTTGCAGTCCAGGGGACTCACAGGAGTCTTCTCCAGCACCATAGTTCAAAGGCCTCAATTCTTTGGCGCTCAGCCTTTCTTATGGTCCAACTTTCACAGCCATACATTGCCACTGGGAAAACCATGGCCTGGACTATACGCACTTTTGTTGGCAGGGTGATGTCTCTGCTTTTTAGTATGCTGTCTAGATTTGCCATAGCTTTCCTCCCCAGGAACAAGCGTCTTTTAATTTCTTGGCTGCAGTCCCCATCTGAGGTGATCTTGGAGCCCAGAAAAATAAAATCTGTTACTACCTCCATTTCTTCCCCATCTATTTGCCAGGAAATGAGAGGGCTGGATGCCATGATAAAATCATGATTTAATTTCATCCAATTCTGTCCAAACCTGAATTCAGGCACCAGTGAACAGAACTCTTTCTTTTCTGTTTAAGGAAAAAGAACAAGGTAATCTGAGGCTATTGGCAACACAAACCCCAGCTCTTGGGGAGTGTCTCACCAGTTTGATGGAGATACTAGATTGTAGAGGGGACACAAAAAGCCCATGGTCCACTCCCTAAAGAAGAATCATCCAACTTCCAATGTTGGACATGGCTGAATGGTCTTCCATATGATAGTATCTGAAGAGCATCATTTTGAATGGTATTGAAGCCTCCCAAGCAGTCTAAGAAAATATATTCAATTCTCAATGAAAGTCACCCATCATGGTGAGTAGGCTTAGCCCATTTGAAATGGGTCCTAAATATTGGAAAAAAGAGAAAACAATGTTCTCCCACCTTGTTGAGCTACTTTAGACATAACAGAGCATTTTGATTGATAGTAAGTCTCTGTCTTTCAAAACTCCCCAGTTGCCCTTGAATGGGGTCCTTCTTGGAGAAAATTAGCAAGCTCACAATAGCTAGATCCCCTGTTACATCTCCATTTTGGTCCAAGTACAGTTTAAAATGGGAGATATTCCAAAACTCATTCTTCTTCAGAAATGGATGAAACTAGAAGAGAAAAATCTAGGAATTTTAAAAGCAGATACCCAGTTTCTTATTCGGCACAGTGTTTTCACACTTGAATCTTTCTTCTACATTATTCTAACCTCCAAATATGCCTAATTAGAAAAATAAGTATTAGCACAATCTTAAAAGCAGATGAAAATGAATCAGCAAAATTTGCATCTGTAAATGTCTCGGGAAATGAATGTTATGTTTGGGGAGACACCAGCTCAAGTACTAAGACTCTTTCAGTCACCACTCTTATTGAAGACATTCCATAAAACCTGAGACAGGGTTTAGATAATGGCAAGGAAGAGATGAAAGGAGATGATCTTAGCCTTGAAGAAAGGAGAAGAGCCATATTGTACTATGGGAGTTGAAAGCAATGAATCTAGGAGCACCTTTTCCAAACAACACAATTTTTTAATTGGAGAAGTGAGGATACAGTACTGTTCTAATAACTGAAAGATGTCACACAGAAACTCAAGATCTTTTCATTGTTTTTTTTTTCCAGAATGTGGGACACAGTTGCAAGAGAAAACATTCTAACTTGAATAAGAGGAAACACTGTGAAAGGAGGAGCTGAGCCCGTGAACCAGAAAAGTTGAGTGATTATCATAATGCAAAGAGCCGAGGTGGCGCAGCAGTTAGGGTGCAGTACTGCAGGCCACTTTAGCTGACTGTGTTCAGCAGGTCAGCGGTTCAGATCTCACCGGCTCAAGGTTGACTCAGCCTTCCATCCTTCCGGGGTAGGTAAAATGAGGACCCAGATTGTTGGGGGCAATGTAAATATATATATACATTGCTTACTGGTGTACACCGCTTAGAGAGTGCTTGTACTTAAAGCGGTATATAAGTCTCATAAACAAATAAATAAAGACCAAACAGACATCAGTCAAAAAAGCTTTAACTGGGATTCTTGCAAAGAGTTGGGCTTGAGCTAGATACTCCCAGGGTCTCCTTCAAATTTATAAAGGTAAAATTCTACAATGTTAATCACAAACCCCCATATACAGGAATTTATTTTAAATGCATGCATCTCTTTTAAATTAGCAGCTTTAATCAAAATATATGTGTCATGGTATAGTGCTCTTTGGAACATTATGCCCCAAATGATTGGATTGGCCAAACATGTTGGCCTTTTGAAGCATAACTAGGTTGAGATGGTTCCCATACTTCCCTTTTGGATTCCTTCTCCAAAGGAACTAAGTTTCATGGGTCCTTGTTAGGAACCCGTACCTGCCATGGCTGCAGTCTTGGAGCCCCCAAACTCTCTTTTTCCTCCTTCCTTCTTCTCCTGGATCTGGAAGAATATGCAGCATTCAAGGCATGTGCCAGAGTCATAATGATACTGTATATGTAGTGGTTATTTCGGATGTGAATCCTATTCCTTCCCTGTTTAGACTTTAATGGCTCTTTTTGGGTACATCTTGTCTGGTCTTTGACAGAAAAGGCATGCTTGAAAATGAACAGGAAAAAGACTGAACCTCAAACTGGGGATTTACAAAAATAAATTGTTCAAAGGCATCATCTTTTGGTCTTTCTTTTGCCCAGAAAGCAAAGGTCCAAATACTATGCACATATTTGAGAAGTCTATGCCTTTTCAATGAATATGTTCTCAAGAGTGTTACGATCCAGACTTTTCCTTGGATGGCTCCTGGCAAACGCAGAAGTATTAAATGGAAAGGAAGAATTCTATCCATAAGGGAATCATATCCTATGAAGCGAACAAAGGTATTGACTTGTCTCCACTTGGAGATTGCATCCTTGAGAGGTGCTGTATTTCCAGTCATTGACAATCGTTGTGATAGAACAACACAAATTCCATTCCTGTCAAGCACAGGAGTAAATATCTTCATGAAATTCTCCCCATTCTCTGTGTCTGAAGCAAAGAGACCATCTGAAATGCAGGAGCAATTGGATAATTCCAGGATAGTGTATCCCTTCTTTAGGGCGCATCCAGTGGAAAAAAGGAAATTTTATCATTCAGAGCTTCTGAAGGGGCATAACTAATCTGAAAACAACAACAAAGAATGCTGAGTTAGATGTGGAGTCCTATATGCACTTTCAATAAATCCTACTTTGTTCTGGTGAACAAATTAGAATAGTTTATTGCTGATTGACCATTAGGCTACATTAAGATACCAGAATCAGAAAATTATGAGAGTAGGATAAGAGTCTTCTTAGCAGCCTATGCAGTCCAAATTGCAAGCATGATAATAATATATTGTCTGTTTACAACAAGGTATTACAATAGGAATTTATAGCCTTAGACTTCTGAACTTCAGGTTTGTTCATTAGTCCAGATAGTCTACAATAAATAACAGCAGTTTAAGTAGGCACACAAATCTCACCCCTTGGTAAGTGTCCTACTATTCATGGCTATATTGAGTGCTTGTAGAAAGGCTTTGTTCATGACCGTCTGAACTGCATTTCAAGGGCAGTCAATTTCCTCTGTAATAATTCTCTTTCTATTGTGTCAAATGCTGCACTAAGGTCTATTAAGGCAGCAAACTGTTGTTACCTCTGATTGACATATTTTGTAATTAGATGGTTCAAGGCAAAGTCAACAGTGAATCAACTCTGTCTAAAACCTACTTGTTCTTTTGCAAGAATGCAACTTGTCATCCACCCACTCTCAACTCTACTCAAGAGGACTTTCACATTTAGGTTAGCAACGATATGTATCAGACCAAGGGCCAATTATTGCAATCTTCTACCCAATTGAATACATTGGGTATTATTTATATGTGTAAATGAACTTGCCAATAGAGGAACCCACAAATTGGGATTTATTTATTTATTTATTTTGAATAGTTCATCTGGTAGAATGTCGTCTCTAGGGGCTCTATTGCTCTTCAACCCTTTTCTGATAAATTTCATCATGAATTACATTATAGTAAAAATGGTTAGCATCTTGGCTAATACGCCTGTAATTTTCTTAATAAAATAGTTAATTAATAACAATGGTCACTATGAATCCATAAGACATATACTTTATGTTTTATCAACAGTAGGTAAGATAGTCCATTGGGACTCTTGTCATGAAATTGGGATTTGTTCACATTGAAAATATTTGGCTGATGTTCAGATATATGTTGAGGTGTAATAGTAATAGTAGTAAAGTTGGAAGGGACCTTAGAGGTCATCTAGTCCAACCCCCTGCTCAAGCAGGAAACCCTACACCATTTTTGACAAATGGCTGTCCAGTCTCTTCTTAAAAACTTCCAGTGTTGGAGCATTTACTGCTTCTGGAGGCTGGTCGTTCCACTGGTTCATTGTTCTCACTGTCAGGAAGTTTCTTCCTAAAAACAAAGTCAGGTTTACCTGCCAAGTGTGTTTTTCAAAGAGGAGCTTGCAAAAGAGTCATCTAAAGTTGGTCCAAGGTCAACATTGGTCCAAGATCAAAGTATCAGCCAATCCAACCATCTAAGGTTCAAGAGTGAAATTCATACACAAGGATTACCCTTGAGTTAAATGTTATTTCCACCAAAGATAAGAGAGGGAATCCCGTCTCTTATATGGCCAGTCACCCCTCGGAATGTGGCTGCAGCCAACTGCCACTGATTGGAATCTTGACTGTGTTGCTAGGCAACTAACCTAACAAAATCTCCCTTCTGCTCTTTCTCCTGGGCCATGATAGGTCAACACCTCAAGAACCAAAATAATCAACAAAGAGGACAAAGGACAACCTTGTCGTATCCCCTTCTGGATCTCACATGGCTTAGTTAGATCACCATAAACCATAATTTGAGTCTTCTGAAACATATATAACAACTTAATTTCTTAATTATTTTTATAATATCTTTAATATCTTTCAGGACTTTAAATTCAATTTTCTTTCTTTATTTATTTATTCATATTTTTTAATCACCAAAGGGGCCCAAACTCCACTAACCATATCCCCCCCCCAAAAAAAGAGGGACCACCAAGTTCTCCTGAAGAGTTTTCTGAGCGGATGTGACAAGAAATAAACATCACAGCTCTATGTTTATTTAGTAAAGTAAAAATAAACTTCAAAATATAAAGTTTCTCAGTGTTTTACACAAATATGAAAGGAAAACCAAGAGACCATCAAGAAAAAAAAATCTATCCACTCTATAACTTTCCCTCTATTAACCAAATGGTACAGTCCACACTCTGGCATTTTCCTTTTAATCAACTCTCATTCAAAAGTTGTTATTTCTAGAAAAGATGGGAAATAAATTTTCATTTCATCACAAGAAATTTTAAAATCAGTTCCAGTTAGGATTCATATATGGAGATCTAATAGAAAAGAAAACCCCAAACAGGTCCTACTCTTAACATTAGACAGGGTTCAAGAGTAATGATGACTTAATTGGCATTAGTAGACAGGCAGAACTAGAGTTAACTGCCACCAACCTAGCATGTCACTAAACTCTATAGCTCTGGCTGATGTTGCTCACTGGAGACAAAATACCACATTGAAGGATAGCAAAAGGCATTATCTGGGTGTTGAACTATCTTCCTCTAGCATCACTTTCTGGACATGTACTGACAGGAAGGACCACAACCACTACAAACAGTACCTCAAGGGATGGATTTGTGATTTTCCCCTAAGATGCTTTTCTACACCTGTCCCTTTATACATGGAGCTTTGGAAGAAGTTCAGGATCCCAAGAGGAAAAGTTGTTTCCCATTGTAATTTTCACAATTATGGTCTTTGAGAGCTCTTCTGCTACTTCTTGGCTTTGATATAAACATCAGACTGAAGAACCATGAAAGGGATCTTGCATCAGAAAAGAATAAATGCCTACGGTCATATTCTGTGGGGCACAAGTGAAGGGACAGGCGGGGCTCTGTTTTTGGATATCTCTTTCTCTCCTTTTTAGGTGAAGCTCAGTTTGTCTCTGTCTGAATCAGGAAAGCCACTGGCATTTCCATCTCATGAGGCTGCTTTGAATTCTCCTAACTCTTCTTGCTGTTCTTGTTTAGGAACAGGGGATTGATTCAGCCTCATGAATTCTCCGCTTCTGCTTCTTCTGCTGATGTCCCAGCCAGTCTCTGGGAAGCTTAGAATGAAGTGCCCACTGAATTTGGAGGATGGAAAAAGACCATGGAGCTATTACAAGCCAGGAGACCATCTCATTACTATGATCACCACTGCAACAAAAATATTGCATACAACAACATTGCCTTTCAACAGAGCTCCTTCTATTCAGTCAAGCCTGTAAGTCACTCAGTGTGGTAGAAGTGCATTCCCTCTATTTGCAGTTCTAACACTCTCTGTCTCCCCCCCTTATTTCACTTATTTTTATATGCCTAATTTTGATTTCCATGGCTTCTCTCATTTGTCATATTTTGTGGAAGAGACTTAAATATAAAGGTGGGGGGCAAAATAACCCTGAAATGGGGAGGGGGGCAAAATAACCCTGAAAGGAGTCCAGATTATATAACTTTCCCAGGTCAATCCTGTGTTAGCACTTGAATACTTTTAATTTAAAGTAATGGATTGCTGCCGCCAATACCCTGCGTATTTTACACACACACACACACACACACACACACACAGAGTCTTTTGCTATTATGATGGTTCTACTTTAATGACGTAGAATCCTAGTCACTAGGCAGATAAAAATAATGGTGTGTCAATGCTGCTAACATTGGGTGTTATTGCTTTGACAACAGATGGAAATGCATTCATTTTTTCTTTTTCGCTTTTAGAGCTGATTGATGCTGGGAGGGGTGATGTGGATGAGAGTCCAGTTAGTCATAACAACAATAACTAAGTTGTAGGAATTCAAGGTTACTGAGCCCAGAGTTGATAATGATTTGGCGGGCTGGAGAGCTGTGGAGAGAGCCTGTGTTTCAAGCTAATTGGGGAATGTGATTTATGACAGTTAGTTGTAGGAAGGAATTGTGCTTTGCTACTTTGTGCCAAAGGGAGGGGAATTCAGTTTTTGGCTACAACTATGTAGTGCCGACATTATGCTTCTTGAATAAAAGATTCTTTAAGGTAAACAATGCCTCAAAGTTCTTTTGAAGAGTTTCATCTGTTGGAACCATGACATTGTGTTTGTGATTCTTAACCACGATGGCAAACCATTTAAATTTCATCTTCCCAACATTCATTAAAAGGAAATGGTGAATGAGTGACTATCATTTGCATTTGATTTGGGGTCAATATTACCCTAAGAATCAAAAGGTTTGTGGAGACAAAGAGGACTAAATTTAAAAAAAGTATTTTGTTACTGCTGTTACTAAAGGTGATGATAACATGAACACTTTTTTAATTAGTAACCCTTCTGATAAATAAACATTTCTACGGTACATTTTTAATGTTCAAGTGGCCAACAAGACTCCTTGGCTTCCACAAAATCTCACACTTGGTTACAACATTCATGACAACTATTTGAACACACTTGGAACTTCAGATGCCTTGCTGGATGTACTCTCAACTGGAGAAGCCAATGTTCCCAACTATAGCTGTGGAAGGAAGGACAACATTTTGGCTCTTGTTGATGCAGCTGCTGATGACATCTCGATTGAGGTGTCAAGATTAGGAGGCACCTACAAAGTCCCTCAGGTTTGTATGTGTGTTTTCTACAGGTAAATTGAGAGGGATGGTAGATGCATGAGTGATAGATCCAACCATATCTTCCCTTTGAAAATTAAGAGCTGCTTGTCACCATGGTTGTTTAAAGTGTCATGGTTAGGGTGTCAAGCAAGAACATCCGATGTTAGTTTCTTCTTTTGGAACCATGACATAGGAATTGGGATCCACAGTGCAGAGGAGGTAAGGATCCAAGCAATCATAACCTCTCATGACATCATCTCCATTGCTTCTTTACATTTGGGAAGGTTAGGAGAGATTCTGTGTACAATCAAAAACTCTTTGGTACAAATGGATGATGCAACAGAGATGGTAAGCTCATGTTTTGTACATAATCTTGACAAAAATAGTTATCCCAGCTTCATGAAAAGAATTCAAATGGATTATCTTACCTAGAACTGATAAAACACATGTCTTATGAATGCGTAGGGACCCCAGCATTAATTAACCATTTTATGTTTTTTAAAAAATCGTGCAAACAATACGCCCACTATTTTTTACCTCAAAAATATTCATGATGAAATTCATCATAAAAGTCTTGAAGAGCAATAGAGCTCCTGGAGAAAACTTTTTACCAGCTGAAATATTTAAAAAATATCCCCATTGGTGAGGTCCTCTATTGACAGGTTCACTTACACGTATAAATAATTCCTACCATTTCCAGTTGGGCATTAGTAGTTTCTACATATTAAAATAGGAATAGAAAGGACTCTGGTAATTACAGGCCCATCCACCTTATAAATATTATAGCTAAAATATGAGGGGAATTCAGAAATAAACCCACATTTGGTTAGCTATAACAGACACTCGCAGATACAGGACTTTTTTTATACACATTAGAAAATAACCACATTACGTTACTTTTTGAGATGATCGCCATTCAAATTGAGGCACTTGTCATAATGTCTTACAAAGTTTGAAATTCCTTAGTAATAGTTGCTCAGTGCCAAGTCAAGGCTATAGGGCGGGTGATGAAAAACATCCCAACGGAACTGCTTCAAACGTTCTTGGGTGTGTCTAGCAGTATGCGGGTGAGCATTATCATGAACCAACACTACCCCGGAAGTGATGCCATAGAAAATCCTGTCAAATGTCAAGATGCCAAAGGACTATTGCTAGTGAAGTTCATGGAGCATGGTTCGACCAACAATTCAGAAGTCTACTTTGAAATGTTACAAAAACTCGGAAGAGCCATCCATAACAAACATGGGGCATGCTGACTTCTGGTGTGGTGTTGGTTCACAATAATGCTTGCCTGCACAATGCTAGATGCACCCAAGAACTTTCCTTCTTATTGATAGGCAATAATACATTCTATATGCTACTGATAAATTATTACTATACTCACAATATGTTTTGTGATGGATGTATAGAGATGAAATTTGAGACTTAAAATATATCAGTACTAGAACAAACCTAATCACATTATCTGAGAAGTATTTTGGAATTGGATAAAAGTACTTCAGCTCTGCACTACAGAGCTGATTTTGGAATTTATACAATATATTTTTTTCCCCTAAAAATAGACATATAATTATTGATGTAAAATTAAAGTTACAGAAACTCATAAAATTCCAAACTTCTATCTTTTAGAATAACAAAACAATTACAGAATTGTACAACTGACAAATTATACTAGGAGTTATGGTCTTCCTGTCTCTTGTACAACAGAAGAATGTACTAGAAAGATTTCTACACAAAGAATATGGATCTTTTTTTATTGGACTGTAGATTAGATGAATGATCTATTGGGATCCTTATATTAAAACAAAATATTTCCTTTGCGGTCAAAATAAATAAAAATACATATAATCTGGCTCTTTATTTGACCAAAACATTTCAGTTGACATCTGCATATGCAGGTCTGATTGCGGTCAGTAATAGGGGTGATACCGAAATATGATTTACATTCTTTTTTCTTACTCTTTTAACTTTATTTTCTTTTTACTATTTTTTTTTTAAATTTTGTATCTTCATATGTCGTAATGAATAATCTCCAGTAAATTATTTGAATATGCTTATTAAACCAAATTGGATCTTTAAAGCTAATTAGAATTATTCTTATACCAAATATAACATAATATTCTTCATTGCTTTTTTAGATGAATTTTGAATTATTTTCAGAGTCGCTACATGATAAAAGTCAATTGCCATTTTACCACTCCTTATTCCCCCAAAAAGGGTTCTTCTACCCAGAAATTGTCAAAGTCCTCTTGCATTTTGGATGGACCTTGATTGGCCTCTTTGCTTCAGACACAGAGAATGGAGAGAATTTCATGAGGACTTTTACTCCATTGCTTGTTAGGAGTGGAATTTGTGCTGTTATAACACAACAAATCTCAACAACTCGACCTATAGCACCCCTCAGAGAAACCCTCTCTAAGTGGAGACAAGTCAATGTCTATGTTCACTACATAGAATATCAAGCCATTTGGGACAGGCTTCTTATTTTCCAATTAATATTTGACAGTTTGTCAGGACGCATTGAAGGGAAAGTCTGGATCACAACAGTCATCGGACTATGGCCAGTGAACATGAGTCTTCTCAAATATGTGAATACTATATGGACCCTTGGCTTGGTAAGGAAAAAAAGGCCAATGATCGATGCCCTCGTACATGGTTTTTTTGTGGAGCATATGCTTGGAGAGCAAATGTTTAGTTGTTCCTTTTCAAAGCACATCTTTTCTGTCAAAGGCCGGAGAAGATGCACTCAGAAGGCACCACTGGAAACACAAAAGAAAAAAAACTTGCATGGGATCAGGAATTTCCACCGTTTTTACAGTGCCACTAAGACTCTGGCTTATGCCTTGAAAGCTGCATATTCCTTAAGATCCAGGAGGAGAAAGAAGGGGGGTACTAACAATTTTAGGGCCTTAAGGCTGCAGCCATGGCAGGTATGAAGTCCCAACAAGGAACTTAGTTCCTTTTGAGAAGGAATCCAAAGGAGAAGGAAGGGAACCATCTCAACCTTCTGGTGCTACAAGAGGCCAACAGGTTTGGCCAATCTAATCACTGAGGGTATTATATTCCAAAGAGAGGGAACTATGACACATATAGTTTAATATGAAGCAAGGGTAAATTTAGAATCAGAATCAAAATGGAGTTGGAAGGGACTTTCGAGGTATTCTAATCCTGTATGTGTAGTTTTACGATTAGCATTGTAGAATTTTATCTTCATAAATTTGAGGAAGCATCTTAGAACAGGGGGTCCTCAACCCCTGGGCCATGGCCCACTATTTGACTATGGCTTATTTGGAACTGGGCCATGTTAGTGGCAGGCCAGCATGCCTGCATGTGCACAGCTCCACTCATGCGAACCACGGGCCAGGGCACATGTTCATGCATGCTAGCCCACCTCTCATGTGGCTTGCTTCCCCTCTCCACCCCAGCTGGGCTGCTAAGCCACAAAAGTTGGGGATTGCTGCCTTATATTACATAGCCCAATTCTTCCTCTCTGCAGAAATTCCAGTTATTATAGAAATTATATTATTACATTGTAATATATTATTACATTATTATATTATATTATTACCAATAATATTAATAGTAGTATCAATGAAAATAAAGTAATATATATATATATATATATATATATATATATATATATATTGTCCAAATAATAATGATCACCAAGAGAATATCTATAAAAATAGAAATTTAATCCACCGAGCTTTCGTCAAATACACTTGACATCGTCAGGGTTAAAAGGCAAACGACGAGGGGAGTCTTATATACAGTTGTTTAATGCCTGTTTCCGGCTCCTGGAGCGCGTCATAGGCCCCAGCTGATCGGGCTGAGTCCTAAGTATACGCCCCCCATCAGCACCTATCTCAGTTCCATTGCTGGTTTGAGTTCGATTGTGTGTTGCTTCGTTAGCTGTTACCGGGTTGGGAGCCCAGGTCCTTTTTCCTTTCCTGTTCGTAACCCCTCCACCATCCCAGACATAACTTCCCTTAATGGGCGGGGGTAGACAGTTATCTGCACTGCCTTCAATATCTCTGCATGCCCCAAGGCTGCTTTGATCCTGTTTTCCTCTCTCCCGGGATTGTAACATAAGCTCATAGTCTCCACCCATACTATTCCTCCTCCCCTCCTTCTTCCCGTAGATTCTCCTGAGCGGTCTGCTGTTCGTTTCCACGCTCTCTCTCTTGCGCGTAGTCGCGATGTTTCTTGCCGTTGTTCCGTTGTTAGTGCTTCGTTGTACCGTCCATTGTTGGAGAGCACTATTGCCGTTTATCCCCAATTCTCTGCTCCCACTCCGTATAGTGCTCTTCCCCTTTGGATGTAATCGCTGTTTTGTCTCGCAACCTGGTGTTGGGAGTACCCGAGGGGGATGCATTCTTCTACTCGACTGTGACCGGGTTGTCATGGTGTGTGTGGTAATATCCTCAATGGGGGATTCGTCCTCGGTCTCGTCGTCTTGGTTGAACTTAGTTGTATTTCGTTTTTCCTTCGGTTCATCGGGCTCCACTCCATCTCCATTCCATCCCACTGATGATCCGTTCTCTACGGGTCGTGGCGCACTCAGCCGCAGTCGCTTGCTGGAATCAGTCTGTTGTTGATCCGTGAGGGGGGAGCTGTCAATGGAGACTCCATTGCTGTAGTTACGTAGGGAGGAGGCCCGGACAGCTTTTTGATTGGGTCCCCTCCCCACATTAGTACAGTTGCCGGCACTCCATATTTTTAGAGCTTGATGCGCTGCGCATAGATCTACACGTCGATTGATGGATTCTGTTCCTGAGAACCATGCCTCTTTCAATAGGCGACCTCTTTTTGTCATATCATTGGCCAGGATTTGTGCGTTCTCAAAATCGAAGCGATGATCGTATTCCGCTACGTGGGCCCAAATCTGCGAATGTTGCTCGCCTCGTTTAATGGCCAGCTTGTGCTCGTGTAAACGAGTCTTAAGTCTTTTTGAGGTCTCGCCTATATAATGGCTCTGGCAGTCTGTGCAGTTGATTCTATATACTACAGCTGACCTCTCGACGGTAGGGAGCTGGTCCTTGGGGCGCATCACTTTGGCTCGTAGTGTCTGGGTAGGTTTGTGAGCTACCTGTATGTTGTGGGGTGCCAGGAGCCTGGCAGTGGCTTCTGACACATTGCTGATGTATGGTAGCGACACCCGTACGGTTCGTGTCTCAGGTTCTTCTCTTTGTTGTCCATTTCGAGGTCCTGGTGCCATGCTGTGTCGCTTAATAAATCTTGGGGGGTACCCATTCATCCGGCATATGCGGAACAGATGTTTTCTTTCTTCTACCTTAGACTCCATAGTGCTACAGTGCGATTGCACCCGTTTAAACAGGGTCTTGATGCAGCTGGCCTTATGGGAGGCCGGATGGTTGCTATAGAAATGGAGGATTCGATCCGTATGAGTGGGCTTCCAATAGACCCTGGTGTTCAAGGTTCCATCTGGGGAACGTTGGACTAATACGTCCAAGAAGGCTATCGAGCCCCGGATCTCCTCCTCCATCGTAAATTTAATGTCCGGATATATTGAATTTAATACTCCCATAAAGCCAGCCAGGTGACAACGTTTGACGACAGCAAAAGTGTCGTCAACATACCGTGCCCAGAATTTGGGCTGTTGACGGGTCATGGCCTCATGTTCCAGTTGTTGTAGAACCGCTTCCGCCACCACGCTGGATATTGGGGAGCCCATCGGTGTGCCCTTGACCTGCTCGTATGTATTGTCTTGAAAGGAGAAGTAAGTTGTAAGGCATAGCTCAATGAGTTGCGCTAGATCTCCCGGTTGCAGAGAGTCTCGGTGTCCAGTTTTTCCTAATTTTTCTAATCTGTCCCTTAGGACTCTCAGGGCCAGGTCTTGAGGGATGGAGGTGAAGAGTGAGGTGACGTCGAAAGAGACCATCACCTCATCCTCCTCCACCCTAAGGGTCCTGATCCTCTCCAGGAACTCCTCCGCGGATCTAACTGTAGTAGGGCTGCCATCGACCAGGTAGGATATGCGATCACTAAGCCACTTCGCCAACCCCGAAATGGGAGTACCCCTAAACGATACGATGGGGCGAAGTGGAATATCCTCCTTATGGATCTTTGGCAGCCCATAAAACCTCGGGAGCGCCGAGTCATTGGGCCGTATTCTCCTTAAAGTATCTTCATCAAGTTTCTTTGACCGTTTAAAACCGTCAAGTAACTTATTGATTTTGTTTTTCAAGGTCACCATGGGGTCTTTCTTGATAATTCTGTAAGCAGTCCTGTCACTTAGTAACTGCAATGCTTTGGTCACATAGAGTGTCCTGTCCATCACCACTGTGGCCCTCCCCTTGTCAGCGGGGAGTATCACGATGGTGGCGTCCTTCTTGAGATGCTCCAGGGCCTCTATTTCATCCCTAGTTAACACTTGGTGGTGCCTATGGCGCATAAGCAGCCCCGTGACCTGCTGCCTAATTAAGTTCTATAGCAACCATCCGGCCTCCCATAAGGCCAGCTGCATCAAGACCCTGTTTAAACGGGTGCAATCGCACTGTAGCACTATGGAGTCTAAGGTAGAAGAAAGAAAACATCTGTTCCGCATATGCCGGATGAATGGGTACCCCCCAAGATTTATTAAGCGACACAGCATGGCACCAGGACCTCGAAATGGACAACAAAGAGAAGAACCTGAGACACGAACCGTACGGGTGTCGCTACCATACATCAGCAATGTGTCAGAAGCCACTGCCAGGCTCCTGGCACCCCACAACATACAGGTAGCTCACAAACCTACCCAGACACTACGAGCCAAAGTGATGCGCCCCAAGGACCAGCTCCCTACCGTCGAGAGGTCAGCTGTAGTATATAGAATCAACTGCACAGACTGCCAGAGCCATTATATAGGCGAGACCTCAAAAAGACTTAAGACTCGTTTACACGAGCACAAGCTGGCCATTAAACGAGGCGAGCAACATTCGCAGATTTGGGCCCACGTAGCGGAATACGATCATCGCTTCGATTTTGAGAACGCACAAATCCTGGCCAATGATATGACAAAAAGAGGTCGCCTATTGAAAGAGGCATGGTTCTCAGGAACAGAATCCATCAATCGACGTGTAGATCTATGCGCAGCGCATCAAGCTCTAAAAATATGGAGTGCCGGCAACTGTACTAATGTGGGGAGGGGACCCAATCAAAAAGCTGTCCGGGCCTCCTCCCTACGTAACTACAGCAATGGAGTCTCCATTGACAGCTCCCCCCTCACGGATCAACAACAGACTGATTCCAGCAAGCGACTGCGGCTGAGTGCGCCACGACCCGTAGAGAACGGATCATCAGTGGGATGGAATGGAGATGGAGTGGAGCCCGATGAACCGAAGGAAAAACGAAATACAACTAAGTTCAACCAAGACGACGAGACCGAGGACGAATCCCCCATTGAGGATATTACCACACACACCATGACAACCCGGTCACAGTCGAGTAGAAGAATGCATCCCCCTCGGGTACTCCCAACACCAGGTTGCGAGACAAAACAGCGATTACATCCAAAGGGGAAGAGCACTATACGGAGTGGGAGCAGAGAATTGGGGATAAACGGCAATAGTGCTCTCCAACAATGGACGGTACAACGAAGCACTAACAACGGAACAACGGCAAGAAACATCGCGACTACGCGCAAGAGAGAGAGCGTGGAAACGAACAGCAGACCGCTCAGGAGAATCTACGGGAAGAAGGAGGGGAGGAGGAAGAGTATGGGTGGAGACTATGAGCTTATGTTACAATCCCGGGAGATAGGAAAACAGGATCAAAGCAGCCTTGGGGCATGCAGAGATATTGAAGGCAGTGCAGATAACTGTCTACCCCCGCCCATTAAGGGAAGTTATGTCTGGGATGGTGGAGGGGTTACGAACAGGAAAGGAAAAAGGACCTGGGCTCCCAACCCGGTAACAGCTAACGAAGCAACACACAATCGAACTCAAACCAGCAATGGAACTGAGATAGGTGCTGATGGGGGGCGTATACTTAGGACTCAGCCCGATCAGCTGGGGCCTATGACGCGCTCCAGGAGCCGGAAACAGGCATTAAACAACTGTATATAAGACTCCCCTCGTCGTTTGCCTTTTAACCCTGACGATGTCAAGTGTATTTGACGAAAGCTCGGTGGATTAAATTTCTATTTTTATAGATATTCTCTTGGTGATCATTATTATTTGGACAATATGAATATTCCCAAGAGTCGCATTTTTGTTTTTATTTCTAAATATATATATATATATATATATATATATATATATATATATATATATATATATATATATATAGAGAGAGAGAGGAGAGAGAGAGAGAGAGAGAGAGAGAGAGAGAGAGAGAGAGAGAGAGAGAGAGCCATCCACAAGCAGCAGTCGCCAACTGCGACATCATTGTACATTTTTAGGTTGCTAACAAAGAATAAAGAGAGAACTGGTATAGCTATTTCGAGTTCCATTAACTCTCTTCAGCCAGACTTACTCTTCTGAGATTCGAAGGATATGTTTTCATGATCTCACCTCTACCTCATATCATTACAGTGCTCCCTTTAAGTCTTATTTCAAGAGCATGTCGGCATGTCAGGATTGTTAACACTACCATATTTTCTTTTGGAATTTTTTTGTTTTTCTTCTTAGTCTCTGCCCCAGTCCAAATGTGCAGAAAATTGTCATCCTGGATTTGTCAAGCAGGCTCAAGAAGGAGAGCCAGTTTGCTGCTATGACTGCATTCCTTGTCCAGAGAGGACCATCTCCACTCAAGAAGGTGAGTGACACCAAAAAAAAAGGGGGGGGGACAGGCCTCATGGAAGTGGATTCACCCAGATCCTTTTCATGAAAGTGAAAGTTAAAAGACAGTTAATTGAAGCACAAAAGTTTTCAATTGTTTTTCAAAATGCAAAATGTATGATATAATAGTAATAATAATAATAATAATAATAATAATAATAATAATAATAATAATAATAATAATAATAATAATAATAATAATAATTGCTCTGGGACTTCAGAATTCAAACAGACAAGCACCTGCAACATAACACCCCAGACTTAACAATTGTCGATAAGAAAGACAAAAAAGTCTGGATAGTGGACGTGGCAGTGCCTGGAGACAGCAGAATAGAAGAGAAAGAACTGGAGAAGATAACAAAATACAAAGACCTACAAATAGAACTAGAAAGACTGTGGCAAAAGCAAGCAAGGGTAGTACCAATAGTCATAGGCTCCTTGGGTGCAATCCCAAAACAACTGGAGCACCACTTGAACACCATTGGCATTGACAAATTCGCTATTAGTCAATTGCAAAAGGCGGCCTTATTAGGAACTGCTTCCATCCTGCGACGATATCTGTAATACCATCAAACATCCACATCTGCCTATCCCAGGTCCTGGGTAAGGACTCGATAGGTAGACAAAATGCCAAATCCAGTCTGAACATCTGGCTGACTGTGCGATGATCGATAATAATAATAATAATAATAATAATAATAATAATAATAATAATAATAATTGGAAGGGACCTTGAAGGTCATCTAGTCCAACCTCCTGCTCAGGCAGGAAACCCTATACCATTTCAGACAAATGGCTGTCCAGTCTCTTCTTAAAAACTTGGAGCATTCACAGCTTCTGGAGGCAGGTTGTCCCACTGGTTAATTGTTCTATTTGTCAAAAAAAATACCCTTAGTTCTAGGTTGCTTCTCTCTTTGGTTAGTTTCTATCCATTGCTTCTTGTCCTGCCTTCAGGTGCTTTGGAGAATAGCTTGACTCCCTCTTGTTTGTGGCAGCCCCCTGAGATATTGAAACACTGCTATCATGTCCCCCCTCGTCCTTCTCTTCCTTAGACTAGACATACCCAATTCCAGCAACCATCCCTTAGCCTCCAGTCCCCTAATCATCTTTGTTGCTCTTCTCTGCACTCTTTCATCTTCTTCTTCTTCTTGTGCCATATCCGTAATCGGATGTTGGCGATCATGTTGATGATCCTGTTTTTATCAGCAGCCACATGAAAAAGTGCTGCTGAGTTTTGTCCCTTAGATTTTGAAGCCACAATGTTCTTCTTCTGCCTGGACCTCGTTTGCCTTCAATCTTTCCCTGGAGGATTAAATGGAGTATGCCGTATTTTTCTGGGTGTCTCATCACATGTCTGAAATATTCTAATTTTCATTTTTTAATTGTTTTGATGATTTCCCTTGGCTTCCCAGGTGGCTTATCACCTCCTCATTTCTGATCTTGTCAACCCAGCTTATACATAACAGCCGCCTGTAAATCCACATTTCAAATGCTTCTAGTCTCTTCAGGTGGCCTTCTGTCAGAGATCAATTCTCTACTCCATGGAGTAGGATAGAAAAAATATAGCATCTGACAAGCCTGGTTTTCAGACTTAGGCTTATGTCGTGACTGCAGAAGACCTTTTTCATTTTAAAAAATGCTGTTCGAGCTTTCTCTAACCTTGTCTTTACTTCAGCGGTCATGTCCCAGCTTTCATATAAATTAGAACCGAGATGCGTGATCCTTTCAACTTTTTCTAGTGGTATTTCTTCTGAATTTATTGGTGGTAAATTAACAGGTTGTTTGCTGATGACCATGATCTTGGTTTTTGAGGTGTTAAGTTTCAAGCCATATTTTTCAGATATTTCTGTGACTCTGTTGATGAGGAGCTGAAGGTCTTCATGCTTACTGGCAAGCAGAACTGTATCATCAGCATATCTTAAGTTGTTGATCCAAACACCCTTTCATTAGAAATATAGCTCTTTTTTTTAGAAAATTGTATTTTTATGTTCTTTCTATTGAGATGTTAAGAAATGCATCTTGGAAAACCAGGCATCAGTTATTGTCCCAATTAAAATGTAAAAGGACAGAATATTAAAGAAATGCTATTTTTTGTTTTTCTCAGATACAGAAAAATGTATCAAATGTCCAGATAATAAATATCCAAATGAGGAAAGAATCCAGTGTATCCCTAAAGGTATAACCTTCCTCTTTTATAAAGAACATCTGGGCATCATCTTGGTCTGTTTTGCCCTACTCTTCTTCCTAAGCACAAGCCTTGTTTTAATCATTTTCATTAAATATCGAGAAACTCCTATTGTCAAAGCCAACAACCGGGACCTCTCTTACATCCTCCTGGTCTCCCTACTGCTTTGCTTCTTGTCTCCTCTTCTCTTTATTGGCCAACCAAGGAAAGCCACATGTCTTCTCCAACAAACAGTTTTCAGCATCATCTTTTCAGTTGCCATTTCTTCTCTCTTGGCCAAAACAATTACGGTAGTGTTGGCTTTCCTGGCCACAAAACCAGGAAACAGAGTGAAGAGATGGTTGGGGAAGAGCTTGGCCAACTCCATCATCCTTTCTTGTTCTGCTGTTCAAGTTGTCATCTGTTCCATATGGCTGGGAGTTTCTCCCCCATTCGCTGATTCTGACTTCCACTCCCAGCCTGGAGTGATCATCCAGCAATGCAATGAAAACTCCGTTGTCATGTTCTACATCACCCTCAGTTACCTGGGTTTCCTGGCTGCCATTTGCTTCACAGTGGCTTTCCTAGCCAGGAATCTCCCTGGAGCCTTCAATGAAGCCAAGCTGATCACCTTCAGCATGCTGGTCTTTTGCAGTGTCTGGGTGACTTTTGTGCCCACCTACCTGAGCACCAAAGGGAAATACATGGTAACTGTTCAGGTCTTCTCCATCCTGACCTCCAGTGCTGGGCTGCTGGGCTGCATCTTCATCCCCAAGTGCTACATTATCATTCTGAGGCCAGACTTGAATACAAAGGAGCAGCTTACGACCAAAAGAAATGCAATAATATGAGACAGAGGAATTTCCAACAAGTCAATCCTAGAAAATAGTCCAAGCAGGGCAACATTTTTGCTTGAAATAATTTGAGAGTTAGTGGTACAATAGTTCTCCTTCCTTATACTCCAGAATTACAAGATGGCTACTGAGCTCTTTTGAGCAGTCAAGGTATCATATCTATCCTGTGCCCTTAGATGAGCTCAGAAATTCCATCACCAAGATATTTTAAACATAACATTTGTGCAATGGGAATCTTGTTTATATGCCAGAAATAACTGTATTTTTTCAGGGGGTAATAAAAATGCCATTATTTTTGTTAAATTGTAGTTCTTTGCAATATTGGACTCAAAATCTCAATATCATCAGCATAAGGAGAAAAAAGAAACACCTCCAGACATATTAGGATAAGTATAATCTAGATTATCTAACTGGTTAACTAAATTATTATGCAGAATTTAAACAAGATAGGAGCTAAAATACAACTCAAAAGATTTCCAGAAAAGAATTCCTACAGAATGGCATGATGGACTATTCCATGGATATGATGTAAGGAAGATGGCTGAGATTGAGCATAAACACCTAGTTAGAATTTGGGGTAATTCATACATCTTCTGCTTGTAGACATTCCAGAGGTACTTGGGTATTATTTTGACATGAAAATGGATCTTGGAAGTTTGCAAGAAAATCCTATTCAGAAAGGAAGTCATCATAAAAGAATCATAATTATTTTCAGAAGTAGCAGAAATATGGCTGTATCTTTCTTAAATGGCTGTATCATGGCTGTATCTTCCTGACTTTGAAGAAATTCTCTACCTTCCTCATCTCCTTTTTAGATCTGGATTAATATGCAGCATTTAAGTCCTGTGCCACAATCCACACCATGAGATCTTTTCAATCTCCTCCTCTTCCCCCATGGCTGTCTTGTTCAGCCTTCTACTTAGAACTGATGTTTCAAATAAGAAAATGAAAATGCTGTATCTGCAAATGGTAGAATAAAGGAGTTAAGGGCCTGAATGGATTTTGTTCTTTCAAGGCAGAGCTGACCTGAAAAGGAATGAAATAATTATTTTTATAGTTTGCAATAGAATAATCAGCTTTGTTTCAGAGCAAAAGGAAAGTTGGTGGTTGTTATGAAGAAGTAAGTGATTTCTCCTCAGGCAGATAGAAATGTGGGCACTGGGAATGCTTATCTGCTCATCCTGCTCTATCATTGCATATCTTCTTACTGGCTCCTACAGATTGGTCAGTAGGCTACAGAACATTATGGTCATACCTGTGGAATATTGTAGGTAATGAACATGGTGGCAATCTGAGAGGAGATGTCAATCTCAGTCCCTTCAAGAACAATGAAAAGTTCCTTCTGCCTTCTACAGCTATAGTTAGGAACATGGGCCTCCCCGGCTAATCCAGCAAAGCATCCCAAGCCATTTTGGGGTTCAAATAATTGTCATGATGGTTGTAGCCCAGGTGGATAAAGGAAAAGATCTAGAAATGATCTCTTGGATGGCAAAAAAGAAATAGAGGTCTTTGCAGCAGTGGGTGGATTCTTGCCTAGTTAAAAAGCAATATAAATTAATTAGAATAGAGAGAACCAAAAAGAAAGAGAGAAATAAGAGATAAAAGCTAAAAGTGCAACAAGAAAAGAAAACAGAAGAGTTAAAAATGGAATGATGTAAATAAAGCTATAGAGATACAAAAAAGTAACTTCCAGTATACTTCACAGCAATTATAAGTCTTTATTGGCCAACCAAGGAAAGCCACCTGCCTTCTCTGTCAAGCAGTTTTCAGTATCACCTTCTCAGTTGTTGCTTCTTCTCTCTTGGCCAAAACAATCACAGTGGTGCTGGCTTTCCTGGCCACAAAACCAGGAAACCAGGTGAAGAGATGTCTGGGGAAGAGCTTGGCCAACTCCATCATTCTTTCTTGTTCTGCTGTCCATATTATCATCTGCTATATTTACCACCACTGATTTATAAAAGAAAAAAATATTACATCCCCCCCAAATCAAGACTTTTCCTCTTTATTGGATCCTGTGTGACCCCCCCCAGTAACCCTCAAAAGGAAGGCTGAGTTTGCACACTTCCTGCAGACAATAGAAGGACTTCTGTACAAAAGTAACCACCTCAAAACTGTAATGCTACCTTTGATTGCAAGCTGTCTGTTATGCTGTAGAATAAAATTCACCTCTGCTTCAAGCAATCTGTTTTGTGTTCTGCCCTGTGCTCTTTGAAAACCCAGCCTGCATCAAACTAAGAAGTTTCTTATAAGAGTTGGCACCCCAGATGGGATTCTTAGACTAACCTGGTTGATGGAGAAGCCCCAGGCAACTTCATCCAGCCAGCACAGGACTATTTGTCTGAAGGGTGATACCTTGGACTCTGCCCATTTCAGTCCAGGTAGTAAAGTGAGTTTGGGTTTTGGGCCAAATAGTTGGTTGAACCAGAGGCTTCACAGTTGATAAGTACACTACAATATTTTTATTCTCTCCTCAGTGTGTGTGCGCATGACTGAGATTCCCCTTTTTTGCTGCCCATAGGTCACATTCCATGTCAATTTCTTGTCTCTTGTCACCCAATCTCTCATCAGGTGCTAACCAGGAGAGTTTGGAAAGGGAGGGAGTCAGTTGTGGTTTGAAGGATTCAGCAGATTGTGAGAGAGAATGTGTGCTTGGCTTTATCTGGGCAGTTGCTATTTACTTTCTAACTTATTTGGGAAAAGGAGGTGCCCGCGTTCTATCAGAGAGCCCTCCCAAACACATATATTACTTGAGATGACTGAGGTGGGAAGTAAAAGGTGGGGAGGTGCCAGCACTTAGCTTAGGGAGTCCTCCCAGGTGTAGGAGAGACACCCCACATTGTTATCAGATATGTGTGTGTTGTTAGGATTATGGGCGGTTCTGAGTCAGAGGTTTGCCCAGCTTTCCCATTGGGAAGTTGATTGTCATCTGGGATGGAGAGAAAATCCCTGTCTAGCTAGGAATGGAGAAAAGCTGCATATGATGGTTATGTAGGGAATGAACTAAGCTGAGGGACAAGGCTGGTAATCTGATTTGGTCTGAAATGGGTATTTTCAACTATGTCATATTAAATTCTCTAAACCTAAAAGTTGAAGCCTCCTCCTGGTCAGGGTTGAAACATATTTTTAGGTTAAATGTGAAACAGGGTTTAAGTTCTACAGAAAAAAAAAATGATCATGATGTGTAAAACGTAAGAGTTCTGGTCTTTTCTTTGTTTTCTCCTTTTTGAGCTTATTTTTTTCAGTTGCTGTCTTGATGAATGTGTGTAAATTGTGACATCGGTGTCTTTTGGGTGACAGACAGTTGATGGGAAAGGGTGAGTTGATTGCATTGTTGGTGGTTGAGGCCTGAAACCTCTGAGTGGGGCATCTTGGATGGGAACAATGCTGGGAGATTAATAGCACCTTTATGTAGGATGAAGCTGTTTAACATCTTTTTTGCACTAGAGATGGGAATTTTCAGTCTCTTTAGACCAGGGGTTCTCAACCTTGGCGACTTTAAGACTTGTGGACTTCAATTCCCAGAATTTCTCAGCCAGCTTTGCTGGCTGAGGAATTCTGGGAGTTGAAGTCCACAAGTCTTAAAGTCGCCAAGGTTGAGAACCCCTGCTTTAGACAATGATTGAAATAGCCCTGGTGAGTGATCCCATCCTGGTTTGCCTGGCCCAGCCAAGCAGGGCAAAGAGAAGTTCTCTCCCTCTCTTTTTTCCCCTCCTCCAAGAAATGGAATTCTGGAAGAAAAGGATAATCCTGATTTTTATCTGGTCCCCGAGAAAGCAATGTTTGAAACTCATTCAAAGGAAAAGGTTAGAAATCTGCTCTTGGTGGGAGAAAAACGTCATTTTAAAGATTCTCCTGCAGCAATTTGTACAACCTTTTCCTCCAGCTGGAAATTTTGCAACCTAGCCTTGTGAAAACGAACAATTACAAGGAACACTGTGTTGTTCTGGTGTTGTAATCAAATGTATCTATTCATGGGTTTTATCTGTCTTCTTTCTGAATGATGCGGTAAGCCCATCCATAATTATCCCCACCACCCAGTCTCCACCTAGCAACAGAGCCTCCCCCCAGGAGAAGTTTGCATGCTGTGTGTGTGGAAGGAAGAACCTGCTTTCCTGCAGGTGGTCACGACTGAGGAAAGCTGCAGGAACAGACCTGAGAATGTCCAGTGACATCAGACCTGAGAATGTCCAGTGAAACTTGGATGGGCACACAATAACAGACTTGGCACTACTGGACATAGGTGTATGGTGCATGCTTATGTGTGTATATAATAGATCCTGTGCTGTACAGCAATGGTTAATAATTGCCTTTTTGATAGACTTCAGTAGAAACTTCTGAGGAGGACTGCAATAACTTCTGGAGGAGTTCTCCAAGACATTGAGAATTATACAGCATTGAGCCTGTTTTGACCAAGGATGGAAGGAGCAGATGCCTTCAGCAGTCCAAATGCTTGCCTAACCTTCTCCTGTGTCTCTTCCTCCTGCTGATCTTGCAAATGCCGAACAGACCCACCTGCATTTCACCTACTAGATTGCCATTGCTGAACAGCAATGCCATGATTGAGTTTATTCTGGGACTGATGCAGATTGGCTTAATGGAAGAGGGGGATGATGGAACAACGGGTATTGATTTGTATGCTTGGGATTATTATGCTTCTTCCTTGACTTTCCAATGAACTCAGACATACCAAATAATTGGAGAAAATTGATATTCCATCCCTGGCATTTGTAACCAAGACCAGGTCTCAAATCTTAATGTTTGGGATCACACAGAGTCCACCAGGATTTAGATTGTGAATCTCACTGCTGACACCAGTTTCTGCAGAAAAAAATATGGGACCGAAAACACAATAATCAAAGCTCACTGCAGTTATTATTTATTCAGTGGACACTGGAGGAATTTGTTTCCAGAAAATGGGAGGAAATTCTACAGTCGAAAGGATACACAGT
Source organism: Crotalus tigris (assembly GCF_016545835.1). NCBI lineage: Eukaryota > Metazoa > Chordata > Lepidosauria > Squamata > Viperidae > Crotalus > Crotalus tigris. The sequence continues at coordinate 17,902 of NW_024096651.1, read as the reverse complement.
ATCTATACATTTCAGGAAAGGGGAACAAAATGATAATAGTACATATGCATATTTAATACATGATCTAAGCATGAGTAGCAAGCCTCAAGTTATTTTCTCATCCAGTTTCTGTTACTATCCTCAAGTAAGAATTATTGTTTAAATAAAAAGAAACATATCAGTTGCATTTGCCATAGCAGTTTTGGTAAAACCAAGGGTGTCATGGTTGCCATATGCAATCCTTCTATATTTCTATTTTGCTAAAATCCACCCACTACACCAAGAAATTGCTTTCCTCAGAATCCTAACTTCCAGTTGCCCTTTAACAATTTGAAGCAAAAATGTTGGCCTAGTTATCCATGGAGAACAACTTGGAACATTTTCTAGGCTTGGTCTGTTGGAACATGGTGAGAGAGTTGTTATTCCCCTGTCCAGTTGTGGGATTCACATATATGAACAATTGGTTCTCTGTGTGGATGCTGCTTCTGGAAGTCCATTCTGGGCCTGGGTAACAAAAAAAATAGCTATTGGTTCTGCTAAAGTGGTGCAAACTGGCTGAATCCCATTACTGCCTCTGTCTCACATTTCTATATTTCTTCTGGTTGTAAGCTGCTCCATTGTATTCAGATCTGGCCTCAAAATGATAATGTAGCACTTGGGGTTGAAGATGCAGCCCAGAAGACCAGCACTAGAGGCCAAGATGGAGAAGACCTGCACAGCCACCATGTATTTCCCTTTGGTGCTCAGGTAAGTGGGCACAAAAGTCACCCAAACACTGCAGAAGGCTAGCATGCTGAAGGTGATTAGCTTGGCTTCACTGAAGCCACCAGGCAGATTCCTTGCCAGGAAAGCCACTGTGAAGTAAATTATGATAGATAGCATAAAGAAGAGAGAAGATATAATACAGCTTCATAAGTTTTCCAGAAAAGAATTACTACCTAATGGGATGATTAAGTGTCCCACAGATCTGTAGTAGGGGAGGGAGGTGAGATTGGGCAGAAACATCCAGTTAGAATTTGGAATAATTCACCCACCTCTGTCTTCTATTTGTGGACACTCCAAAGGTATCTTAGTAGTCATTGGGAGATTAAAAATGACACTGGCCTGATCCTGAAAACCTATCCTTGCCTTCTTAAAATGAAAGTTTCCAAATTCACAAAAAGACATCAACCTGAAATTATCACATTTATTCTCAAATTACGTAAAATATATGTGGTTGGCTGTATCATCCTTCTTGGCTGCATCATGACTGTATCTTTCTAGCATCCAAGAAGTTCTCAGCCTTCCTCGACCACTTCCTGGGTCTAAATGAATATGCAGCATTTAAGCACCATGCCACAGTCCACAGTATGTAGTTAATGGGATGGCTTTTTGGGACAAGATCCCTTCAATCTCCTACTGGGGGAGAGTCTTCAGATCATCTTTCTCTGGCTATCTTGTCCAGCTTTCACTAAATATTGATTTTTGGAATCAGAAAAAGGAAATGCTTTGTATATGAATTTTAGAATTAAAGACTAAAGTATATGAATATCACTGGATTTTGTTGTTTCAAAACAGAGCTGGCTTGAAAAGGATTGAAAAAATGACATTAGCAATGTTTAATAGTGTGATGTGCTTTGTTTGACAGCAAAAGTGAAGTATCTATGGGCCTAAACTTATTATAAAAAGAGTTGTTGTTATGAATAAGAAAGTGATTCTCCTTCTTGCAAATGAAAACCTGGGCATAGGGAGTGCATATCTGCTTCTTCTGCTCAGATGTTACAACTTTTCCTGCTGACCCCTACAGCATGGGAAGTAAGATGTAGAATGTTATGAATGCACTTGTGGGATTTTGTAGGTATCCAAAATGGTGTGAAATTGAGAGGAGACGTTAGCCTCAGTCCCTTCGAGGACAATGAAAATGTCCTTCTTCCTTCCGTAATTGGATTTAGGAACATTATCCTCCCCAGCTGAGAGCACGTCCAACAGAGCATCGCAAGTCATTCTGGGGTTCAAATAATTATCAAGGAAATTGTAACCCAGGTGGACATTGGGAAGGAGCTGGAGATCCTAGTTGATTTCTTGGATAAAGAGATTTGAAAAAAAGGAAAATAAAAAGATATAAAGTAGTTTTCAATATTCTTTATAGGCATTTATAAGAACAGTGATATATTAACCTGTCTCTGAAATTACATTGCAACTCTCTTCTTTCAATAGTCTGTCCCATTCGATCGTTAAAACTATAAACCACAAGTTCATTTTTGGGACTTTTTACACAAAAAGACACTAAGGGTGTTTTGGTCATCAGTAAATGTAAATGTTGTCCTTTCTCTAATCAAAATAGTCAATTTCTGTCAATTTCACAAAGCATTTCTCCATGATGTGTAGTGCCAAAAGTTTTCATTATTTTGCATTTAGTAATCTTATTATAATAACAATATTTTATTTATTATTAAACTTCTATGCCACCCATCTGGCCAAAGTGACTCTGCATGGCTTACAGTCATATAATTAAAATGCTACCGGTATATAAAATTTTAAAAATAAATATCATATGCTTAAAATTCATCTGAAGTTCAATGGATCAAGATGGAATAGAAGGGAGCAAAGTACGCACTGACATGGGGCAGGGGTGGAGTGGAGGTGGAGTGGGATCTTGTCTTAATCCATTAACTACCTCCAAGATGCCCATTTTGGCCCCAGGCCAGCTTTTGGAAGACTGGAAGGAAGGGTGCAGATCTCACCTCAAGGGGCATGATGTTTCAGAAGGTGGGCACACCACAGCAGAAAAGACTCTTCTTCAGGACCCTGTCAGCCAGACCTGACTTCAGTTCTAGTCCTGCTTTAGCCATGAAAGCCAGCTGGGTGATCTTGGGCTGATCCCTCTCCCTCAGCTCAACTCACATCATAGCATTGTTGTTGAGGGGAACATAGGAGGAGGAAGGTGCCTTGAGTTATTTATATTCCCTGGCTTGTGTTATTTATATAAATAGATAGATAGATAGATAGATAGATAGATAGATAGATAGATAGATAGATAGATATGTCTAGGTGAAATCCTTTCATCCTTTGGTTCTGTCTTCTGAAACACCAGAGGAAAAAATGGACTCTGTCTGGGGTTCTTCTGGAGACAGTTATTCCTCTTTCTCTTTTCTTTACAAGACCAATCAGTCACACTTTCAAGATGTCTTCATGCCAATGTCTAAAGAGCAAGGAGGAAGGTGGAAGAACCCTCCCTCTGCCACTTTGCTCCTAGCTGAGCCTTTCCAATAAGCCAGAGACACAGAGGCCTATTCTACCGTTGACATGGGTCTTGGTCAGCTGCTGCTTGACAACTGCTTGTGCTGTGTTTCTGGCCCAGATGCATCCCAAACATTTCTCCACAGGCAAAATAGGATGGAAATTCACTAAAGCAGGGGTGTCAAACTACCGGCCTGCAGGCCGGATGCATCATCGGAAGCCACACCCACCCCATTGCTGGCAATGGCAAAACCGTCCTGATATATTGCACGACGTCACATGACATCGCAAGTTTGACATGTCTGCACTAAAAGGTTCAGGCAAAGACGACACATGCTTGAAATTAAGAACTTGCATTGAGCTTTTGACTCCCCCCCCCTATTTTGCTGCCATATGTCCGTCACCACCACAGCACAAGGAAAGCAAGGTCTCTGTGCCTTCTCAGCAATTGTCACATGAAGCCATACACCCCTCATCTGCATAGGTTCCTCAGTGGAGGTTTTCTTAAGACTAAACATGGGTTGATATGTTGCGGGCTTAACAAAAGATCTGTTACTCTGGACTCTAGTCTTTTGCTGTTATAGACACTCATCAATGTGCAAGCACAACTAAATTCATTCTTGCATCATGCCTAGATGCTGATTTTGTGCTAATTCTTCAAAATCCTTGCAATCTTTCCTGAATTGGGCCACCACAAGGCAACTTTATTCTACGCCAGATCTTGGGAAATGAGCCTCAAAACACTTACATATTCAGCCACTGAGTTGCGTGGATATCATCAGACACAGTAAAGGTGGAAAGGTATTGCTGTTTTGCCACAATTAGCCCATTAGTTAATTCTTAACATGGGGTCTTACAAGTGTCCAGTCAGATTCAATTTTGGGTTTTTCTCCAAAGATTTCCAGACATCCCTTCAGTTGCTTCCTCTTCTGGAGTTCCTATGTAAACAAATTAAATCACAGGACTAGCACATGAAGGAGATGTGATCCAAGGAACTAAAACCTTTCTTGGACCACCAAATCATTAGAAGAAATCCCAAGCTCTCTCTAAAACCCCACTGGATTCATTTGGGGCAGGCCAATCAAATATGCACTGCATCCCTGAAATCAGGGGTAACACCAGTAAATGGAAATGCAGCAATCTGTCCATGATATATGTTTATGTCCTTCACTGCCAGATCACATCTCAGCCACTGTGAGACAAAAATCTAGGGCCAATATCTGGTATACATCAGAATTAGTGATTTGCAACAAGTGTATAGCTAACACAACTGTTACAGGACCCACAACTGCTACAGAACAGTGTCCCCAAGGGTGTAGCTCTGATTTTTAGAGTAATTTATTTTTCTCCAGCTGCCCCTCTGCACATAAAGCCCTGAAAGAACTTCTGGATCCCAAGGAAATAATTTGCTTCTCACTATAATTATTATGATCACAGTCTCTGAGACCTCTTTTGGTATGCCTCCAGTGACTAACTTTGATGGAAGCATCAGACTGATGCAACATGGAAGGGATTTTGCATGAGAAAAGAATAAATGCATTAAATGATGCTCTTTCTACCACATGTTTTGGGGCAGTAAGTGTCTGTTCTCTTGAATGTACCTTTATCTTCTTTCCAAATGAAACTTGGTTTGTCTAAGTCCGAGTCAGGAAAGCCCTGGTATTTCCATCTTCAGAGAGTTCTTTTAATTCTTCTAACTCTTCTTCTTCTTCTTCCTTAAAAACAGGAAAGGGGTTGATTCAGACGCATGAGTTATGGACCTCCTTCATCTGCTTCTGGTGCTGCTAGTGTTGCATCTAGCCTCTGGGAAACTTAGAATGAAGTGCCCACTCAGTTTGGAGAGCATGGATGTGAAAAAACCATGGAGCTATTACAGGACAGGAGACCATCTCATTGGTATCATCATCAGTGCAACAAGAATATTGCATACAACTTTGTCTTTCAATACGGCTCCTTCTCAGTCGTAAGTCATTCAGTGTGTTACGGTTATATCCAGTCTATTTGCAGTTCTACAACTCTCTTTTTCTGCTTTCTTTTTAATTTAATCCTATGTTGCAGGGGTATTTCTAATTTTTGTCTCTTCCCCCCCCCCATTTTTTTCTTATTTTGTGGAAGAGACTCAAATCCAAACATGGGGCAGGAAAAATAAAACTGAAAAAGTCCAGATTTTTTTTTTTTTTTGCTCAAGGCTGAGTTAATCATTTTACTCCTGATTTTTGTTTAAAGTAGAGATTGAAAAGGTTGTAGCTGCCTCTGTGTAACCCATTTCCACATAGTTATAGCTACTCATTTATATTTAATGCCTAATTGTCAGAGGAACTGATGACATTTTTTAAAATTGCTTTGCTGGGTCATGTATCAAAATTCCTCTTCTTCTTATGGTAGTTCTCCTTGAGTAATTGAATTATTTTGTAAGCCAGTTTCTAGGCTGATGTAAATTAGTAGTGCTATAAATAATGGTATATTTCTGATTCTTAAAAATGGTAAAGGACTATATTTATCTCATCTTCCCAATACTCCTGAATATTTTATTGATGATGATGATAAAATTAATATTATTTTACAGTAGTTTATCTTTCGATAAGTCAAGAATCATACGCTTCATTTTCGCCATTCAAGAGGTCAATAAGAGATCCCAGCTCTTGCACAATTTCACACTTGGCTACAACATACATGACAACTCTTTGAGCACCCTTCACACTTCAGAGGCCTTGCTGGACATGCTCTCAACTGGAGAAGCCAGTATTCCCAACTATAGCTGTGGAAGGAAGGACAACCTTTTGGCTCTTCTTGATGGAGCTGATAGTGATGTCTCCATCCAGATGTCAACAGTAGTAGCCACCTACAAAGTCCCACAGGTTTGTGTCTGTGTTTTTCTATCCATGCATATGTGTATCAGATAGCAGTAAATTGTATGGGTGATACACAAATATGATTTGCATTCCTCTTCTTTTTGCTTAATTTCATCCTTTTATTCTTTTTTATATGTGGTCTTGTTAATATTTTCTGTTTTATATTTTGCATGGCTAATGAATATTTAACAATAAACTATTCTAGTATGTGCTCAGAAATCAAGATTTGTTTATTAAAATATTTTTTTTTGTTCTTGATCTAGCCCTCAATATAACCAAACATTCTTCATTGTGTTTTCAGATAAGCATTAGAATGTCTTCAGCAGATCTGGATGATAAAAGTCAATTTCCCTTTTTCTATCATATGTTCACCAAATTAGGGTTCCATTATCCAAGAATTGTCCAACTGCTCCTCCATTTCAGATGGATCTTGATTGGTCTCTTTGCTTCAGACACAGAGGAAGGGGAACATTTCTTGAGGACTTTTACTCTTATGCTTTTCAGGAATGGAATTTGTGTTGTTATATCACAGCAATTCTCAATGAATAAACATACAGAACCCATCAGGGATGCCATCTCTAAGTGGAGACAAGTCAATGTCTTTGTTCACTTCATGGAATATGTTACTCATTTGGACAGAGTTATCCCTCTCCATTTAATAATTGAAAGTTTCTCAGGACCAATTAAAGGGAAAGTCTGGATCATCGCAGTCTTGGGGCAATATCAGATGGGAAACCACAATGTTTTCAAATATGCCCATAGTGTTTGGACCTTTAATTTTCAGGGGAAAAAAAGGCCAGATGATTTTGACTTTGAACCCAATCTGTTTGTTGAAAGCCACTTTGAATACGAGACATTTAACTGTTCTTTTTCAAAGCACGTCTTTTCTGTCAAAGGCCGGAGAAGATGCATCCAGAAAGGGCCACTGGAGACCCAAAAAAAAAAGAAGAGGACCTGGATCCGAAATGAGCACCATGTTTACGCTCTCATTAAGACTCTGGTCCATGCCTTGAATGCTGCATATTCCTCCAGATCCAGGTGGAGAAGGAAGGGGATGGAAAAGACGTTTGGTGCTCTAATGCTGCAGCCATGGCAGGTATGGGGTTCAAACAAGGATCCATCAAATTTAGTTCTAGTAGAGAAGAAATCTAAAGGAGAAGGAGGAGAATCATCTTTATCCACAGTGTACTACAAAAATACAACAGGTTTGGCCAATCTAATCACTTGGGGAATATTGTTCAAAAGATGTTGCACCATGACAATTGTATCTTGAAATTAAACAACATTAATTTTAAAATGAGAAGAAAAGATTCATTGGAAAAAAAACCTCTGATGTTAGGAAAGATTGAAGGCAAAAGAAGAAGGGGATGGCAGAGGATCAAATGATTAGATAATGTCATCAGTGCAATGAAGATGAGTTTGGACAAGCTCTGGGAGACAGTGGAGGATGGGGGGACTGGCATGTTCTTGTCCATGGAGTCAAAACTTAGTGACTCAACAACAAAAAAAATATATATATATTGTCAATATGATTGAATTTTTTTTTTACTCAACATCTCATAATATTTTCAAGTTGGACAACTGTAGAAGAAAGATTAAAATTTGAAAAGGGATAAGGTTTCTAGGTGTTTTTGTTTGTTTGTTTGTTTTTAAAACCCCTGATTATTTCCATTCCAGTTTCATCCATTCTTGGAGAAGAATGAATTTTACAATTTTTCCTGGAAGGATCTCTACTTGGACAAAAATGGAGATATTACAGCAGACCCAAACATCATGAGTTGGGTGGTTCTCCCCGATGAGGATCCCATCACAAAGGAACTGGGGAGTTTTGAAAGAGAGAATCTTATTATCAATCAAGATGTTCTTTCACAACTAAAGTTGCTCAACAAGGTGGGGAATATATAGGTGTCTCTTCACTGTTTTCAAAAGACTTAGGACCCATTTCAAAGAGATTAAGCCTACTCACCAAGTTGGATGACCTTCACTGAGCATTGAATGTGACAAGTAGAACTCTTATAGCTTTCTTAGATGGCTTGACAGGCTTCAATACTATAGAATAAAATATCCTTCAGATACTATAATATGGACCATGTTTTTAAAATGATTCAGCCTTGTTCATCATGGGATGCTGGGTGACTATACTTTTAGGACACTGAGCATGGTCTTTCATGTCCCCTCTACAATTTAGTATCTCCATAAAACTGATGAGGCCCTCAATTGCTGGGGATAGCCTCTATGTTTCTTGTTCCTTGTCCTCAAATACTAAATAAGAATGCAATTCTGTTGACCAGTGCCCAAGTTCAGATTTGTTCTGAATCTGATGAAATTGAATCAAGACTGGATGGATAACCTCTGGGTCCAAATAAGCTTTGGACTTATAACTGAGATTGTCTTGGTTGGGGACTGAGACGTCTGAATGAGAAGGTCTATATTGAAGATATAGGCCTTTGAACTATGGTGCTGGAGAGGTCTCCTGTGAGTCCCTTGGACTGCAAGGCGTTCAAACTGGTCAGTCCTAGAGGAGATCAACCCTGACTGCTCTTTAGAAGGTCAGATCCTGAAGTTGAAACTCAAATACTTTGGCCACCTAATGAGAAGGAAGGACTCACTGGAGAAGGGCCTAATGCTGGGAAAGATTGAGGGCAATAGAAGAAGGGGACGACAGAGAATGAGATGGCTGGATGGAGTCACTGAAGCAGTAGATGTGAACTTAAATGGACTCCAGAAAATGGTAGAGGACAGGAAGACCTGGAGGAACATTGTCCATGGGGTCACGATGGGTTGGACACGACTTCGCAATTAACAACAACAACATATTCTGTGATGTTTTAAAGCATTCCAGACCTGGCCAGAGTTATTCAGGCATTTCTTTCACCCCACTGGGATAATACAATAGGACTTCTACTCTTAAGAAGGAAATCCATTATCTCGGTCATGGCATTATCTCATATCAGACCAATTATTATGATTTCAGACTATATGAAATTATAATAATTGATCTGATATGAGATAATGCCCTGACCGAGAAAATGGAACCCATGGAAACAAGACTTTGGTCTAAAGAAAAGTATTTCCTTATATTAGAATTAATGAGTGATAGTTTGAAAAAAAAAATGCTACTTAGATTTGGCCTTTGGCCTGAAAGAAGGTACTTCATCAGAAATGCTTTGAATACAATTGTTTATCTTGATTGCTAGCTACTTAAGTCTGCCTTGGCAAAAAGAAGGCTCCAAATTTAACTAATAATAAATATGAGTTTCTCTTTCCATGCCAGTTGGTGTCAGATAATTGTAGTTCTTCACCAGAAAGGACCTTGTCTTGGATATCTAGCTGGGCCTTGAAATATCCCTTTCTGACACAAGGTTCATTCTTATATCTCATGTGCTGAAGCAAAAGATGCCTGATTCATCCTTTTTGAGGGACACATTCTCAATAAATATACAAATAAACAAATGACACCTCATTTAAGGTTTATACTCTTAATTTATAAGAACTTTTCTTTTGCGTCTGTAGGAAGGCCCCCCTCCCCAGATTAAAATATTCTTTATTCTTACTATTAAAAAGAGGTAGGATATTATACTTCTCCAAAGGAGAAATGGAGGAAAAAATCTTAACAAAGGCAGAAAACAGTCCCAGTCTTTCTGCCATAAGAAAACAGCTTCAAACTAAGAAACCTGGAGAGGCTGGCCTTTAGGAATGCAGATTTCATAAACTATTAAGAAAGACCAGGCCAATCTATTCATAAACAAAATATCTTCAGCCCCCATAGCTGAAGGGATTAAAAAATTACATTCCCCAACCCAAATTTTAAGGATAGAACATGATCTTTAGGACATAATAGGATTAACCCACTACCATTGACACAAGGCTCATTACATTGCACAACCCTTTGGAGCATCTCAATCAGAACCGTATAAAGATCCATCCACTCAGTCAGCCATTTTGTCAGCTGTCCCAGAACTACATGCTGTTGCTAGTTCTGCTCATCAATAAACAGACCTTCCTAAGCAGCCTCCACTTTATTCCCCAACTGGAACTAGAACTGATTTTTCTTTCAACATGTCTTAACTAGGAGACTGTTTCAAAGGAGAATGGCTTTTCAATGTTTGATGTAGTCCAGAAGATTCCTGACCAGATCTTACTGGTCAGAAGTTTAACTCTTGATTAAACTTTATTCTACTTTAATAAATATATAGAAAAAAAGTTTCATAAATTTTTAGAAGATACCTAAAAATAATATGAATAGATCATAGTATTTTCAAATATTTAATGCTTAAATCTTTTCTCAGTTTCATTCCCTTTATTATGTTACCAAATTAAAAAAAAATCCATTATTGCAATGTGATCTACCAGAAGCAAAAGGGAGGAAGTATATGAAGAATCTGCAACTGGTTGTATCTCTTACAATCTGGGACTAGTTAGAGATTTTATATTTACTTAAGTGAAGACTTGAAACTATTTGACTAATGTTTATGTTGACTTCCATTTTCCATGGACGGTGAGTCCTTTCTTTGTCATTCCTTGTTATTCTGCTTAGTCTCTGCCCCAGTCCAAATGTGTGGAAAATTGTCATCCTGGATTTGCCAAACGGGCTCGGGAAGAAGAACCAGTTTGCTGCTATGACTGCGTTCCTTGCCCAGAGGGGACCATCTCCACTCAGGAAGGTGGGTGACTATGGAGGGCAGGATACTGAATTCATGCGAATCATTTTGATTCAATGTGCATAATATTAATAACACATCTATGCTTGACTATTTTGCTGTTTTCTTTACTTTCAATATGTGCACTTTCTTCCATAATTTGAGGTCCAAGAAATAGATCTTGAATGATGAGGTAGGAAGTGGTAAAAGGCATAGTGAATTGGGCAAGATTACTCTTGCCAAAGGACATCTCTTTTACTTGTCAGTTTGGAAGTGACCCTCACATTTGCTTTCTTAGAAACATCTGAATATTTTGATAGTTGAGGAATGGTAGTAGGTCATCGGATCTTGGTCATCTAAGCCATTTTCACATTACAGGCCAAATGGAATGGAATGGAATGGAATGGAGTGGAGTGGAGTGGAATGGAACAGACTAGACTAGACTATTTAAAAGACAGATTGAAGCTCAACTATTTTCTTCTTTATTTTGAAACAGAATAGAATAGAATAGAATAGAATAGAATAGAATAGAATAGAATAGAATAGAATAGAATAGAATAGAATAGAATAGAATAGAATAGTTTATTGGCCAATTGTGTTTGGACACACAAGGAATTTGTCTCTGGTGCATAAGCTCTCAGTGTATTCCACATGAGGTTGCTCCACAAGGGGTTACTCTTGAAGATCAACTGGAATGATCCAGTTGCAATAGTATGCATATGTTGGGTTTCCCTACATTTTATCATATTATACCACCATGGTATGAGCTGGACAGACATCCAGTTTCTTTCCGATTGTAATTTAATTCACTTTTAAAGCCCTACTTCATATTGATACCAGAGTATCAATAGGACCTCCTCTCCCTCAAGTTATCTGCCCTTCCTACCAGAACAGTTATAATAAACATGTTCCAGATGTTTTAGATGTTCTCCTTGGAACCTGCCTTTTTGTTGAAACTTCTGCCCTATTGAACACTGTTCCCCTTGAATTGTAACAGCCCCTTCTAAATGTCCAGAGATCTAGTTCTTCTTCTTCCAGGCATAGGGATAAAGTGAGGTCAGTGCAGGATAAAAATGTGGTGGTATGTATTAGTGAAGGTTAGTTGTGGCACCAGTTATTTCACCTTTGACCTTCATTTTTGGCGGGATTGTTTTTATAATCACGTATCTTGCAGATTTTTCCTGGGATGTAAGGTACCCAAACTTTGCTTCAAGAAGTTCAGCCAAATAAATATTTTACATATGTATGCAGGCTGCTATTTGCCATTTACTATCACTTTCCTATCTCTTCTTATAAGCTTTCATCCAAAGGTATTTCATGAAATGTAAGACACTATAAAAAATATTACTTTCTGTTTCTTCAGATACTGTAAAATGCACCAAGTGTCCAGATGATCACTATCCAACTGAGAACAGAATCCAATGTATCCCAAAAAGAATAAACTTCCTGTCTTATGAAGAACATCTGGGCATCATCCTGGTCTCATTTGCCCTATTCTTATTCCTAACCACAGGTTTTGTTTTAATTATGTTTATTAAATATCTAGAAACTCCTGTTGTCAAAGCCAACAACCAGGACCTCTCTTACATCCTCCTTGTCTCTCTCCTGCTTTGTTTCTTGTCTCCTTTTTTCTTCATTGGCCGACCAAGGAAAGCCACCTGCCTTCTCCGACAAACAGTGTTCAGCATTGTCTTCTCAGTAGCTGTGTCTTCTGTGTTGGCCAAAACAATCACAGTGGTGCTGGCATTTCTGGCATCAAAACCAGGGAATAAAGTCAGAAGATGGTTGGGGAAGAGCTTGGCCAACTCCATCATTCTTTGCGGTTGTTCTGGTCAAATTTTCATCTGTGCCATGTGGTTGATAATTTCTCCCCCATTCCCTGACTCTGATCTGCACTCCCAGCCTGGAGAGATCACCCTTCAATGCAATGAAGGTTCTGTCACCATGTTTTATGTTGTCCTTGGCTACATGGGCTTTATGGCTGCCATTTGCTTCACAGTGGCTTTCCTAGCCAGGAACCTTCCTGGGGCATTCAATGAAGCCAAGCTGATCACCTTCAGCATGCTGGTCTTCTGCAGTGTCTGGGTCTCCTTCCTGCCCACCTACCTTAGCACCAAGGGGAAATACACGGTGGCTGTTCAGGTCTTCTCCATCTTGGCCTCCAGTGCTGGACTGCTGGGATGCATCTTCTTCCCCAAGTGCTACATTATCATCCTCAGATCCTCAGATCTGAACACTAAGGAACATCTAATAATAAAAGTTGCAAAATAATATTAAAATTGTTTCTTAGGTTCATAACAATTAATTCTTCATTGCAATTATTATTGGGCTTGTATGCTTCCTTTGCATCCATCTTGATAATTAAGGTTGTTTAAAGCCAAAGGAAATAATAAATATTAAGAGTTTAAGACTAATGAAATTAAATTCCAAGAAAATCATCCAAGAGTAAAATAAATGAATTAATAAGAAAAATTGTCCCGGTAGGAGAAGAGCAGGGAGAACTGGGGGCAAAGTTAAGCATATCACCAGCTTAGAGTCTCCACATTGCCACAAATGGTCCAAGTTCAACTCCTCTTGAATTCCATTGACCCTTATCTGGTGCAAACCTAGTATTGAACTTTAGTTGACTAGATTAATATCAGTCACAAACGATCAGGACCATACATGAAATTGCAGTTGGGAAGGTTTATTGTTGAAGGCTGTGCAGCAGGGATCTTCAAACTTGGCCTTTTTATGACTTGTGGACTTCAATTTCCTCAGGCACACTGGCTGAGGAATTCTGGGAGTTGAAGTCCACAAGTCATAAAAGGGCCAAGTTTGAAGACCCCTGCTGTACACCTTCTGATCTGAAACTGAATGTTATGTGAAGTTCCTATTAACTGAACTGGGAAAAAACACAAGAATTTCTTCAGTGATCCATTCAGATTGAGGCAGTTACCATGTCATCCAATTAATAGGTATTGCTCTGGGCATAGAACTAAAATGGACAGACTTGAACACTGGGCACTATCTAACAAAATGAAATTCAATGATGAAAAAAGCAAGGTTCAACATTTAGGCAAGAAAAACCAAATGTACAGGTATAGTATAGAGGGTACCTTGCTCAATAGTAGTAACTGTGAAAGGGACCTCAGAGTCCTAGTGGACAATGACTTAAATATGAGCCAGCAGTGTGCTGCAGCTGCCAAAAAGGCCAACACAGTGCTAGGCTGCATTAACAGAGGGATAGAATCAAGATCACGTGAAGTGTTAATACTAATTTACAATGCCTTGGTAAGGCCACACTTGGAATACTGCATCCAGTTTTAGTCCCCACGATGTAAAAAAGATGTTGAGACTCTAGAAAGAGTACAGAGAAGAGCAGCAAAGATGATTAGGGGACTGGAGGCTAAAACATATAAGGAAAGGTTGATGGAATTGGATATGTCTAGTTTAATGAAGAGAAGGACGGGGGGGGGACATGGTAGTAGTGTTCCAATATCTCAGGGGCTGCCACAAAGAAGAGGGAGTCAAGCTATTTTCCAAAGCACCTGAAGGCAGGACAAGAAGCAATGGATGGAAACTAATCAAGGAGAGAAGCAATCTAGAACTAAGGAGAAACTTCCTGACAGTTAGAACCAATTAACCAGTGGAACAACCTGCCTCCAGAAGCTGTGAAATGCATCCACACCAACTGGAAGTTTTTAAGAAGAGATTAGGACGCCATTTTCCGAAATGGTATAGGGTTTATCTGCTGGGCAGTGTGGTTGGACTAGATGACCTGAGTATTATTATGATATTATTGATCATCGCACAGTCAGCCAGATGTTCAGACTGGATTTGGCATTTTATCTACCTATCGAGTCCTTACCCAGGACTTGGGATAGGCAGATGTGGATGTTTGATGGTATTACAGGTATTGTCGCAGGATGGAAGCAGTCCTAGTAAGGCCGCCTTTTGCAATTGACTAATAGCGAATTTGTCAATGCCAATGGTGTTCAAGTGGTGCTCCAGTTGTTTTGGGATTGCACCCAAGGAGCCTATTACTATTGGTACTACCCTTGGTTGCTTTTGCCACAGTCTTTCTATTTCTATTTGTAGGTCTTTGTATTTTGTTATCTTCTCCAGTTCTTTCTCTTCTATTCTGCTGTCTCCAGCACTGCCACGTCCACTATCCAGACTTTTTTGTCTTTCTTATCGACAATTGTTAAGTCTGGGGTGTTATGTTGCAGGTGCTTGTCTGTTTGAATTCTGAAGTCCCAGAGCAGTTTAATTTTATCATTTTCTATGACTTTCTCATTTTATGATCCCACCAGTTTTTGCTTACAGGCAAATGATATTTTTTGCATATCTTCCAATGCACCATTGTTGCTACTTTGTCATGCCGCTGCTTGTAATCAGTCTGTGCAATCTTCTTGCAACAGCTTACCAAGTGGTCCACTGTTTCTTCAGCTTCTTTGCATAGGCGGCACTTACTGTCTATTGCTGTCTTCTCAATTTTGACTTTATATGCATTTGTCCTTAAGGCTTGGTCTTGTGCAGCCAGAATTAGTCCCTCGGTCTCTTTCTTCAGTTTTCCTGCTCTTAGCCATTGCCAGGTTTTATTATTATCTGCTTTCCCAGATATTTTTTTCATGTATTGGCCATGTAGTGCTTTGTCTTCCCATGCCTCTATTCTGTTCTTCATTTGGTCTTTCTTGTTCATTTGGTCTTTCTTGTAGGCCAGTTTGGTCTCTCCAGTAGTTAGTAAACATTCCTGATATACTAATTTCAGTGCATCTTCATCATTGTTCTTCAGATATTCTTCCAAAGCCATTTTTTCTTCTTCAACCATCTGATGTACTTGTAGCATTCCAAGACCACACTATTTGCCTTTCGGTAGATAAAGTCTATCAAGTCACTGCGTGGATCGGAAGGGAATGGATTCATTGTCATATTTTTCTGGTCTGTCCTGATCCATGCTTTTTAGCTCTGCTGAGTCCAAGGTCACTCATCAGCTGAGTTGTACACTGAATGAATGCGGATTGCCAGGTGTGGACTGCCCTTATAGGTATTTCCTCCATTGAGTTTGGATTTTAAGATCTTCTTCACTCTCTTGATGTATTCACCTCTAATCTTTTTCTTGACTTCAGTGTGATGGATGTTGTCAGCTTGAAGGATACCCAAGTATTTGTAGTACTCTTCCTCATCCAGACTCTTAATGTTATTTTTGTGGGGCATCTTGATTCCTTCAGTTTTCACTATTTTTCCTTGTTTGATAGTAAGTGTGGCACATTTGTCCAAGCCAAACTCCATTACAATATCTTGGTTATATATACGGACAGTGTTGAGCAGCGATTCTATTTCAGATGATGTTTTCATAAAAGTTCAGATCAGCCAGGTCATACGCAGGAGTGGGATAGTCTCAGCAGATGTTTTGCATGTTTGATAGACATGTACTGAGTATTCATTAATTGTTGGACAGAGGAAACAGTGCAATAACAAATAGTAATGGTGATAAAATGATATCTTGAAATATTCCTCCTTGATATTAACCTCTCCCAGCTTCTCACCATTGATTTGCAACTGTGTCTTCCATTGTGCCATCGATCTTTGCACAAATTTTCTGATGTTTCTACTGACTCCTGTTATTTCTAGGCACTTTATTATCAAATCATGTGGCAGAGAGTCAAATGCCTTTTTGTAGTCAATCCATGCAACATTCAGGTTGGTCTTCCTTCTCTTGCAGTTTTCCAAGATCATTTTGTCTATTAGGAGTTGATCTTTTGTTCCTCTGCTATTGGGGCGGTTTCCTTTCTGCTCAGGTGGAAAGAGATTGTTTTCAACTAGATGCTGTTGTACTGCATCAGCTACACACCAGTTAGTAATTTGAAAGTTGTTGTAAGCAGGAATTGGCCTGTAGTACCTGGTGTTGACCCTTTTGCTGGATTTTTTATTATTAGGTAGGTTTTCCCAGTTGTTAGCCACTTTTCAATTTCTCCTCCTTGTAGTATATTGTTGAACTGCTTGGAACTGAGTGGGTGTATAACAGTTAGATGTTTCAACCAAAACCCATGCAGTTCATCTTCACCTGGTGCTGACCAATTTTTGATTTTCTTTGCTCTTTTTTCTACCAATTTTGTTGTTATTACTAGTTCTTTCATTTCAACTTCTGTTTTATTTGCATCCACCTCTTTTAACCAAGCTGCATCCTTGTTGTATTTCTTTGGGTTATCCCATATCTGCTTCCAGAATTGCACTGTTTCTTCCTTGTCAGGTAATGACTGATTCCTTGCAGTTTCTCCATTGATGGATTGGTAGAAACGTTTCTGATTGGATGAAATGGAGGTTTTGCTATAGTTGCAATATTCGAGATTCATAATACATGATTTCCTGGTATAGCTGTTATTTGTTGCTTTATTATTATTCCAAATGCTCCCTGATCTTCCTTGTTTCTAAGGGGTATTTCTTTATTACGTATTTTTGTGTTTTCTTTGTCTCAGCTTTTTTCTTGCATCCGTTCTAGTTGCTTCTGTGATCTAACTTGCTGATCTTATTTTACAGCACCATAACCTTGCCATTTTGTGCGCATGGTTGTTTGTTTTTCTTTTTTGTTGATTTTGCATCCCAGATATTCTGTTATAACTGCAGCTGTGCTGTACATTAGTTGGTTTGTTTCTTGCAGTGAATTGGTGCTTATACTTGATATTGCAATATTTGCATCTTTTAAGGCTTGTGCTAGCTGTTTCTTTGGAACAAGCTTCAATGCAGGTAGCCTTATTCTGTTGTTTTTGTGCTGTTTTAGATGCTCAATTATTCTTTGTTTCAATTCTTTTATTTCTTTAGTTAGAGGGTTTTGTTCTTCATGAGGAAGAGGTGCCTGGTTTCCAAATGAGAACAGTTGTATATCTCTACTGGATTCTTTCACTGCCAACTCCCCCTGGTTTGCCTCTACATTCTGAATTACTTCTTGTAAGGTTTTGATTTCTTTGCCCTGGGTAAACCTTTGCAGTTCGTCCAAGTCTGTTTCTGTAAAGACTTTATTTCGTGTTATAAATCGGCGTTGATCTGCTAGTCTCTGTTCTGTTATTTCTGATTCTGGATGTTGTTCTTTCCAGAATTGGTGCATTCGTTTTAGATATCCTCGCCTTGTTGGACTTGATCTGTAGTAACAGATCATTATTTCTTTGTTTTCCATAACTGTGTATCTGCGACGGGTAAACACCTTTTCTTCCAGTAGTTCAGCAGCTGCTG